>NC_000079.6:60860517-61486017 GCF_000001635.26 Mus musculus
TAGAAGGAGCAATTTGCAAATTCATCTGGAATAACAAAAAACCGAGGATAGCAAAAACTCTTCTCAAGGATAAAAGAACCTCTGGTGGAATCACCATGCCTGACCTAAAGCTTTACTACAGAGCAATTGTGATAAAAACTGCATGGTACTGGTATAGAGACAGACAAGTGGACCAATGGAATAGAATTGAAGACCCAGAAATGAACCCACACACCTATGGTCACTTGATCTTCGACAAGGGAGCCAAAACCATCCAGTGGAAGAAAGACAGCATTTTCAACAATTGGTGCTGGCACAACTGGTTGTTATCATGTAGAAGAATGCGAATCGATCCATACTTATCTCCTTGTACTAAGGTCAAATCTAAGTGGATCAAGGAACTTCACATAAAACCAGAGACACTGAAACTTATAGAGGAGAAAGTGGGGAAAAGCCTTGAAGATATGGGCACAGGGGAAAAATTCCTGAACAGAACAGCAATGGCTTGTGCTGTAAGATCGAGAATTGACAAATGGGACCTAATGAAACTCCAAAGTTTCTGCAAGGCAAAAGACACTGTCTATAAGACAAAAAGACCACCAACAGACTGGGAAAGGATCTTTACCTATCCTAAATCAGATAGGGGACTAATATCCAACATATATAAAGAACTCAAGAAGGTGGACCTCAGAAAATCAAATAACCCCCTTAAAAAATGGGGCTCAGAACTGAACAAAGAATTCTCACCTGAGGAATACCGAATGGCAGAGAAGCACCTGAAAAAATGTTCAACATCCTTAATCATCAGGGAAATGCAAATCAAAACAACCCTGAGATTCCACCTCACACCAGTGAGAATGGCTAAGATCAAAAATTCAGGTGACAGCAGATGCTGGCGAGGATGTGGAGAAAGAGGAACACTCCTCCATTGTTGGTGGGATTGCAGGCTTGTACAACCACTCTGGAAATCAGTCTGGCGGTTCCTCAGAAAATTGGACATAGTACTACCGGAGGATCCAGCAATACCTCTCCTGGGCATATATCCAGAAGAAGCCCCAACTGGTAAGAAGGACACATGCTCCACTATGTTCATAGCAGCCTTATTTATAATAGCCAGAAACTGGAAAGAACCCAGATGCCCCTCAACAGAGGAATGGATACAGAAAATGTGGTACATCTACACAATGGAGTACTACTCAGCTATTAAAAAGAATGAATTTATGAAATTCCTAGCCAAATGGATGGACCTGGAGAGCATCATCCTGAGTGAGGTAACACAATCACAAAGGAACTCACACAATATGTACTCACTGATAAGTGGATACTAGCCCAAAACCTAGGATACCCACGATATAAGATACAATTTCCTAAACACATGAAACTCAAGAAAAATGAAGACTGAAGTGTGGACACTATGCCCCTCCTTAGAAGTGGGAACAAAACACCCATGGAAGGAGTTACAGAAACAAAGTATGGAGCTGAGATGAAAGGATGGACCATGTAGAGACTGCCATATCCAGGGATCCACCCCATAATCAGCTTCCAAATGCTGACACCATTGCATACACTAGCAAGATTTTACTGAAAGGACCCAGATGTAGCTGTCTCTTGTGAGACTATGCCGGGGCCTAGCAAACACAGAAGTGGATGCTCACAGTCAGCTAATGGATGGATCACAGGGCTCCCAATGGAGGAGCTAGAGAAAGTACCCAAGGAGCTAAAGGGATCTTCAACCCTATAGGTGGAACAACATTATGAACTAACCAGTACCCCTGAGCTCTTGACTCTAGCTGCATATGTATCAAAAGATGGCCTAGTCGGCCATCACTGGAAAGAGAGGCCCATTGGACACGCAGACTTTGTGTGCCCCGGTACAGGGGAACGCCAGGGCCAAAGGGGGGGAGTGGGTGGGTAGGGGAGTGGGGGTGGGTGGGTAAGGGGGACTTTTGGTATAGCATTGGAAATGTAAATGAGCTAAATACCTAATAAAAAAAAATGAAAAAAAAAAAAAAAAAAAGAGTTGTGCTGATAAGGGCATAGAAATGAGGTTGTATTTCCTTAAAAGAGCAGAGCAAAAAGGAAAAAGATCATGTTTTAGAAAAGAATGGATTTTGTGCTATGAAAGAATTTTTGCTAAGAAAGCTCTATTATGAGAGGAATACCAAGAAAGCTTAAAGGCAGGTTGGAAAAAGTCTGAGTAGTTGTACCAGGTGGCACTGAGTCCATGTGGCAGGTGAGACTTAAGGATGATAGAGAGTGGATGATTAAAGGTTGTTAAATTTTCTCAGGTCAAAGTTCAGGGTGCTGATACCAAGCTTATATTTAAATAAACGGAATTCTCTTAAGATATCACTTTGCTCATGTTAACCTTTACAAAATTTGACTTAAAAATAAAACCGTATGTGTAAACAACATTACTACTTGTGATTTTGCCAGTTTTGTTAGGTTTTAACTATTTGAGTGAATATTCTTAGCAAAATCAAAATTTACTTAAAATCACTGAGTTTTTTTCTCATTACATGTTCTGTATAATGTTATTTTATGTTATATTTATCACAGTAATATATTACAGTAGTATATATATATGTGTGTGTGTGTATATTACATTAATTTGTGACCACTTATATTTTCTAAACACCCAAATGCAAAGTATAACCAGGAATATAAAATAATTCTACCAGCTTTGGCCAATTCAAACACCAAAAAATTAATACTCCTTATCTAGTATTAATACTCTTTTTCAGGAGACATTCATAATGAGAAACAGTAAACATCTACTGAAACAATTAGTCAGCTGAGGATTCACATTCTCTTTTCACAAGGGACTCCATGCTTAAGTTCAGATAAGCACCTGTATTCACCAGGCAAAACCTTCCTTAAGCACACTACCTGCTCCCTTAAACAGGTATTCGGGGTTGCCTCTTCCACTAACCAACAAGTTGCCAGTGCAACATCTTACTCTTCATTGGATCTTACTAATTTAATTTTTTTGTCTCCTTGGTCTTTGTTCATTGTGTGAGTGTTGTGAACGTTTATAACCAGAATAGATTGATGTCACTTGTGATTCAGAAGTTTAAAGCTTGAAGTAAATACTTAAGGTTGTATTTAGCTTAATATCTGGATCAATAGTACTGAGGTCACCTAAACAAAGCTTTTCTAGCATGACATTTGACCGGAAGTACACACAGAGGGGAGTCCAGGAGTTTGGGCACACATAATACATCCTTCCAGACTAACATAGAGTAGGCGTTACACTGTGTCCTTTAACTTCTCTGGAATAAAATCTTCCTGGTATATCCTTCATAAAGAAGAACAGAAGGACAGCATTCACTAGCTCCTCTGTCCTATACTTGGGATGGTACTGGAAACTTCACACTCACTTTTAAACTGTGGAAAGAGTTCACATGGCCAAGAATCCAGAATCCAGAAACATCAGTGTAAGTGAGGCACAGAGCAAGACACTTTCAAGACCACACTCTCAACACTCCAGGGACGGCTAGCGCAGGGGCATGGCATAGGCAATTGACACAGGACTGAAGGACACAGCTCTTGTGAGCAGGGGATGCCCTGAATGTCTCTTTGGCTAGGCCCAGATTTCTCATTGGGAACCAGTGCAGAGTTGAGACCTTGGGGTGGGTGGGTGGAGCCTCCGATTATCCTTTAGCTTTTTCTTCCTAACCTCCCCAGTTCCTCTACACTGAGAGTATAGAGGTTGAAGGGATGTTGTTACCACTGAGGGATCTGCCTGCTTTCTGAAGAGAATCTGTCCAGGGTTGTCCTCAACTGTAAGTTCCCCATCTACCTTCACTGTCCTAGTAGGCTCACCTGGGTGTCTGCTGCTCCTCAGACGATTTCCTCAGGCTTGAGTTTCAGAGGATCTTGGGTTCTCCAGATCTGTTTCAGCTGCATCTCCCTTAGACCTTGACATCTGAGTCTTTGCCTAGGAAGCTCCACCCCTGAGTCCCCTCCTATTGTGACTGGATGTGTCAGAGAGTAAACTGGTCCTGTAGACCTTGACATTCCAGGAATGTAGCCACAACTGATCCCATCTTGTCATAGAGTGGGGCAATTCATAGGCTGTTACTGACAGGCAATGTGACAATTCATCCTTGAGACCTTGAGTCCTGACATTGTGTTTGGAGGGTTTATCAAGAAAAAAAAATGTTTACAGATAATTCTCTGTTTAATTTTAGCCCAGCACCACTTTTCCTTTAGAGAAAGTGGTTTCAGTTAAGATATCCTGGCGTGGCTGTGTCTCTACAGTCTAGTGCAGTGTCTCTCGTTTAAGCTAAGGTTGGACCCTGTGTGTGTACAGATGCTGCAGAGCATTGACTTCAGTGTTAGGTAGGACACAGATAGATGTCTAAGAGTCTTAACAGAAGATCATCTCCAATCAGGAGTGACAAGAAGGTCATCCCAGATGGAAAAGGAACAGATGGGGTACCAGGTCTCCCGATGCTGTTTGGTACTTGGAATGTCTTCTTCCTGTCCCCTCACTTGGGAATAATTCCTCCTCCCTTGCTTTATCAAATAAGTCATGAAATATGAGTCATCTGCAAACAGTCAAGGGTAAATGGAGAAAAGTGACAGACATTTGACAAATGGCTTTCATTTTTTTTTTCTCTGTGTTTTGATTTTTTTTTTTCCTTTTTCAGTATTCACTCTGAGGCTGGAGAGATGGCTCAGCAGTTAACAGTTAACTGCTCTTCCAGAGTTCAATTCCCAGCAACCTCATGGTGGCTCACAACCATCTGTAATGGAATCTGATGCTCTCTTCTAGTATGTCTGAAGACAGTCATAGTGTGCACTTACATAAAACAAATAAACTTAAAAAAATCATTCAGAAGTTTAATTCTAGAAAACTTGCCTTCATGAGTCTTAATATCAGAATTTAAGACAAAGAGAACTGAAGAGATTTTAGACAGATAAAAATAGTAGTAGATAAAAATATGCATGTAAATTTTAGCTCCTACAAGTCAGGAAATCAGGAAGACAGCCCCAAATCAAATAGTTTGTAATTTTCTCAATATTACAGATATATAATTATATTAAATACCTACTCATGATAGGTATTGTTCGATTAGTTCATCATGTGATTTCATGTGGTTTTTAAGCACATTTTGCCTTGCTTGAAAACAGTGAAATCATTGTGCACTTGCATTATATGCTAATCTCTGCTTGAGGTTAAACTAATCCCCATCTAGAAGCAACAATCTGCACTATCACTCTCTTTATGTGGCACACTATTTTTAAGATAAGAGTTCTCATCTCAGCCATGGTATGTGTTCAGTTCAGTGGCAGGAGGGACAGGCACATTGATGTGTAAACACCATTGTGTATCTCAAGGATTTTAATTACTGTCCTCATAGAACAGTAATCCTCCACTTTATTCTCTCAAACCTGCCATCCACCATCTCGTGTTTGGTTTGTTTGAAGATTTACCTCTTTCTAGGGGCTAAGTGTTTGCCTCCTACCACAGCCATGTTGTAATCTAATTGCCTTTATAATATCATGAAAAAATAGAAGCATTAAGTGATCAAGTGGACCCTAAAGCATGTGCCACTATTTACCTGATGCCTAAGGTTCTTAGTATTCTAGTCCACTGAAGCAGCATGTTTCCTCATCTGTTTATTGCTTTGCGACATTTGTTTTCTTCTTCTGTGTTTTGTGAAGATAGATTTGGTACCTGTCTCCCCTACACTAACCAAGGTACACAAAATCAAAAGTTATACTAAGGAACTCATACATGCCACAAAAACCAGTAAAAGAATCTTAAGTCAGGGAGTAACACATTGCCTGTTTTTAAGTTACTAAAACTACTTTACAAAATTGATAAACAGTGCTCAGGGCATCTCAATTCAGACCCCAGAGTCAGGTGTGACTTCTGACCATCCACTTCCTTGTAGCCTGACAAACCAGTTCAGCAAGAATTCCAGCTGGCTATCTGATCACCTTCCATACTTGATGAAGGTCTTCCTTCCTTCAACATGCCCCTGGGGTAAGCTCTGATCACCTGGCTTGTCTTCAGTAAGATCCTGAAGGACACAACTAAATCCTTCTCAACAAGACTTATTTTAATTTTTACAAGTATGTTTATTCAGCAGCAACAATTCACTACAGAATTACAACACAGAGTGTTGTATGATGCCATGGAGCCTGTATATTAGAAATGTATTGGAGAATATAGAAGAAGGAGGAGGAAAAGGAGAAGTAGGAGGAGGATGAGGAACAGGATGAGGAAGAGGAGGAGGAAGATGAGAAGGAGGAGGAGGAAGAGGAGGAGGAGGAAGATGAGAAGTAGTAGGGGGAAAAGGAGGAGGAGGAAGAGGAGAGGGAGGGGGAGGATGATGATGATGATGATGAGGAGGAGGAGGGGGGAGATGAAGAGAAGGAGGAAGAGGAGAAGGAGAATGGGGCAACAACTGAAAGTACAACCTTGATCTGGATATAGGTTTCAGCAGAAAGCCCATGCTGCTTTGCAAATAGTGAAGGGCCACATACTAACAACACAGGAACTGCATATTAACTGGGGTATAAGCGTTTTTAATCTTGCAGAAAGTTTGACTGTGGTTCTGATTCCTGTGATGTCCTCCAAGAACTATTCATGGGATCTTGTCAGTCATGTGGTCTTTCTATTCTTCCTCCCTGGGATACAAAGGCTACAAAGGAGTAGAAACATTTTGGAATCAGGATGACAAGGGAGGAGTATGGACTTGCTCTGACCCATGTTCACTTAAAGTCTCTATTTCTCAAAACAGCTGCATAATTATGTATCTAGAATAAGCACATTCTTTATGGAACACTCACAATTTCCCATGTGTTAACCCCACATATTTTCTGTTGTCTGCCAATTTCCCTAATCATTTTTAAACTCATGTTTTTGACACTTTCATTTATTACCCATTCCTCTCCCCACCTTGATCCTCCTGTGTCCTTACTCTGAAATTCATGGCTGCTTCTTATTTAGTGATTGTCATGTGTCCAAAATATGTCTTAACTTCATGCTTTGGGAGTCAACCAAGGAAAATAGAAATAGCTTATATCGTTTGGGTTGTCTTTTTTTTTTTAAACAACTTAGTGAAGACATAATTTATGTTTCATAAATGTCCCCATTTAAACCTCAGAGTTCAGTGCTTTACAGTATATTTGCACAGTTGGGAAGCCATCACTATTATCTAATTTTAGAACATTTTCATCATACCAGCAAAAACCAGAAACAAAACAAAGTAAACCTTACTAGCATTCACTTGATGTCCCCATGGCTCCTAGCCCTCCATAAGTGCTAATATGTCTGTCAACTGATTTGCCTGTTCTGGGTGGCTTATAGAGTGTGATTCTTACAACATATTCTCTTTAGGAATGCATCCTTTGGTAATAACTTTCTGTTATTATGCAGATTACCATTTTAGAATTTTTAACATGCATTTATTTTTTTAAGGAAAAAACTCATGTTGGTTACTTCCAACCACTCCAAAGAAAACAGCTACGTGCTTTCATGTATGTGCTTTTGTGTGTTGTTGTGCTGCTTATCACCCTGTTTTGTTCAGCATGCTTTGTCTTAGTGTTGGGCACTAGACACACTGAAATGCAGAGGGCATCAGCTTAAAGGGCAGGGTGGACAATGGAAAGAACCATAAACATGAGTGTCTCAGAAGACCTGTACTGGCTCTTTGTAGCAGGCAATGGGAAAGAAATTTGTCCTTAAGGCTTTCTTTAATATATGCCAATGTAGGTGTATTTCAAATACTTAGGAGAATATGATAGAAACTTTGGTATTTTTTTTGTCTTAAAACTGTCACATCTACTTCTCCTATTTTTTCAATAATTTATTTTTTAAATTCGTTTTACATCCCAATTGTAGGCTCCCTTCTCTTCCCCCTAGTCCTGTCTCCGTAAATCTCTTCCTCCATTATTCTCCCCCTCTTCTCAGAGAAGAGAAAGTATCACCTCATCCTGGGATATCCAGTCCCAGAAGGACTAAACATATCTTCTCTCACTGAGTTCCAACCAGGCAGTCCAGGTAGAGGAAGGGGATCCAATGGCAGACAGCAGAGTCAGAAACAGCCTCTACTCCAACTGTTACAGGACCCACATGAAGACCAAGCTACACATCGGCTACAAATATGTAGGAGCCCTTGGTCCAACCCCTGCATGCTCTTTTGTTGGTGGTTCAGTCTGTGAGCCCCAATAGGCTAAGGTTAGTTGACTGTGTAGGTCGTCTTGTGGTGCCCTGTACTCCTCCGGCTTGCTCAGTTCTATCGCTCGCTCCTGTATAAGACTGCCCAAGCTCTGCCCAATGTTGGGCTCTCAGTCTCTGTATCGGTCTCCATCCTTTGCTGGATGAAGCCTTTCAGGAGACATTCATGCTAGGCTTATGTCTTCAAGCATACCAGAGTATCATTAATAGTGTCAGGGGTTGGCATAGTTTCACATGGGATGGGTCTCAAGCTGGGGCAGTCATCAGTGGCCATTCTCTCAGTCTCCATTCCATCCCCATCCCTGAACATCATGTAGGCAGGACAAACTTTGATTTAAAAGTTTTATGAGTGGGTTGATGTTCCCTTCCTCCCACTGGAAATCATGCCTGACTACAGGAGGTGGCCACCTCAGTCTCCACATCCCTCACTGGTAGGAATCCCAACCAGGGGCATCCCCACAGACTCCCTGTAGCCTCTCTCATACCAGGCCTCCAGCTAGTCCCAGAGATGTCCCCTGGGTTGTCTCTTGGATTCCCCTGCCCAACAACTTGAAGGGAGGTTTCCCATGTCTGATATTAAGGTTCTTGGTAGTCTATAAATCTTGGGGGAGAATTATCATCAAAAGGATTAACCTCATTTAATCCCATTGACTCTGTCTCTGTGTCTGTCTCTCTGTGTCTCTGTCTCTGACTCTGTCTCTGTCTCTCTCCCTCTCTCCCTCCCTCTCTCTCTCTCTCTCTCTTTCTCTCTCTCTCTCTCTCTTTCTCTCTCTCTCTCTCTGTGTGTGTGTGTGTGTACTGTAATCCCTCCTGCTTTCTTTGGCTTCCCTGACTTCTTTCCTCACTCAAAGTCCCCTTTCCTTTCTCCTCACCCCCCATTTTCCCTTTATAGTAGCTGTCTCCGTCAATATCTCTGGGGCTCCTTCTCTCACTGTCCTGATGACTCATTTTTATTTCCTGGTATTCTCCATTATATACTTACATCCAAAGAGTTATAGGTACAAAGAAGAGAGGAACAGGTGGCATCACCTTACTCTGTATACCGTTTTCTAATTTTCTTCACATTCCTGTAAATTTCATGACTTATTTTTTTCTTTTACTATTGGGTATATATTGAATATATACATATATACATATATATGAATATAAAATAGAATTTCAATGTATGTAATATGTAATACATTTTCATGTATCCGTTTATCAGTTGAAGGGCATTTGTTTGTTTCTGTTTCCTAGATATTGTGAATAGAATGGTAGTGAACCTGGCAAAGAGAGCAAATGAAGAGTAGTATGTTGACTCCTTTGGGCATAAGGCAAGAATTGGTATGTCTGGGTGATACGGTAGATCTATGTACTGTCAACTTTTTGAGACTTCTCTACACTGAGTTTCATAGTGGCTGTACCAGCTTGCACCAGGAACCAGTGAGGGTTCCCCTGGACCCTCACAAGCATTCAGTATCAGTTCTTTTCCCTGCCTTATTCATTCAGATTGGGGAAAGATGAAATCTCAAAATAGCTTTCGTTTGCATCTCTTTTATTGCTAAAGAAAGATATTGGATGGCATTTTAAAAGGTATTTCTTAGCCAGTTTAGATTTCATATTTTGAGAACTTTGGACAAACTGTACCCAGTTTGCAGTGAGTTCATTTGTCTTCCTTACACTTTGTTTTTGAGTTCTTTGTGTATTCTAAATATTAATCCACTTTCAGATGTTTGGCTGGCAAAGCCTCTCTCTGGTGCTGTGGGCTTCCTTTCTCTTGATTGATCAGTGCCTTTGCTATACAGAACCAAGTTAGTTTTCTGAGGTGTTATTTGTCAACTGTTGACCTTAATTCCTGAGTGAATGGAGTCATATTCAGAAAGTCCTTTCTTACACCTGTATCAATTCCCCAAAGGCCTGCAAGTTTCTCATTGGACAAGAATATCATAAAAGTACTTAAGGAGTTTGGTTTGTCATCAATAAAGGACCCCTGAAGTCTTTACTGTGGGACCCCAAAGAGACTGGGAATCTCTTTTTTTTCATATTTTATATTTGTATATGAATATACAGCACATATCTTCTTCTGTGTCTCACAACAATAATCCATTGGAAACTCCCTGGTGAACGTCCATTAGTTTATTCTTCCAGGTGTGATCCACTTAGGCTTACATTTAAAGGTCTTCACTTTCTGTTTCTTGTTTATATGTAGACCCTCAACAGCTTTCTTTAGCTGTAGTATTGTTTGACTCTCTTATTTTCTGTCAAGCAACTAACAATGTGATTCCCTTGCTTAATGCTGGGCTAGCTGGTGGAGAATACGAGAATGTTGTTAGAAAAGTCTCTAGATCACAGATCAGTCATTTGATTGACTGGACCCAGCTGCAGCAGTGATGCAATGTCATTTCCCCTGAGACAGTCATTCCTGCTTCATTAGGGGACATTCTGTTCATTAGTGGTAGTTGCAATTTCTACTCATAGCACAAAAAGTTTCTCTGAGCTCTTTGAAACAGGAAAGCAGAGTGGTAAGATGTAGCTGTTAGAGTTTCCCGGTATCATGGTGGATCTGCAAGGATTCTCCACCAGAGGAATCAGATTTTAATAGGGCTTACAAGATTAGGTTTTAGTTGTTGCACCCAGTGAATGAGTTACCATTGTTTCTGAACTAAGTCTGTGTTGAGTTTACCTTCACATGGCAGTGTGTCTGGGTTCAAGAGAGAAAGGTTCCTGGCTTCTATGTGTACTCCAAGTTGGACACGTATAGTGACAGACTGGGAGCTAGACTCTAGGTAGAAGAGAGACCATGGAACATTTCTCTGTCTGGACCAGAGTTAACTCATTCAGTATAACTCCAATCAGAATGGTCATTATCAGGAATTCAGAATGGCAACAAATACAGATAAGAGCCTGGCAAAATTACCATTAGAGAGGCTCCATCCAGCAATTGATGGAAACAGATATAGAGACCCACAGCCAAAATTAGGCAGAACTCAATGAATCCTGAAGAATGGAAGGAAGGATTGTAGGAGCCAGAAGGGTCAAGGACACAAGAAAACCCACAGAATCAACAAACCTGAACCCACAGAGGCTTACTAAACCGGACTGACAATCGGGGTGCCTACATGGATTGACCTAGGCCCTCTGCATCTCTGTAGTTTGTCTCATTGTAGGACTCCTAACAGAAGGACAATGGGTTATTTCTGGGGAGTTTGCCTGCTTTCGGTACTTTTTTCCCTCCTAATGGATTGCCTCATCCAGCCTTGATATGAATGAGGGGGGTACCTAGTCTTATGGCAACTTGAAATGCTGTGTGTGGTTGAAATCCCTGGGAGGCCTGCCCTTGGAGGAGTGGATCGGGGTAGGCACTGGAGGGAGAGGAGAGAGGGGACACTGTGATCCAGATGCAATATAGGAGAGAATAAATTGATTTTTTTTAAAAAAGGCAATAATAGGATAGAAGGAAGCTTCTAGAAAATAGAATCCTAAGATAAGGTGGAGATGCCCCCTCCCCCCAAATACAAATACAATTAATTAACTGAAGAAATTCAGTGTATAACTAGAGTTCCAAAAATTCCAGAGGTGGGCAATACAGGTATACAGTATCCAAAAAAACGAGGAAAAAAAAAGTTTTATAGAACTGACAGACTGGTGGCTATCTCTGGATCAAATGGTGCATATAGTAAAAGAAGAAAGATGAACAGTGAGTTTTCAGAACAGCAGAGATAGATGGAAGACAACATGAAACCTGCCCTCAAGGAAAAAGACTCTATATACAATAGAGAAGATGACGTATCCAAGGCATTAGAAGGTGCTAGAAACTACACATCGGCTACGGGGCAAAGAAAATGAAACAGTCCCCATCTACATGGAAGCAGGACATCTTCACCCTATAATTCTCTGCCTGGTTTTTGCTTCCTCCGGTTTCCTCTCTGTCCTCTGGCAGCATATCTGAATTTTCTTTTCAGGAGTGGAGAACTGTTAAGGATTGCTGCTGACATTTCTATGTTGTAATAAATTTATAGCAATTATGTTAAAAAAGAAGTTTCTCTGAAGAAGACTCTGAAAAAGAGTGATCCTGTAGAGTGATCGTTTATAGAATGTATACAGCTACCTCCTGTTACTCAAGATTCACCAAAACTGACCAAAACTCCACAGCAGCAGACAAGCTATGGGGAAAGGTTTCAGTATCAGGCTGCACTGAGCCCAGACACACAGAATAAAGGTATGTAGGTACGCTTCTGACGTGTGAATCCCATCTTGAGCTGTATAATACATTTCAATAGACAGAAAAAAATATTTCTTTTTAAAGTTCTTTTGATTACTTTATTTTTTTTAAAACAAAGGTTTTCTATTGGTGTCATAAGACAGAGTTGCACAATTCTATAAGTTAGTAGTAATACAGACCTTCAGACACGTTTATAGCTTAGTCTAAACTACAAAATTAGTTTTTGGCTCATTCTTGAGATGCAGACACATTCATAAAAATATACATATTTGTAAAAATAATAAAGCAAATTCTGCCACTTAAGTCTTAACATCTCACACTGGTTCAACAATTTCTGCATGAGAATAGCTCAGTGATATTTTTCCTCTGTTTATTTCATTTTAAAGCACTGATGAAGATATTATTTTCTTAAAATCAAAAGCTACCAAGTGAAAACATTAGAAACATCATGGGCAATAAAACTGACTAAAGAGAAAAACCAGACACAATTACTTCAGCTCTTTGAGAGACATTTCTATTACCTTTACTCATTTGGCATCTGTTACATTATTGCTAAACCACATTCCAGCAGTCCTTTGAATGAGGAAGAAAACAAAACCTTTAAGGTCCTTGGAATCAGAGAGAAGAAAGAAGTGTTTCACTGTGTACCAGCATCATCAATTTTGTAAACTCGAGTCTTCAGAGAACTATTGATGGAGATGTAAAACCCAAAAAGTCCATAGACTCACAGAGCATCAATCACAGGAACGTAACCTGTTTCTGGGTTAAGATAAACTCATGCATTTTTTTTTTGCAAAGTACACAAAAGAGGTGCTCATGCTGCCCCTAGGCTAGTTTGTTGGGCTTGTTGGGGTTGGGGCTCCCTGACACATGTAAAGGTACACAGGCTTCACACGAAAGTGTTAAAAAAATAAACAAAACCCTCCATTAAACCTAAGCACTCGACCTAAACACTTCGCTATCACTGAGTATTGTTTCAACCCCTAAGATGTGCTTATAACATGATAAGGTAGAAAACAGAGTCAAGCAATATGGGGATGATTTTTTTCCCCAAAAGGTTGGGGCACACCTTGTGCAAGAGTAAGATGAATTTATTGTGGTGAGTTTCTGTGTTTATGAGTACATGCTTGCATTTCTGACCAAAACCTAGAGGCTTTGGCCACAAAGTACATCTGTTGTTGGTTTGTGTCTACTCTTATTCTGTCTCTACTATGGCAACTAGACCCCAAAGATCATTATCTAACATCAGACTTTTTTTCTGAATTGAGATTGTGTATGCAAGAATTAATCATACTCTTTTAATATCATAAGTACATAGCTGAAATATGACTTATGTAGAGTATAAAATATTCTGAGTGGCTAAGTGTTATCTAAAGTTACAAACGAGAGAAGATAATACTCAAACTCCTACTTCAACTAGTAAAACTAACTGCTGTGTTTTTTCTGCTCACGGATAACAGGGAGGCCAGAGCCTGAGGATGGAAGAGCCAAGAGACAGCCAATATATTACCCTTTGTTCCTCATCTCAATAAGGACTCGGGGAATGATGACATGCCTCTAAATGCTACCCATAACTATTAAAATACACATCTCCTTGATCAGAACATTGTTCAGGGATAACAGTATTTGTTCCCCACTCAAGACAAAATTATGCAAGAACAACTATGGTCATTGCAGGAGAAAAACCTGTGAAATTTCCAAGCAATGATACAATAAGACCCCGACTGTGCAAAAACTGGTGCACGCTAAAAAAACAAATAGACCAAGGAATTCCGCACAGGAACTGGAGGTAATATGTAAGTTACCTCAAGAAGTATAAACAGTGAAAAGACAGAAGGATAATTTTTGTGTGTATGTGTGTCTTGGTAGGTCTCTCTCTCTCTCTCTCTCTCTCTCTCTCTCTCTTGGTTTTTCAAGACAGGGTTTTTTCTGTGTAGCCCTGACTGTCCTGGAACTCACTCTGTAGAGCAGGCTAGCCTTGAACTCAGAAATCCACCTGCCTCTGCCTCCCTAGTGCTGGGATTAAAGATGTGTGCCACCACTGCCAGTTTCTCTCTCTTTTTCTCTCTCTGTCTCACACACACACACACACACACACACACACACACACACACACACACACACACACACACTCACCAGGAAGGAAACCCATGGCAGACAAAAGAAGTGAGGATTGTACCAACATCCAGTTTGGTGAACCGATGTGTTTTTATTGGGTTTACCCACAGTGTTATGGTTGAGTGATTTCTTATAGGAACAGAATTACTGAAAAGCAGTTGTGTTATGGAAAAGCTTACCTCAACACAAGTGGAATCTCTAAACTGAAGTCTTTCACGCAACTTGAGTACTTGAGTTCTTTTTACCACATATGACCCATTAGGCTTCATTGCATTGATTTGTATTGATTCTACTAGTTGTTGTTGATAATGTGCAGCTTCTCAACATCTTGCCTTTAATGTAGTATGGACTTCTTTCTCTGTTGTCAAATACCCACTACACTGCAATCTCTCATGCTTGTTGCTACCTGGGGATGGCCATGAGAATGATGCTCACAAAAGGCCCCCAAATCCAAATAAACCATTTGTAGATGCTGGTCCCATTGGGGTGACCGCTAAAGACAGCAGCAGAGGTGAAGTGAAGCTGCTTTGAGTGTATGGGACAAGCTGCATTTGTTGTAGATGGCAGAGAAAAAAAAGTGGAGTCACTTCAGCTTTCTGGATCCCAGAAGATCATGAGAGGGGTTGGACCCTGAGTATCTTAGGGATAATGATGGATTGCTTTGATTTGATTGTAACTGTGCCCTTATTCATTATTTTTGGAGTAAGAAATTATACAACTAGTTCTGTATTTTATAGGAGTCCAGGAAGAGATGTTAGATATTTAAAAAAACATCAAACTTTTAAAGTGTTGAAATTCTTAAAGATGGTGAAATTTCCTAGATTTGGACAATGATTTCTGTTGTGATATTATTATTATTATTATTATTATTATTATTATTATTATTATTATCATTAGACTATGGGATTCACAAGGAAGTGGACCCAGTAGTTTAATAATGGTGTATTTGTGGTCCTGATGACATGGGATCAGTTTTCCTGGTTAGTCTTTTCAATTTGACACAATCTAGAGTTGCATGAGAAGAAGGAACAACAGCCAAGGAGTTGGTTAAATCAGGTGGGCCTGTGAGGATGTTTGTGAGGCATTTTATTGATTAATTTTTTTTTGTGGGAGTGTTAAGCCCACAACTGGCAGTGCCATATCTGTTCATAGTGTGAATAAGAAAGCAAGCTGAGAAAACTGTGGAGAGCAAGCCAGTAGGCAGCTCTACTCTGTGGACTCTGCTTCTATCTTTGCCCCAGGTTCCCTCTTGGCCTCCATGATGAGGGATGGTAACTTATAAGCCAAATGAATCCTTTCCTTCTTCTAGTTGACTTTGGTACATATTTCATCACAGGAAGAGAGAGTCACTAAAACAATACTTGATCTATCATGCCTCAGTGGATCTACTTTGTATAGATGAAAATATTATGAACCATGACAGAAAACATCACCAATCTGAGAGGAGGTATTTTGGCAGCACTTATTTTCATTGTAGATGCCCTGAACATTGACCATGCTGGCTTTAATACTGAGAACAGTGAAGTTGCATGGTTTGCCATAGGCTAGGGTGCCCAGGAAGACAGCAAAGTTGCATTGTTAGCCGTGGGTAAGGGTGATAGAAACAACCTGGTTTCAATATGTGTATGAATTTGAAATTGGTTTTGGTCATTTCACATCCAGAAAAGTTTTAAAGTTAGCAAATTTCTCATAACTTCTGTATTCAGTCATGCAATGTTCTTGAAACTCGAGTTTAGGAACCACATTTGGGAACCTTTAGAGGAGATGACTGACCGGAGGTTACTTCTTTGGCAGACAGTGATGGAGTATAAGGCAGAGCACAGCATCAGTGGCAGAGACTCATGTGCAGAGCAAGGACTCCTGGACACCTCCCAAACCCTTGTAGTGACCTAGGGCTTTTTCACCTTCTTTCAAATTCATTTTTTTCTAAAGTTTTAATTTATCTTTGATTTCTTCTTTGGTTGGGGCAAAACAGGCAATTCTCCTTTGCATAAACCAGTTGAGAGCAGAGCATACCATCTTGTGGTACTATCCGAGAGGAAGAGCCTTTTAGCCTAGGGACTGGGAGTAGGTTTTAGGGAATCCCTGAATATCCCTGTGCTAGACCCAGGCTTGTAGTCACTGGACCTGACACAAAGTTGGTAGCTTGAAGGACCTAACTATCCCTTAGTGCTGGGGCAAGGAGTAGTGGCTCCCAAATCAGTCTGCTGAACTTCAGCCTAATTTTGATTTTACTTTAGAAAAAAATGTTTTTGCTTAAAATATTCTGGAATTATGATTAATTATATTCAAGTCCAGTGTGCTGTGACTGTATTTCACAAGAGTCTTGAGCAATTGTTCTCAATCTTTCTAAGGCTGTGTGCAACCCTTTAATATGGTTTCTCATGTTGTGGTGACCTTCCCTTCAGCCATAAAAATATTCCATTATTACTTCATAATAGTAATATTGCTACTGTTCTGAATCTTAATGTAAATATCTCTGTTTTTTGATGGCCTTAGGCTACCCCTGTGGAAGGGTTGTTTAACCCCCAAAGGGGTCACAACTCACAAGTTGAGAACCGCTAGTCTTACAGGAAGACTGTCTCTACTATCTTTAATCAGGAGGTCTTGGTCAATCAAGGAGGGAACTGGAGGAGACTTGGTAAGCTCTCTGGAACTAGAGCAGACTTGTGACACTCTCTGGCATGTGGATGATCTAGTCTTTTTTTTTCAAGCTGGACTGTATCCATTGTTATTAAAGATATTTTCATAAATAATCATGTTATTTCAGATAGGACACAGACAGATAATCATTAATATATAGGACTTCCAAAATCCCCTCTTGTATAGACTGCCAAGATCAGAAAACCACCATAAAGCCCAATGAAATCTTCATTTGATGCCTTGAAAAGGGGGGAATAGCTTAAAGTGAGGGTTATTGCTTCACATTTAGGTTGTTTAACAAATTTTCACACACCAATCCTGACTTTCATGAAATGAAATGAAATGAAAACAACAGAACTATCAATGTGAAGATCTGTAGTCTTTTATAAAGGTCCCCTCCTCCCTTTGAGGACACTCAATGATGTCACTTCAAAGTCCAGACCACTCAATAGACTGGGCAAAACCAGTTGTGGGGATCAGGTTCCAACAGGCCTCTGGTTTCAAGGGATTTAAGACTATATTGGTGGTACAAGGGGAGAAAGATATAAAATGAATTTAGAGTTTTCTCACACCACGAGGCACTTTGTGTCATGGTGGTCACATATGTCAACACCAAGACGTTTTCCCTGGGAGACGACAAGCAGGAGCTGTTCAAAATTACCGGAGAAAGATGTTTTCCATCATCAATCCAGCTTGGGAGACATTTTCTTAGTGACACATGTTTCTTCCCCCAGTCCCCAATGAACTGTTCTGTGTGCTAACAACCCTTCCCACAATGCACCAGAGACCTGGGAGGTGAGAGACTCCCAGGACTCAAAGGGAGGGACCTTAGATGAAATGCCTGACAGTAGGCAGAGGGAACTTATAAAGCTCACCTCCAGCAGGAAGACAAGACATCAAGTGAAGGGTGGGGTTGCCATCCCACAGTCACATCTCTGACCCATAATTGCTCCTGTCTGAAAGAATTACAGGGATGAAAATGGAGAGGAGCCTGAGGAAAAGAAGGTCCAGAGACAGGCCCAAAGTGGGATCCAGCTCAAGGGGAGATCCCAAGGCCTGACACTATTACTGAGGCTATGGAGAGCTCACAAAAAAGGACCTATCATGACTGCCCTCCGAAAGACCCAACAAGAAGCTGAAAGAGTCAGATGCAGATATTTGCACCCAATCAATGGACAGAAGCAGCTGACCCCTGTTGGTGAATTAGGGAAGGCAGAAAGAAGCTTAGGAGAAGGGCGATCCTGTAGGAAGACCAGCAATCTGGACCCCCAAGATCTTTCAAACACTGGACCACCAAACAGACAGCATACACCAGCTGATATGAGGCCCCCAACACACATACAGTAGAGGACTCTTGGGTCTGTGTTCATTTAGAGATGATGCACCTAACCCTCAAGAGATTGGAGGCCCCAGGGAGTTTAGAGGTCAGGAGGGGTGTGGTGTGGTGGCATCCACGTGGAGGCGGGGTAGGGAGGAGGTGGGGAATGTGGAGCAGTCGGAGGGTGGATTGGGGACGGGGAATTGAATATGGAGTGTAAAAATAAATTAAAAGTAAAATAAAATTTAAAAAGTTTAAGAAAATCTGGATTTTTATAAAAATTATCCATGTAACAGTATGTATCATTTCACTTCAGCCCACAGTCCTGACATTTCAGCTCAGCACAAACTCCCTCTGGCTATCTGGTCACTCTCCATATTTCAGGTAAGCCCTGTTCATCCTGACCTGTGTGCAGCAACATCCTATCCATCCATGCTGTCCAGAATGCCCCTCTCTCCTGATGCTTCCCCATTTTATATTTAAAATATTTTATGAGTTCTTTTTGAATTCCACACATTGTATTTTGTTCAGATCACCCATCCCCACATTTCTCTTAGGTCCACTCCATTACACACTCAATCAGTATGTCCTCATTTAAAACCCCACCAAGTCCTATTACTGCCACCTGTATATTCTTAGGTCTGCAGCCACTCATTGCAGTGCACAGGGACTAAGCTATGATTTGCCCTAATAATACCAAGCTCCACTCTACTCCTTGGCTATAAAGCCTCTCACTAGCTGAGTGTGGCTGATTAGTCTCTCTCTCCCTCACTTTTGGCAATGACTCCCATATCTATCACCATGGTCCTTGACAAAGTTCTCCTGCTGTATTTTAATGAGAATCATAAACTAATAATTTTCTGTTTAATAGCAGCTCACCCATCTTTTCTTTATTATTTTCCTTTGGTGAACAGATAATTTTGCTAAATGCAGACATTGTTACTGGCAGGCCTTGAAGCACGAGATTCCAATGCATTAGAAATTATGATCTCGACTCGAGCCCCGGGCTACCTTGCCAGCAGAGTCTTGCCCAACACCCGCAAGGGCCCACACAGGACTCCCCACGGGATCCTAAGACCTCTGGTGAGTGGAACACAGCGCCTGCCCCAATCCAATCGCACAGAACCTGAGACTGCGGTACATAGGGAAGCAGGCTACCCGGGCCTGATCTGGGGCACAAGCCCCTTCCGCTCCACTCAAGCCCCAGGCTTCCTTGCCAGCAGAGTCTCGCCCAACACCCGCAAGGGCCCACACAGGATTCCACACGGGATCCTAAGACCTCTAGTGAGTGGAACACAACTTCTGCCAGGAGTCTGGTTCGAACACCAGATATCTGGGTACCTGCCCTGCAAGAAGAGAGCTTGCCGGCAGAGAATACTCTGCCCACTGAAACTAAGGAGAGTGCTACCCTCCAGGTCTGCTTATAGAGGCTAACAGAGTCACCTGAAGAACAAGCTCTTAACAGAGACAACTAAAACAGCTAGCTTCAGAGATTACCAGATGGCGAAAGGCAAACGTAAGAATCCTACTAACAGAAATCAAGACCACTCACCATCATCAGAACACAGCACTCCCACCCCACCTAGTCCTGGGCACCCCAACACAACCGAAAATCTAGACACAGATTTAAAAACATTTCTCATGATGATGATAGAGGACATCAAGAAGGACTTTCATAAGTCACTTAAAGAATTAAAGGAGAGCACTGCTAAAGAGTTACAGGCCCTTAAAGAAAAGCAGGAAAACACAGCCAAACAGGTAGAAATCATTAAAGAAAAACAGGAAAACACATCCAAACAGGTGATGGAAATGAACAAAACCATACTAGAACTAAAAGGGGAAGTAGACACAATAAAGAAAACCCAAAGCGAGGCAACGCTGGAGATAGAAACCCTAGGAAAGAGATCTGGAACCATAGATGCGAGCATCAGCAACAGAATACAAGAAATGGAAGAGAGAATCTCAGGTGCAGAAGATTCCATAGAGAACATCGACACAACAGTCAAAGAAAATACAAAATGCAAAAGGATCCTAACTCAAAACATCCAGGAAATCCAGGACACAATGAGAAGACCAAACCTATGGATAATAGGAATTGATGAGAATGAAGATTTTCAACTTAAAGGGCCAGCTAATATCTTCAACAAAATAATTGAAGAAAACTTCCCAAACATAAAGAAAGAGATGCCCATGATCATACAAGAAGCCTACAGAACTCCAAATAGACTGGACCAGAAAAGAAATTCCTCCCGACACATAATAATCAGAACAACAAATGCACTAAATAAAGATAGAATATTAAAAGCAGTAAGGGAGAAAGGTCAAGTAACATATAAAGGAAGGCCTATCAGAATTACACCAGACTTTTCACCAGAGACTATGAAAGCCAGAAGAGCCTGGACAGATGTTATACAGACACTAAGAGAACACAAATGCCAGCTCAGGCTACTATACCCGGCCAAACTCTCAATTACCATAGATGGAGAAACCAAAGTATTCCACGACAAAACCAAATTCACACAATATCTTTCCACGAATCCAGCCCTTCAAAGGATAATAACAGAAAAGAAGCAATACAAGGACGGAAATCACGCCCTAGAAAAAACAAGAAAGTAATCCCTCAACAAACCAAAAAGAAGACAGCCACAAGAACAGAATGCCAACTCTAACAACAAAAATAAAAGGAAGCAACAATTACTTTTCCTTAATATCTCTTAATATTAATGGACTCAATTCCCCAATAAAAAGACATAGACTAACAGACTGGCTACACAAACAGGACCCAACATTCTGCTGCTTACAGGAAACCCATCTCAGGGAAAAAGACAGACACTACCTCAGAGTGAAAGGCTGGAAAACAATTTTCCAAGCAAATGGTCTGAAGAAACAAGCTGGAGTAGCCATTCTAATATCGGATAAAATCGACGTCCAACCCAAAGTTATCAAAAAGGACAAGGAGGGACACTTCATACTCATCAAAGGTAAAATCCTCCAAGAGGAACTCTCAATTCTGAATATCTACGCTCCAAATGCAAGGGCAGCCACATTCATTAAAGACATTTTAGTAAAGTTCAAAGCACACATTGCACCTCACACAATAATAGTGGGAGACTTCAACACACCACTTTCATCAAGGGACAGATCGTGGAAACAGGAACTAAACAGGGACACAGTGAAACTAACAGAAGTTATGAAACAAATGGACCTAACAGATATCTACAGAACATTTTATCCTAAAACAAAAGGATATACCTTCTTCTCAGCACCTCACGGGACCTTCTCCAAAATTGACCATATAATTGGTCACAAAACAGGCCTCAACAGATACAAAAATATTGAAATTGTCCCATGTATCCTATCAGACCACCATGGCCTAAGACTGATCTTCAATAACAACATAAATAATGGAAAGCCAACATTCACGTGGAAACTGAACAACACTCTTCTCAATGATACCTTGGTCAAGGAAGGAATAAAGAAAGAAATTAAAGAATTTTTAGAGTATAATGAAAATGAAGCCACAACGTACCCAAACCTTTGGGACACAATGAAAGCATTTCTAAGAGGGAAACTCATAGCTCTGAGTGCCTCCAAGAAGAAACGGGAGAGAGCACATACTAGCAGCTTGACAACATATCTAAAAGCTCTAGAAAAAAAGGAAGCAAATTCACCCAAGAGGAGTAGATGGCAGGAAATAATCAAACTCAGGGGTGAAATCAACCAAGTGGAAACAAGAAGAACTATTCAAAGAATTAACCAAACGAGGAGTTGGTTCTTTGAGAAAATCAACAAGATAGATAAACCCTTAGCTAGACTTACTAAAGGGCACAGGGACAAAATCCTAATTAACAAAATCAGAAATGAAAAGGGAGACATAACAACAGATCCTGAAGAAATCCAAAACACCATCAGATCCTTCTACAAAAGGTTATACTCAACAAAACTGGAAAACCTGGACGAAATGGACAAATTTCTGGACAGATACCAGGTACCAAAGTTGAATCAGGATCAAGTTGACCATCTAAACAGTCCCATATCACCTAAAGAAATAGAAGCAGTTATTAATAGTCTCCCAGCCAAAAAAAGCCCAGGACCAGACTGGTTTAGAGCAGAGTTCTATCAGACCTTCAAAGAAGATCTAATTCCAATTCTGCACAAACTATTTCACAAAATAGAAGTAGAAGGTACTCTACCCAACTCATTTTATGAAGCCACTATTACTCTGATACCTAAACCACAGAAAGACCCAACAAAGATAGAGAACTTCAGACCAATTCTCTTATGAATATCGATGCAAAAATCCTCAATAAAATTCTTGCTAACCGAATCCAAGAACACATTAAAGCAATCATCCATCCTGACCAAGTAGGTTTTATTCCAGGAATGCAGGGATGGTTTAATATACGAAAATCCATCAATGTAATCCATTATATAAACAAACTCAAAGACAAAAACCACATGATCATCTCGTTAGATGCAGAAAAAGCATTTGACAAGATCCAACACCCATTCATGATAAAAGTTTTGGAAAGATCAGGAATTCAAGGCTCATACCTAAACATGATAAAAGCAATCTACAGCAAACCAGTAGCCAACATCAAAGTAAATGGAGAGAAGCTGGAAGCAATCCCACTAAGATCAGGGACTAGACAAGGCTGCCCACTTTCTCCCTACCTTTTCAACATAGTACTTGAAGTATTAGCCAGAGCAATTCGACAACAAAAGGAGATCAAGGGGATACAAATTGGAAAAGAGGAAGTCAAAATATCACTTTTTGTAGATGATATGATAGTATATATAAGTGACCCTAAAAATTCTACCAGAGAACTCCTAAACCTGATAAGCAGCTTCGGTGAAGTAGCTGGATATAAAATAAACTCAAACAAGTCAATGGCCTTTCTCTATACAAAGAATAAACAGGCTGAGAAAGAAATTAGGGAAACAACACCCTTCTCAATAGTCACAAATAGTATAAAATATCTTGGCGTAATGCTAACTAAGGAGGTGAAAGATCTGTATGATAAAACTTCAAATCTCTGAAGAAAGAAATTAAAGAAGATCTCAGAAGATGGAAAGATCTCCCATGCTCATGGATTGGCAGGATCAACATTGTAAAAATGGCTATCTTGCCAAAAGCAATCTACAGATTCAATGCAATCCCCATCAAAATTCCAACTCAATTCTTCAACGAATTGGAAGGAGCAATTTGCAAATTTGTCTGGAATAACAAAAAACCTAGGATAGCAAAAGCTCTTCTCAAGGATAAAAGAACCTCTGGTGGAATCACCATGCCTGACCTAAAGCTTTACTACAGAGCAATTGTGATAAAAACTGCATGGTACTGGTATAGAGACAGACAAGTAGACCAATGGAATAGAATTGAAGACCCAGAAATGAACCCACACACCTATGGTCACTTGATCTTCGATAAGGGAGCTAAAACCATCCAGTGGAAGAAAGACAGCATTTTCAACAATTGGCGCTGGCACAACTGGTTGTTATCATGTAGAAGAATGCGAATCGATCCATACTTATTTCCTTGTACTAAGGTCAAATCTAAGTGGATCAAAGAACTTCACATAAAACAAGAGACACTGAAACTTATAGACGAGAAAGTGGGGAAAAGCCTTGAAGATATGGGCACAGGGGAAAAATTCCTGAACAGAACAGCAATGGCATGTGCTGTAAGATTGAGAATTGACAAATGGGACCTAATGAAACTCCAAAGTTTCTGCAAGGCAAAAGACACCGTCAATAAGACAAAAAGACCGCCAACAGATTGGGAAAGGATCTTTACCTAACCTAAATCAGAAAAGGGGCTAATATCCAACATATATAAAGAACTCAAGAAGGTGGACTTCAGAAAATCGAACAACCCCATTAAAAAATGGGGCTCAGAACTGAACAAAGAATTCTCACCTGAGGAATACCGAATGGCAGAGAAGCACCTGAAAAAATGTTCAACATCCTTAATCATCAGGGAAATGCAAATCAAAACAACCCTGAGATTCCACCTCACACCAGTCAGAATGGCTAAGATAAAAAATTCACGTGACAGCAGATGCTGGCGTGGATGTGGAGAAAGAGGAACACTCCTCCATTGTTGGTGGGATTGCAGGCTTGTACAACCACTCTGGAAATCAATCTGGCGGTTCCTCTAAAATCGGACATAGTACTACCGGAGGATCCAGCAATACCTCTCCTCGGCATTTATCCAGAAGATGCCCCAACTGGTAAGAAGGACACATGCTCCACTATGTTCATAGCAGGATTATTTATAATAGCCAGAAGCTGGAAAGAACCCAGATGCCCCTCAATAGAGGAATGGATACAGAACATGTGGTACATCTACACAATGGAGTACTACTCAGCTATTAAAAAGAATGAATTTATGAAATTCCTAGCCAAATGGATGGACCTGGAGGGCATCATCCTGAGTGAGGTAACACATTCACAAAGAAACTCACACAATATGTACTCACTGATAAGTGGATATTAGCCCCAAACTTAGGATACCCAAGATATAAGATACAATTTGTTAAACACATGAAACTCAAGAAGAATGAAGACTGAAGTGTGGACACTATGCCCCTCCTTAGATTTGGGAACAAAACACCCATGGAAGGAGTTACAGAGACAAAGTTTGGAGCTGAGATGAAAGGATGGACCATGTAGAGACTGCCATATCCAGGGATCCACCCCATAATCAGCATCCAAACGCTGACACCATTGCATACACTAGCAAGATTTTATTGAAAGGACCCAGATGTAGCTGTCTCTTGTGAGACTATGCCGGGGCCTAGCAAACACAGAAGTGGATGCTCACAGTCAGCTAATGGATGGATCATAGGGCTCCCAATGGAGGAGCTAGAGAAAGTAGCCAAGGAGCTAAAGGGATCTGCAACCCTATAGGTGGAACAACATTATGAACTAACCAGTACCCCGGAGCTCTTGACTCTAGCTGCATATATATCAAAAGATGGCCTAATCGGCCATCACTGGAAAGAGAGGCCAATTGGACACGTAAACTTTGTATGCCCCAGTACAGGGGAACGCCAGGGCCATAAAAGGGGGAGTTGGTGTGTAGGGGAGTGGGGGTGGGTGGGTATGGGGGACTTTTGGTATAGCATTGGAAATGTAAATGAGATAAATACCTAATAAAAAATGGAAAAAAAAAGACTTTTCAGAGTTTAATGAAAATGAAGCCACAATGTACCCAAACCTATGGGACACAATGAAAGCATTTCTAAGACGGAAACTCATAGCTCTGAGTGCCTCCAAGAAGAAACGGGAGAAAGCACATACTAGCAGCTTGACAACACATCTAAAAGCCCTAGAAAAAAAGGAAGCAAATTCACCCAAGAGGAGTAGATGGCAGGAAATAATCAAACTCAGGGGTGAAATCAACCAAGTGGAAACAAGAAGAACTATTCAAAGAATTAACCAAACGAGGAGTTGGTTCTTTGAGAAAATCAACAAGATAGATAAACCCTTAGCCAGACTCACTAAAGGGCACAGGGACAAAATCCTAATTAACAAAATCAGAAATGAAAAGGGAGACATAACAACAGATCCTGAAGAAATCCAAAACACCATCAGATCCTTCTACAAAAGGCTATACTCAACAAAACTGGAAAACCTGGACAAAATGGACAAATTTCTGGACAGATACCAGGTACCAAAGTTGAATCAGGATCAAGTTGACCATCTAAACAGTCCCATATCACCTAAAGAAATAGAAGCAGTTATTAATAGTCTCCCAACCAAAAAAAGCCCAGGACCAGATGGGTTTAGTGCAGAGTTCTATCAGACCTTCAAGGAAGATCTAATTCCAGTTCTGCACAAACTATTTCACAAAATAGAAGTAGAAGGTACTCTACCCAACTCATTTTATGAAGCCACTATTACTCTGATACCTAAACCACAGAAAGACCCAACAAAGATAGAGAACTTCAGACCAATTTCTCTTATGAATATCGATGCAAAAATCCTCAATAAAATCCTTGCTAACCGAATCCAAGAACACATTAAAGCAATCATCCATCCTGACCAAGTAGGTTTTATTCCAGGGATGCAGGGATGGTTTAATATACGAAAATCCATCAATGTAATCCATTATATAAACAAACTCAAAGACAAAAACCACATGATCATCTCGTTAGATGCAGAAAAAGCATTTGACAAGATCTAACACCCATTCATGATAAAAGTTTTGGAAAGATCAGGAATTCAAGGCTCATACCTAAACATGATAAAAGCAATCTACAGCAAACCAGTAGCCAACATCAAAGTAAATGGAGAGAAGCTGGAAGCAATCCCACTAAAATCAGGGACTAGACAAGGCTGCCCACTTTCTCCCTACCTTTTCAACATAGTACTTGAAGTATTAGCCAGAGCAATTCGACAACAAAAGGAGATCAAGGGGATACAAATTGGAAAAGAGGAAGTCAAAATATCACTTTTTGCAGATGATATGATAGTATATATAAGTGACCCTAAAAATTCTACCAGAGAACTCCTAAACCTGATAAGCAGCTTCGGTGAAGTAGCTGGATATAAAATAAACTCAAACAAGTCAATGGCCTTTCTCTATACAAAGAATAAACAGGCTGAGAAAGAAATTAGGGAAACAACACCCTTCTCAATAGTCACAAATAGTATAAAATATCTTGGCGTAACGCTAACTAAGGAGGTGAAAGATCTGTATGATAAAAACTTCAAATCTCTGAAGAAAGAAATTAAAGAAGATCTCAGAAGATGGAAAGATCTCCCATGCTCATGGATTGGCAGGATCAACATTGTAAAAATGGCTATCTTGCCAAAAGCAATCTACAGATTCAATGCAATATCCCCATCAAAATTCCAACTCAATTCTTCAACGAATTGGAAGGAGCAATTTGCAAATTTGTCTGGAATAACAAAAAAACCTAGGATAGCAAAAGCTCTTCTCAAGGATAAAAGAACCTCTGGTGGAATCACCATGCCTGACCTAAAGCTTTACTACAGAGCAATTGTGATAAAAACTGCATGGTACTGGTATAGAGACAGACAAGTAGACCAATGGAATAGAATTGAAGACCCAGAAATGAACCCACACACCTATGGTCACTTGATCTTTGACAAGGGAGCTAAAACCATCCAGTGGAAGAAAGACAGCATTTTCAACAATTGGTGCTGGCACAACTGGTTGTTATCGTGTAGAAGAATGCGAATCGATCCATACTTATCTCCTTGTACTAAGGTCAAATCTAAGGGGATCAAGGAACTTCACATAAAACCAGAGACACTGAAACTTATAGACGAGAAAGTGGGGAAAGCCTTGAAGATATGGGCACAGGGGAAAAATTCCTGAACAGAACAGCAATGGCATGTGCTGTAAGATTGAGAATTGACAAATGGGACCTAATGAAACTCCAAAGTTTCTGCAAGGCAAAAGACACCGTCAATAAGACAAAAAGACCACCAACAGATTGGGAAAGGATCTTTACCTATCCTAAATCAGATAGGGGACTAATATCCAACATATATAAAGAACTCAAGAAGGTGGACTTCAGAAAATCAAATAACCCCATTAAAAAATGGGGCTCAGAACTGAACAAAGAATTCTCACCTGAGGAATACCGAATGGCAGAGAAGCACCTGAAAAAATGTTCAACATCCTTAATCATCAGGGAAATGCAAATCAAAACAACCCTGAGATTCCACCTCACACCAGTCAGAATGGCTAAGATCAAAAATTCAGGTGACAGCAGATGTTGGCGTGGATGTGGAGAAAGAGGAACACTCCTCCATTGTTGGTGGGATTGCAGGCTTGTACAACCACTCTGGAAATCAGTCTGGCGGTTCCTCAGAAAATCGGACATAGTACTACCGCAGGATCCAGCAATACCTCTCCTGGGCATATATCCAGAAGATGCCCCAACTGGTAAGAAGGACACATGCTCCACTATGTTCATAGCAGGATTATTTATAATAGCCAGAAGCTGGAAAGAACCCAGATGCCCCTCAACAGAGGAATGGATACAGAACATGTGGTACATCTACACAATGGAGTACTACTCAGCTATTAAAAAGAATGAATTTATGAAATTCCTAGCCAAATGGATGGACCTGGAGGGCATCATCCTGAGTGAGGTAACACATTCACAAAGAAACTCACACAATATGTACTCACTGATAAGTGGATATTAGCCCCAAACCTAGGATACCCAAGATATAAGATACAATTTGTTAAACACATGAAACTCAAGAAGAATGAAGACTGAAGTGTGGACACTATGCCCCTCCTTAGATTTGGGAACAAAACACCCATGGAAGGAGTTACAGAGACAAAGTTTGGAGCTGAGATGAAAGGATGGACCATGTAGAGACTGCCATATCCAGGGATCCACCCCATAATCAGCATCCAAACGCTGACACCATTGCATACACTAGCAAGATTTTATTGAAAGGACCCAGATGTAGCTGTCTCTTGTGAGACTATGCCGGGGCCTAGCAAACACAGAAGTGGATGCTCACAGTCAGCTAATGGATGGATCATAGGGCTCCCAATGGAGGAGCTAGAGAAAGTAGCCAAGGAGCTAAAGGGATCTGCAACCCTATAGGTGGAACAACATTATGAACTAACCAGTACCCCGGAGCTCTTGACTCTAGCTGCATATATATCAAAAGATGGCCTAGTCGGCCATCACTGGAAAGAGAGGCCCATTGGACTTGCAAACTTTATATGCCCCAGTACAGGGGAACACCAGGGCCAAAAAGGGGGAGTGGGTGGGCAGGGGAGTGGAGGTGGGTGGATATGGGGGACTTTTGGTATAGCAGTGGAAATGTAAATGAGTTAAATACCTAATAAAAATGGAAAAAAAAGAAATTTTGATCTCCTGGTTTTGGTGACCTAAGGATAGTATGTGTAAAGCAAATAATAAGGATTAGATGAGATGATGAGGTGGAGAGTTTCTAAAATTTACCTTCCATGTCTGAGATTTGCAGAGTGATGTGTGACTTGTCATGAGGAGGATGAAGGAATGTCTGTTGTACGTGATGGGTCATAAACAGACTAAAGACCAGATTGCACCCAAGTCTGGCTGATTTACTGATGAGTTGTAGAGAATCAAGGCAGAGGAGTTAGTTATAGAAGCATGGGTAATTCAAAGGCAGATCCATCACTGCCAAGACCACCCTAGCATGGGGGGGGGGTGACTCATGGCACTTCTCTAGAGACTTTTGGATTACTTAGGGTATAAAAAATTTGCAAGACTATGTAATTCCCAAACGTGTAAAAGTCACTTATCCTTCCCACTCTTCAAAGTCATAAAAGCTATAAGATCAAATAAAATGGTCTGGTCTCAATTTCATTTAGTCTTGTGACTGCAATTGAACTGCAAGATCTGCACACCTTGAACCTCTGGGTGATGTGAAGAATAAAAGTGGGTACTCCATTAGGGAGAATAGGATTCCATGTCCACCACCAAGGTGGCGGCAAAGACCTATGACCTCAGGTGGCATCAGATCATGCCAATGCTTTTATTTCAGATTTAATAGGCTTGAAACACGGGCAAAAAAAAAAAAAACCAAAAATGAAAAGAACAAGTCACACTTCTTTGTGTAAATCAGAAATGAAAAGCCACTTGTGAGCTGCAGGTCTGTGAGCTACTGTGATGTGGGGAGGGGATTCTCGAAAGCAGAGTCCTCATCTCATTAAAGGGAAAATTACTCTTCCTGTCTCTTAGCATGGCTTAAGAAGGATCTGCTGTCCAGAGATGTAGTCCTGCCTCCCAGAGGGATGGCCCCTTAGATAGGTAATTGACCTGTCCAAATTGAATATTAGGGTCCAACCACACAAGCGGTCCTCTAAGTTGGAACTGAAGGAAATAATTTTCCTTTAGTGTGTTTTGACTACTCCAGTAACAATAGCTATTCTCTGAGTATCTTTCTCACCAAATTTTCTATTCACTTTTCTTCCTACATTTTTGATGTATAGCTATTCCATTGGATCTGGTCCACAAGGTAGCATAGAGTTGCACAAATGGTATTTTCTTCCAAGCAAAATGTATGACTATGTACCTTGTCCAGATTCTGCCCATTGTGAAGATGTCCCTTCACCAGTACTTTCAGCATTGTCCCAGCAAAGGCTCTAATACTCTAGATGTATCCTTCTGGGTGATTCCTGCTTAGTGAGAAGAACCATCCGTGCCGTACCCTGACCTTCTTTTTCTCACTCAGTCATTCCTAAAGCATATTTATGAGGCTAGAGAGGCATATTTGAGATAGAAAAGCATTCTCACAGATCTAGAAACCGTAGCATTTGGACCATTTCTTTATATAAGCTGTTTGTTCCTGCAGGACCTGCTCAAACCTAACCATATATACCACAGTTCTATGAAAAAAAAATTAGATCTATGAATGTCTAATTTCTCTACTTAGTGAATCAAATAAATGTCAATTCATAAAGTGATGCTCAGATCACATGGTAACTTGGTGTTCTGTTGCCTAATACTCTGTTTCCATTAAGGCTAAATAGCAAGCACATAGTTGTTTTTCAGAGGAGAGAAATTGCCTACAAATGATCCCAGGACCTTTCTCCAAACTCTTAAGGTTCTCTCCTGAAAATCACTTATGGGGCCTGCCATAGACTCATAGACTCCAGTCCACATTCTTTTTTTTTTTTTTTTTTCTTTTTCACTGAAACCTGAAGTCTAATCAAGTATTTTGCATTGCATGAATCAAGTGATAGAAGAGTCTACACAGAAGCCTAGACTTATTGAAAAGGCTTGCTGTGTCCTGGCTGCACATATAACTAGCAGCTTTCAGGGTCATGCGATATGGAGGTTAGAGTGACACATTCCGGTGAGGAATGCGCTACTTTCAAAATCCAAACAGACCTTAATTGCAAAATGGCTTTTGTGTCCACTGAGACTCTAAAGAGAGGACTTACTCCAAGGGCTCAGCCTTCAAATGTTGCTTGGTCGGTTTCCTTTGTGTCTTTGTTTTGTTTTGTTTTGTTTTGTTTTGTTTTGTTTTGTCTTTTTAAGACAGGGTTTCTCTGTATAGCCCTGGCTGTCCTGGAACTCACTCTGTAGACCAGGTTGGCCTCAAACTCAGAAATCCGCCTGCCTCTGCCTCCCAAGTGCTGGGATTAAAGGCGTGTGCCACTACGCCCGGCCCTTTGCATCTTTTAACATCTTCCTTTGTTGGTATGTTTACTGTTTTGATTAATATGTGTTGTAGGAGGATTTATTTTTTGGTCCTGTCTTAGTGTTTAATCTGCTTCTTGCACCTTGATAGGCAACTTCTTCTTTAGGTTAGGGACATTTTCTTCCATGATGTTGTTGAAATCAATTTCTGTGCTTATGGCTTGGGTTTCTCCTCTTTGCTCTGTTCCTATTACTCACGTATTTGGTTTTTCATAGTTACTGACTGTCTTAGTCAGGGTTTGTATTCCTGCACATCATGACCACTAAGCAAGTTGGGGAGGAAAGGGTTTATTCAGCTTACACTTCCACATTTCTGTTTATCACTAAAGGAAGTCAGGACAGGAACTTATACAAGGCAGAAACTTGGAGGAAGGAGCTGATGCAGAGGTCATGGAGTGGTGTTGATTGCTGGATTTTTTTTTTTACCTTGGTTTGCTCAGCTTGCTTTCTTATAGAACCCAGGATTAACAGCCCAGGGATGGTATCACCCACAATGGGCTGGGTCCTCCCCCTTGATCACTAATTGAGAACATGCCTTACAGCTGGATCTCAAGGAGGCATTTCATCATGGTAGGCTCCTTTCTCTGTGAGAATTCTAGCCTGTGTCAAGTTGACACACAAAACCAGCCAGTACACCCACATTTTCTGAATGTGTTTTGCCTGGATGTTTTTAGAGTTAACATTTTCTTTGACTGAGGTGTCCATTTCTTCTACCTTGTCTTCGCTGTCTGAGATTTTCCCTTCCATGTGTTGTTCTCTCTTCACTCCAAGGTTTTTGTTTCACTTCCTAAATTTTTCATTTCCAGTTTTATATTGGTTTAGGTTTCCCCTTGTGATTTGACTTTTACTTTCCTGTGTTACACTGTTTTTATTGTTTCATTTCACTGATTGTATGTGTGTGCATGCATGCATGTGCGTGTCTATGCGTGTGGTTTTACAGACATCACTACCACACGTATTCACATTCTCTTTAAGGTCTTTGAACATATTTATAATAGCTATTTTAAGTTTTATATTGTAGTTTAGCTTTATTGTATTTCTTTAGTGCCTACTGTAGTAGGGTTGCTGGGTTCTATTCTAATGTTGATGATTATGTTTTTGTGCTGGTGTCTAGGCATCTGGGTTTGGGATGACTGCGACTCTAGGTGTTGATATCTGGTCTTATATCTGTTGAGTGGGTGTTCTGTTCTTTGATTTGTGTTGCCTTCTACACATTTAGGTCCAGGTTTGATGTGGCTACTGATTCCCAGGCCAGGGAGGCTAGTGAGTTCCTGGGCAGGGAAGCTACCTGATATGGGAGGCTGACACAAAGAGATGGGCTGAGGGAAGAAAGCTGGATCCACTAGGAGGTTCTGTGAAGTACTGAGGACATGGAAGTAGAGAGGGAGGACAGGCTCCTTAAATCCCCACTTTAGGATATGTCAATTAGGACATTGTGTGGAAGGTACCATCACAGCTGGCTATTTGTAATGTCAGGATATCAGGAATAAGGTCCTACAATAACCTTTAAAACTTACTGTGCTGACCTCCACCTGAGATGCTTGCCTCACTCTTCTCCCTAAAAACACGTAGTACAGAATTGCACTAAGATTGTTTTGGTTACAAGAAGAATTAAAAACTCTAATTTGCTAATAACTTCTAGTGATTCCATTAAATAACATGCATTTGAGATTTAAATCACAAAGGCTTTGAATCCTTACCTTTTTATGTGCATTATTGTTCAATGTTTTGGTCAGCAAAGCATGTTTACAGCAATTAAAATGCTTTGGGTGTTCTGTGTGGAAAATCATCACCAATATGGCTGCAGTGGAGAGGCGTGACTGGATACTTCTAGTCTACATTCTAATGCACCTACAAGAACTTGGCTATTTCTCATTTAATAAATATTCTATTTTCTTGTAACTATCCATGTGTCTTTGCAAAGGTCATGTTGAGAATTTGGGTGGGTTGGTTGTGGCACTTTTACATCGATCTGTGAAAACTACACTTGAGGGAATTGAGTCCTTAATATCAGCACACAGAAGGTGATGGATTTAAGATCCAAAAGTGCTAAGCTTTACCCTATGGTGGCTGAAAATCAAGCAGTGCATTTGTGATAAACTGATGCTATAGAAATGAAGAATCCAAATTTGGTGAGGTATGGATTCAGAGAGACACTGAGGTTGGTCACTTGTTCTCAGGTCACAGCACCTTTAAGCCAGCTTTGACGGGCCCCTCATTGAAGTTGGAAGATGAACTCTAACTTGCAATGGAGTTCACAGGAGCTGTTAAGGCCTGAACTGTGGATATCCACCAAAGAAATCTAAACATATGGAAAGAGTCAGCCAAAGAGAGAGTCTGCATGGTCAACAGGGATCATAGCTTAGACACGTAGCTGTCTGAGTCAGCAATGATATTTAGTATATGATCCTTTTCCCTATGTGTACTTGTCTTGTTTTGGACTTGCCATTCCTTCCTATGTCCCCATAATTCCACTTTGGAATGGAAATTCATACTCCATGCATTTGTTTGTTGGAAGTCTACAATGTGGTATTATTTGTTTAATTTTGCAGGTAGTCACAGTTAATGGTCTAAGAAAAAGATTAAGCTTAGGAGGTTTGAACACTTCTGGAAATATGATGACTTTTGAGGTTTGTACTGAAACACTATGCAGCAAGAGATGGCTGTGTACTATTTTGCATGACAGGGCTCTGTTGGGTTGTGGGTCACTGGAGCATAGACTACACTTCAGTGATCACAAATCTCACCCTGTAGATGGGTTCTATGTAGTCATAGTACACAGTACAAAGCACTGGTATGGTATGTCCATATAAAATGAGATTCATGGCTGAGGATCAGAGTAGAGGGACACACATTGAGCTTCCACAGCAATTTGTCCTGTATTCTTCTGGAGTCTTCATAAATAATACAGAGGTGACACCACTGTACTAAGCTACTTTCCGGTTGCCAGTGATACTTTGTGAATTCATGGGAATTAATGATTGGGATTCACAGAAAATTAAATATAGGTTTTCAAATGATTATCAAAAGTAGGCTCCAAAACCCTTGAAACAAGCTCAACCCAGGAGACAAACCTGCCTTCGTAATGAGAGAGCCATGCACTCTCTCTTTTAGAACACCATGCAACAGGCAGTTATACCTTCAAGCAGAACTGTGTGTCTGTACACATAAACCAAACCAGAAAGAAGCAGAGTACTAATTTAATATCTAGCTTTAATTTGAAGACATCATGGCATATATTCATCTTATTAAAGTGAAAACTAAAGATCCTTGTGAGAATCATTTAAGGAACTTCAGAGCTAAAAATTGGCAATGATTTCTCAGTATGACTGTGCCTCAGAGTTCACACCACAGTGTTGATCTTATATGAGTTCAGTTTTGCATATCACACAGCACATGCTGGACACTGTGATGGGCTGCTTCCTGCTGTTGAGCCTCTACAGCATCATTCCTCCCATACCAGGAGACAGAAGACTCCCAAGACAATGCAGAGTGCTTGCTTCACTCCTAGACTATGATATTGTTACCAGTCAAGCCACAACTGTTACTCTGGCTGGAATAAAAGCACACATCACATTAATTAGAATGGCTGCAGTACAGTGGCTTTGTCACAATACTACTCTGACATATATTGCCTTCATGTTCACAATGTTCAATGCCAAAATACAGTATATCAATCAGGAAGAAAAGGTTGTCAGCCACAACACAGTAAAAACTCTCCCCACATTTCAAAGAGCTGAACACTTAGTCAAACAGTGAACTGCATGTTGTTTCACACCTGAAGCAAGTGAGGACTTCAGTTCCTTCTCAGCTTTCTGTGGGCAGCTGAGGGTGGGAGTGTGACTCTGTTATACCTGAGCCCTTCCAGGTGTCAGATAGCTGTTCTTTCCCAAATCTTCATATTCAGGCAAATCAGGAGCCATTTCTCCTCTACACATTGAGCTTCCACAGCAATTTGTCCTGAATTCTTCTGGAGTCTTCATATATAAGCAAACAATACATTAAAACCAAGAGACTAACTGTAAGGAAACGGAGTGAAGAAACAGAATTAACAATCAGTGTCTCACTCACCAAGTCACTAAATTGATTCAGGCCCATGTAGAAGCTGGTCTTGCCCCGCTCATAGTCTGCATTGTGTGCCTCAATTTTCTTCTTATTCTCCTCCCACATGAGTCTTCTGTGTCTTTCTTCATCCTGAAAATGAGTACAACAGATAGCATTTCTCATCTTAACACCACACACAAGCTGAGGAAATGGTATGTAGAGAAAGAAGAGCCAAAGCATGTGGTCTCATGACACTGTTGTCAGCCATTCTCCTTACCCAGTATGGGTTCATAATGCATGTCTTTAGGCAAGTCCTTAGTGATGGCTTGTCTTTATGGCCATATTTATGCCCACAGACTCCCAACAGCAAGAGTCCTTCTTTCTGAGATCCCTCTAGACTGTGCCCATTTTACCAACCAGACTGTAGGCTTTTGCAAATGTTGTCTTCCATTCTTTCCACTCATTATCCAAACTTGGATCAGGGGATGGAGCAGCTGACATCATTCCCAAGCAGAGGATGAGCAGGAAGACAGCACTATTTGGGTTCCCAAAACATAGACAATGAGTTGTTGTCCAATACTATGGTCAGACCCAAAAGGTAAATGCAAGTAATGTTATACATACTGTCTAAGCTCTATTTAGCAATATATATGTATGTGCATGTATGTATGTAATAACAATGAGTAAAAAAAGAGAACAGAATTTAAAAAGTATCAGAAAAGGCATGTCTGAGAATGTGAGGCAGAAAAAGGAGGAGAAAAAAATGTAATCCTATTATCATCATAAAAAATTAAGAAGCCGGGCGTGGTGGCGCACGCCTTTAATCCCAGCACTCGGGAGGCAGAGGCAGGCGGATTTCTGAGTTCGAGGCCAGCCTGGTCTACAAAGTGAGTGCCAGGACAGCCAGGGCTACACAGAGAAACCCTGTCTCGAAAAAAACCAAAAAAAAAAAAAAAAAAAAATTAAGAGACAGACAAACAAGAAAACAAAGCAAAAACAAAACAGTGAATAAAACCTACGAAATAGGAGATGTCTCAGGTAACCAGAGTAGAGCTGTGAGGAAGTTTGTTGAAAATGAGTTAGCAGGTAGGGGGCCTGTGTACCTTGCTTTTCTCTGCTCTCACCTGAAGTGCTGCAGCTTCTGTTCACAGATAGAAACCAGAACTTTGTTGTCCAGGGCCTCTGAAGAGCAACTGACAGAGGAGGCTAGTGGTGCATGAGGAGAGCAGCCTGTGGCTCCACCTTTTCCTTCCTGGAGCACTGCTAGTTCTTTCCTGAAGCCTCGGCCTGGCCCACAGAGCAGACGTCACAAGCCAGCTTCACAACTACAGACAGGAAAACATCTAGAGACTGACCAGACGCAAGGACTAGGCTGAGTCATACAGGAAGCATGAGACTTCTCTGACAATGCCAAGACTCACAGGATGTCTGGTTCTCTAGAGTTAACAATTGTTAGAGAACACAATTATGGCAAGATGAAGTCAGTGGGGAGAGCTACAGTGTCTCACAGTCCTACATCAGATTCTGCATCTGTAGAGAGAGCATCAAGCAGTGCGTACCTGTCTGTGTCTGTCTTGTTAGAAACGCAGCCCAAGACAGACAGAAGCACTTTCAGAGAAGGTGAAACAACCACTCATAGACAGAGTAGTCTGAAACACTCATCACTTACCTGGAATGTCAGTGTCTCAACTCAGGAATTCACAGTGTTTGTGAAAAATGCTAGAGTTGTCTGAACGCAACAACAAATGCCTGATGCATACAAAGCTCTATGGCCTGCAGGGTTTGATGGGACAACTGCAGGGTTTGACTGAACATGAGTTAATTGCTGTGTGGATTTCTCTATTACTCTCACAAGCATAGTTGGGCCTATGATTAAAAAGCAGACTTAACAAAAGTCAGAAAAGACTACAGTGGCCTTGGGCTGCGCAAATACAGAGGATACAAATTTCTACATGTGATCAGAAGTTTGTTTCCATTTTGCTATAACATATAAAAGGTAAATCAGTAGATGCATGGCCATTTTCCTCTGATGTTCTCCAGAGTTGTACCAAATTCTTGTCTGTCATATAATTGAGATTTGAAGATTATTGAATGTGTATTACAGAAAGAATTGGATGGATAGATAATACTTTTCTAAAAAAATGCATATGCTCCCCCAAGTCAAACTGGATAAAAATCTAAGCAGAGAATTGATATACACAGATAGTAGCAATTCAGCTTAGTTCTACATTACAATTCAAATGAAAGAAATCTCTTCACATTTGTGGTCAAGTTGTGGTAGTCTTTGGTTCACATTTTCTGCTACATTCTTTAAGTTACCCATGGAACATTATTCAAAACCTATCATATACTTGGACACAAAGGAATTCTCAACTGATGTACAAAAAATTGAAATAACACCTCCATCCTTTCTGAGCACTGTGGAGTAACGCTGGATATCAAAAGCAACAGAAAGCTTATAAACACATGGAAACGAAAAAATTTCCAGTGAATAAAATTGGGTCAAGATAGAAATCAGAAAGAGATCAAAACATTGTCAGATTTAAATTAATTACATTACATATCCAAAGTTATGGAACACAAATGAAGGTGGGTCTAAGAGAACTAAGCTCATATAGCTACGTGCTTACATAAAAATTTGAGTGATCTTATTTTGCAGAATTTTCCCTGTCCAATAACATTAGGGCAGTGGGAGGCTTGTGATTGGACAGGAGAAGGGAAGCAGAGTGAGGAGTTTAGAAGACACAGAGAGAGGTCTGAGGAGGAGAGGGAGAACCAGAATGGAGGCTGACATGGTGTTATCAAAAGGCTAGAATAACTGTGCTAAAGCTTTATCATTATCATTTGGCTCTTGGCATCTTGTAAATTGTGTCATTATTGGTACATAAATCTGATTGGCTAATTAAGCATTAAGAGTCTTGATTCCAGGGGGGTAATTAGATGTTGAGATGGCTAACCAGGAGGGCACGGGGTATCACATGAAAGCTAGAGGAACTTGGGGGTCCCTGTATATGAGACTGCCTTTTGGGAGCTATGTGGTCTAGCAGGGCTGTCTAGTTGGTGGGCCAAGAGACCAAGTGAGTGAGATCACCTGGCACAGGGGCTAGCTCTAGATATTTCCCGAAACAATCTTATTCTAATAATTAAATATTACTCCTGAAAGTTCTAGAATAAAAAGAAGATATAATCCCAAAAGGAGTAGGTGGCAGGAAATCATCAAAATCATCAATTGTTGACGAAATTCAAGAAGACATTGAAAGATGAAAAAATGTGCTATGCTAATGGATTGGCTTGGATTTGTATAGTGAGAATGGTTATCCCATCAAAAGCACGCTACTGACTCAGTGCAATCTCCATCAAAATTCTAACACAATTCTTCACAGATCTTGAAAACCTTTTCAGTATGTCTAATCTGACTCAACACACAGACTTAGGGAATCTTGAGCCTTGGGAGACAAGACACCATCTTACCGCCCAATAGATACAAGAATTCTGCTATGTTTTGTAATATTTGATAATAATTTAATTATAAATACTATTCCTATTCTCACATTAGTGATTGTATACTTATTAGAATACATCATATAAGTTCTGGCAACTCAGGAATACTGTGAAAAAATATTTTTTCCTAGAAAAGAACTCAACAATTAGTTGTTCGATAACAAAAGCCAGATTTGAAAACATATATACATCATCCTGAGTGAGGTAACACATTCACAAAGGAACTCACACAATATGTACTCACTGATAAGTGGATATTAGCCCAAAACCTAGGATACCCAAGATATAAGATACAATTCCCTAAACACATGAAACTCAAGAAAAATGAAGACTGAAGTGTGGACACTATGCCCCTCCTTAGAAGTGGGAACAAAACACCCTTGGAAGGAGTTACAGAGACAAAGTTTGGAGCTGAGATGAAAGGATGGACCATGTAGAGACTGCCTTATCCAGGGATCCACCCCATAATCAGCATCCAAACGCTGACACCATTGCATACACTAGCAAGATTTTATCGAAAGGACCCAGATGTAGCTGTCTCTTGTGAGACTATGCCGGGGCCTAGCAAACACAGAAGTGGATGCCCACAGTCAGCTAATGGATGGATCACAGGGCTCCCAATGGAGGAGCTAGAGAAAGTACCCAAGGAGCTAAAGGGATCTGCAACCCTATAGGTGGATCAACATTATGAACTAACCAGTACCCCGGAGCTCTTGACTCTAGCTGCATATGTATCAAAAGATGGCCTAGTCGGCCATCACTGGAAAGAGAGGCCCATTGGACACACAAACTTTATATGCCCCAGAACAGGGGAACGCCAGGGCCAAAAAGGGGGAGTGGGCGGGTAGGGGAGTGGGGGTGGGTGGGTATGGGGGACTTTTGGTATAGCATTGGAAATGTAAATGAGCTAAATACCTAATAAAAAATGGAAAGAAAAAAAAAACATATATACAATTACCATTATATACTGACTTTAGCACTTTGCTTTTACATACTTTGGAATACATGAAACAACAATTAATTAAAAAAAGAGGCAGTGAATCGGGGAGAGAGAAAGAAGAGGTATGTGAGAGGGTTTGTGGGGAGGGAAAGAAATGGGCAAATGATGTAATTAGAACCTCATAAAATGAAGTAGAAAGAGGTTCCCTGCACAGGTGCAGTGATGCCTAACAGAATAAGGAGCCATCACTTTGCACTGAATTTTTTCAAACAATTTTTAACCTATCAAATTCCTGTGAATTAAAATCATTGAATACCAGACATTTTCATATAGACTTTCAGATCATTATCAAGAGTGTGCACCTAAAGCCCTGGAAACAAAACATAATTAAGGATGGAATACTGATTCTATATTGAAACGACCACTCACACTCTTCTCTGAACACCAGCACACAGTCAATTATGCCTTCACACAGAACTATGTGTTAGCCACCTAAAAAATTTGCCTCCACAAAACCAGAAAGAAACCAGGACACTGCCTTTTAAATAGTTTTATTTTAAAGATATAGACTTGAATCTTCTTTTTAAATTTTAAATTTAAAATTATTCTGAAGATCATTATATAAATGAGTTGAGAGCCTGAGTTAAGGTAATGGTAAGTTTTTATTAGTGTGAACATGCTTTGGAGTTGATATCATAGTATGGATTTAAGGGACTTGAGTGCAGGATCCCACTTGTCAGGGGCTACTGAGTTGGGGAGGCCCCTGCTGTTTTATGCTTGCCCTTGTCCCAGTTCAGATCTTCTTTTTCACCATAAGGCAGTTCACATATTGGGGCAGACATCTGTTAGACAACAGCACAGTGGCTGTTTCACTCGTTGCCTAACTTCATACTGCTGTCTATGTTACTGTGGCTGGAAGGAAAGCACATGTCGCATCAATTACAAAAAAAATGTAGCTCAGTGGCTTTATCATAGTATCTCCTGGAATGTATGCCTTTCAAGGGCACTAGCCATGTCTAAAGCTCAGCAAGCAGTACATGTACCATGAGCAAGAAGGGAAGGTAGTCACCTACAACCACATATCAACTCCAGCCACATTGCATGGAGCAGAACACTTAGACAGTGGACTGCATGTTGTTCCACAGCTGATATAAATGAGGGCTTCAGTTCCTTCTTGGCTTCCATGTGGGAATGTAACACTGTCATACCTGATTTGGTACAAAAAACCCATCGCCACTCTCTGTGTAATCCTCAAATTCAGGGTCATCAACAACTGGCTGTGTTTTCTCCTCTTCCAACATTGGGTGGAAAATGTTAGTCATTATTTTCATTAGTTCTTCATCAGTCTTCATGGGAAAAGCAAATAAAATGTTGAAAACCAACAGACTAACTGTAAAGATCTGAAGTGAAGAAATAGATTTAAGCTGTCCAAATCACACTTACCAGCTGACCAAAGAAGACTCTCAATTCTATGTCGATGCCATCCTTCTCCTGGTCATTTTTGCTATTGTTCAGTTTCATGACAAACTCATTCCACGTTGCTTTTTTGAGTCCTTCTTTATCCTAGAAATGAACATATGTGACAGCATTTCCTTCATATTAACTCTACCCTCAAGTCAACCAAGTATATTTGCTGTGAGAGGTGAAGAGGAGCAATGGAGAGGGATCTGTACACTATAGCTAGCCTTTCTGTGCACTCTTCATTTTGGAAATGTCGGCTTCCTTGTGTTCATAGTATACAACTTTAATCAACTTCTTGGTCATGGTTGTCCCCTATGACCTCTTTTATGCCTTTATACTCCTAATAGCAAGGACTATTCTCCTTGAGATCCCTTTGGACAGTCCCCATGTGACCAACCACCCTGTCAGTTTCCTCATATGTTACCTTCTGCTCTTGCACTTCAGTATCCAAAGTTGGTTCAGGGATTATAGCAGCTGAGGCCACACCCAGGCACAGGATGACCAAGAAGACTGTAGGAGTCATGTCTCAAGTACCTAGAGGAAAAAGGATAAATCTCTGTCTAAATATTTCAAAGCTACTATTTTTTTTCCATTTTATATTAGGTATTTAGATCATTTACATTTCCAATGCTATACCAAAAGTCCCCCATACCCACCCACCCCCACTCCCCTACCCACCCACTCCCCCTTTTTGGCCCTGGCGTTCCCCTGTACTGGGGCATATAAAGTTTGCGTGTCCAATGGGCCTCTCTTTCCAGTGATGGCCGACTAGGCCATCTTTTGATACATATGCAGCTAGAGTCAAGAGCTCCGGGGTACTGGTTAGTTCATAATGTTGTTCCATCTATAGGGTTGCAGATCCCTTTAGCTCCTTGGCTACTTTCTCTAGCTCCTCCATTGGGAGCCCTGTGATCCATCCATTAGCTGACTGTGGGCATCCACTTCTGTGTTTGCTAGGCCCCGGCATAGTCTCACAAGAGACAGCTACATCTGGGTCCTTTCGATAAAATCTTGCTAGTGTATGCAATGGTGTCAGTGTTTGGATGCTGATTATGGGGTGGATCCCTGGCTCACACCAGTCAGAATGGCTAAGATAAAAAATTCAGGAGACAGCAGATGCTGGCGTGGATGTGGAGAAAGAGGAACACTCCTCCATTGTTGGTGGGATTGCAGGCTTGTACAACCACTCTGGAAATCAGTCTGGCGGTTCCTCAGAAAATTGGATATAGTACTACTGGAGGATCCAGCAATACCTCTCCTGGGCATATATCCAGAAGATGCCCCAACTGGTAAGAAGGACACATGCTCCACTATGTTCATAGCAGGCTTATTTATAATAGCCAGAAGCTGGAAAGAACCCAGATGCCCCTCAACAGAGGAATGGATACAGAAAATGTGGTACATCTACACAATGGAGTACTACTCAGCTATTAAAAAGAATGAATTTATGAAATTCCTAGCCAAATGGATGGACCTGGAGGGCATCATCCTGAGTGAGGTAACACAATCACAAAGGAACTCACACAATATGTACTCACTGATAAGTGGATATTAGCCCGAAACCTAGGATAACCAAGATATAAGATATAATTTGCTAAACACATGAAACTCAAGAAGAATGAAGACTGAAGTGTGGACACTATGCCCCTCCTTAGAATTGGGAACAAAACACCCATGGAAGGAGTTACAGAGACAAACTTTGGAGCTGAGATGAAAGGCTACTATTTTTTTAAACTGAGAAATCAAGGCACCCATGGTAGTTAAGGACTGATTGAACTTTTCCAAGTATTTATCTAAACATTGTGGAAATCTATGGATGTGGTTTAGTTTCAGAAAATATATTGAAGTATTTGTTAGTAGTTGTTCATAGTTCTAGTGATGGAAATAGCTAATTAGTGTGAGCTTCAGTTTTCAGAGAGATGTTCATGTACATCATGATTCCAAAAGCTATTGCTGTAACAGAGGACTTAACGAAGATCTGGTCTAGTATTTATAAAGACTAATGAGACTTCAAAAGGTGAGAGACATTGAACATCATCTTCTTCCTTATTACACAGCAGGAGCTACCATGTCTTGAACTCTCCCCTCTTGAGTGATAACAGTCTAGTCGTCTGTCCTTCTTGGAGAATGCAGGAGTGACAGCAATGACTGATCCCTCTGACCCTCCACTGTTACTGTGGCTCCTGAGTCTCCACTCACTGCCACAGAGAAAAAGAGGTTCACAAGGTCATGCAGTCAGATATAAAGTAGACCACTCCCAGGATTCTCAGCTCAAGATTTTCTAGGTCTTCTGTTTTACTCCCCTAGAAGACACCAAGTCAGGAGCATGCTGCCTGGTATTCCTTCTGCACAGAGGATTCAAATTTTCTTGGTATGGGAAAAAGTGATCCTAAGTGGGAAGTACTGGGTGTGGCTGCTGCCATTGTTCAGGGCACCAACTGGCACTCCCTGTGACCAGGCTCAGACTTACACTCAATGGGATCTAGCACAAAGTTGCATGCTTGAGGGGACTGGTTTTTCTTTGGATCTTCCACTCATCCTCCTTGCTTCTCTACACCAAGGCTCCTGATGGTCAGATTTTCTCTTGGGCCTCATTCTCCAGGGAGTTTCTCCAGAGCACTCCATAAGTTCCCAATCTGCTCTGGCAGAGTCAGGGCCTTACCTGTGATGTCCAATGCTGTGCTGGGCACTCCAGTGGTTCAGCTCTTCAGAGGTCCCTGGAGATCCAGAATCTAGCTGAGCCGCACACCATTCAGTCTTTAAATCCCTAATTTCTGGCTACTAAGCACCACCCATAAGTACTAATGTTTTTATGATTGGTTGTGTTGATGACACCATTGGGCCCCAGGCTCTAGGACTCCAGGCATTAATGAAATTGAAGGATGAAGTGTGGATTGCTGCATTGGACTATGGGAGAGATTTGCATGAGTCAGTTTTAGAGGAAGGTTGGAAATGAATGTTGAGGTCCTTGGCTCATTTAGTACCCTGATATTGTGCTTTGTGGGCTGCCGAAGAAGAAGTGGTTCTAGGTAACTTTATGTAGCTTTTCAGTCTAACAATTGTTTTGACTTGGAGGAAGAAACACCCTGGAGCAGTGTGAATCAGCATATTCAAGCCTAATGTCTCTTGAAATACAGACCTCATGATACTTCCCCACTGTCTGAGTTTATCCAGGTGGGTCTCACATAGAGAAGGGGATAGAGAAGTGGTTTTTGTAGTTAATAGCACTTACTGATCTTGTAGAAGACCTGAATTTAATTCCCAGGACTCTCTTGGAGCTCCCAACTGTATTTAAAGTTTCAGGGAATACAATGTCCTATTGTTTTGCCTCTTTGAGAACTAGACACATAAATGAAACAGGTAAAACACACATAAATGTAAAACAAAGTTAAATAAAAGTTGCTTAGAAAAAGTGGAAATAGCTGAGTGACCCCATGAGAAGACCAGCAGTCTAAACTGAGCTGGACCCCTGAGATCTCTCAGACATGGAGCTGCCAAACAGACAGCATACACCAGCTGATATGAGGCCCCTGGCACATACACAGCAGAGGACTGCCTGAACTGGCCTAAGTGAAAGAAGATGCACCTAGCTGTGAAGAGATTTGAGGCCCCAGGGAGTTGGGAGGTCTGGTTTGGTGAGGGTGGGGTGGTGGGGACATCCTCTTGGAGATGAGGGGAAGAGGTAGGGAATGGGGAGTGGTCATGGGACAGACCAGGAGGGGAATGAAGACTGGACTATAAAAGAGGATTAAATAATAATAATAATAATAATAATAATAATAATAATAATAATAGTAGTAGTAGTAGTAGTAGTAGTAGTAGTAGTAGTAGTAGTAGTGCTAATAAAAAAGACAATAGTTAGGGTAAGGCTGTTTTGAAACAAAGAATAGATTGTCAAGGGCAAATCCTTAGATGGGACCAGGGATGAAATGCCTAGAAGAAGGTCCCTAAGATACTTCCATTGCTGATGCTTCCTCCCAGTCTCCTCACTCAGAAATACTTTATCCTCTCATGTCTTTAGTGATAGATTTGTGATATATGAATCATTTACTAAAGGACTTTGCTGATAAATGCATAAAGGGAAATGAGAAATATGGAAATTTCTTCAGGACTCTTTCTGGGTTTTCCTTATGGAAATCCCATGTTCATCTTGAGGTTTAAGTTAGGACACTTCTTAAACTTCAATGTTAAAATGTAAAACAAGGAGAATGTAAGAGTGTTTCAGGTAGAAGAAAACACAGGTACATAAACATAATCTCTGACTAGTACAATCGAAGATTTGCAACCAGGGGAACATGGCCCATTGAATCAAGTAAGTAGGGCTAATGTGGGCTCACAGAGATGGAAGCAGCAAGCATGCATGGAGCCTTCTGTATTAATAAGTTATGGCCGTCAGCTTGGTGTTCTTGTAAGACTCTCAACAGTGGAAGCAAGTGTATCTCTGACTCCTTTGCCTGCTTTGGGTCTATTTCTCCTCTTATTAGGTTACCTTGTCCAGCCTCAATATGGAGGCTTTTGGCTGGTCTTACTGTGCTGTGTTTTGTCCTGTCTGACTGTCAGCTCTTGGAGTCTGGATCTTTTCTGAAGCGAAATGGTGGAGAAGCGGATCTGGGGCAGAGGAATGGTGGAGAGAACCTGGGAGGAATGAGGAGAAGTGTCATTGTGGTGGGGTTTATTGTATGAGAGAAGAATCTATTTTCTATTAAAAAAGGCTCAGAAATGTTCCAAATCATTGTACTTTTATCAATAGCATAAACACACACACCTACACACACATATATATCTATATATCTATGTCTACATCTATGTCTATTTCTAGGTCTCTGTTTATATCTATGTCTCTATGTCTCTGTCTCTCTGTCTCTATGTCTCTGTGATGGTTTGTATATTCTTGGACCAGGGAGTGGCACCATTTGGAGGTGTGGCCAGGTTGGAGTAGGTGTGTCACTGTGGGTGTGGGCATAAGATCCTCACCCTAGTTGCCTGGAAGTCAGTCTTCCACCAGCAGCCTTTGGATGAAGACATAGAACCCTCAGCTCTGCCTGCGCCATGCCTGCCTGGATACTGCCATTCTCCCACCTTGAAGATAATGGACTGAACCTCTGAACCTGTAAGCCAGCCCCAATTAAATGTTGTTTTTATAAGATTTGCCTTGGTCATGGTGTCTGTTCACAGCAGTAAAACCCTAACTAAGACAGTCTCTATCTATCTATCTATCTATCTATCTATCTATCTATCTATCTATCTATCTATCATCTATGTAATCTATATATATATCTGTATAGGTATCTATCTATCATGTTTGTATGTATGCATGCATGTATGTATCTATGTACATAGTTATACATCTATATATCTATATAGCTATTTATCTTTATATATACCTATATCTGTATCTCACACATTCATTATAGAAATTCTTTTCAAGAAAAACAACTACCTTACCACTTCCACAATGTTTTCAATGAATATTTTCACTATTCATTCAAAACTTAATCATAATTTACATATTTCATACATATCAATTTATAGATTCTTCTGATTGAGACTCATTTGGGCACCACCCAGAAACATTATGTGATTTGTCACTTTCATTCTGTGACATATACATTGTATAAAAGTTCCCATTTTAGGTATTGTAGGTCAAGAGCTCAGTGGCACTAGCCTCTTAGAAGCCCACTAAAACATATAAGCAGTGGGCCTGTAAGATAAACCTTGCAAGGTAAAGGCATCTTCCACAAAGCCTGGTGGCCTGAAGTTAAGTGACTCAATAGTAGGAAAAAAACCACTGGCTCCTGTGTGCTGTCCTCTGACCTCTACACACATGCCCTCTCCTAAATTCAAAATACACATACACAGACACACACACAGACACACACACACACACACAGATCTCTCTCTCTCTCTCTCTCTCTCTCTTTCTCTCTCTCTCTCTCTCCCTCTCTGTCATCTATCTATCTATCTATCTATCTATCTATCTATCTATCTATCTATCTATCTATCTATCTATCTATCTGAAGAAAAGATATTAAATGATTAAATGTGGGCTTTGAGCATGTACTCATTTCTAGTGTGCTCTCTCTGATTGCTTTCAGTGACTGCTCCAACTGTCAAGTCTGGCACCTTCTGCCATGATACTCCCCTTATTATGAACTCTAACCCATTGGAATAATATGCCAAGGCACACCCTTCCTTCTATAAGTTGCCTTGGTCATGATGTTTCACCAATCATTTTCTGTATAATATTTCATAAACATTTAACACCAATATTTTTCTGTATAATATTTCAGGAATTATAATATTTGGTTGCTTTCCATGTAGATGGAGAAAGAAGATCCAATGCCCATCTCCTCTATGCTAACAAATATGCACAAAGTCTTAATTTGATTCAAAGAATTTGCAATACAAGAAAAAAAACAGTAATGGATGCTTAAGATAGAGAGAGTAAGACACTATTGTTGTTGTAAGTCATTGGGATACCTGTTTTTTACAAACTCTATTAAATTATACTTATATCATCTTAGTTAAGGTCTCTAAATCTAGTTTGAAGCCTGTCTGTGCAATTCTTTGTATAGTTCTGTTCTTCTAACAATTCTATTAAGTCAGTTTAGCATAAACCTTTGTCTTTACCTATGTAGTCCTCCCTACGTGATCCTCCCTACGTGATCAAGAGTCTCTTTCTCCACCTTGCCCTAGGTTATGTCCCCTGACATGGTCAACAGCAAGATTGCTGTAGGTCTGTCTAGACATCATTTCCTTCTTAACAATTCTCAATCTACTGAGACACAATGTACTCCCTGCAATAATATTTGCATATCTATCTATACGTGACATCAAGCATCCTCTCCTCTTACTGTAGGACTTCATAAATATGACTTCTGTAGCTCTAGCCTACTCTTGAATATAGTTTACCTAGATATTTTAAATAAGTAATTATTCAATCCCTAGATATATTTTAATAAGAAATTATGACCTAATTTCTCTTAAACAGACATTCAGTACCCTTTCTTTTGCTTCTAATTCACTAGAGAAGTAGACACTTTAATAAAAAAGACCATGTTCTGAGTGATTCTGAATCCTCAGTTCCAATAACTTCAAGAGTTATGCTCTACCTATGATCTCTCATGATCCTAGAATTCAGTTTGGAAAGCAAATGATATTGTTAGATGGAAGGTTGACAGTGAAGACGCTAAAACTCAACTTATATTTCAGAAGCCATCAGGACCAATGCTCTGTGCTTTTTCTATGGACAGGAGGACAAGAGCCTACTGTATTGATGGAGTACCAGTGATAGGTCAAATAAATGATTATAACTAAGCTAAGAATATCAAACTATTGAGTTTATTTGGTTTGATTACTTAAGCTTGGATGAAAGACTTTTTGCCAGAGAATGGGGGACTCTAAGTAACCACACCATCCAAAAATCCCACAGCATCCTAGGTGATAACCTAAGGTGATAACCTAAGGAACTGGATTCCTGGAACTTCCTCCACAACTTGGGGAATAAGAGCTATTTACAAGGTCAGAAAGCTTCTGAAACTTACCAGATTCACACGGCCCATCCCCAGTGTTTTAAAAGCCAGAATCTGATCAAGTTGTAAGTTCATTCTGTAATGAATATACAACTGGTCTTAAAATAAGTCGAACCAGTGGGATCCAGGGACACAGGAGCTCTGCCTTTACCATTGACATGGGTTCCTTCCGGTCTGGGCTGGTGCCCTGAGCAGACCTTGGGTATGAATTACACAGCCAGTCCCATAACACCCAGAGGAAGCTCCACTCCAAGGGGCTCTAATTCACCCAGGATCATAGGATCACAGGCTCACAGGAGCTTGGCCACATCAGGATCTCAGTGTCCAGAGGCAGCTTGACTATCAGGAGCTCTAATACACCAGGGGTTCAGGATCCCAGAATCTCAGAATCCCAGAATCACAGGATCCCAGAGACAGCTGGACTCTGAGGAATTTTGACACAACCAGGATCACGGGAAGGGCAGGCTCCACTCAGATATAGCGAGGGCAGGTAGCACGAGATGTAACCAGAAGGTAGGTGATAAGAACATAAGCAACAGAAACCAAGGTTAATTAGCATCATCAGAATCCAATTCTCCCACCCTTGCAAGTCCTGGATACCCCAACACACCAAAAAAGCAAGATTCGGATGTAAAAATCACTTCTCATGATGATGATAGTGGACTTTAAGAAGGACATAAATAACTCCTTTAAAGAAATTCAGGAAAACACAGGTAAACAGGTAAAAGCCCTTAAAGAGGAAACACAAAAATCTCTTAAGCATTACAGGAAAACAAAATCAAACAGGTGAAGGAAATGAACAAAACCATCCAGGACCTAAAAATGGAAATAGACACAAGAAAGAAATCACAAAAGGAGACAACCCTGGAGTTTAAAAACCTAGAAAAGAGACAATAAAAATCTTGAAAAAAAAAAAGAAGTCATAGAAGTCATCACCAACAGAATACAAGAGATGAGACAATCTCAGGTGGAGAAGATACCAGAGAAAATATTGATACAACAGTCAAAGAAAACACAAAAAGCAAAAAGTTTCTAACCCAAAACATCCAGGCTTCATTTTCATTAAACTCTAAAAAGACTTTAATTTATTTCTTTATTTCTTCCTTGACCAAGTTAATATTGAGTAGAGTGTTCAGCTTCCACGTGTATTTTGGCTTTCTATTATTTATGTTGTTATTGAAGATCAGCCTTAGTCCGTGGTGATCTGATAGGATGCATGGGATTATTTCAATATTTTGTATCTATTGAGGCCTGTTTTGTGACCAATTATATGGTTAATTTTGGATAAGGTACCATGAGGTGCTGAGAAGAAGGTATATCCTTTTGTTTTAGGATAAAGTGTTATACAGATATCTGTTAAATCCATTTGTTTCATAACTTCTGTTAGTTTAACTGTGTCTCTGTTTAGTTTGTGTTTCCAGGATCTGTCCATTGGTGAGAGTGGGGTGTTGAGACTCCCACTATTATAGTGTGAGGTGCAATGTGTACTTTGAGCTTTATTAAAGTTTCTTTAATGAATGTGGATGCCCTTGCTTTTGGAACATAGATATTCAGAATTGAAAGTTCATCTTGGTAGATTTTACCTTTGATGAATATGAAGTGCCCCTCCTTGTCTTTTTTGATACCTTTAGGTTGAAAGTCGATTTTATTTGATATTAGAATGGCTACTCCAGCTTGTTTCTTGAAACCATTTGCTTGGAAAATTGTTTTCCAGCCTTTTACTCTGAGGTAGGGTCTGTCTTTTCCCCTGAGGTGGGTTTCCTGTATGCAGCAAAATGTTGGATCCTGTTTATGTAGCCAGTCTGTTAGTCTACGCCTTTTTATTGGAGAATTGAGTCCATTGATATTAGAGATATTAAGGAAAAATAATTGTTCCTTCCTCTTATTTTTGTTGTTAGAGTTGGGATTTTGTTCATGTGGCTATCTTCTTTTAGGTTTGTTGAAGAATTACTTTCTTGCTTTATCTAGGCCATAGTTTCCCTCCTTGTGTTGGAGTTTTTCCTTTATTATCCTTTGAAGGGCTGGATTCATGGAAAGATATTGTGTGTATTTGGTTTTGTCATGGAATACTTAGGTTTCTCCATCTATGGTAATTGAGAGTTTTGTTGGGTTAGCCTGGGCATACATTTATGTTCTCTTAGAATCTGTTTGACATCTTTTCAAGATCTTCTGGCTTTCATAGTCTCTGGTGAGAAGTCTGGTGTAATTCTAATAGGTTTGTCTTTATATGGTACTTGACCTTTTTCCTTTACTGCTTTTAATAGTCTATCTTTATTTAGTGCATTTGTTGTTCTGATTATTATGTGTCTGGAGGAATTTCTTTTCCGGTCCAGTCTATTTGGAGTTCTGTAGGCTTCTTGTATGTTCATGGGCATCTCTTTCTTTAGGTTAGGGAAGTTTTCTTCTATAATTTTGTTGAAGATATTTACTGGCCCTTTATGTTGAAAGTCTTCATTCTCATCTATACCTATTATCCTTAGGTTTGGTCTTCTCATTGTGTCCTGGATTTACTGGATGTTTTGTGTTAGGATCTTTTTGCATTTAACATTGTTTTGATTGTTGTGTCAATGTTTTCTATGGCATTTCTGCACCTGAGATTCTCTCTTCTATCTCTCGTATTCTGTTGGTTATGCTTGCATCAATGGCTCCTGACTTCTTTTCTAGGTTTTCTATCTTCAGAGTGGTCTCCCTTTGTGATTTCTTTATTGTTTCTATTTCCATTTTCAGATCCTGGATGGTTTTGTTCAATTCCTTCACCTGTTTGTTTGTGTTTTCCTGTAATTCTTTAAGGGATTTTTGTGTTTCCTCTTTAAGGACTTCTAACTGTTTCGCTGTGTTCTCCTGTATTTTTTTGAATTACTAATGTCCTTCTTAAAATCCTCTACCAGCAGCATGAGATATGATTTTACATCCATATCTTGCTTTTCCAGTGTGTTGGCGTATCCAGCACTTGCTGTGGTGGGATTACTGGGTTCTGATGATGCCGAGTAGTCTTGGTTTCTGTTACTAAGATTCTTACATTTGCCTTTCACCATCTGATAATCTCTGCTGTTAGATGTTCTAGCTGTCTCTGGCTGGAGCTTGTTCCTCCTGTGAGTGTCATCCTCTGTCAGCATTCCTGGGAGACCAGCTCTCTCTTGAGTTCCGGGGGGTCAGAGCACTCCCTGGAAGCAAACTCTCCCCTAGTGGGAAAGGCGCACAGAGGACTGAGGATCAGCTCTGCCTCCTGGCTGAGGATGAAGGCCTGAAGAGACCCTGTCCAAGAAGCTCTATTGCTTCTATGGCCTGTGTGCTCTCCTGCATGGACCCGCCTCAGAGAGACCATGGATAGAAAATCAACTTCTAGTAGTTTTAGTAATCTAGTCACTTTAACAAATGTATGCCAAGTGATGAGCAGGAGCTCCTTTCCATCCAGGTCTCATGTGTTGTTTTCTTAGTTGTCTTGATGCTTTTGTTAAAGAAGACCTTTACCTCATTGGTTAAATGGGCATGGTTGCTATTATTGTCATTGGATACTTTGTGACTTCTGCCTGTGTAAGCTTGTAATGGACATGTAGAATACCATTCATATTTTAACTGTCAATTCATTGACAGTTTTCTGCATATAACATATCTAGTCATACCATCATTCATTAAACTGTCTTACCTCCCATTCCCACTCTTTTTCCCTAACATATCTCACTTCTACTCTTTTGGGTGTGTGGCCTAGTGAATATAATTATGATTGCTTGAATGTGCCTGCGTGAGAGTCTTTTTTTTTTTTTTAAATTTTTCAAGACAGAGTTTCTCTGTATAGCCCTGGCTGTCCTGGAACTCCCTTTGTAGACCAGGCTGGCCTCGAACTCAGAACTCCGCCTGCCTCTGCCTCCTGAGTGCTGGGATTAAAGGCATGCGCCACCAAGCCCGGCTCTGTGTGAGGGTTTTAATGACTAAGACTCACAGTGCTCAGTAAGTTTGTTTTAGATTTTGAAAGTAGCACATTCCTCATTTAATTGAGTTACTCTAACCTATATTGCTTGTGAACCTTAAAGCTACTCATTTTGAGTGCAACTAGACATGATGAGTATTACAGCCGGCCCTTGCTTTTATGTAGAATGTTCTGTCATTTGAGCTATTTAACCCAACTTACTTAATTGGACCTGAGTCGTCAATGGCAGATAGGAATTATGGGGAATTCATTTATCATATCCCATTTTATCTCCACTAAGAAATTAGGGGAAGTACTTCATTCCCATAGCTAATCCACCTGACTGGATCCTTTTAAGGCTGGAACCTCAAAGTGACACAGAAGGAGGCTAGAGAAAGCAGCCCCGGGAATTGCACAGCTCTAAGTTGAAGTATAGGAAGGGAAGGGGTGGGAGACTTATCTTTGTCCTTTGTTCTTAGTACTTGTATGACTCTCAGAGTGTGTGTTCACATAAATTCACTCATAAATTGAATAAGAGGTTATAGCAGAGATTGCCCATGGCATATATACTAGGAGCAATTATCTGGCTTAATTTTCACCATTTGCTACTAGCTTGCAGGGTCATGGAAACGTCAAAAGTGTAACTAAGCCTACCTTGAAGTTTTGTTTCGACAGACATAGTCAATATCCTATCTCCTGTTTTTGCACCTGGGTTCCTATGGTATATATATTCTTTATGATCTTTGAATAATTCATTCTGTAACTGCTTGGAATGTGTCTTAAGATTTGTAAATCTGCTGTTATTTATTACAGAAACAATTAAGTAGTCCTGCTATAAAAGGAATTCCAATGTCTCTATCTGGGTTGCCATTCTGAACAACGGTAACCCTTGCATGCTAGAAATTTCTGAAGAATAAATGCTCTTTGTCTTTGCATACTATCTGAGTCTGGGGTCTTCCTAAAATGATGTTCAGGCCATTACAATGGTGTCTGCAGTCTGTGGTAGGACCAATAAGTGATCCCCAGCAAAGAGCTTTTTAAATTTAGAGGAAATTCCTATGATCATCTTTAGAAAACTCCTCTACTCTGAAGAATCTTTGGCCTACTATGGGGCCTTCAGGGAAAATGAATATTTGACAATGAACCTCCTAATTATCATGTGATCTGAACTGTGTTCATAATCTGTCTTTTATGAGACTTTTGTTCAGTTTATATATTTTCACTTATTTTTAGATAGATGCTCTTTATCAACTATTTATATAAATTAGTTATTTGTAGAGTATATAAATAAATATAAAACAATTAAATAATAAATATTATTTCTAATTAGTTTATTGACAATAATTCATGAGTCATAGCAGAAATGTGCTGTTCACAAAGCAGTTAAAAAGTGTCTTACGTCGGGCAGTGGTGGCTCACGCCTTTAATCCCAGCACTTGGGAGGCAGAGGTAGGCATATTTCTGAGTCTGAGGCCAGCCTGGTCTACAGAGTCAGTTCCAGGAAAACCATGGCTACACAGAGAAACGCTGTTTTGAAAAACCAAAGAAAACAAACAAAACAAAACAAAACAAAACAAAACAAAATAAAAAGTGTCTTACATCTCACAAGACTTGCAATTCCCTTAATCTGTGTTTCAGGTTTGATAAGAAACACTAGAAAGTTTGTTTGTTTGTTTGTTTTTTTAATGTGGTCTCAGTTCCACTGATACAAATCCTGAGCCAACTATGTCTTAAGCCCTTAGTGAGAGCTATATTATTTGAAGCCATAGGTACAGAAGACCCATGTGATACCTGAAACTTATCCTGCTCAGTCTCCATCCCTAGTCCTCAGAGCAGCAGCTAGTCACATGTAGTCTGTTGTAGTCAGGGTTTGTATTCTGGTACAAAACGCTATGACCAGGAAGCAAGTTGGGGAGGAAAGGGTTTATTCAGCTTACACTTTCAGATTGCTGTTCATCACCAAAGAAGTCAGGACAGAAACTCACACAGGAAAGGAATTTGGAGGCAGGAGCTGAGGGAGAGTCCATGGAGGGTGCTGCTTACTGTATTGATTCCCTGCCTTGCTCAGCCTGCTTTCTTATAGAACCCAGGGCTACCAGTCCAGGGATGGCACCACCCACAATGGTCCCTCCCTCCCTGGATCACTAATTGAGTAAACACCTTACTGCTGGATCTCATGGAGGCATTTCCTCAAGGGAGGCTCCTTTCTCTGTGATAACTCCAGCTTGTGTCAAGTTGACACAAAACCAGCCAGTACATAGACTAATACACGTTCTAAGTACTTGCTTCAGACACTGCAGCCTTAACTTCTTCCTCATTTTCTTTCTTCTTTACTTTGAGTTTAGAAATCAGTTTATTGTATCTCTGGGACTGACAAATTAGGAGGAAAAACTTGAACAAGGTGAACCCAAGCACAAATTAGAATAGATATTCTACCGATAGAACTGTTCCTCATGTGGAAAAGTGCATGTACACAACCTGGTAGATTACATTACAAGACAAAATATGTTTTCTTTGTTTCCAATTTATTGGAGATAGATTTTTTTCTACATAATATATACTGACTTTGGTTACCCCTCCCTCTTTACCTCCCAATTCTTCCCCGCTTCCCCTCCCATCCATATCCACTCCCTTTCCTTCTCTCATGAGAAAACAAACATGCTTCTAAGGGATTAATATAATATAATAAATATAAGTAGTATAATATAAATATATTAATGTAATATAAAAAGTACCATGTTGGAGTTGGACAAGACAAACAAAAAAGGAAAATGATCAATAAAAGATAAAAGAAGTAGAGACCCACTCATGAACACTCAAGAATTCCATAAAAACACTAAAGTGGAGGCCATTACATATGTGCAAAGGCTTGGTGTGGTGTAGACCATGCAAGCCCTATAAATGCCGCCTCAGTCTCTGTGAGTTCATATGAGCTTTGATCAGGTTAGAGGGTTTAGTTTTCTTGGTTTCCTCCATTACTATATTTCTGTGCCTCCTTTTTTTGCAGGGTTTCCTGATCCCTGAGGGAAGGGATTGAGGGAAGGGACATTCCACTTAGGAGTGAGTGTTCTAAGATTTCTCACTCTCTTCATAATGTCTGGTTATAGCTTCTTTCTTTACATTCTTTACATAAATATTTGGAATAATAGTTCAAATTGTCTCACCCTGACACAACTGTCTTCATTTCTCAGGAGGAAATAAGAAAAAAATATTTTCCCTATGCATACAGCTTTTATTGTTTACATAACAAAATAGAGTACCAATACTGAGTAGAGTTGTGAGATACATAAATTATGTATGAAATACATAAATAGGAACAATCAGTGTACATGCAAAAATCTACCTCATAACTAAGATACAAAAAAACCTGGATACTTTAACAAAGAAAGACCTCAAAATAAACAGTGCAAGAAATCAGAAGTAGTGCCTCCTGCACATCCTCAGATATCAACAGGAGAACAGGCATTGCCAAACACTAATCTAACTGTATAATGTATAAAAATCACTATTTTCATGCACCACCAAAGGCCCTCCAATATAACACAGAAGTGATATTACCAGACATGCATCAAAGAATTTGTAAAACCAAAACAGGGACCTTCCATACCTTTAAAAACATTAAGTTTCTGTTTCCTAAACCTACTATATTCGGCAAACAATGTTTTTCTGCTTATGTTGAGCTTGTGACCCCACGATGTATGCGGGCCCCTTTGCCTTGCTGAACTCCTGAGTCTTCGATATATGATTGCCCCTTTGCCTTACAGAAATGAGTCTTTTAAGATGCCTTGGTTGTTCCCCTTCCATGTGACATATCCTTGCACTTCCTTTTATTGCATCCTTTCTAACAACCAAGTATCCCAACAGTTGATTTCTATCATACTTATTTACCCCACATGGAGTCTTGAGTCCCGAGTCCCCCCACTCTTTTGTCCTGGAGCTGACAACCAATTACCTCAACAATTTTTTTGTTTATTGTTTTCTTGGGGGGCCCACCTTTTTTTTTTAATCAACCCTATCCCTTCCCCCTAAAAGAGACATCAAAAGCCAGTGATAGGTTGCTTTCTGAAAATCCGACCTTGGGGGAGACAACTGGCTGGCCAGTTCTAAATAAAGCCTGCTTTAATCAAACAGTCCTGGAATTGATTTTTCTAAGTTTCTTACAAATTACATTGCCTTAAGCACTTGTTTTTGTACAAAGCTGCAGAGTATGTAGTTTTTGAAATGCACCCAGGAACAGTGATGTCCCATAACCATCCCCTGCAAGCAGAACAGTCTACCACTACTAAGTCCACTGCAGCCATATTGATGATGACTATCCATAGAAAGCATCACAAGTGTTTTAATACCTGTAAACATCCTTTCCTGACCAAAACTTTCAAAAATAATGTACATGAAGTGAGTTCATCATGTGTTTTTTTTTTCTCTGAGTTTGTTTGTGTAGTGGATCACATTGATGGATTTCTATATATTGAGCCATACCTGCATCCCTGGGATGAAGCCTACACGATCACTGTGAATGATTGTATTGATGGGTTCTTGGATTCAATTTGCAAGAATTTTATTGATTATTTTTGCATCGATATTCATGAGGGAAAATTGGTCTGAAGTGTTTTAGGTTTCAGTGTAACTATTGCTTCATAGAATACACTGGGTAGTGTTCCTTCTGTTTCTATCTTATAGGATAGTTTAAGAAGTATTGATATTATGTTTTCTTTGAAGGTCTGATAGAATTCTGAACTAAAGCCATCTATCTGGTCCCGGGCATTTTTTGGTTGGGAGACTTTTAATGACTGCTTCTATTTCTTTAGGGGTTATGGTACTGTTTAGATGGTTTATCTGATCCTGATTTAACTTTTGTGCCTGGTGTCTGAAAACTCATCTATTTCATCTAGATTTTCCGTTTTTGTTGAGTTGAGGCTTTTGTAGTAGGGTCTGATAATTTTTTGCATTTCCTCAGTTTCTGGTGTTGTCTCCCTTTTCATTTCTGATTTTGTTAATTTGGATACTCTCTCTGTGCTCTCTAGTTAGTTTGGTTTAGGATTTATCTATCTTGTTGATTTTCTAAAAGAACCAGTTCCTATTTTCCCATCAAACTGAACACAGGGACCCCAATGGAAGAGTTCAGGTAATTACTGAAGGAGCTGAATGGATTTGTAAACTCCTAGGAGGAACAAAAATATCAACTAATCTGGCCCCCCAGAAGTCCCAGGGACTAAACCACCAAGCACAGAGTACACATGGGGGCTCCATAGCTCCAGCTGAATATGTAGCAGAGGATTGCCTTATCTGGCATCAATGGGAGGTGTCTTAGTCAGGGTTTCTATTCCTGCACAAACACCATGACCAGAAGCAAATTGGGGAGAAAAGGGTTTATTCGATTTACACTTCCATACTGCTGTTTATCACCAAAGAAGTCAGGACTGGAACTCAAGCAGGTCAGAAAGCAGGAGCTGATGCAGAGGCCACGGAGGGATGTTCCTTACTGGCTTGCTTGCTCCTGGCTTGCTCAGCCTGCTCTCTTATAGAACCAAGACTACCAGCCCCAAGATGGTCCCACCCACAAGGGGCCTTTCCCCCTTGATCACTAATTGAGAAAATGCCTTACAGTTGGATCTCATGGAGGCATTTCCTCAACTGAAGCTCCTTTCTCTGTGATAACTCCAGCTGTGTCAAGTTGACACACAAAACCAGCCAGTATAGGAGGGGAGCCCATTGGTCCTGTGAAGGCTTCATGGCCCAGTGTAGTAGAATGTTAGGTCTCTGAGGGGGAGTGGGGGATTGGTGGTGGGGGAGAACCCTCATAAAGGCAGGGGATGGAGAGGTGATGGGGGTTTGTGGAGGGGAAACTGGGAAGGGGATAACATTTGAAATGTAAATAAATAAAATAACCATCCACTTAACAGTGAGTACATATCATTTGAGTTCTTTTGTGATTGTGTTACCTCACTCAGGATGATGCCCTCCAGGTCCATCCATTTGCCTAGGAATTTCATAAATTCATTCTTTTTAATAGCTGAGTAGTACTCCATTGTGTAAATGTACCACATTTTCTGTATCCATTCCTCTGTTGAGGGGCATCTGGGTTCTTTCCAGCTTCTGGCTATTATAAAGAAGGCTGCTATGAACATAGTGGAGCATGTGTCCTTCTTACCGGTTGGGACATCTTCTGGATATATGCCCAGGAGAGGTATTGCTGGATCCTCCAGTAGTACTATGTCCAATTTTCTGAGGAACTGCCAGACTGATTTCCAGAGTGGTTGTACAAGCTTGCAATCCCAACAATGGAGGAATGTTCCTCTTTCTCCACATCCTCGCCAGCATCTGCTGTCACCTGAATTTTTGATCTTAGCCATTCTGACTGGTGTGAGATGGAATCTCAGGGTTGTTTTGATTTGCATTTCTCTGATGATTAAGGATGCTGAGCATTTTTTCAGGTGCTTCTTAGCCATTCGGTATTCCTCAGGTGAGAATTCTTTGTTTAGCTCTGAGCCCCATTTTTTAATGGGGTTATTTGATTTTCTGGAGTCCACCTTCTTGAGTTCTTTATATATATTGGATATTAGTCCCCTATCTGATTTAGGATAGGTAAAGATCCTTTCCCAATCCGTTGGTGGCCTTTTTGTCTTATTGACTGTGTCTTTTGCCTTACAGAAGCTTTGCAGTTTCATGAGGTCCCATTTGTCAATTCTCGATCTTACAGCACAAGCCATTGCTGTTCTATTCAGGAATTTTCCCCTTGTGCCCATATCTATGTACTCACTGATAAGTGGATATTAGCCCAGAAACTTAGTATACCCAAGATATAAGATACAATTTGCAAAACACATGAAACTGAAGAAGAACGAAGACCAAAGTGTGGACACTTTGCCCCTTCTTAGAATTGGAAACAATCACCCATGGAAGGAGTACGCCAGGGCCAAAAAATGGGAATGGGTGGGTAGGGGAGTGGGGGGGAGGGTATGGGGGACTTTTTGGGATAGCAGTCTAAATGTAATTGAGGAAAACACGTAATAACAAAAAATATTTAAAAAAATAACCAATAAAATATGGAAAAATTAAAATAAAATAGTATATCTCTTCCAGAACCCAGCAATCCTACAACAGTAGGCACTAGAAATTCAATAAAGATAAACTACAATATAAAACTTAAAAATAGCTATTAGGAATACATTCAAGGATTTTTCACTCTGATGACTCTCTAAGGCAGGTCCACTCAGTAGCACACAGGCCACAGAAGCAGAAGAGCAGCTGGGAAAGGGTCCTATAGACCTACATCTGCATTTAGGAGGTGGGGCTATTCCACAGTCCTCTGTGCACCTTCCCTGCCAGAGGAGAGCTTGCCTCCAGGGAATGCTATGACCCAGGGACTCAGGGGAGATAGTCATTTTCTCTCCAGTGACACTCTAAGGAAGGTCCACTCAGGAGCACATAGGCCACAGGAGTGGCAGAACAGCTGGGACAAGGTCCTATAGGCCTACATCTGCACCTAGAAGGTAGGGCTGCTCTGCAGTCCCCTGTGCACTGTTCTTGCCAGGGGAAAGCTGGTCTCCTAGGAGAGCTGACACAGGCTTACAGATTCACAGGAGAAACAAGCTCAAACCGGAGACAGCAAGAATATCTAACACCAGAGATTACTAGATGGTGAAAGGCAAGCATAAGAATCGTGCCAACAGAAACCAATACTACTTGGCATCATCAGAATCCAGTACTCTGACCACAGCAAGTGCTGGAACCCCAAAACACTGGAAAAGCAAAATTCGGATTAGAAATCATAATTCATGATGCTGGTAGAGGATTGTAAGAAGGACATTAATAACTCCCTTAAAGAAATACAAGAGAACATAGCTAAACAAGTAGAAGCCCTTAAAGAGAAAACACAAAAATTCCTTAAAGAATTACAAGAGAACACAGGTAAACAGCTAGAAGCCCTTAAAGAGGAAACACAAAAAATCCCTTAAAGATTTACAGGGAAACACAACCAAACAGGTGAAGGAATTGAAAAAAAAAACATGCAGGATCTAAAAATGGAAGTAGAAACAATAAAGAAATCACAAAGGGAGACAAATCTGGAGATGGAAAACCTAGGAAAGAAATCAGGAGCCATAGATGCAAGCATCACCAACAGAATACATGAGATAGAAGAGACAATCTTAGGTGTTGAAGATTCCATAGCAAACACTGACACAAGAATCAATGAAAATGTTAAATGGAAAAATATCCTAACGCAAAACATCCAGGAAATCCGGGACACAATGAGAAGACCAAACCTAAAGATAATAGGTATAGATGAGAATGAAGATTTTCAATTTAAAAGGCCAGTAAATACTTTCAACAAAATTATAGAAGAAAACTTCCCTAACATAAAGGAAGAAATGCCCATGAACATACATGAAACCTACAGAACTCTAAATAGTTTGGACCAGAAAAGAAATTCCTCCCACCACATAATAATCAAGACACCAACTGCACAAAAATGGACAATTTTCTAGACAGATACCAAGTACCAAAGTTAAATCAGGATTAGAATAATGATATGAACAATCCCATATCCCCTAAAGAAATAGAAACACTCATCAATAGATTACTGACTAAAAAAAGCCCAGGACCAGATGGATTTTGTGCAGAGTTTAATCAGACCTTCAAAGAAAACCTACTTCCAATTTTCCTCAAACTATTCTACAAAAGACAAACAGAAGGGACTCTATCCAGTTTGCTCTATGAAGCCACAATTACTCTTATACCTAAACCACACGAAGACCTAACAAAGAAAGAGAACTTCAGACCAATTTCCCTTATGAATATCAATCCAAAAGTACTCAGTAAAATTCTCGCAAACCAAATCCAAGAACACATCAAAACCATCATCCATCATGATCAAGTGGCTTCATCCCAGGGATACAGGGATGGTTCAACATATGGAAATCCATCAATGTAATCCACTATATAAACAAATTCAAAGAAAAAAAAACACATGATCATCTCATTAGATGCTGAGAAATCATTTGATAAAATCCCAAACCCCTTCATGATAAAAGCCTTTTAAAGATCAGGAATTCAAGGCCCATACCTAAACATAATAAAAGCAATATACAGGTAACCAGTAGCCAACATCAAATTAAATGGAGAGAAACTCGAAACAATCCCACTAAAATTAGGGACTTGAGAAGGCTGCCCACTCTCTCCCTACCTGTTCAATATAGTACTTCAAGTTCTAGCCAGAGCAATTAGACAACAAAAGGAGATCAAAGGGATACAAATTGGAAAGAAAGAAGTCAAAATATCACTATTTGTAGATGATATGATAGTATATATAAGTGACCCTAAAAATTTCACCAGAGAACTAAACTTGATAAACAACTTCAGTGAAGTAGCTGGATATAAAATTAACTTAAACAAATCAGTGGCCTTTCTCTACACAAAGAATAAACAGGCTGAGAAAGAAATTAGGGAAACAACACCCTTCACAATAGTCACAAATAATATAAAATACCTTGATGTGACTCTAAATAACTAAGTCAAAGATCTGTATGATAGGAACTTTAAGTCTCTGAAGAAAGAAATCGAAGAAGATCTCAGAAGATGGAAAGATCTTCGACGCTCATGGAATAGCAGGATTAATATAGTAAAAATGGCTATCTTGCCGAAAGCTATCTACAGATTCAATGCAATCCCCATCAAAATTCCAACTCAATTCTTCACAGAGTTAGAAAGGGCAATTTGCAAATTCATCTGGAATAACAAAAAACCTAGGATAGCAAAAACTATTCTCAACAATAAAAGAACCTCTGGTGGAATCACTATGTCTGACCTCGAGCTCTACTACAGAGCAATTGTGATAAAAAAAACTGCATGGTTACTGGTACAGCAGCAGACAGGTAGGTCAATGGAATAGAATTGAAGACCCAGAAATGAACGCACACACCTATTTGATCTTTGGTCATTTGATCTTTTTGATCTTTTTTTCCCCCATGTGTTTACTAAATTTATTTATTTTTATAGTTTGTTTTTACAATGCTGGGTATAAAACCCTAGAGGGAAATTCTGAACTCTGTCCTTCTCCCACCAGTCTCATACAGCTCCAGGATTATCCTCTTACACTAGAACTGGTTAATCTCGAACCACAGTGCCTCTCAGCTCATTAGGAAAATTCCTTGACATATTGTGATGGATCATATAAGAGGAGCAGGAAAGTCTGTCTTCCTTTTTAGCCTCACACATGGAATATCTCTGCCCAAGTTTTCCCTGGCATCAGAAACTCAACCAGTGATGCTTCTTTTTTTTTTTTTAAGTGTATTTTTTTAAATTAGGTATTTTCCTCGTTTACATTTTCAATGCTATCCCAAAGGTCCCCCATACCCACCCCCCCCAATCCCCTACCCACCCCCTCCCCCTTTTTGGCCCTGGCGTTCCCCTGTACTGGGGCATATAAAGTTTGCAAGTCCAATGGGCCTCTCCTTGCAGTGATGGCCGACTAGGCCATCTTTTGATACATTTGCAGCTAAAGACAAGAGCTCCCGGGTACTGGTTAGTTCATATTGTTGTTCCACCTATAGGGTTGCAGTTCCCTTTAGCTCCTTGGGTAATTTCTCTAGCTCCTCCATTGGGGGCCGTGTGACCCATCCAATAGCTGACTGTGATCATCCACTTCTGTGTTTGCTAGGCCCCGGCATAGTCTCACAAGAGAGAGCTATATCTGGGTCCTTTCAGCAAAATCTTGCTAGTGTATGCAATGGTGTCAGCATTTGGAAGCTGATTATGGGATGGATCCCTGCATATGGCAATCACTAGATGATCCATCCTTTTGTCACAGCTCCAAATTTTGTCTCTGTAACTCCTTCTATGGGTGTTTTGTTCCCATTTCTAAGAAAGGGTAAAGTGTCCACACTTTGGTCTTCGTTCTTCGTGAATTTCATGCGTTTGGCAAGTTATATCTTATATCTTGGGTATCCTAAGTTTCTGGGCTAATATCCACTTATCAGTGAGTACATATTGTGCGAGTTCCTTTGTGATTGGGTTACTTCACTCAGGATGATACCCTCCTGGTCCATCCATTATCCTAGGAATTTCATAAATTCATTCTTTTTAATAGCTGAGTAGTATTCCATTGTGTAATTGTACCACATTTTCTGTATCCATTCCTCTGTTGAGGGGCATCTGGGTTCTTTCCAGCTTCTGGCTATTATAAACAAGGCAGCTATGAACATAGTGGAGCATGTGTTCTTCTTACCGGTTGGGACATCTTCTGGATATATGCCCAGGAGAGGTATTGCGGGATCTTCCGGTAGTACTATGTCCAAATTTCTGAGGAACTGCCTGACTGATTTCCAGAGTGGTTGTACAAGCTTGCAATCCCACCAACAATGGAGGAGTGTTCCCCTTTCTCCACATCCTCGCCAGCATCTGCTGTCACCTGAGTTTTTGATCTTAGCCATTCTGACTGGAGTGAAGTGGAATCTCAGTGTTGTTTTGATTTGCATTTCCCTGATGATTAAGGATGTTGAACATTTTTTTCAGGTGCTTCTCTGCCATTCGGTATTCCTCAGGTGAGAATTCTTCGTTCAGCTCTGAGCCCCATTTTTTAATGGGGTTATTTGATTTTCTGGAGTCCACCTTCTTGAGTTCTTTATATATATTGGATATTAGTCCCCTATCCGATTTGGGATAGGTAAAGATCCTTTCCCAATCTGTTGGTGGCCTTTTTGTCTTATTGACGGTGTCTTTTGCTTTGCAGAAGCTTTGCAATTTTATGAGGTCCCATTTATCAATTCTTGATCTTACAGCACAAGCCATTGCTGTTCTATTCAGGAATTTTTCCCCTGTACCCATATCTTCGAGGCTTTTCCCTACTTTCTCCTCTATAAGTTTCAGTGTCTCTGGTTTTATGTGGAGTTCCTTAATCCACTTAGATTTGACCTTAGTACAAGGAGATAGAAATGGATCAATTCGCATTCTTCTACATGATAACCGCCAGTTGTGCCAGCACCATTTGTTGAAAATGCTGTCTTTTTTCCACTGGATGGTTTTAGCTCCCTTGTCAAAGATCAAGTGACCAGAGGTGTGTGGATTCATCTCTGGGTCTTCAATTCTGTTCCATTGGTCTACTTGTCTGTCACTATACCAGTACCATGCAGTTTTGATCACAATTGCTCTGTAGTACAGTTTTAGGTAAAGCATGGTGATTCCACCAGAGGTTCTTTTATCCTTGAGAAGAGTTTTTGCTATCCTAGGTTTTTTGTTATTCCAGATGAATCTGCCGATTGCCCATTCTAGTTCGTTGAAGAATTGAGTTGGAATTTTGATGGGGATTGCATTGAATCTGTAGATTGCTTTTGGCAAGATGGCCATTTTTACAATGTTGATCCTGCCAATCCATGAGCATGGGAGATCTTTCCATCTTCTGAGATCTTCTTCAATTTCTTTCTTCAGAGACTTGAAGTTCTTATCATACAGATCTTTCACTTTTTTTTTAGTAATAAACATAGCAGCCAAATTCCATTTATTTTCTCAGCAAATATTCCCAAGGAACAGCACAAATGGCAGCCACATAATCTGAACAGTTGATATTTTCATGTTGGTTGATTCAACCTTTTATATCAAAGAAAAAGAGGGAGGGAGGGAGGGATGGAGGGAAAATGTAAGGTGAAGTTTGAAGTTTGTATATTAATAATTTTAGGCATAACCCCCCAAAAAATATGCAAGAATTTCAATAGCAACATTCATGTCATTAGTTGGAACTGCACAGAAGTGATACAAGAAATAAGAAGGTAAGACATAGATGATAGAAACAGAGATGATTTCATAGTTCTTAGAATTGGAGTCTAGAAGGTGTGGCATTCTATACTGCTGAACTTGACATTGAGACTTTAGGGAACAGCCCATTCCTTGCTTCTAGGGCTTTGTAACTTCCTTGGTTTTGACCAAATTACATCTCTCTTTTTCTGTCTTCACACTATTGCCTGTATTTCTTTATATGATACTGCCAGTGGATTTAGGGAACACCCAAATGATCCATAATAAACACTTCTTGATATTCTTAAGTTAATCATACTTGTGAAAACCTTTATCTAAGTAAGGTCACATGCACAGGTCCTAGGGACATGGACGCATACCTTTGAAGGCCACCAATCCACTCACAACCTCCCATTGAAACCCATTTGATTTTGGGCAAATCTTACTAGGCTAGCTTTGCTGTTTTGAAGAGCAACTAGATATCCTTACTATTTTTAGATGATATTTTCCCTATACCATTCTTCCTAGCCAAAGCATGACTAGATTTTTCAATCAAATTGGATGGTTCTAATCATCAGGGTCATTTGATCTTTGACAAAGGAGCTAAAACCATCCAGTGGAAATAAGACAGCCTTTTCAACAAACAATGCTAGCTCAACTTGCGGTTATCATGTAGAAGAATGCGAATTGATCAATTCTTATCTTTTTGTACAAAGCTCAAGTCTAAGTGGATCCAGGAACTCCACATAAAACCAGAGACACTGAAAGTTATAGAAGAGAAAGTGGGGAAAAGCCTCGAAGATATGTTCACAGAGCAAATATTCCTGAACTTTTGTTCAGCAATGTCTTGTGTTGTAAGATCATAGGTGGAACAACAATATGAACTAACCAGTAGCCCCTGGAGCTTGTGTCTCTAGCTGCATATGTATCAGAAGATAGCCTAGTAGGCCATCAGTGGAAAGAGAGGCCCATTGGTCATGCAAACTATATATGCCTCAGTACAGGGTAATGCCAGGGCCAAGAAGTGGGAGTGGGTGGGTGGAGGAGTGGGTGGAGGAGGTTGTGGGGGACTTTTGGGATAGCATTGGAAATGTAAATGAAATAAACACCTAATAAAAAGTATATTAAAAAAAGAATAGACAGATGGCTCCTCATTAATTTGCAAAGCTTCTATACGGTAAAGGACACTGTCAATAAGATAAAAAGACCACCAACTGAAAATATCTTTACCAATCCTAAATCTGAAAGGGGACTAATATCCAATATATATAAAGAACCCAATAAGTTGGACTCCAGAAATCAAATAACCCTATTGAAAATGGGGTACAGAGCTAAACAAAAAAATTCTCAACTGAGAAATACCGAAGGGTTGAGAAGCACCTGAAAATATGTTCAACATCCTTAATCATCAGGGAAATGCATTCAAAACAACCCTGAGATCCCATCTCACACCAGTCTGTATGGCTAATATAAAAAATTCAGGTAACATCAGATGCTGGTGAGGATATGGAGAATGATGAACACCTGTCCATTACTGGTGGGATTGCAAGCTTGTACAACCACTCTGGAAATCAGTTCGGTAGTTCCTGAAACTATAGAAGGATCCAGCAATACCACACCTGGGCATAGCCAGATGTTCCAACTTGTAATAAGGACACATGCTCCACTATGTTTATAGCAGCCTTATTTATAATAGCCAGAAGCTGGAAAGAACTCAGATGTCCTTCAACAGAGGAATGGATACAGAAAATGTGGTACATTTACACAATGGAGTACTAACTCAGCTGTTAAGAAAATGAATTTATAGCTTTGCGGAGAGGCAGTATCCTAGCCAATCAGGTTTATCTGAGGTACGATTATTGCTAATTGAAAAAATGAATTTTTGAAATTCTTAGGCAAATGGATGGTTTTGGAGGATATCATCTTGAGTGAAGTAACCCAATCTCAAAACAACACACATGATATGCACTCACTGATAAGTAGATAGTGCCCAGACACTTAGAATACCAAAGATACAATTTGCAAAACACATGAAACTCAAGAAGAAGGAAGACCAAAGTGTGGATACTTCGTTCCTTCTTTGAAGGGGGAACAAAATATCCATGGAAGGAGTTACAGAGACCAAGTGTGGAGCTGAGACTTAAGGAAGGACCATCCAGAGACTGCCCCACAGATAATATTGCAATGCCAACAAGATTTTACTGACAGAACTCTGATAGAGTTGTCTCCCGTGAGGCTATGCCAGTGCCTGTCAAATACAGACGTGGATGCTCACAGTCATGTATTGGATGAAACACAGGGTCCCCAATGAAGGAGATAGGGAAAGTACCTAAGGAGCTGAAGGAGTCAGTAGCCCTATAGGAGGAACAAAAATATGAACTTATTCGTACCCGTAGAGCTCATGTCTCTGACTGCATATGTAGCAGAGGATGGCCTAGTCGGCCATCAATGGGAAGAGAGGCCCTTGGTTTTGTTAAGATTCTATGCCCCAGTATTTGGTAAAGCCAGGGCCAGGAAGTGAGAGTGGGTGAGTTCGGGAGCAGGGGGATGGGGGAGGGTATAGGGGATTTTTGGAGAGGACACTAGCATTTGAAATGTAAATGAAGAATTATCTAATAAGAGTAATTTACAAATAGAATATATAAGATTTGCCATATTTCAAAGCAAGAAGGTTTACAATATACAGCAATAAAATAAAGATAAAATACAAAACAAAACAAAACAGAAAACTAGAAGTTTAGTAAAGTTCTTCCTAACATTTTAGTGACAATCTTCTAAAACCTTTGAATCTCAATTGTAAATTTTATGGGGAAGCACAAAAATAATTAGTCCAAAAGTTTCTTGGACTGAATAATGGTAAAGTATCACATTCACTTATATCACCTTGTATTACAGGGACACAATGACAACATCAGCATATCAGTCCAAATAACCTATGAACTTAAGGAATGGAATTCAAGTCTCAGAAATAGACACACATAACCCAAGTCTTCCAATGTTTAATAGTGCTGTTAAAAGCAAGTCTTATAAACATGACAATCCCTTCAACAAATGGTGCTGGGAAAGTACGATTTCTACTTGTAAATGATAGAAATAAGTTGTGTAGATCTCACTGTGAACACACAATCAAGTGATAGTTCAACAGGAGCAAAGACCTTAGTGTAATAGCCAAGACTTTAAACTACTGCGCAGTAATGGAAGAACACCCCAAGATCAAGCAGAGCTGGACTATCTGAAAGGGACGATAACAATGGATATCACTGCAGAAAAGGCCACAGTTGATGGCAAAACATTAATGAGCTTCTGTACAGCCAAGATGACAATCAACAGACCGAAGACACAGCATGCAAAATGGGAAAATTCTTTGCTAGCAATTGTAAATTGTAAGAATAGTAGTACCCCACAATACAACTTCAAGAGGTAAGCCTTGAGATAATCAGCTGCTCAAAATATTGGCTATTTTCCACTTCCTGGGGGCAGCCAAAGCAAGAGCAACAGCAACAGCAACAGCTTATAATGTCTTGGGAGTTTCTTGAAATCCTTACCAAGAAGTCCAACAAAGACTCCTCGATCTGGTGTTTTGGATTTTTGTTAGATTATCTTGGCTCTTGGAGGGAACACTGTCAGTCCAGATGGTAAATTTTTACTTAAACTATATATATGTATACACCAGCTTATTTGTACCATAGCTATTTTTTAGATAATATTTAACTTCTTTTGACTTTTTCAGATATCCTTTCTTTTACTTAACCTTCCTCCTCCTTTTCTATCTCCGTCTCTCTCCCTAGTTTGACCCCTCTGCTTTTCTATTTCCCTCTTCAGATACTGACACAAAGATATTGATCTCTCTTTTACTAGTCTCCTCTTTCTTTTTCCTCCCAAACCCTAACCAACAATGGTATCTTTATCTTTTTCTGATCCCTACAGTTACTCTAGGTCATTTAAATACATTGGAAGATTTAGAGCTTCTCTCTTTGATGAGAGAGAAAACACATCTATATTTCTGGGTCTGTGTTACCTCAGTCATTATGGTCTTTTCTAGTTCCATTTATTTACTTGCAAAACTCAATATTTCAACTTTTTAAAGTTAAATATTTTGAAGTCACCATGCACTTCAGACAAAAGGTCCCAAGGCCCCTAACCTGACACTGACCATAGTGCCACTTTTCTGAGCACTAGCTTTCATGGCACAAGAAGGGAATGTACAAGTTTACAAATGAGGCAAGCAACAAGCAGGCTTATCTGCTGTGATACCCTATAATATGGCATGATGGCAAGATAATCCTGAGAGTGCATTAGTAGAACACATATATTGGGGATGCCTAGCTGCTCCCTAATTGAACCTAAGATCCACTCAAGAAGAAGGAAACCATGCTTTGTACTGGACACTTAGTCAACTACCCAAGGCTGGGGAAGCAATGGATAAGGGGAGAATCTGAAATCGTAATTTACTAAGCCAGCATGATTACTAACTACATTTTAATAATTATCCTATACCACAGATCCAAACAGTCCTATAAGTGTATCTTTTTATCCCTCATCGAGGGAACTTTTCTCTGCAAAAGACAGGGAGTATTATAGGATACTGCAATCAATGTGCAGAGTTTTGAATCCTACTCCCAGCTGGCATACGTCTAAAACAATACTTGCTCTTAAGGATCAGAGATCATTGCAGAACAGGGGGATGAAAGAAAGTAAGAAGTAGAGAAACAGGGATTTTTTTGAGACTGTTTCCAAGAAATGTCAAATGTTATATCCATAAAATTTCACTAATTTAGCCGCCTAAACATGACCTAAAAAGCATGACAGTAGTAGACATGGCAAAGTAAATGCAGAAAAGACACTGAAGATTGAATCCCACACAAAGTATTACAGCAACAAACGAATGTGGAGAGCAGGAAAAATAGTCTTTCCAAAGGAAAATCATATCAACTAGTTATTTAATTAGAAATGGTGAGTTTTGAAAACAAACATATAAGTAATATACAAATTGAGCAAGTTTTATGTATATATTTATGAATACACATATATTGTTGTATATAACAACAAATAATGAAAATGATGATAAATTACAAAGAGCAGGGGAGTGTGTTGGAAATTTGGAGGAAGGAAAGGGAAGAGAGAAGTGTTATAGTTACACTATAATTTTAATAAAAATATAATCTTTAAATATGGCCAATGAACTGATGAGTTATCTGAGAAGGTTTGTAAATAGTTAAAAAAGTTCAGTGTCCTTAGCAAATTCAAACTCCTTTGAGCCTCCTACCAGAGTGACTGTGGTTATTGTCAGGCAATCAAAGGGCAGGACATGTGACAAGTCTGAGGGAAAGAGTCAGTGTTCACTGCTATTGGGACTGTAGCCTGCAGCCACTGGGAATTCAGTGTGCAGGTTTCTCAAGCAACAAAATGACAACTGAAATACAGTTTAGGAAGCCATAAGATGTTGTGTCAACATACCTGATACATTCTTATATCTGTGTGTAGTGCTGCACTGTTCACAACATCTAAGACACAGGAACAATTTAGTCCCCAGATGGTGAATGAATAAAGAAAATGCAATGCATTTACTCAATAGATTATCGTCCAGACTTTAAAAAAATACATAATGACATTTATAGGAAAGTCATAGAAGTTTATTGTGTTGAGAAAATAAAACCAGAGTATTAAAGACTAAAAGCATGAGTATTATGATATGTTGGACTTGGATTTAAGTGTGTGTGTGTGTGTGTGTGTGTGTGTGTGTGTGCGTGTGCGTGTGTGTGTGTGTGTGTGTGTGTGTGTGTGTGTGTGTGTGAAGGTGGCACAGGTGGGTCAAGACAGAGAAGGGAGACACTGAAAGAGAAGACAGGTGTCATCAATTTAGGAGACCAAGAAAAGGATTTGTGGGTGGTGGATATGCTCACACTTTAGGCCATAAAAGTAAGAATAATTTATTAAAAATCCTGGGGTAGGACAGAGGGCTGGGTAATAGGTACAGTCCAGCCTAAAGTGCAAGATATTGTGCCAAGACTGAGGAAATTTCTGGTTTTGGAGATGTATTTGTTCAATACTTTTCTGGCATGCAACTGGCACCACGAGGAAAGCAGTGTTGACTGACCTGTAAACAGCTTTGGGGAGCTAGCAAGAACAGGTGTGCAAAGAATTCAGTTCTGTATTCTTTGCCAGAAACGTGTATTCTGTGTAAAGGAGGACAATCCTTGATAACATTCTATCCCAGAGAGGATCTGTAGCAAATATACTGATGTGACTCACTATTGTTTAATTTTACAGGTAGTCACAGTTAATCATCTAAGCAAAAGAATGAGCTCAGGAGGTTTGAACACTTCTGGGAATATGATGACTTTTAAGGTTTGTACTGAAGCAATATGCAGCAAGAGATGGCTGTGTACTATTTTGCATGACTGGGCTCTGTTGGGTTGTGAAAGGGTCACTGGAACATAGACTACACTCCAGTGACTACATCATCCTGTAAATGGATCCTATGTGGTCACAGTATTTGGTACAGAACTGTGGTATGTCCATAGAAAACGATTTTCATGGCTGAGGAACAGGGCAGAGGGGCAGTAAGAGACACCTCTGCACTAATCTTCTTTCCAGTTGCCAGTTATACTTTGTGAATTCATGGGAATTAGCAATTGGGAATCCGAAAAAATTCAATATAGGCTTTCAAATCATTGATAAAAGTAGGCACTAACATCCTGGAACAAGTCCAACCATCCACACCAACTCCAGCAGAATCTGTGTGACGAGATTTACAGACTGAGGTGAATACTTCAAACGAAGGAGGCCTTCTGGAACTGGTTGTGGAACTCTTGCCTGGCACAAAATATTGATCTGTAGTTGTCATGGCAATTTATCTCTTTTGTTATCTCTTACTCTTTTTCTTATTTATCACATGTTCCTGGTAGCCTGGGCTACAATCTTAGGTGAGAATAATGGGTAAGGCACCATCCCTTGAGATGGGGGTCACTAACATGACTTTATCTCTGGGAAAACCAATGCTTTACTTCATAAATCATTTACAAAATTATATCATAGTATTATGATAGATAAAAACTTTCCAAACAATAAAATTTCATATGGCTACATGTGTGTCATTGGAAGTAGGCTTTGGTATATGGATAAGAAAGCCTTAAATAAAAAGAATAAAAATAGTTTAAATTTATGCATTGAAGATTTATAAAAAAACCCAGGCATTAGATGTTAAAAATAATTGTTCATAAAGATTTATTAACCTACTCTTGGAAATATGCCACTAGCCTTTGATGACCGCTCCACTGAATATGTCCTTTCAGAGTGGTAACATTAGGATGATTTCTATTAATAATGATGTTACTTGTTCTGTTTATGATTCACTGAATACATCTTTTCAGAGTTGTAATGCTTGCTTGATTTTTGTGCTTTACTGTTCCAAATAACAATGGTATTTGTGATTGCTTCATTGAACATATCTTCTAAGAGTTTTAATATATATATTTTTTTAATGTATAAAACCCCCTGCTTGAGAGCTGCAAAATACACTCAGATTCAAACTGCCTCTGTGTTTGTTTCTGGTTTTCACTGCCGAATCCTGACCCACCTAGCTTTGAGGACCCTCATTCAAGGGAGCCCCATACCCAACTGGGGTGGTTAATGGCATCAACAAAAAAAGGAAACCTGACTCCCATAATGAGAGAACCATGCATTCTTTCTGTTAGAACACCATGCCTTATACCCGTGTTTATACACATAAAAACTTACTGAAGCAAAATGGGAAAGAAGCAGAATACTAATTTAATATCTAGCTTTAATTTTAAGGCGTCATGGTATATATTCATTTTACTAAAGTGAAAATTAAAGATTGTTATGAGAATCATTTAAACAATTTAGGGCTTGGGCAAAAACTGGTAGTTTATTTATTTATTTTTAAATTAGGTATTTTCTTCATTTACATTACAAATGCTATCCCAAAAGTTCCCCAGGCCCTCCCCCGCGACTCCCCTACCCACCCAGTCCCACTTCTTGGCCCTGGCATCCCCCTGTACTGAGGCATATAAAGTTTGTAAGACCAAGGGACCTCTCTTCTCAATGATGGCCGACTAGGCCATCTTCTGATAGATATGCAGCTAGAGACATGAGCTCCGGGGGTACTGGTTAGTTCATATTGTTGTTCCACCTATAGGGTTGCAGACCCCTTTAGCTCCTTGGGTACTTTCTCTAGCTCCTCCATTGGGGGCCCTGTGTTCCATCCAATACCTAACTGTGAGCATCCACTTCTGTGTTTGCCAGGCCAAAGAACTCACATGATATGTACTCACTGATAAGAGGATATTAGCCCAGAAACTTAGACTACCCAAGATACAAGATACAATTTGCAAAACATATGAAACTCAAGAAGAACGAAGAACAAAATGTGAACACTATGCCCCTTCTTAGAATTGGGAACAAAACATCCATGGAAGGAGTTTCAGAGACAAAGTTTGGAGCTGAGACGAAAGGATGGACCATCTAGAGACTGCCAAAACTAGTAGTTTTATTGCATGAATGTGCCTCAGAGTTTACACCACAGTGTTAATCTTACATGAATTCAATGTTACACTACACAAAGCAGGTGCTGGAAGCTGTGATGGGATGCCTCCTGCTGTTGAGCCTCTCCAGCATCATTCCTCTCATACCAGGAGACAGAAGACTTCCAAGGCAATGGCAGAGTGCTTGCTTCACTTCTAGCCTATGCTATTGTTACCAGTCAAGCCACAGCTGTTACTCTGGCTGGAATAAAAGCACACATCACATTAATTAGAACGGCTGCAGCACAGTGGCTTTGTCACAATACTACCCTGACATATATTGCCTTCATGTTCACCATGTTCAATGCCAAAATACAGTATATCAATCATGAAGAAAAGGTTGTCAGCCACAACACAGTAAAAACTCTCCTCACATTTCAAAGAGCTGAACACTTAGTCAAACAGTGAACTGCATGTTGTTTCACACCTGAAGCAAGTGAGGACTTCAGTTCCTTCTCAGCTTTCTGTGGGCAGCTGAGGGTGGGAGTGTGACTCTGTCATACCTGAGCCCTTCCAGGTGTCAGATAGCTGTTCTTTCCCAAATCTTCATATTCAGGCAAATCAGGAGCCATTTCTCCTCTATTCAGTGAGTTTCCATAGCAATTTGTCTTGAATTCTTCTGGAGTCTTTATAAATAAGCAAACAATACATTAAAACCAAGAGACTAACTGTAAGGAAATGGAGTGAAGAAACAGAATTAACAATCAGTGTCTCACTCACCAAGTCACTAAATTGATTCAGGCCCATGTAGAAGCTGGTCTTGCCCTGCTCATAGTCTGCATTGTGTGCCTCAATTTTCTTCTTATTCTCCTCCCACACGAGTCTTCTGTGTCTTTCTTCATTCTGAAAATGAGTACAACAGATAGCATTTCTCATCTTAACACCACACACAAGCTGAGGAAATGGTATGTAGAGAAAGAGGAGCCATAGTATGTGGTCTCATGACACTGTTGTCAGCCATTCTCCTCACCCAGAGGGTCATCAAAGCTGCCCACCTTGGGTTCATAATGCATGTCTTTAGGCAAGTCCTTAGTGATGGCTTGTCTTTACGGCCATATTTATGCCCACAGACTCCCAACAGCAAGAGTCCTTCTTTCTGAGATCCCTCTAGACTGTGCCCATTTTACCAACCAGATTGTAGGCTTTTGCAAATTTCGTCTTCCATTCTTTCCACTCATTATCCAAACTTGGATCAGGGGGTGGAGCAGCTGACATCATTCCCAAGCAGAGGATGAGCAGGAAGACAGCACTATTTGGGTTCCCAAAACATAGACAAGTTGTTGTCCAATACTATGGTCAGACCCAAAAGGTAAACACAAGTAATATCATACACACTGTCTAAGCTCTATTTAGCAATATATATGTATGTGCATATACGTATGTAATAACAATGAGTGAAAAAAGAGGACAGAATTTAAAAAGTATCAGAAAAGGCATGTCTGAGAATGTGAGGCAGAAAAAGGAGGAGAACAAAAATGTAATCCTATTAGTATCATAAAAAACTAAGAGACAGACAAAGAAGAAAACAAAGCAAAAACAAAACAGTGAATAAAACTTACAAAATAGGAGATGTCTCAGGTAACCAGAGTAGAGCTGTGAGGAAATTTGCTGAAAATGAGTTAGTAGGTAGGGGGTCTGTGTACCTTGCTTTTCTCTGCTCTCACCTGAAGTGCTGCAGCTTCTGTTCACAGATAGAAACCATCATTTTGTTGTCCACGGTCTCTGAAGAGCAACTGACAGAGGAGGCTGGTGGTACTTGAGGAGAGCAGCCTGTGGCTCCGCCTTTTCCTTCCTGGAGCACTGCTAGCTCTTTCCTGAAGCCTCTGCCTGGCCCACAGAGCAGACGTCACAAGCCAGCTTCGCTAGTGAGTTATTACAGACAGGAAAACATCTAGAGACTGATCAGACCCAAGGAACAGGCTGAGTCATACAGCAAGGATGCGACTTTTCTGAGAATGCCAAGACTCACAGGATGTCTGGTGTTTTATAGATAACAATTGTTAGAGAACACAATTATGGCAGGATGAAGTCAGTGGGGAGAGCTACAGTGTCTCACAGCAGTACTTCAGATTCTGCATCTGTAGATAGAGCATCAAGCAGTGTGTACCTGTCGGTGTCTGTCTTGCTTAAAATACAGCCTAAGACTGACAGAAGCACCTTGAGAGGATGAAACAACCACTCATAAACAGAGAAGTCTGAAACACTTATCACTTCCCCTGAACATCAGTGTCTCAGCTCAGGGATTCACAGTGTTTAGGAAAAGTGCTAGAATTGCCCAAACCAAACAAAAGATGCCTGAAGCATATGTGGCCTGCAGGGTTTGATGGGACAACTGAAGTGTTTGACTGGACATGCAGGGGTTTCACTGGACATGAGGATATTCCTGTGTGAACTTCTCTGTGACTCTGACAAGCACTGTTGAGCCTATGATTACAAAGCAGATTTAACAAAAGTCAGAAAAGACTGCAGTGTCTTTGGCTGAGAAAATACAGAGGATACAAATTTCTACATGTGATCAGAAGTTTGTTTCCATTTTGATATAACATATGAAAGGGTAAATCAGTAGATGTATGGCCATTTTCCTCTGATGTTCTCCAGAGTTGTACCAAATTCTTGTCTGCCTCATAATTGAGATTTGATGATTTTTGGATGTTTGTTACAGGCAGAATTGGACGGATAGATGAATACTTTCCTAAAACATGCATAGACTTCCCCATGTCAAACTGGATAATCTAAGTTGAGAATTGTTATACACAGATAGCAGCAACTCAGCTTAGTTCTACATTACAATTAAAATGATAGAAATCTCTTCATATTTGTGGTCAAGGTATAGTAGTCTTTGGTTCACGTTTTCTGCTACATTCTTTAAGATACTCATGGAACATTCTTCAAAACTGACCATATCCTTGGACATAAATCAATTCTCAACTGATGTACAAAAAATTAAAATAACACCTCCATCCTTTCTGAGCACCATGGAGTAGCACAGGATATCAAAAGCAATGGAAAGCTTATAAACACCTGGAAATGAAAAAATTCATAGTGAATGAAAATGGGTCAAGATAGACATCAAAAAGAGATCAAAACATTGTTAGACTTAAATTAATTACATGACATAGTCAAAGTTATGGGACACAAATGAAGGTGGGTTTAAGAGATCTAAGCTCATATCCCTAAGTGCTTACATAAAAATTTGAGTGATCTTATTTTGCAGAGTTTTCCCCGTCCAATCATATTAGGGCAGTGGGAGGCTTGTGATTGGACAGGAAAAGGGAGGCAGAGGGAGGAGTTGAGGATACAGGGGTGGGGGGGGGGGGGAGTCTGAGGAGGAAAGGGAGAACCAGAATGGAGGCTGACGTGGTGTTATCAAAAGGTTAGAATAATTATGTTAAAGCTTTATGATTATCATTTGGCTCTGAAGTTACTGTATTGGCATCTTGTAAATTTTGTCTTTATTGGTACATAAATCGGATCGGCTAATTAAACATTAAGAGTCTTGATTCTAGTGGGTAATTAGATGTTGAGATGGCTAAAAAGGGGTGCATGGGGCATTGCATAAAAGCTATAGGGACTTGGGGTGAGGCTCCAAGAGATGGCCTGATGAGAGCCTTGAGAGACTTAAGACACCATCTTTATAAACAGCAAGAATTCTGCTATGTTTTGTAATATTTGATAATAATTTAATTATAAATACTATTCATTATTCTCAAGTTAATGATTGTAAACTTATTAAAATATATAGTAAAAGTTAGGCAACTCAGGAATGCTATAAGAAAAATATTTTTCCCCAGAAAAGAACTCAAAAATTGGCTATTTGATAACAAAAACTCAGATCTGAAAACATACACACAATTACCATTATACTGACTTTAGCACCTTGCTTTTACATACTTTGGAATACATAAAACAACAATTAATTTAAAAAGGAGGCAGTTAATTTGGGAGAGAGAAAGAAGAGGTATATGGGAGAGTTTGTGGGGAGGAAAGGAGAGGGGTAAATGATGTAATTAGAATCTCATAGAATTCGAAAAACCAAAAAAAAAAGTAGAAAAAAAGAATCTCATAAAATGAAGTAGAAAGAGTTCTCCTGCACAGGTGCAGAGATGTCTAACAGATTAAGGAGCCATCACTTTACAGAGAATGCAAACAATTTTAATCTATCATATTAATGTGAATTAAGATCATTGAATTCCTGAAATTTTTAATTAGACTTTCAGACAATTGTTGAGAGAGTACACTTAAAACCTGAGGAACAAAACATAATAAAGGATGGAATACTGATTCTATATTGAAACGACCACTCACACTCTTCTCTGAACACCAGCACACAGTTAATTATGCCTTCACACAGAACTATGTCTTATCCACCTAACAATTTGCCTTCACAAAACCTGAAAGAAACCAGAACACTGCCTTTTGAATAGTTTTATTTTAAAGATATAGACTTGCATCTTCTTTTTAAATTTTAAATTTAAAAATGATTCTGAAGGTCATTTATATAAATGAGTTGAGAGCATGGATTAAGGTAATGGTAAGGTTTTATTAGTGTGAACATGTTTTGGATTTCATATCATAGTATATATTTAAGGGACTTGAGTGCAGGATCCCACTTGTCAGGGGATACTGAATTGGGGAAGTCCCTGCTGTTTTTGCTTGCCCTTGCCCCAGTTCAGATCTTCTTTTTCACCATCAGGCAGTTCATATGTTGGGGCAGAGATTTCTTAGACAATGGCACAGTGGCTGTTTCGCTCGTTGCCTAACTTCATACTGCTGTCCATGTTACTGTGGCTGGAAGGAAAGCACATGTTGCATCAATTAGAAAAAAATGTAGCTCAGTGGCTTTATCATAGTATCTCCTGGAATGTCCGCCCTTCAAGGGCACTAGCCATGTCTAAAGCTCAGTAAGCAGTACATGTACCATGAGCAAGAAGGGAAGGTAGTCACCTACAACCACATATCAACTCCAGCCACATTGTATGGAGCAGAACACTTAGACAGTGGACTGCATGTTGTCCCATAGCTGATATAAATGAGGGCTTCAGTTCCTTCTTGGCTTCCATGTGGGAATGTGACACTGTCATACCTGATTTGGTACAAAAAACCCATCGCCACTCTCTGTGTAATCCTCAAATTCAGGGTCATCAACAACTGGCTGTGGTTTGTTTTCCTCCTCTTCAAACATTGGGTGTAAAACAGTAGTCATTATTTTCATGAGTTCTTCATCAGTCTTCATGGGAAAAGCAAATAAAAAGTTGAAAACTAACAGACTAACTGTAAAGTTCTGAAGTGAAGAAATAGTTAAACTGTACAAGTCAAACTTACTAGCTGACCGGAGGCACTCATTTCTATGTTGGAGCCTTCCGTCTCCTGGTCATTTTCGCTACTGTGAAGTTTGTTAGTCTTCATAAACTTACTCCACACTGCTTTTATGAGAACTTCTTTATCCTAGAAATGAACACAAGTGACAGCATTTCCTTCATACTAACTCTACACTCAAGCAGAACAAGTAGATTTACAGTGAGAGGTGAAGAGGAGTCATGGGGAGGGATCACTGTACACTATAACTAGCCTTTCTGTGCACTCTGCATTTTGGAAATGTTGGTCTCCTTGTATTCATAGTACACAATTTTAAGGATCTCCTTGGTTGACCACTAAGACCTCTTCTATGCCTATATACTCCTAGTAGCAAGCACTATTCTCCTTGAGATCTCTTTGGACAGTTCCCATGTGACCAACCAGCCTGCCAGTTTCCTCATATGTTACCTTCTGCTCTTGCAGTTCAGCATCCAACTGCGCTTCAGGGACTATAGCAGCTGAGGCCACTCCCAGGCATAGGATGACTAGGAAGATTGTAGGAGTCATGTCTCAAGTACCTAGAGGAAAAAGGATAAATCTCTGTCTAAGTATTTCAAAGTTACTATTTTTTTAACTGAGAAATTAAGGCATTAATTAAGGATCAAGACTGTCACTGGAAAGAGAGGCCCATTGGACACGCAAACTTTATATGCCCCAGTACAGGGGAATGCCAGGGCCAAAAAGGGGGAGTGGGTGGGTAGGGGAGTGGGGGTGGATGGCTATGGGGGACTTTTGGTATAGCATTGGAAATGTAAATGAGCTAAATACCTAATAAAAAATGGAAAAAAAAAGGATCAAGACTGTTTGAAATATTTCAAGTATTTATCTAAACAATGTGGAAAAGTCTAAGGATGTGGTTTATTTGCAGAAAATATATCGAGGTATTTGTTAGTAGCTGTTCATGGTTCTAGTGATGGAAATAGCTAAGTAGTGTGAGTTTCAGTTTTCAGACAGATGTTCATGTACATCAAGATTCTAAAAGCTATTGCTGTAATCGAGGACTTAAGGCAGATCTCGTCTAGGATTTATAAAGACTAATGAGACTTCAAAAGGTGAAGGACACTGAACATCATCTTCCTCCCTTTTACACAGCATGAACTACCATATGTCTTGGACTCTCCCCTCTTGAATGATAACAGTCTAGTCTGTGCTTCCTGGAGAAGGCAGGAATGACAGGATCTGCTGATCCATCTGACACACCACTGTCACTGTAGCTCCCGAGTCTCTACTCACTGCCAGAGAGAAAATGGTCTACTCAAGGTCATGCAGTCAGGTATAAAGTAGACACTCCCAGGATTCTCAGGTCAAGATTTTCTAGGTCTTCTGCTTAATTCCCCTAGAAGACACCAAGTCAGGAGCATGCTGCCTGGTGTTCCTTCTGCAGGAATGGATTTAAATTGTGTTGGTATGGAAAAAAGTAATCCTAACTGGGAAGTACTGGGCATGGTTGCCATTTTTCAGGGCACCAACTGGAACTCCCTGTAACAAGGCTCAGACTTATACTCAAAGGGATCTAGCACAAAGTTGTATGCCCGAGGGGCCTGTTTTTTCTTTGGCTCTTCCATTCATCCTCCTTGTTTCTCTACACCAAGGCTCCTGATGGTCAGATTTTCTCTTGTGCCTCATTCTCCAGGGAGTTCCTCCAGGGCACTCCTCAAGTCCTCAATCTGCTTTGGCCTTACCTGTGATGTCCAAAGCTGTGCTGGGCACTCCAGTGGTTCAGCTCTTCAGAGGTCCTTGGAGATCCAGAATCTAGCTGAGCCGCACACCATTCAGTCTTTAAATCCCTAATTTCTGGCTACTAAGCACCACCCATAAGTACTAATGCTTTTATGATTGGTTGTGTTGATGACACCATTGGCCCTGGGCTATAGGACTCCAGGCATTTACGAAATTGAAGGATGAAGTGTGGATTGCTGCATTGGACTATGGGAGAGATTTGCATGAGTCAGTTTTAGAGGAAGGTTGGAAATGAACATTGAGGTCCTTGGCTCATTAGTACCCCAATGCTGTGCTTTGTGGGCTGCTGAAAAAGAAATGGTTCTAGGTAACTTTGAGTGGCTTTTTAGTTCAACTATGGTTTTGACGTGGAGCATCAAACACCCTGGAGCAGTATGAGTCAGCATATTCAAGTCTAATGTCTCTTGGAAATACAGACCCCAGGATCCTTCTCTGATATCTGGTTTGGATCCAGGTAGATCTCACAAAAATACTTAGGGAAGGTGCTAGATAAATGGCTTTGCAGTTAAGAGCACTTACTGACCTTGTAGAAGACCTGAATTTAGTTCCCAGGACCCACTTGGAGCTCCCAACTGTCTTTAACTAAAATTTTAGGGAATACACTGTCCTATTGTTTTGCCTCTTTGAGCACTAGACTCTCAAGTGAAACAGGTAAAGCGCACATAAACGTAAAACAGAGTTAAATAAAAGTTGTTTAGAAAAGGTGGAAATAGCTGAGGAAGAGAGTGTCCCCATGAGAAGACCAGCAGTCTTAACTGAACTGGACCCCTGAGATCTCTCAGATACTGAGCTACCAAACGGATAGCATATGCCAACTGATATGAGGCCCCTGGCACATACACAGCAGAGGACTGCCTGAACTGGCCTAAGTGAAAGAAGATGCACCTAGCTGTGAAGAGATTTGAGGCCCCACAGAGTTGGGAGGTCTGGTTTGGTGAGGGTGGGGTGGTGGGGACATCCTCTTGGAGATGAGGGGAAGAGGTAGGGAATGGGGACTGGTCATGGGGCAGGCCAGGAGGGGAATGAAGACTGGACTATAAAAGAGGATTAAATATAATGCTACTACTACTACTACTACTAATAATAATGATGATGATGATGATGATGATAATGATGATAGTGATAATAAAAAGACAATAGTTAGGGTAAGCCTGTCTTGATACAAAGAATAGATAGTCAAGGGCAAATCCTTCGGTAGGACAGGGGTTGAAAGGCTTAGATGAAGGCCTTCTAAGATGCTTTCCCTGCTGATGCTTCCTTCTAGTCTCCTCGCTCAGAGTTATTTTATTCTTTCATCCCTTTAGTGATTGAGTTGTGGTATATGAATCATTTACTAAAAGGCTTTGCTGACAAATGGGTGAGGGAAAATGAGAAATATGGAAATTTCTTCAGTTGCTCTTTCTGGGTTTTCCTTATGGAAATCCCATGTTCATCTTGAGGTTTAAGTTAGGACACTTCTTAAACTTCAATGTTAAAATGTAAAACAAGAAGAATGTAAGAGTGTTTCAGGTAGAAGAAAACACAGGTACATAAACATAACCACTAATTACTATGATCCAAGATTTACATAAAGAAGAACATGGCCCATCAAATCAACTATGTAGAGCTAATGTGGGCTCACAGAGAAAGAAGCAGCACACAGGGCATCGGACCTTCTGTGTGTAAGTTATGGCTGTTACCTTGGTGTTCTTGAAAGACTCTCAACAGTGGAAGCAAGTGTATCTCTGACTCCTTTGCCTGTTTTGGAGACATTTCTCCTCCTTTTGGGGTGACTTGTCCAGTCTCAATACAAAGGTTTTGGGCTTGTCTTACCGTGCTGTTTTTTCTTGTCTGGTTATCATCTCTTGGTGGCCTGATCTTTTTTGAAGGGAAATGGAGAATAAGCAGACCTAGGGCAGAGGGAAGGTAGAGAGAAACTGGGAGAAATGAGGAGAAGAATAATTGTGGTGGAATATATTATTTGAGAGAAGAATCTATTTTCTATTAACAAAAAAGGTTCAGAAATGTTCCGAACCATTGTGATTTTCTCAAAACCATAAAACACCTATGTATGTATGTATGTATGTATGTATATATATATATATATATATATATATATATATATATATATATATATATATATACACCACACATATTCATTATAGAAATCCTTTTCAGGAAATACAATTATCTTGCTACTTCCACAATGTTTTCAATGAATATTTTTACTATTCACTAAAAACTTAATCAAAATTTACATATTTCATACATATCATTATTTACAGATTGTTTTGATTGAGACTTGTTTGCGCACCACCCAGAGTGTTGTTTGACCTCTCACTCTCATTCTGTGACACATGCATTGGATGAAAGTTCCCATTTTAAGTATTGTAGGTAAGGCGTTTAGTGACACTAGCACCTTAGAAGCCCCTTAAAACATATAAACAGTGGGCCTGAAAAATAATTCTTGCAAGGTAAAGGCATCTTCCACAAAGCCTGGTGGCCTGAAGTTAAGTGACTCAATGGTGGAAGTAAACCACTGAGTCCTGTGTGCTGTCTTCTGACCTCCACACACATGCCCTCCCCAAATTCCAAATACATACATACACATACTCATGTATGTGCATGTACACACACACACACACACACACACACACACACATGGAGGAAATATACCACTGAATGTGGGCTTTGAGCATTTGAAAGCCATGTACTCATTTCTAGTGTGCCCTATGATTCTTGTTTGTGTTCTAAGATATAAGCTCTCAGTCACTGCTCCAGATGTCATGTTTGCCACTATCTCCCACGATACTTCCCTTCTTATGAACCCATTGGAATCATATGCCAAGATAAATCCTTCCTTCTATAAGCTGCCTTGGTCATGGTGTTTTATCACATCAACAGAATAGTAACTGATGCACATAGAAACACCAATTATTTTTCTGTATAATATTTCATGAACATTTAACACCACTTTTTTCTGTATACTATTTCACGAACATTTGGTTGCTTTCCATGTAAGTGGAGAAAGAAGATATAATGCCCTTCTCCCCTTCACTACCAAATATGCATAAAGTCTAAATTTGATCCAAAGAATTTGTAATGCAAGAAAAAACAGTGATGGATGTTTAAGCTCGAGAGAGAAAGACACTTGTTGTAAGTTATTGGGATACCTGTTTAAACAAAATTTTTAAGTTATACTTATATAATCTTAATTAAGGTCTCTAAATATAGTTGGAAGCCTGTCTATGCAAGTCTTTGTATCATCCTATTTCAGCCAACAATTCTATTATGTCAGTTTAGCATAAACTTCTGTCCTTACCATCTGCTAGTCCTCCCTACGTGATCAAGAGTCTCTTTCTCCACCTATGCCCTAGGTTATGTCTCCTCACATGGCCAACAGCAAGATTCCTGTATGTCTGTTTTCTCATAATCTCCTTCTTAACAATTTTCAATCTACTGAGGAACAGTCTACTCCCTGCAATAAAATTTACATATCCATCTACACATGACATTAAACATTCTCTTCTCTTTCTGTAGGACTCCATACAAATGACTTCTGTAGCTATAGCCTACTCTTTGAGTATAGCTTACCTAGATATTTTAAATAAGTAATTATTCAATTCCTATATTTATTTTATTAAGAAATTATGACCTAATTCCTCTTAAAGAATAGTTCACTACCCTTTCTTTTGCCTGTAATTCACTAGAGAATCAGACACTTTAATAAAAAAGGTCATGTTCCGGGTGATCCTGAAACCTCAATTCCTATAACTTCAAGAGTTGTGGTCTTCCCCTGGTTCCTCATGATCCTAGAATTGTGTTTGGAAAGCAAATGATATTGTTAGATGGAAGGTTGACAGTGAAGACACTAAAATTCAACTTATATTTCAGAAGCCTGCAGGACAAATGCTCTGTGCTTTTTCTATGAGCAGGAGGACAAAACCTATTGTACTTGATGGAGCACCAGCAACATGTCAAAGAAATGATTACAGTTAAGCTAAGAATATCAAACTATTAAGTTTATTGGGTTGATTACTTAAGCTTGGATGAAGGGCTATTTCCCAGAGAATGAGAGAATCTAAGTAGCCATATACCATCCAAAAATCCCACAGCATCTTAGGTAATAACCTAAAGAATTGCATCCCTGGAACTTCCTCCAAAACTTGGGGAATAAGAGATATTTACAAGGTTCAGAAAACTTCTGAAACTTACAAAATTCACAAGGCCCTTCCCTAGGGTTTTAAAAGCCATAATCAGCTCAAGTTACAAGTTCATTCGATAATATCCTAAAATAAATGGAGGTGATCCTAATACTGGAGAATATAAAGTACCAACAGGCAAAACTCTTGTCACCAAATTGGGCTTCTAGTACTGGAACTAGGTTGCATTTAGTTGAGATGTTGGCTAATGGTGTTCCATGAAAATAGCTAAAAACTCAAGGTGTTGCAAAGACAGTCTTCACAAACTGACAGCAGGGTCCCATTGCTGAGGGTAACACCCACATAACTCATTGAATATGGAGAAGTCAAACTGGTGTCCACAGTAGCCTTCATTCCCACTTTCTAGTATTCTTGTTGATGGAAGGTATTCTGCAGGCTACCAAAAGAGGCACAGAAACACCACCTAAGCCACAAAACCTTTGATATACAATCTGTTATGCCTGCAAAATATGCTCAGGCAATTGTGGAACAGTATTTGAGGGAACAGCCAACCAATGTTCCAGTCCATGAGATGAAACCCATATCCAGTACTGCTTGGAAGACCAATAACAAGAGACCAGATAGACCAGAGACCTAGGGTAAAATAAAAATTTACTGGTCTTAAAAATGTATCAACAAAATGTCTCCTAAAGGTATTCCAATATACTCATAGATCAGCACCTTATTCAGTCTGCACAGGGGAAGCTTCCTACTGCAGCAGACAGGAATTATTGCAGACCAATGGCTCAGACCAATGGTAGATATTACACAGAAAATCTTTGGAAAGAAAACGCAGCTCTAAATGGGATGTCTCTATCAAATTCCTCCCCTAGAGCTCTGGGAACCCATAGGAGAGGAGGTTAAAAAGAGTGCAAGATCCTGGAGAGATTGAGACACCAGGAGAACAAGTCCCTCTGAATCAGCTAAGCAAGGCTCATATGAATTCCCAGACATTGACGGGGAAAGGTGTTAATAACGCGTTCTCACGACCGGCCAGGAAAGACGCAACAAACCAGAATCTTCTGCGGCAAAGCTTTATTGCTTACATCTTCAGGAGCCAGAGTGCAAGAGAGCAAGCAAGAGAGCAAGCCCGCAAGAAGCAAGAGAGCAAGCCAGCAAATGGCGAAACCCCATCCCTTTTTAAGGAGAATTATCCTCCACCTAGGATGTATTACTCCCTGATTGGCTGCAGCCCATCGGCCCAGTTGTCATCACGGGAAAGGCAGAACACATGGTGGGAAAACTGCCCCTGCATGTGTGCAGACTATGTTTACCACTTAGAACACAGCTGTCAGTGCCATCTTATAATGGCAAATGTGAGGGCGGCTCCTCACAGATCCCCCTTTTCTTTTAATAAGAGCAATAGGCCACCCATATTAATGAGAGTGGAGATAGAGGTCAAATCCCCAGTGTGCAGGTAAAGGAGCCGTACACATAACCTCCTCCCAGGCTCATCACCCAGAGGGGTCCTGGTCTGGTCCCGTGTTGTTTTTCCTGGGGGAAGGACACTTGAACACTCAACCTTCTTGAAAGATGACATGTCTCCCTAGAATAGGCTCATATGTGCCGCAGAGCCTTTCTACTGCAGTGCTTAGCCTTGCAACTCTCTCGGGCTGCTGAAGCACACTCACTCTATCCCGTGCAATGAGACTAGCCTCATGGGAATATAAGAGCTGAGTGGCCAGCGACCTATTGCCTAAGCATAGATAACCATATATCAGGGGGAGCACCATGTTCTAGAGCTGCAAGCGCCTGGGCAATAACCACCTTGTCTCTCCTAGTTTGGGCCTTAAGCTTACAGACCAACCAAAGAAGCAACACTAATCCACAGCAAAGTGTATCTCCACATAATCCCACCCCCATCCATTCTTTAAAGAAGGAAAATGCTGAGGAGATCCAATTGGGTAATCCTTTGATCAGGGACAGGTCCAAGCGCGTGGAGTTGACCTGAAGTCTCAATTCCCGAAGGATCTGTTCAAATTCAGCCATCCAATTCTGTAACATATACTGAAAAAGACTTTTTGACAAATTAGCTGCCCTAGTAAATTTAACATACTGAATGGAAATAACGCACAATCCCGGAAACTTTTGTTCACATCCCTGCTGAGTTATTTGTCATAATACATCTAGTTGTATCTGGACAAGATCTATGAGTTGATTAACCAGCATGAGACCTCTCTGTACTGGGCCAAATAAGTTCATTTGCTCATTAATGGCTCTGAGGTCATGGAGCAGTCTCCACTTTCCTGACTTTTTCTTAATTACAAAAATTGGAGTATTCCAAGGTGAGGTAGAGGGTTCAATATGGCCTAATTTTAATTGTTCCTCTACCAGTTGAATCACAGCTTCTATTTTTTCAGAGGATAGGTGCCATTGAGGAACCCACACTGGGTCCCCTGTTTTCCATGGTATGGGTCGTGCTGCCCCAATGGCCGCTAAGGAAAACCCAGACCCTGTCTGTCTTGGTTTCCATTAGGTGAGATGGGCTCTATCCTTCCCTGTTCTTGATGTCCTAACCCTTTTCCTTCTTTATAACCCATCTTTGCCATGATATTTTTTGCTTTAGCTGAATACCCTCCCGATGGGGCGTTTTTATTGGACAAAATAAGGCCCAAATGCTGCATAATATCCCTTCCCCAGAGGTTAACCGGGAGTGGGAGCACATAAGGTATGAATTTCCCTTGCTGCCCTTCAGAGGATTCCCACGTCAAGGCAACAGAGCTTATAGTGGGACATGATTGATATCCTAGGCCCTGTAATGAATGAAATGACTCTGTGGTGGGCCATGCTTTGGGCCACCAATGTGTAGAAATTATACTTTTATCTGCTCCGGTATCAAGGATGCCTTCAAACTCTTTTCCGTTAATCTTAAGGCGGAGCTTAGGTCTATCATTTAAAGATACAACCAAATAGGCAGAATCATTTCTGGAGGAGCCCATTTTCTTTATCTCAGGTCCTGCAGATTTCTCCCTGGTATTATCAGGGAGGAGCAGCAGCTGAGCTATCCTATCTCCTTTACTAATAGAAAAAACGCCTTTAGGGCTTGAGCACAGGACCTGTATTTCAGGGGAATGTTGACAATCCATAACTCCAGGGTGGACTACTAAGCCCTGCAAGGTGAGTGAACCCCGGCCGAGAATAAGGCCCATGGTTCCCGGGGGCAAGGATGGTATAGGCTCCACTGGCACCGGCTGAATACTCATTTGAGGCATTAGTAGGAAGTCGGAGGCGGCACGCAGGTCCACCCTTGTGGGTCTTCCTGGGTCGCCTCTCTGACTGCTTCCTGGGTCCTGACAAACCGGTTCCCATATCTTTGAGGGCCCTGGGACCGAGGGCCCGATGACCCGTTTTTTGGCACATAAGCTGATTGACTATCAGGTGGGGGAAGGACTCTGCCCTTTATATCCCTCACAGAGCGACACTGGTCAGCTCTATGATAACCCTTGCCACACTTAGAGCAAAGAGTGAGAGTCCCTCCCTGTTTACCTGGAGCTCTGCAATCTTTCTTAAGATGCCCAGGCTTCCTGCAGTTAAAACATGTCCTCCGATCATTTCTGCCCATGGAGCGTTTTTGGGATTGAAGGATGGCGGCCGCTAAGCCTGCATTGGTGAGAGGTCCCCCAAGCTCTCGACAGACCCTGAGCCAGTCTTGTAAACCTTTGTTCTTTCTTGGGGCTATGGCTGCTCGGCACTCCTTTGTGGCTTGCTCATAGATTAGCTGTTCTATCAGAGGCGCAGCTTGCTCTGACTCTCCAAAAATACGCTCTGCTGCCTCTGTCATTCTGGCCACAAAATCTGAGAAGGATTCCTGAGGTCCCTGGATTATCTTTGTTAACTGACCAGTGGTTTCACCTGCTCGAGAGAGCGCCTTCCAGGCCCTAATAGCCGTGGAAGAAATCTGGGCATAAGCTCCCCAATGGTAGTTTGTCTGATCAGCAGAATAAGCTCCCTGACCCGTTAACAAGTCAAAAGTCCAATCTCTCTGCTCTGGAGTCAAAGCAGCTGCGTTTGCTCGGGCCTGCGCTTGTGCAGCTTCATGCCAAAGAGCTCTCCATTCCATATATTTGCCCATACTAGGGAGAGCGGCTTTTACAACCGTTTGCCAATCACCAGGAGTCATAGCGTGATTCGCAAGCCTTTCCACTTGTGCTATAGTGAAATTAGCACTGACTCCATAGTTACGGACCGACTCGGCAAGCTCTTTAATCTGTATATACGCTACCGGAGCGTGGACACGCCCACCCTCGGCTCCTTCAAAGACCGGAAATGCCTGTTGTATTTTCCTTTGTTCCTCCTTTGGAATGAACGAGTCTGTGCATTGCCTCTCTGTCCATTGCCTCTCTGCGCAGGGCTGATGCACTACGCAGGGCGGGGGCTCAGCATAGGGTGGAGGTGCACTATGACCTTGAAGCCGACTGCCAAGAGGCCAAGCAGCAAGCTGGCCTTTGCCAGCCGCTTTTGGCTTCCTTAACTGATTAGCTAGCACTTTACCTGGCTGGTACCCTTTTTTCTCATAATGAGCTGCTTCTTCCTCCCAGTCTGTTTCCTCAGAGGAGAATTCTTCATCTGCTTCAGAGCTACTAAGAGCTGGCTCCCCGAGCCCATCCAGCGATGAGCACAGGCTCCTTTTCCTAGAGACCTCCGCTAATTGATCTTTCTTCTTTTCCCTTTTTCCTCTTTTTCTTCTAATCTCTCTCCAGGTATTCCTACCTGACCTTAACTTTTCCTCAGGTTCAAGACCCTTGGAAAGGCCTGTATACTTATTTTGTGCACCATGTTTTCTCTTTGCTCCTACTCTCTCTCCCCGCTTTACTTCTGATAGCTTGTCCTGAATTTCATCTAGAATCCGCCCTGCCTTAACCACTTGATAACATGTGAAAAGGAACAAAAGGGCTTTTAACACTAGAAAAAGTTCAAGGCCAAACATACCTTATAAAGCTATTTTCCACTTTACTTCTGATAGACTGTCTTGAATTTCCTTAGAAAGTTCAAGGCCAGGCTTACCTCGTAAAGCTATACTTACGGATACTCTCGTTCCCCAGCTGAAAAGTTCTGAATTCATGCAGTTGAATCCTTCTTAACAGTCTGCTTTACGGGAACCTTTATTACCGCGACCCGCAGTTCTGGTTCTGGAATGAGGGATCTTCCTTGCGCCAGTCCCGAGTTTTTTCTCGTATTTTTTCGTCCCGGATTTTTTCTCGTCCCGGAATTTCTCGTCCCGGAATTTCTCGTCCCGGAATTTCTCGTCCCAGGTCTTCTCGTCCCGTCCCGGGTTTCAGCACCAATTGTTAATAACGCGTTCTCACGACCGGCCAGGAAAGACGCAACAAACCAGAATCTTCTGCGGCAAAGCTTTATTGCTTACATCTTCAGGAGCCAGAGTGCAAGAGAGCAAGCAAGAGAGCAAGCCCGCAAGAAGCAAGAGAGCAAGCCAGCAAATGGCGAAACCCCATCCCTTTTTAAGGAGAATTATCCTCCACCTAGGATGTATTACTCCCTGATTGGCTGCAGCCCATCGGCCCAGTTGTCATCACGGGAAAGGCAGAACACATGGTGGGAAAACTGCCCCTGCATGTGTGCAGACTATGTTTACCACTTAGAACACAGCTGTCAGTGCCATCTTATAATGGCAAATGTGAGGGCGGCTCCTCACAGAAAGGACAGGACCCACATGGGTATGCACCAGGTCTTTTGAGTATTTACGATAGCTTTCAGCTTACTATTTCTATGGGACTTCTCATTGTATGAATGAGTCATTCTCTGATTTTTGTGGTTGCTTTTGGGACTCTTTTCCCTCTGTTGTATTGCCTTGTCCAGCCTCGATGTGATCACTTTTATCTATTATATTTTAATTCTGTTTTGTTACTATCTGTTAAAACCCTGTTCTTTTGTAATGAAAGATAGAAATGAAGTATATCTGCAGGGGAACTGAGGAGGACAGGAAACTTGGAGAAGTAGAGGAAGGGAAAACTATAATCAGGATATGTTGTATGCAGAAAGAATAATTTCAATAAAAGAAAAACAGTAAATTAAAAACTAAAAAACAAAAGTCAATGTGAGTTTTTATTGTGACTTCAATATTTTGGGGGTGTTGTTTTACTTTCAAAGCTATTACCATTAAAACTTCAAGGTATTATTACTTTAATATCACATTTATCCAAATCGTGACTGTATAAAAATATTATGCTTAAATGTATTAATGTGCTTTAATGTAACTTTTACATTTTAAGGTTACTATGAATTAAATTATATATAAGTTATATGAAAATACATGACACATGGGTTTATAAAGCTCTTGGAAACTCTGTGCTTCTGTTTCAAATGTAGAAACACAAGTATAGTATCTTATCCATGAACTACACTGTATCATTTAATGACACCATGGATTATTTGACATTCACATCAGTGACCCAAAACAGCTGTTCAATTGTATTTAAGACCCACTCAGGAGGAGAGAAACCATGCCTGCTACTGGGAATCTAGGCAGCTTCTTGGGGGCTGGTATGGTCCTGGCCCTTAGAAAACAACCTACTGGGTTGGAAAGATGCTTCAGCCATTAAAGGCTAGGCTCACAACCAAAGACCAGCATAATTCCTTACTATATTTCAAATCTTATCCTTATACCCCAGATAAGTGCAGCTACCAACTCTCACCAAAGAAGTCTCTATTTACAGCAAATGGAGACCATCACAGACAACTACAATGCAGAGATCAATAGATTGTGGGAACTCGCAGCCCCAAAAGATATAACTGCATCACATTTCCTGCACATATAGCCCAGACAACACTACAGAAGACGGGACTGAAAAATTAAAAGAGCCAGACTACCAGGATGTCTGCTGTGAAGCAGTCTTCCCTAGAGATTGCTCAATAAGCAATAGTGGAAAAATAGCAATATCAATAGAAATGTTAATGTAGAAGGGAAAATTTCCCACGGTCTCATTATAGATGAAGATCTACAGGCAACTAATGACTGCTTGGAGAATGAGTACTAACCCATCCTTGGGATGAAACCCCTTATTGTTTGTTCAATGCAAAGTGATCAGCCTTGAAACCATACACACGCTAACAACAGAAAATATCTCAGTGGTATATTTATATGTGTGTATATATTATGTATGTATTCAGTATATGCGCAAATATACATATACACACATAATATGTGTACACACATATACATATCAATTATAATAAAACATAAATAGACTATCAAGTTGAGGGAAGATGGGAGGGGATCTATGGAGGTAACTGGGTGGGGCTGATGTAAGGAAATAGGTGTGGGGGAGAAAGTGATGTAATTTTATTTCAATTAACAACACTTTTTTAAAAAGATAAAGCCTAACACTGGTAGAGAAGGTGAGGGTGAGTCAGCCCTGAGGGCATGAGAACAGAAGAGATTTATGGTGTGGCTTCTGGAGAGTTGGCAGGCTGACCAAGTCAGCAACCCCTCAAAAAAAAATCAAACATAGATCAGACATAGAGAGCTTTGAGTAGACCCACACTGCAACATCTACCCTATCTATGAATTGCTAGAGCATGTGAAAGGGCTGGTCCTGCAGATGCAAACCTGGAGGATCTCCATGACATAGGGCAACAATAGGATATTCAAGAAGAGTCCCTGTGAGGATCCAATATTGATGGTATAGCAGAAGCCAGAGACCTCAATCCAGACCAGTCACTCACTGCAGCGAACATTTGCAAATAAAGGTATGGGGACAAAAGGCTATACTGTGTGGCTGTGGCACACTACAGCAGCTTCCAAGGTAAGACCTGAAACTGGATCTCACCAGAGAGACAAGTAGGGGTAAAATGGAAGACACAACAAATCACAAGAAATGTGAAGGCAGGACCCAGTCTACACATCAAATATGGTCCTGATATGAGATCACAATGCAGAGATTGTGTTGACAGGAAATTACTTCTTATCTTTTGGCCATCACTCAACACATTACTGAAATGAGGTATTTTCTAGCAGGTCATACTAGTCAATAAATAACTCCTGCTCTTTTCAACAACTTTCCAAAGATTTTGTATAAAGTCCACCAAGAAAATTGTCTTAAGATCCCTCACTTATTCCTTAGGTGAGTATTTTGCTCTATACAATACAATAAAGCATCTTTCAATTTAAAAAGTATATTCTTTGACATTGTTATAAATATAATACTCAATTATTCTGTTTATTTTTTACTTTCCATTACCTTTTCTCCTTCACCTCTTGGTTCTACTTAAATCCAAATCCTTCTTATGAAAAAGTCTTATTAAAAACATATATTTTTACTTTGTTACGTTTGTGTGTGTGTGTGTGTGTGTGTGTGTGTGTGTGTGTGTGTGTGTGACAGCCCAATTATGGAGGTCAGAGGAAAACCAGTGGGAATTGTTTCTCTTCTTTTATCACATGGATCTCATGGAACAATTCAGATGGTCAGACTAAGCAGTAAGTAATTTTATCAACTGAGCATGCAACCAATCCTATTATTATCATTATTTGTAATATTAATACAATATTAATGCTAACATTAATATTAGACTCATTGGGCTTAAATAAAGTTTCTTGCATGAGCGTGAGTGAGGGAAGTTATATACTAGAGCATGGGCAACTCAGTCTTTCCTTAATCTTTGAGGAAAATTACCTCCCCAATACAAGCACCCAGTGATTGCTCTAGTCCATGTATCCAATTCCATTGATCTATGTGTCTTGCTTTGGTGTCAGTACCAGGCTCTTTTTATTACCATGGCTATGTAGTATATGTTCTAATCAGGGATGATGATACCTCCAGCAGCAATTTTCCCCCTCTCAATTTCCTTGTTTATCCAAGGTCTTTTGTGTTTCAGTATTAACTTTAATATTTTTATGTCTATGTAGAGTGACACTGGAATTTTAATTGGTGCATCCTAGAAGTCATATATTGCTTTTAGTAGGGTGGTGTGATTGTTTGTATATATTCAGCTTAGAGAGTGGAATTATTAGAAGGTGTGGCCCTGTTGGAGTAGGTGTGGCTTTGCTGAAGTACGTGAGTCATTGTGAGGGTGGGCTTTAAGACCCTCCTCCTGGATATCTGGAAGCTAGTATTGTGCTTGTAGCCTTCAAATGAAGATGTAGAACTCTCAGCTCCTCCTGCATCATGCCTGCCTGAACACTGCCATGTTCCTGATGATAATGGACTGAACCTGTAAGCCAGCCCCAATTAAATGTTGTCCTTTTTAAGACTTGCTTTGGTCATGGGGTCTGTTAACAACAGTAAAACCCTAACTAAGACAAATGGTGATTTTTGCAGAGTTAATCTCAGCAATACATGAACATGGGGAGTCTTTCATCTTTCAGAGTCTTCAATTTGTTTCTTCAGTAACTCAGAGATTTCTTTTTCTTGCTTGACTAAGCTTGTTTCATTACATTTGTTTGTTTTTGAACTCACTGTGAATTGGAGGACTAAAGCCTTTCTCTGATTTCTTTCTCAGTCTGCTTCCATTATTATAAAGACAGGGTACTGATCTGAGTTTCTTCATTTTGTTTCCTGCAGATGTTTGTCATCTAGGAGTTTTCTGGTGAAAATATTCTGCAAATACAGAAACTTTGATTCCTTGGTTTTTCTTTTTATATGCGCCATTTTTGTCATCCTCTCAACCTGTATGTTGGGCAAGACTTCAAGCACCATACTGAATAGGAGTGAAGGCAGTGGGAATCTTTGCCTTGTAATAGGGATGGTACCAGTTTTTCTATATATGTTGATTTGTTATATATAGCTATTTTAATGTTGAGTTATATCCCCATCATTCTGTTTGCTTTGGGTCTTTATCACAAACGATGGTGGATTTTGCCAAAGGCTTTTTCTGTGTCAGTTGAAATGATCAAGTCATTCCAATCTTTAAACACATTTATGTTATTAACTTTACTTATTTATTTGCATATTTTTAACAACCCCTGCATCACTAGATTGAAGCCAACTTAATCACGATTAATGTTCATTTTGACATGTTCTTGAATTCATTTTGTAATTATTTTATTGAGAACTTTGTGTCTATCAGAGTTGTTATTCTACAATGTGTGTGTGTGTGTGTGTGTGTGTGTGTGTGTGTGTGTGTGTTTGGTTGGTTTCATTATTTGTGTGATATTGTAATATTGGTTTTATAACATATTTGGACACATGTTCCCTTGTATATTTCATGGGATAATTTTATTTTAATTATATTTTTATTTATTCTCTGAGAATTTTATATATGGTGTACTTTAATCATTCAGTCCACACTCCCCTAATCCAATGCCTTTCAGGACCCCAGCACATCCTCCCTCTTCCCAGTTTTATGTCTTCTTAAATCTTGGTACCCTACTGACTTCCCATCTTCAAACCCTTTACTCCTGACTCCTAGAATTTTTCTCAGGCAGTGTCAAGAACCTGGAAGCACTGAGTAGGTGAACATCTCTGTGGCCTGTTATCTCTTACCACTCTCCAGTCTTCTCTACTACCAACCCAGTGGAAGAGCCAGAGCCAATAGTTCATAAGAGATTGGTGAGGCTCTTAAAGTTTTAACCTACCTTTTCATGTAGTTAAAATCCATTTGTCACAACTCTGTGAATATATGTACACCAGCTAAATTTTACTACAACACTCACCAGCTTCCACACTCCAATGAATAAGAAAGTAGGGTCACTGAGCAGGATAGAATAATAAATTCTGATCTCTTGCTCACCATAAAACAATGTCTATATGATGACCTGCTCACACTGTATCTGTACTCACGTACCATCCATGTAGCTCCTTACATATGACTAAGTCCATATTCTCTTCTCATATCTCTTTCTCATCCCTGAATGTAAATGTTCTTTATTTTGCTGTCTTCCCAATGTAGACATACAGGCATCAGCTCCAAAAGATGACCACCAAACTCTACCCCATACAGAATTGTATCCCCTGTGAGTAACTCAAGTTATGAGGAGAAACTGGTCAGAATACAACGGCAGCATTGGTTTGGGTACTGACAAAGAAGACTAATCTGCAGGGGTCTATACATCACCATCTGCCACTTGGAATTTCCATGACCCATGAGACTGAACCCCGAGGGAAAGAACTCTGTGAGGCCAAAGTGAAGAATCTTATCAACAGGAAATGGGATAGCTGAAAGGAAAAGAAACCTTGTGGTAAGGACACACCTGTCGTGTTGAGTCAGAACAACCCAGGTGTGCTTAGACAGAGATAAGGAGTTATTGAGCCTTCTCTAAGAGCCTATACAGTTTCATCTGCCTATACAGTTATACAGTTTCTTTCTTTGCTTCTTCCTTTCTTTCTACTGAATCACTACTTTTATTTAATACCCATGTCATCAGTTTTGCCAGTTATCTCAATATTGTCCTTTATTGAAGTTTTTTCTTCTTTATATTTGTATTAATTATTCTGATTATTTACATTTCAAATGTTATCCCTCTTCCTAGTTTCCCCTCCACAAACTTCCTACTCCATTTTGCTAAGAGGTGTACCCCCCCACCACTCTCACCTCATCCCTCTAGTATGCCCCTTCTCTGGGGCACCAAGCCTCCAAAGGACCAAGTTCATCCTCTCCCACTGAGGCCAGACAAGGCTAATATGTAGTGGAAGCTACAGACTAGCCCATGTATGCTCTTTGGTTGGTAGCTTAGTCTCTGGAATCTCTGAGGGGTCTGGTTAGTTGATACTGTTGTTCTTCCTATGGGGCTGCAATCCCTTACAGCTCCTTCAATTCTTCCCCTAACTCTTCCATAAGGGTCTCTGAGCTCAGTCCAATAGTTGGCTGTATCTTTATTTCTCTCAGTCAGATGTTGGTAGAGCCTCTCAGAGGACAGGCTCCTGTCTGCAAGCACAACATGGCATCAGTAATAGTGTTGGGTTTGGTATTTGTAGAAGGAATAGATCCCAAGTTGAAGTGGTCTCTGGATGGCTTTTCCTTAAGTCTCTGCCCCATTTTTTGTACCTGCATTTCCTTTAGACAGGAACAATTCTGGGTCAAAAATTTTGAGATGGGGTAGGTGGTCCTGTCCCTCAACTAGAGGCTATGTCTACCTATTTGAGGTGGTCTCTTCATTTTCTATACGCCACTGTTGGGCATTTCCTATACATTTTCACGTACATTTTCTGCTCTTTTTCCTGCATACCAATATCACATGTCAATTACAGGCAGTGAAAAAATCACTCATTAGGTATATGCCCCCAAGTAAACCTTTTTTCTCTAGAGATGAAAGCAAATTTATAACTCACAGTAATAACAATAACTAGAGTGTCTATGCTTTTACAATTTTGAATTCCAAAATCTTACAGAGCCAAAAAGTAAACTTCTTTTTATGCAAAGCCAGATGTAATATTCATCAAACCCTGAATAGGCTAAATAGGTGCTTAATAGCACTAGGATATCATTGAAGCTCTAAATCCATGGCTAGGCAAGAGACATTTCTACAAGACTGAAGAGGCTATTCCTGAGGGGTTCTATTTTAGGTTATGCTTCTTCAGGTGATGGAGGTTTCCATATGAGAAACATATCTATAATTTCTTATTTTTAAAAGATTTGGATTTTCTGTCATCTTCCCATGTTCAGTGTACTTTACCTCACATCAAAAAAAGTTCCACAGTTAGCAAGGGGAACCCTTCATTTCTGGTGGGAGTGCAAACTTGAACAACCACTTTGGAAATCAATGTGGCATTTTCTCAGAAAACTTGGAATAGTTCTATCTCAAGACTCAGCTATACCACTCCTGGGCATATACCCAAAAAATGTTCCAATGTCTCACAAAGACACTTGCTCAGCTATGTTCATAGCAGCTTTATTAGTAATAGCCAGAAACTGGAAATAAGCTCAGTTGGATGTCCCTCAACTGAAGAATGGAAAAAGAATACAATGGCATACTATTCAGCTATTACAAACAAATCATGAATTTTGCAGGCAAAGACTAGAACTTGAGTGAGATATCCTAGTCCCAAAAGAACATGCATGATATGTACTCACTTGTAAGTGGATATTAACCTTAAAATACAGGTACCATATTACACTTCCCAAACTCAAAGAAGCTGAGAAAGGAGACCCTAAGTGAGGAAGCTGGGGTCTCACTTAGAATGGGGGAATAAAATAGTCATAAGAGGGAACTTGGAATGATGGGGGATAAGGAGGGGAATGGGGTGTTCAGCATCAGGTGTAGGAAAGGACAGATAGATGGCTAGATGGCCATGAAATGAATGGAAATCTGCAACTGACAGGGGTGAGGAGGTGAAGAGTATCTCCAGGATGAGTCAGAGATCTGGAATAAGAGAGGTGCCAAGAGTCAATGGGAGTGACCTTAGCTGTGACTCACTACATTGGGGCTATGTAACTTAAAGAGGCCACCTGTAGCCAGTCAGGAACCCCTGTAGAGCCATAGAGACACCAAACCACTTACACAACTTTCAACTCAATATTTATCGTATCTACTAGAAATACAGTTACAGGGGAAGGAACAGAGATCGAGGGAATGGCCAGCCAATAATCCTGCCCAACTTGAGACTCATCCCATTGTGAGCACCAACCCCTGAGAGTATTAATGATAGGTTGTTATGCTTGCAGACGGGAGCATCTTGTCCTCTGAGTGGATCCACTCAGCAGCTGACTCAGATACAGACACCCATAGCCAAACAGTGGATGGAATCTGGGGATTCTTATGGAAGAATAGGAGGAAGGATTATGAGCCCTGAAGGGGATATGAACTCCACCAGAAGACTAACCTGGACCCTTGTGGTGGTTTGGTGAGCATGGGGAGGTGAGAGGGGACAGGGGATTTTTGGAGGGGAAACTAGGAAAGGGGATAACATTTGAAATGTAAATAAATAAAATATCTAATAAAAAGGAAAAAAAAGACAGAGTGTGGATGGTGGAACACATGTGCTACAAAAGAAGAAGGGCAACATCAGAGTGACAAATCGCCAGCAGGAGTGGGACAGCCGGAGTGTGATGTGCTGTGGTGTAGGGAAAGGGTCATCCAAAACCAGATGCTCAAAGGGACATGGGAACCCACTATATTATAAACACATTTAAAGATAGTTAAAAAAGAATTTGGATGGAATTTCTAGACCCAACTGGCCCCGATGCTGCTGTTCCCAGAAGACGGAGGTGGTGCAGCACCCTTGGAGTTGTGGGTAAAGAACTGCCAAAGGTATAAAAGTTACGGTCATGGTCATTGCTTGGCCACTGGAACTTGTTGAGCAGATTGTTTCTTAGGAAACCTCACAATTAGTTGCTGAATATCCAGAAACTCTCCTAGAAATGACCTCACTGCTGACACAGGACCAAAAGTTGCTGTGCAAGCAGCTGGCAGGGAAAAGGCAGCAGTGGTCTTTCCAGCTTTGGACCTTGCACATTCCATTCCTACTTTCCAGGCAGCATGTGCTTCTGGAACAACAGTGGGGTGGAGCCTAGGTGGGAGGAGCAAGGGTTGATGGGAGTGCGGGGTGCATGTGACATAATACACTACGTTCATGTGTAAAACTGAGGAGTGGGCTGATGAGGAAGGATGGAGGTATGACTAGAACGCTCTATACACAAGCATAACATGAAGAGGACGTTTGATAAGGGAAATAAGGGCCAAGTAGGACACAAGGCATCATGTACCCATATAAAATCCTCAAATAATAAGTTAACTGCAAAGGAAATTTAAAAACATGAAATATCATCACCAAAATTTTCCTTAGAAATGAAGAGGTTCATATTGAAACTGACAAAAAAAAAAAAAATCCCTGGCCAATTGACAGGAAGAAAATAGGACCTTTGTCTTCCAACTGGAAGGAACTGAGTCTTGTCAAGGAGAATGGACTGAGACGTGAGTCTTTTTCTGGAGGCTCCAAATGGAACTTAGTCTCATAGATACCTGCATCATCTTTGGGAGACCTTGAGCTGAGGTTCTAGGATGCTGTGGTAGAGTCCAGAGATGAAAACCTGTGAGGTAAGGAGTGTGTGTTGTTTTAGCTTCTAGAGACAGAAGTTTATTTTTTTAAAAGGCTTTTTTTGGTAGGCCTTTTTAAAAGATTTAAGCAAATTTTCATACTAATGAGATGGATGTGCTCAAGTGTTCCATTTTAGAATTAATCCAGGCTTTGGACACGGTACCTCGGTGTGTCAGTATGGCTGTGGGTGGCCAAGCCTGATGATCTGAGGTTGATTTCAGGACCCACTTAGTAGAAAGGGAAAACCAACTCTCGAAAATTGATTTGACTTTCACCACCCTGTTGTGGATGAAGGCACGACTAATACACACATGCAAACACCCACACATATGCACAATAAATATCATAAAATTAACTTTGAGGAAAGTCTGTCTATTTGATATTTTAGGATGTAGACCAACTTCAATATTCTGCCCTAATGTCAAGCCATGAAGAGAGGAAGAAGGTTTTTGTTTTGTTCTTTTGGTTTCCTTCTTTCTTCTTTTGTTTCTTTCTTTCTTCCTTCCTTCCTTCCTTCCTTCCTTCCTTCCTTCCTTCCTTCCTTCCTTCCTTCCTTCCTTCCTTCCTTCCTTTCTCTCTCTCTCTCTCTCTCTCTCTCTCTCTTTCTTTTTTTGTGTGAAACTTAAGACCATTATTCAAACAGAAGATTTAAAAATAAATATTCTAGTACACCCAATCTGAAAACCACTAACAGAACGCTTCCTTGTTGAGGTAGTATGGTAGGACTAGATGGAAATGGTTTTTGCTTTCTGTAATTAAATCGTGTTTCCATAAGCTAAGAAATATGTTCACATTCAGTGACAGCCCTGATGCTCAGGAGACAAACAGCTCCACCCTGAGCACAGCACAGCTGTGTTCCTCCCGGCAACATTCCCACATCTTGTGCTAGGACTGCATGTACCATTTGAACAGCACGTAGTGTTTTCAGGACCAAGGAAGGAGTGAACGAAATTCAACACCTGTGAACTTTTCCAGCAACACTTGGTGCTCATTTATATGTCATCATTTTGAATTGTTTAGGTCATTTTACAGCCAGAAGACTTTAATGTTGAGAAACTTCTCATGTGATGAGTCATGACCCAGAATTTAAGAACAGAAAAGATTTGGAGAGAAATGATACAGCCAAGACTGCTTGTGTGAAGGACAGAATAAGAAACTGAAGGACAGAATTAATGATGATAATAATGATGATGATGATGATAACAATAACAGTCTTTGTCGCAGTGAGAAACAGAGAACAAGCTTCAGAAATCCAGAGTAGAAGGGTACAAGAAAAGAGGAAAAACAGTTGTACAAAATAAAGCAAGCAGAACTTAGGGTGAACTGCTCTGTCCTTTGGTAGTGTGTGCCACTTCCACAAGTAAATCACAGACAACCACTCAATTCTGTGGGAGCCTGTGTAAGAAAACTGTGAATATATGGTGATCTATGGATGGAAGGGAGTGCAGAATGCTGGTCCCACTAGGTGGCCTTCTAAAAAGAATTACATGAAGTATGATAAGTGGATGCCCTTAAAAGCCAGGACACGAAGTGGTATTTTGTTGTTGTTTTTATGTTTGTTTGTTTGTTTGTTTGTTTGTTTTTGGTCAACAAGGAAGAGAAGAAAAGAAACAAGATAATTAATAACAATATAAATAATTCTAAACCAATTCACTGATCAAGCTTCTATTATAAATCTAATCAGAGCTTAAAAATCTCAAATGATACTAGTACTAAATGGTGCCTAACTTGTTAGTGATTTTGCACTGCAGTTAAGGTAGGAGAATTCAAACTGTCTGACTTACCTGCAAGTAGTATTCACACTGATAAGGCTTCTCTCCACTGTGAGTTCTTTTGTGCTTTTTCATGTGATATTTCTGTATGAATCTCATAGCATATTCATCACAGCGAAATGGTTTTCACCTAGTACGTGATTAAAAAAAAACATTGTAAAATCATGGACTGTTTTGCCAAAAGAAATTTTTAACATAAACCAAAAGTCTGCCATTAAAAAAAGCCAGGACATGAAAGGAATGCCCTGGCATTTCCACATTATCTTTGTGGAAAGGAAAAGGCTCAGGAGGAATGTCTTTTACATGACTAAAGTTAATACTCACAAGACATAACACCATGTGTATTCCCGAACAGTACCTTTGTTTGCTAAAGCTACCCACAGACATCTTTCTCATGTATTGCTTGCTTCAGTCCTAACATGAGAACTGCTTGTTTCTACTGCTCATGTGCTCCAATACCTCCAGCTCCATCATTCCCTCATTCAGATCTGTAGCATTTCCTTTGATCTGTGGAGACTCAGTCTCACTGGTTGAGGTGGGTGGGCACAGTTGTACCTTCAAAGCCAGCCTGTGCCCTCATGAGCCTTGAATCCATTGCAGATTTTTCCAAGACTGTGATACCTCAAATTGTTTTGTCAGGCCAGAGAGCGATGGGGAGCTCACATTTCAGAGAGAATTTATTATTTAAAGGTGGACGTTCTTAGGATCCTGAGATCAGGGTACTTTGCTGTGTAAACTGTCTCAATTTGCCCTGCCACAGTCGCTGGGTAAGTGAAATTCTAGAGCAGTCATTCTCAATCCATGAGAATAGCAATTGTCCCCTTTGAGGAGTGAATGTTCCTTTCACAGGAGTTGTATAAGACCATCGGGAAACACAGGTATTACGTTTTGATTCATAACAGTAGCAAATTCACAGTTATGAAAAGAACAACAAAAATAATCTTATGTTTTGGGGTCACCACAGCAAATGGACCTGTGTTAAAGTGTTGCAGCATTAGGAAGGCTGAGAATCACTGTATTAGAGAACCCAGGAAGACTAGACAGACACAGGCTGGAGGATTTGGGGAGAAGAGGAGAAGAATGCCCTTAGGTTTGGACATTCTCAGGGAGAAAATAAAATAAAAAGCGTGTCTCAGTGCTGAGCCTGAGCCAGGTGTGGCTATGAAGCCTCCTGTTACCCTTAGTGGCTGTAGACAGTATCCTGAGGTGCTAGGGCTGCTCATGATATCTGTAGCAGCACCCTGCTAGTGGCGTGCTTATTCCGTGGTACGCCTTGGAAGTCCGTAGCCATGGACCTTGTACTAATTTGCATTCTGTGGATCTCTCACTGCACTGGGAAAAAAGATCTCAGCCATCCCAGGGAGAGGGAATCTGGGAAATTCTCCAAGTGTGAGGGAATTCGCAGTCCTATGCAAACCTAGCTGTGGCCAGTAGAGGGCTCTCATCTGCAAGAAAGAAAATTATCTCTGGATGACATCAGACCCTAGTCCAACACAGACATCAGCAACAGACATCTGCAAGCTCTGCTGACCATCACCTGATCATGTAGTCTGCATTCTTGTCTCCAGGGACTCAAAAAAACATTTTACAACTCCAATTTTGTGCTTTTATCCCTGGTATTTTGGTTTCTCGCACTTCCTATACAGTTATAAGAGATACACACACACACACACACACACACACACACACACACACACACACATGTATATGTGATATATGTATATATATATATATCCTCTGCATGCTTTCTGTCCCCTTTGATCTACATTTTGCAGTGGCTTTTGAGAAAATGCTATTATATTTCTTTTTTAAAAAAGATTTATTTACTTATTTAATGTGAGCACATGGTTGTCTTTATTTTTTATTAGATAATTTCTTCATTTACGTTTCAAATGCTATCCCCCAAAGCCCCCTATACTCTCCCCTCACCCTGCTCCCAAACCCATACACACCTACTTACTGGCCCTGGCTTTCCCCTGTACTGGGGCATATAATCTTCGCAAGAGCAAGAGCCTCCCCTCTCATTGATGGCCAACTAGGCCATCCTCAGCTATATATGCAGCTAGAGACACAGCTCTGGGAGGTACTGGTTAGTTCATATTGTTGTTCCTCCTATAGGGTTGCAGACCACTTTAGCATCTTGGGTACTTTCTCTAGCTCCTTCATTATTATTAGATGGCCCTGTGCTCCATCTAATAGATGACTGTGAGAATCCACTTCTGTATTTGCTAGGCACTGGCATAGTCTGACAAGAGAAATAGAGAGAGAGAGAGAGAGAGAGAGAGAGAGAGAGAGAGAGAGAGAGAGAGAGAGAGCTATCTCAGGGTTCTGTCAGCAAAATCTTTCTGGCATATGCAATAGTTTCTGGGTTTGGTGGTTGTATATGGGATGAATCCCCGGGAGGGGCATTCTCTGAATGGTCCTTCCTTCTGTCTCAGCTCAGAACTTTGTTTCTGTAACTCCTTCCATGGATATTTGTTCCCCATTCTAAGAAGGAGTGAAGTATCCACACTTGGGTCTTCCTTTTTGATTTTCATGTGTCTTGCAAATTGGATCTTGGATATTCTAAGTTTCTGAGCTAATATCCACTTTTCAGTGAGTGTATATCATGTGTGTTCATTTGTGACTGGGTTACCTCATTAAGGATAATATCCTCCAGATCCATCCATTTGCCTAAGAATTTCATGAATTCATTGTTTTTAATAGCTGAGTAGTACTCCATTGTGTAAATGCACCACATTTTCTGTATCCATTCCTCTGTTGAGGGACATCTGGTTCTTCCAGTTTCTGGCTATTATAAATAAGCCTGCTATGAACATAGTGGAGCACGCGTCCTTATTACACGGTGGAATATTTTCTGGGTATAAGCCCAGGAGAGGAATTGCTGGATCTTCTGGGAGTACTACATCCAATTTTCTGAGGAAACATTAGACTGATTACCACAGTGGTTGTACAAGCTTGCAATCCCACCAGCAATGGAGGAGTGTTCCTCTTTCTCTACATCCTCACCAGCATCTGCTGTCACATGAATTTTTGATCTTAGCCATTCTGACTTGTGTGAGGTGGAATGTCAGGGTTGTTTTGACTTGCATTTTCCTAATGATTAAGAATGTTGAACATTTTTTTCAGGTGCTTTTCAGCCCTTCTGTATTTCTCAGGTGAGAATTCTTGTGTTTAGCTCTGTGCCCCATTTTTTAATGGGGTTATTTGATTTTCTGGAGTCCATCTTCTTGAGTTCTTTATATATATTGGATATTAGTCCCCTATCTGACTTAGGATTGGTAAAGATCCTTTCCCAATCAGTTGGTGGCCTTTTTTGTCTTATTGACAGTGTCTTTTGCGTTACAGAAGCTTTGCAATTTTATGAGGTCCCATTTGTCAATTCTCTTTCTTACAGCACAAGACATTGCTGTCCTATTCAGGAATTTTTCTCCTGTGCTCATATCTTTGAGGCATTTCCCCACTTTCTCCTCTATAAGTTTCTCCTATTTCAGTTTCAGAGTCTCTGGTTTTATGTGGAGTGTTTTGGTCCACTTAGACTTGACCTTAGTACAAGGAGATAAGAATGGATCTATTCGCATTCTTCTACATGACAACTGCCAGTTGTGTCAGCACTATTTGTTGAAAATGCTGTCTTTTTTTTCCACCGGATGGTTTTAGATCTCTTGTTAAAGATCAAGTGACCATGGGTGTGTGGGTTCATTTCTGGGTCTTCGATTCTATTCCATAGGTCTACATGTCTGTTGCTGTACCAGTACCATGCAATTTTTAGCACAAGTGTTCTGTAGTACAGCTTGAGGTCAGGTATGGTGATTCCACCAGAGGTTCTTTTATTGTTGAGAATAGTTTTTGCTATCCTAGGTTTTTTGTTATTCCAGAGGAATTTGCAGATTGCCCTTTCTAATTCACTGAAGGATTGAGTTGGAATTTTGATGGAGATTGCATTGAATCTGTAGATTGCTTTTGGCAAGATAGCCATATTTACTATATTGATCCTGCCAGTCCATGAGCATGGGAGATCTTTCCATATTCTGAGATCTTCTTTGATTTCTTTCTTCAGAGTCTTGAAGTTCTTACCATACAGATCTTTCACTTCTTAGTTAGAGTCACACAAAGGTATTTTATATTATTTGTGACTATTGTTTTTTTCCTTTTTTAATTAATTTAGGTATTTTCTTCATTTACATTTCCAATGCTACCTTGAAAGCCCCCCAAACCCTCCCCACTCCCCTCCCCCCCCAAACTCCCACTTCATGGCCCTGGTGTTCCCCTATACTGAGGGATATTAAGTTTGCAAGACCAATGGTCCTCTCTTTCAATTGATGGCCGACTAGGTCATCTTCTGATACATATGCAGCTAGAGACACAAGCTCTGGGGGGTACTGGTTAGTTCATATTGTTGTTCCACCTATAGGGTTGCAGACCCCTTTAGCTCCTTGGGTACTTTCTCTAGCTCCTCCATTGGGGGCTCTGTGATCCATCCAATAGCTGACTCTGAGCATCCTCTTCTGTGTTTGCTAGGCCCCGGCTTAGCCTCACAAGAGACAGCTATATCAGGGTTCTTTCAGTGAATTCTTGCTAGTGTGTGCAATGGTGTCAGCTTGGGGGCTGATTATGGGATGGATCCCCGGGTATGGCAGTCTCTAGATGGTCCATCCTTTCATCACAGCTGCAATCTTTATCTCTGTAACTCCTTCCATGGATATTTTGTTCCCAAGTCTAAGAAGGAGCAAAGTGTCCACACTTTTGTCTTAGTTCTTCTTGAGTTTCATGTGTTTTACAAATTTTATCTTGTATCTTGGGTCTTCTAAGTGTCTGGGATAATATCCACTTATCAGTGAGCACATATCATGTGAGTTCTTTTGTGATTGGGTTACCTCACTCAGGATGATGCCCTCCAGGTCCATCCATTTGCCTAGGAATTTCATAAATTCATTCTTTTTAATAGCTGAGTAGTACTCCATTGTGTAAATGTACCACATTTTCTATATCCATTCTTCTGCTGAGGAGCATCTAGGTTCTTTCCAGCTTCTGGCTATTTCAAATAAGGCTGCTATGAACATAGTGGAGCATGTGTCCTTCTTACTGGTTGGATCATATTCTGGATATATGCCCAGGAGAGTTACTGCGGGATCCTTCTGTAGTACTATGTCCAATTTTCTGAGGAACCACCAGATTGATTTCCAGAGTGGTTGTACAAGCTTGCAATTCCACCAACAATGGAGGAGTGTTCCTCTTTCTCCATATCCTCGCCAGCCTTTGCTGTCACCTGAATTTTTGATCTTAAACATTCTGGCTGGTGTGAGGTGGAATCTCAGGGTTGTTTTGATTTGCATTTCCCTGATGATTAAGGATGCTGAACATTTTTTTTTTTTTAGGTGCTTCTTAGCCATTCAGTATTCCTCAGGTGACAATTCTTTGTTCAGCTCTGAGCCCCATTTTTTAATGAGGTTATTTGATTTTCTGGAGTTTACCTTCTTGAGTTCTTTACATATATGGATATTAGTCCCATATCTGATTTAAGTAAGGTAGAGATCCTTACACAATATGTTGGTGGCCTTTTTTGTCTTATTGACGATGTCTTATGTCTTACATAAGCTTTGCAGTTTTATGAGGTCCCATTTGTCGAATCTCAATCTTACAGCACAAGCCATTGCTGTTCGATTCAGGAATTTTCCCCTTGTGCCCATATCTTCTAGGTTTTTCCCCACTTTCTCCTCTATAAGTTTCACTGTCTGTGGTTTTATGTGGAGTTCCTTGATCCATTTAGATTTGACCTTAGTACAGGGAGATAGGAATGGATCAATTCGCATTCTTCTACAAGATAACCGCCAGTTGTGCCAGCACCATTTGTTGAAAATGCTGTCTTTTTTTCCACTCCATGGTTTTAGCTCCCTTGTCAAAGATCAAGTGGCCATAGGTGTGTGGGGTCATTTCTGGGTCTTCAATTCTATTTCATTGGTCTACTTGTCTGTTGCTATACCAGTACCATGCAGTTTTTATCACTATTTATCTGTAGTACAGCTTTAGGTCAGGCATGGTGATTCCGCCAGAGGTTCTTTTATCCTTGAGGAGAGTTTTTGCTATCCTAGGTTTTTTGTTATTCCAGATGAATTTGCAGATTGCCCTTTCTAATTCGTTGAAGAATTGAGTTGGAATTTTGATGGGGATTGCATTGAATCTGTAGATTGCTTTTGCAAGATAGCCATTTTTTTACTATATTGATCCTCCCCATCCATGAACATGGGAGATCTTTCCATTTTCTGAGATCTTCTTTAATTTCTTTCTCCAAAGACTTGACATTCTTATCATATAAATCTGTCACTTCCTTAGTTAGAGTCACACAAAGGTATTTTATAATATTTGTGACTATTGAGAAGGGTGTTGTTTCCCTAATTTCTTTCTCAGCCTGTTTATCCTTTGTGTACAGAAAGGCCATTGACTTGTTTGAGTTAATTTTATATCCAGTTACTTCACTGAAGCTGTTTACCAGGTTTAGGAGTTCTCTGGTGGAATTTTTAGGGTCATTCATATATACTATCATATCATCTGCAAAAAGTGATATTTGACTTTTTCCTTTCCAATTTGTATCCCCTTGAACTCCTTTTGTTGTCGAATTGCTCTGGCTAGGACTTCAAGTACAATGTTGAATATGTAGGGAGAAAGTGGACAGCCTTGTCTAGTCCCTGATTTTAGTGGGATTGCTTCCAGCTTCTCACAATTTACTTTGATGTTGGCTACTGGTTTGCTATAGATTGGTTTTAACATGTTTAGTTATGGGCCTTGAATTCCTGATCTTTCCAAGACCTTTATCATGAATGGATGTTGGATTTTGTCAAATGCTTTCTCTGAATCTAACGAGATGATCATTTGGCTTTTGTCTCTGAGTTTGTTTATATAGTAGATTATGTTGATGGATTTTTATATATTAAACCATTCCTGCATCCCTGGAATGAAACCTACTTGGTTAGTATGGATGATTGTTTGATGTGTTCTTGTATTCGTTAGTGAGATTTTATTGAGTAGTTTTGTATCAATATTCATAAGGGAAACTGGTCTGAAATTCTCTATCTTTGTTGGGTCTTTCTGTGTTTTAGGTATCAGAGTAATTGTGGCTTCATAGAATGAATTAGGTAGAGTACCTTCTGCTTGTATTTTGTGGAATAATTTTTGAAGAAGTTGAATTAGATCTTCTTTGAAGGTCTGATAGAACTCTGCACTAAACCCATGTGGTCCTGCGCTTTTTTTTTTTTTTTTTTTGGTTGGGGGACCATTAATTAATACTTCTATTTCTTTAGGGGATATGGGACTGTTTAGATCATTATCCTGATCCTGATCTGGTATCTGTCTAGAAATTTGTCCATTTCATCCAGGTTTTCCAGTTTTGTTAAATATAGCCTTTTGTAGAAGGATTTGATGGTGTTTTAGATTTCTTTTGGATCTGTTGTTATGTCTCCCTTTTCATTTCTGAGTTTGTTAATTAGGATGCTGTCCCTGTGCCCTCTGGTGAGTCTGGCTAAGGGTTTATCTATCTTGTTGATTTTTCTCAAAGAACCAGCTCCTTGCTTGCTTGATTCTTTCAATAGTTCTTCTTGTTTCCACTTGGTTTAATCCACCCCCCTCCCCCTGAGTTTGATTATTTCCTGCTGTCTACTCCTCTTTGGTGAATTTTCTTCCTTTTATTCTAGAGCTTTTAGGTGTGTTGTCAAGCTGCTAGTGTGTGGTCTCTCTAGTTTCTTTTTGCAGGCACTCAGAGCTATGAGTTTTCCTCTTAGAAATGCATTTTTGTGTCCCTTCAGTTTGGGTATGTTGTGGATTCATTTTCATTAAACTCTAAAAGGTCTTTTATTTCTTTCTTTATTCCTTCCTTGACCAAGGTATCATAGAGAAGAGTGCTTTTCATTTTTCACATAAATGTTGGCTTTCCGTTATTTATGTTGTTATTGAAGATGTTCCTTAGTCCATGGTGATATGATAGGATGCATGGGACAATTTCAATATTTTTGTATCTGTTGTGGCCTGTTTTGTGACCAATAATATGGTCAATTTTGGAGAAGGTTCTATGAGGTGCTGAGAAGAAGTTATATCCTTTTGTTTTAGGATAAAATGTTGTGTAGATATCTGTTAAGTCCATTTGTTCCATAACTTCCGTTAGTTTCACTGTGTCCCTGTTTAGTTTCTGTTTCCACGATCTGTCCATTGATGAAAGTGGTGTGTTGAAGTCTCCCACTATTATCGTGTGAGGTGCAATGTTTCCTTTCAGCTTTACTAAAGTTTCTTTAATGAATGTGGCTGCCCTTGCATTTGGAGCATAGATATTCAGAATTGAGAGTTCCTCTGGAAAGATTTTACCTTTGATGAGTATGAAGTGTCCCTCTTTGTTGTTTTTGATAACTTTGGGTTGGAAGTCGATTTTATTTGATATTACAATGGTTACTCCAGCTTGTTTCTTCAGACCATTTGCTTGGAAATTTGTTTTCCCAGCCTTTCATTCTGAGGTAGTGTCTGTGTTTTTCCCTGAGATGGGTTTCCTGTAAGCAGCAGAATGTTGGGTTCTGTTTGTGTAGCCAGTCTGTTAGTATGTCTTTTTATTCGGGAATTTAGTCCATTGATATTAAGAGATATTAAGGAAAAGTAATTGTTGCTTCCTATTATTTTTGTTGTTAGAGTTGGCATTCTGATATTGTGGCTTTCTTCTTTTAGGTTTGTTGAAGGATTATTTTCTTGCTTTTTCTAGGGAATGGTTTTATCCTTATATTGTTTTTTTTTTTTCTGTTATTATCCTTTGAAGGGCTGGATTTGTGGAAAGACAATGTGTGAATTTGGTTTTGTCATCGAGTACTTTGGTTTCTCCATCTATGTTAATTGAAAGTTTGGCTGGGTATAGTAGCCTGGGCTGGCATTTGTGTTCTCGTAGTGTCTGTATAACATCTTTCCTGGACCTTCTGGCTTTCATAGTCTCCAGTGAAAAGTCTGGTGTAATTCTGATAAGCCTTCCTTCATATGTTACTTGACATTTTTCCCCTTACTGCTTTTAATATTCTATGTTTATTTAGTGTATTTGTCGTTCTGATTATTATGTGTCTGGAGGAATTTCTTTTCTGGTCCAGTCTATTTGGAGTTCTGGAGGAATTTCTTTTCTGGTCCAGTCTATTTGGAGTTCTGTAGGCTTCTGGTATGTTCATGGGCATCTCTTTCTTTGGGTTTGGGAAGTTTTATTCTATAATTTTGTTGTAGATATTTGCTGGCCCTTTAAGTTGAAAATCTTCATTCATTAGAGAACCCAGGAAGACCAGACAGACACAGGCTGGAGGATTTGGGGAGAAGAGGAGAAGAATGCCCTTAGGTTTGGACATTCTCAGGGAGAAAATAAAATAAATAGCGTGTCTCAGTGCTGAGCCTGAGCCAGGTGTGACTATGAAGCCTCCTGTTACCGTTGGTGGATGTAGACAGTATCCTGAGGTGCTAGGGCTGCTCATGATATCTGTAGCAGCACCCTGCTAGTGGCGTGCTTATTCCGTGGTACGCCTTGGAAGTCCATAGCCATGGACCTTGTACTAATCTGCATTCTGTGGATCTCTCACTGCACTGGGAAAAAAGATCTCAGCCATCCCATGGAAAGGGAATCTGGGAAATTCTCCAAGTGTGAGGGAATTCGCAGTCCTATGCAAACCTAGCTGTGGCCAGTAGAGGGCTCTCATCTGTAAGAAAGAAAATTATCTCTGGATGACATCAGACCCTAGTCCAACACAGACATCAGCAACAGACATCTGCAAGCTCTGCTGACCATCACCTGATCATGTAGTCTGCATTCTTGTCTCCAGGGACTCAAAAAAACATTTTACAACTCCAACTTTGTGCTTTTATCCCTGGTATTTTGGTTTCTCGCACTTCCTATACAGTTATAAGAGATACACATACAAACACACACACACACACACACACACACACACACACACACACACATGTATATGTGATATATGTATATATATATATATATATATATATATATATATATCCTCTGCATGCCTTCTGTCCCCTTTGATCTACATTTTGCTGTGGCTTTTGAGAAAATGCTATTATATTTCTTTTTTAAAAAAGATTTATTTATTTATTTAATGTGAGCACATGGTTGTCTTTATTTTTTATTAGATAATTTCTTCATTTACGTTTCAAATGCTATCCCCCAAAGCCCCCTATACTCTCCCCTCACCCTGCTCCCAAACCCATACACACCTACTTACTGGCCCTGGCTTTCCCCTGTACTGGGGCATATAATCTTCGCAAGAGCAAGAGCCTCCCCTCTCATTGATGGCCAACTAGGCCATCCTCAGCTATATATGCAGCTAGAGACACAGCTCTGGGAGGTACTGGTTAGTTCATATTGTTGTTCCTCCTATAGGGTTGCAGACCACTTTAGCATCTTGGGTACTTTCTCTAGCTCCTTCATTATTATTAGATGGCCCTGTGCTCCATCTAATAGATGACTGTGAGAATCCACTTCTGTATTTGCTAGGCACTGGCATAGTCTGACAAGAGAAATAGAGAGAGAGAGAGAGAGAGAGAGAGAGAGAGAGAGAGAGAGAGAGAGAGAGAGAGCTATCTCAGGGTTCTGTCAGCAAAATCTTTCTGGCATATGCAATAGTTTCTGGGTTTGGTGGTTGTATATGGGATGAATCCCTGGGAGGGGCATTCTCTGAATGGTCCTTCCTTCTGTCTCAGCTCGGAACTTTGTTTCTGTAACTCCTTCCATGGATATTTGTTCCCCATTCTAAGAAGGAGTGAAGTATCCACACTTGGGTCTTCCTTTTTGATTTTCGTGTGTCTTGCAAATTGGATCTTGGATATTCTAAGTTTCTGAGCTAATATCCACTTATCAGTGAGTGTATATCATGTGTGTTCATTTGTGACTGGGTTACCTCATTAAGGACAATATCCTACAGATCCATCCATTTGCCTAAGAATTTCATGAATTCATTGTTTTTAATAGCTGAGTAGTACTCCATTGTGTAAATGCACCACACTTTCTGTATCCATTCCTCTGTTGAGGGACATCTGGTTCTTCCAGTTTCTGGCTATTATAAATAAGCCTGCTATGAACATAGTGGAGCACGCGTCCTTATTACACGGTGGAATATTTTCTGGGTATAAGCCCAGGAGAGGAATTGCTGGATCTTCTGGGAGTACTACATCCAATTTTCTGAGGAAACATTAGACTGATTACCACAGTGGTTGTACAAGCTTGCAATCCCACCAGCAATGGAGGAGTGTTCCTCTTTCTCTACATCCTCACCAGCATCTGCTGTTACATGAATTTTTGATCTTAGCCATTCTGACTTGTGTGAGGTGGAATCTCAGGGTTGTTTTGACTTGCATTTTCCTAATGATTAAGAATGTTGAACATTTTTTTCAGGTGCTTTTCAGCCCTTCTGTATTCCTCAGGTGAGAATTCTTGTGTTTAGCTCTGTGCCCCATTTTTTAATGGGGTTATTTGATTTTCTGGAGTCCATCTTCTTGAGTTCTTTATATATATTGGATATTAGTCCCCTATCTGACTTAGGATTGGTAAAGATCCTTTCCCAATCAGTTGGTGGCCTTTTTTTTTTTTCCATTTTTTATTAGGTATTTAACTCATTTACATTTCCAATGCTATACCAAAAGTCCCCCATATCCACCCACCCCCACTCCCCTGCCCACCCACTCCCCCTTTTTGGCCCTGGTATTCCCCTGTACTGGGGCATATAAAGTTTGCAAGTCCAATGGGCCTCTCTTTCCAGTGATGGCCGACTAGGCCATCTTTTGATATATATGCAGCTAGAGTCAAGAGCTCCGGGGTACTGGTTAGCTCATAATGTTGTTCCACCTATAGGGTTGCAGATCCCTTTAGCTCCTTGGCTACTTTCTCTAGCTCCTCCATTGGGAGCCCTATGATCCATCCATTAGCTGACTGTGAGCATCCACTTCTGTGTTTGCTGGGCCCCGGCATAGTCTCACAAGAGACAGCTACATCTGCGTCCTTTCAATAAAATCTTGCTAGTGTATGCAATGGTGTCAGCGTTTGGATGCTGATTATGGGGTGGATCCCTGGCTATGGCAGTCTCTACATGGTCCATCCTTTCATCTCAGCTCCAAACTCCGTCTCTGTAACTCCTTCCATGGGTGTTTTGTTCCCAAATCTAAGGAGGGGCATAGTGTCCACACTTCAGTCTTCATTCTCCTTGAGTTTCATGTGTTTAGCAAATTATATCTTATATCTTGGGTATCCTAGGTTTGGGGCTAATATCCACTTATCAGTGAATACATATTGTGTGAGTTTCTTTGTGAATGTGTTACCTCACTCAGGATGATGCCCTCCAGGTCCATCCATTTGGCTAGGAATTTCATAAATTCATTCTTTTTAATAGCTGAGTAGTACTCCATTGTGTAGATGTACCACATTTTCTGTATCCATTCCTCTGTTGAGGGGCATCTAGGTTCTTTCCAGCTTCTGGCTATTATAAATAAGGCTGCTATGAACATAGTGGAGCATGTGTCCTTCTTACCTGTTGGGGCATCTTCTGGATATATGCCCAGGAGAGGTATTGCTGGATCCTCCGGTAGTACTATGTCCAGTTTTCTGAGGAACCGCCAGACTGATTTCCAGAGTGGTTGTACAAGCCTGCACTCCCACCAACAATGGAGGAGTGTTCCTCTTTCTCCACATCCTCGCCAGCATCTGCTGTCACCTGAATTTTTGATCTTAGCCATTCTGACTGGTGTGAGGTGGAATCTCAGGGTTGTTTTGATTTGCATTTCCCTGATGATTAAGGATGTTGAACATTTTTTCAAGTGCTTCTCTGCCATTCGGTATTCCTCAGGTGAGAATTCTTTGTTCAGTTCTGAGCCCCATTTTTTAATGGGGTTATTTGATTTTCTGAAGTCCACCTTCTTGAGTTCTTTATATATGTTGGATATTAGTCCCCTATCTGATTTAGGATAGGTAAAGATCCTTTCCCAATCTGTTGGTGGTCTTTTTGTCTTATTGACGGTGTCTTTTGCCTTGCAGAAACTTTGGAGTTTCATTAGGTCCCATTTGTCGATTCTCGATCTTACAGCACAAGCCATTGCTGTTCTGTTCAGGAATTTTTCCCCTGTGCCCATATCTTCAAGGCTTTTCCCCACTTTCTCCTCTATAAGTTTCAGTGTCTCTGGTTTTATGTGAAGTTCCTTGATCCACTTAGATTTGACCTTAGTACAAGGAGATAAGTATGGATCGATTCGCATTCTTCTACACGATAACAACCAGTTGTGCCAGCACCAATTGTTGAAAATGCTGTCTTTCTTCCACTGGATGGTTTTAGCTCCCTTGTCGAAGATCAAGTGACCATAGGTGTGTGGGTTCATTTCTGGATCTTCAATTCTATTCCATTGGTCTACTTGTCTGTCTCTATACCAGTACCATGCAGTTTTTATCACAACTGCTCTGTAGTAAAGCTTTAGGTCTGGCATGGTGATTCCGCCAGAAGTTCTTTTATCCTTGAGAAGACTTTTTGCTATCCTAGGTTTTTTGTTATTCCAGACAAATTTGCAAATTGCTCCTTCCAATTCGTTGAAGAATTGAGTTGGAATTTTGATGGGGATTGCATTGAATCTGTAGATTGCTTTTGGCAAGATAGCCATTTTGACAATGTTGATCCTGCCAATCCATGAGCATGGGAGATCTTTCCATCTTCTGAGATCTTCTTTAATTTCTTTCTTCAGAGATTTGAAGTTTTTATCATACAGATCTTTCACCTCCTTAGTTAGAGTCACGCCAAGATATTTTATATTATTTGTGACTATTGAGAAGGGTGTTGTTTCCCTAATTTCTTTCTCAGCCTGTTTATTCTTTGTATAGAGAAAGGCCATTGACTTGTTTGAGTTTATTTTATATCCAGCTACTTCACCGAAGCTGTTTATCAGGTTTAGGAGTTCTCTTTTAGAATTTTTAGGTTCACTTATATATACTATCATATCATCTGCAAAAAGTGATATTTTGACTTCCTCTTTTCCAATTTGTATCCCCTTGATCTCCTTTTGTTGTCGAATTGCTCTGGCTAATACTTCAAGTACTATGTTGAAAAGGTAGGGAGAAAGTGGGCAGCCTTGTCTAGTCCCTGATTTTAGTGGGATTGCTTCCAGCTTCTCTCCATTTACTTTGATGTTGGCTACTGGTTTGCTGTAGATTGCTTTTATCATGTTTAGGTATGGGCCTTGAATTCCTGATCTTTCCAAAACTTTTATCATGAATGGGTGTTGGATCTTGTCAAATGCTTTTTCTGCATCTAACGAGATGATCATGTGGTTTTTGTCTTTGAGTTTGTTTATATAATGGATTACATTGATGGATTTTCGTATATTAAACCATCCCTGCATCCCTGGAATAAAACCTACTTGGTCAGGATGGATGATTGCTTTAATGTGTTCTTGGATTCGGTTAGCGAGAATTTTATTGAGGATTTTTGCATCGATATTCATAAGAGAAATTGGTCTGAAGTTCTCTATCTTTGTTGGATCTTTCTGTGGTTTAGGTATCAGAGTAATAGTGGCTTCATAAAATGAGTTGGGTAGAGTACCTTCTACTTCTATTTTGTGAAATAGTTTGTGCAGAATTGGAATTAGATCTTCTTTGAAGGTCTGATAGAACTCTGCACTAAACCCATCTGGTCCTGGGCTTTTTTTGGTTGGGAGACTATTAATAACTGCTTCTATTTCTTTAGGTGATATGGGACTGTTTAGATGGTCAACTTGATCCTGATTCAACTTTGGTACCTGGTATCTGTCCAGAAATTTGTCCATTTCGTCGAGGTTTTCCAGTTTTGTTGAGTATAGCCTTTTGTAGAAGGATCTGATGGTGTTTTGGATTTCTTCAGGATCTGTTGTTATGTCTCCCTTTTCATTTCTGATTTTGTTAATTAGGATTTTGTCCCTGTGCCCTTTAGTGAGTCTAGCTAAGGGTTTATCTATCTTGTTGATTTTCTCAAAGAACCAACTCCTCGTTTGGTTAATTCTTTGAATAGTTCTTCTTGTTTCCACTTGGTTGATTTCACCCCTGAGTTTGATTATTTCCTGCCGTCTACTCCTCTTGGGTGAATTTGCTTCCTTTTTTTCTAGGGCTTTTAGATGTGTTGTCAAGCTGCTAGTATGTGCTGTCTCCCGTTTCTTCTTGGAGGCACTCAGCGCTATGAGTTTCCCTCTTAGAAATGCTTTCATTGTGTCCCATAGGTTTGGGTACGTTGTGGCTTCATTTTCATTAAACTCTAAAAAGTCTTTAATTTCTTTCTTTATTCCTTCCTTGACCAAGGTATCATTGAGAAGAGTGTTATTCAGTTTCCACGTGAATGTTGGCTTTCCATTATTTATGTTGTTATTGAAGATCAGTCTTAGGCCATGGTGGTCTGATAGGATACATGGGACAATTTCAATATTTTTGTATCTATTGAGGCCTGTTTTGTGACCAATTATATGGTCAATTTTGGAGAAGGTCCCGTGAGGTGCTGAGAAGAAGGTATATCCTTTTGTTTTAGGATAAAATGTTCTGTAGATATCTGTCAGGTCCATTTGTTTCATAACTTCTGTTAGTTTCACTGTGTCCCTGTTTAGTTTCTGTTTCCACGATCTGTCCTTTGAAGAAAGTGGTGTGTTGAAGTCTCCCACTATTATTGTGTGAGGTGCAATGTATGCTTTGAGCTTTACTAAAGTGTCTCTAATGAATGTGGCTGCCCTTGCATTTGGTGCGTAGATATTCAGAATTGAGAGTTCCTCTTGGAGGATTTTACCTTTGATGAGTATGAAGTGTCCCTCCTTGTCTTTTTTGATAACTTTGGGTTGGAAGTCGATTTTATCCGATATTAAAATGGCTACTCCAGCTTGTTTCTTCAGTCCATTTGCTTGGAAAATTGTTTTCCAGCCTTTCACTCTGAGGTAGTGTCTGTCTTTTTCCCTGAGATGGGTTTCCTGTAAGCAGCAGAATGTTGGGTCCTGTTTGTGTAGCCAGTCTGTTAGTCTGTCTTTTTATTGGGGAATTGAGTCCATTGATATTAAGAGATATTAAGGAAAAGTAATTGTTGCTCCCTTTTATTTTTGTTGTTAGAGTTGGCATTCTGTTCTTGTGGCTGTCTTCTTTTTGGTTTGTTGAATGATTACTTTCTTGGTTGTTCTAGGGCGTGATTTCCGTCCTTGTATTGCTTCTTTTCTGTTATTATCCTTTGAAGGGCTGGATTCGTGGAAAGATATTGTGTGAACTTGGTTTTGTCGTGGAATACTTTGGTTTCTCCATCTATGGTAATTGAGAGTTTGGCCGGGTATAGTAGCCTGGGCTGGCATTTGTGTTCTCTTAGTGTCTGTATAACATCTGTCCAGGCTCTTCTGGCTTTCATAGTCTCTGGTGAAAAGTCTGGTGTAATTCTGATAGGCCTTCCTTTATATGTTACTTGACCTTTCTCCCTTACTGCTTTTAATATTCTATCTTTATTTAGTGCATTTGTTGTTCTGATTATTATGTGTCGGGAGGAATTTCTTTTCTGGTCCAGTCTATTTGGAGTTCTGTATGCTTCTTGTATGATCGTGGGCATCTCTTTTTTTATGTTTGGGAAGTTTTCTTCTATTATTTTGTTGAAGATATTAGCTGGCCCTTTAAGTTGAAAATCTTCATCTCATCAATTCCTATTATCCGTAGGTTTGGTCTTCTCATTGTGTCCTGGATTACCTGGATGTTTTGAGTTAGGATCCTTTTGCATTTTGTATTTTCTTTGACTGTTGTGTCGATGTTCTCTATGGAATCTTCTGCACCTGAGATTCTCTCTTCCATTTCTTGTATTCTGTTGCTGATGCTCGCATCTATGGTTCCAGATCTCTTTCCTAGGGTTTCTATCTCCAGCGTTGCCTCGCTTTGGGTTTTCTTTATTGTGTCTACTTCCCCTTTTAGTTCTAGTATGGTTTTGTTCATTTCCATCACCTGTTTGGCTGTGTTTTCCTGCTTTTCTTTAAGAGCCTGTAACTCTTTAGCAGTGCTCTCCTGTAAATCTTTAAGTGACTTATGAAAGTCCTTCTTGATGTCCTCTATCATCATCATGAGAAATGTTTTTAAATCTGGGTCTAGATTTTCGGTTGTGTTGGGGTGCCCAGGACTAGGTGGGGTGGGAGTGCTGCGTTCTGATGATGGTGAGTGGTCTTGATTTCTGTTAGTAGGATTCTTACGTTTGCCTTTCGCCATCTGGTAATCTCTGAAGCTAGCTGTTTTAGTTGTCACTGTTAAGAGCTTGTTCTTCAGGTGACTCTGTTAGCCTCTATGAGCAGACCTGGAGGGTAGCACTCTCCTTAGTTTCAGTGGGCAGAGTATTCTCTGCAGGCAAGCTCTCTTCTTACAAGGCAGGTACCCAGATATCTGGTGTTCGAACCAGACTCCTGGCAGAAGTTGTGTTCCACTCACTAGAGGTCTTAGGATCACGTGTGGAATCCTGTGTGGGCCCTTGCGGGTGTCAGGCGACTCAGCTGGCAAGGTAGCTGGGGCTCGAGTGGAGTGGAAGGGGTTTGTGCCCCAGATCAAGCCCGGGTAGCCTGCTTCCCTATGTACCGCAGTCTCAAGTTCCGTGCGATTGGATTGGGGCAGGCACTGTGATCCACTCACCAGAGGTCTTAGGGTCCCGTGGGGAGTCCCGTGTGGACCCTTGCGGGTGTTGGGCAAGACTCTGCTGGCAAGGTAGCCCGGGGCTCGAGTCTCGAGTCGAGCGGAAGGGACTTGTGCCCCAGATCAGGCCCGGGTAGCCTGCTTCCCTATGTACTGCAGTCTCGAGTTCCGCGCGATTGGATTGGGGCAGGCACTGTGATCCACTCACCAGAGGTCTTAGGGTCCCGTGGGGAGTCCTGTGTGGACCCTTGCGGGTGTTGGGCAAGACTCTGCTGGCAAGGTAGCCCGGGGCTCGAGTCACGAGTCGAGCGGAAGGGCTGGTGGCCTTTTTTGTCTTATTGACAGTGTCTTTTGCGTTACAGAAGCTTTGCAATTTTATGAGGTCCCATTTGTCATTTCTCTTTCTTACAGCACAAGACATTGCTGTCCTATTCAGGAATTTTTCTCCTGTGCTCATATCTTTGAGGCATTTCCCCACTTTCTCCTCTATAAGTTTCTCCTATTTCAGTTTCAGAGTCTCTGGTTTTATGTGGAGTTTTTTGGTCCACTTAGACTTGACCTTAGTACAAGGAGATAAGAATGGATCTATTCGCATTCTTCTACATGACAACTGCCAGTTGTGTCAGCACTATTTGTTGAAAATGCTGTCTTTTTTTCCACCGGATGGTTTTAGATCTCTTGTTAAAGATCAAGTGACCATGGGTGGGTGGGTTCATTTCTGGGTCTTCGATTCTATTCCATAGGTCTACATGTCTGTTGCTGTACCCCTACCATGCAATTTTTAGCACAAGTGTTCTGTAGTACAGCTTGAGGTCAGGTATGGTGATTCCACCAGAGGTTCTTTTATTGTTGAGAATAGTTTTTGCTATCCTAGTTTTTTTGTTATTCCAGAGGAATTTGCAGATTGCCCTTTCTAATTCACTGAAGGATTGAGTTGGAATTTTGATGGAGATTGCATTGAATCTGTAGATTGCTTTTGGCAAGATAGCCATATTTACTATATTGATCCTGCCAGTCCATGAGCATGGGAGATCTTTCCATCTTCTGAGATCTTCTTTGATTTCTTTCTTCAGAGACTTGAAGTTCTTACCATACAGATCTTTCACTTCTTAGTTAGAGTCACGCAAAGGTATTTTATATTATTTGTGACTATTGTTTTTTTCCTTTTTTTATTAATTTAGGTATTTTCTTCATTTACATTTCCAATGCTACCTTGAAAGCCCCGCAAACCCTCCCCACTCCCCTCCCCCCCCCAAACTCCCACTTCATGGCCCTGGTGTTCCCCTATACTGAGGGATATTAAGTTTGCAAGACCAATGGTCCTCTCTTTCAATTGATGGCCGACTAGGTCATCTTCTGATACATATGCAGCTAGAGACACAAGCTCTGGGGGGTACTGGTTAGTTCATATTGTTGTTCCACCTATAGGGTTGCAGACCCCTTTAGCTCCTTGGGTACTTTCTCTAGCTCCTCCATTGGGGGCTCTGTGATCCATCCAATAGCTGACTCTGAGCATCCTCTTCTGTGTTTGCTAGGCCCCGGCTTAGCCTCACAAGAGACAGCTATATCAGGGTTCTTTCAGTGAATTCTTGCTAGTGTGTGCAATGGTGTCAGCTTGGGGGCTGATTATGGGATGGATCCCCGGGTATGGCAGTCTCTAGATGGTCCATCCTTTCGTCTCAGCTCCAATCTTTGTCTCTGTAACTCCTTCCATGGATGTTTTGTTCCCAAGTCTAAGAAGGAGCAAAGTGTCCACACTTTTGTCTTAGTTCTTCTTGAGTTTCATGTGTTTTACAAATTTTATCTTGTATCTTGGGTCTTCTAAGTGTCTGGGATAATATCCACTTATCAGTGAGCACATATCATGTGAGTTCTTTTGTGATTGGGTTACCTCACTCAGGATGATGCCCTCCAGGTCCATCCATTTGCCTAGGAATTTCATAAATTCATTCTTTTTAATAGCTGAGTAGTACTCCATTGTGTAAATGTACCACATTTTCTATATCCATTCTTCTGCTGAGGAGCATCTAGGTTCTTTCCAGCTTCTGGCTATTTCAAATAAGGCTGCTATGAACATAGTGGAGCATGTGTCCTTCTTACTGGTTGGATCATCTTCTGGATATATGCCCAGGAGAGTTACTGCGGGATCCTCTGGTAGTACTATGTCCAATTTTCTGAGGAACCACCAGATTGATTTCCAGAGTGGTTGTACAAGCTTGCAATTCCACCAACAATGGAGGAGTGTTCCTCTTTCTCCATATCCTCGCCAGCCTCCAATGTCACCTGAATTTTTGATCTTAAACATTCTGGCTGGTGTGAGGTGGAATCTCAGGGTTGTTTTATTTGCATTTCCCTGATGATTGAGGATGCTGAACATTTTTTTTTCAGGTGCTTCTTAGCCATTCAGTATTCCTCAGGTGACAATTCTTTGTTCAGCTCTGAACCCCATTTTTTAATGAGGTTATTTGATTTTCTGGAGTTTACCTTCTTGAGTTCTTTACATATATGGATATTAGTCCCATATCTGATTTAAGTAAGGTAGAGATCCTTACACAATATGTTGGTGGCCTCTTTGTCTTATTGACGATGTCTTATGCCTTACATAAGCTTTGCAGTTTTATGAGGTCCCATTTGTCGAATCTCGATCTTACAGCACAAGCCATTGCTGTTCGATTCAGGAATTTTCCCCTTGTGCCCATATCTTCTAGGTTTTTCCCCACTTTCTCCTCTATAAGTTTCACTGTCTGTGGTTTTATGTGGAGTTCCTTGATCCATTTAGATTTGACCTTATTACAGGGAGATAGGAATGGATCAATTCGCATTCTTCTACAAGATAACCGCCAGTTGTGCCAGCACCATTTGTTGAAAATGCTGTCTTTTTTTTCCACTCCATGGTTTTAGCTCCCTTGTCAAAGATCAAATGGCCATAGGTGTGTGGGGTCATTTCTGGGTCTTCAATTCTACTTCATTGGTCTACTTGTCTGTTGCTATACTAGTACCATGCAGTTTTTATCACTATTGATCTTTAGTACAGCTTTAGGTCAGGCATGGTGATTCCGCCAGAGGTTCTTTTATCCTTGAGGAGAGTTTTTGCTATCCTAGGTTTTTTGTTATTCCAGATGAATTTGCAGATTGCCCTTTCTAATTCGTTGAAGAATTGAGTTGGAATTTTGATGGGGATTGCACTGAATCTGTAGATTGCTTTTGCAAGATAGCCATTTTTTACTATATTGATCCTCCCCATCCATGAACATGGGAGATCTTTCCATTTTCTGAGATCTTCTTTAATTTCTTTCTCCAAAGACTTGACATTCTTATCATATAAATCTGTCACTTCCTTAGTTAGAGTCACACAAAGGTATTTTATAATATTTGTGACTATTGAGAAGGGTGTTGTTTCCCTAATTTCTTTCTCAGCCTGTTTATCCTTTGTGTACAGAAAGGCCATTGACTTGTTTGAGTTAATTTTATATCCAGTTACTTCACTGAAGCTGTTTATCAGGTTTAGGAGTTCTCTGGTGGAATTTTTAGGGTCATTCATATATACTATCATATCATCTGCAAAAAGTGATATTTTGACTTTTTTCTTTCCAATTTGTATCCCCTTGAACTCCTTTTGTTGTCGAATTGCTCTGGCTAGGACTTCAAGTACAATGTTGAATATGTAGGGAGAAAGTGGACAGCCTTGTCTAGTCCCTGATTTTAGTGGGATTGCTTCCAGCTTCTCACAATTTACTTTGATGTTGGCTACTGGTTTGCTATAGATTGGTTTTAACATGTTTAGTTATGGGCCTTGAATTCCTGATCTTTCCAAGACATTTATCATGAATGGATGTTGGATTTTGTCAAATGCTTTCTCTGAATCTAACGAGATGATCATTTGGCTTTTGTCTCTGAGTTTGTTTATATAGTAGATTATGTTGATGGATTTCCATATATAAAACCATTCCTGCATCCCTGGAATAAAACCTACTTGGTTAGTATGGATGATTGTTTGATGTGTTCTTGTATTCGTTAGTGAGATTTTATTGAGTATTTTTGTATCAATATTCATAAGGGAAATTGGTCTGAAATTCTCTATCTTTGTTGGGTCTTTCTGTGTTTTAGGTATCAGAGTAATTGTGGCTTCATAGAATGAATTAGGTAGAGTACCTTCTGCTTGTATTTTGTGGAATAATTTTTGAAGAAGTTGAATTAGATCTTCTTTGAAGGTCTGATAGAACTCTGCACTAAACCCATGTAGTCCTGCGCTTTTTTTTTTTTTTTTGGTTGGGGGACCATTAATTAATACTTCTATTCCTTTAGGGGATATGGGACTGTTTAGATCATTATCCTGATCCTGATCTGGTATCTGTCTAGAAATTTGTCCATTTCATGCAGGTTTTCCAGTTTTGTTAAATATAGGGTTTTGTAGAAGGATTAGATGGCGATTTGGATGTCTTTTGGATCTGTTGTTATGTCTCCCTTTTCATTTCTGAGTTTGTTAATTAGGATGCTGTCCCTGTGCCCTCTGGTGAGTCTGGCTAAGGGTTTATCTATCTTGTTGATTTTTCTCAAAGAACCAGCTCCTTGCTTGCTTGATTCTTTCAATAGTTCTTCTTGTTTCCACTTGGTTTATTCCCCCCCCACCCCCCCTGAGTTTGATTATTTCCTGCTGTCTACTCCTCTCGGGTGAATTTGCTTCCTTTCATTCTAGAGCTTTTAGGTGTGTTGTCAAGCTGCTAGTGTGTGGTCTCTCTAGTTTCTTTTTGCAGGCACTCAGAGCTATGAATTTTCCTCTTAGAAATGCATTTTTGTGTCCCTTAAGTTTGGGTATGTTGTGGATTCATTTTCATTAAACTCTAAAAGGTCTTTAATTTCTTTCTTTATTCCTTCCTTGACCAAGGTATCATTGAGAAGAGTGCTTTTCAGTTTTCACATGAATGTTGGCTTTCCGTTATTTATGTTGTTATTGAAGATCTTCCTTAGTCCATGGTGATATGGTAGGATGCATGGGACAATTTCAATATTTTTGTATCTGTTGTGGCCTGTTTTGTGACCAAGTATATGGTCAATTTTGGAGAAGGTTCTATGAGGTGCTGAGAAGAAGTTATATCCTTTTGTTTTAGGATAAAATGTTGTGTAGATATCTGTTAAGTCCATTTGTTTCATAACTTCCGTTAGTTTCACTGTGTCCCTGTTTAGTTTCTGTTTCCACGATCTGTCCATTGATGAAAGTGGTGTGTTGAAGTCTCCCACTATTATCGTGTGAGGTGCAATGTTTCCTTTCAGCTTTACTAAAGTTTCTTTAATGAATGTGGCTGCCCTTGCATTTGGAGCATAGATATTCAGAATTGAGAGTTCCTCTGGAAAGATTTTACCTTTGATGAGTATGAAGTGTCCCTCTTTGTTGTTTTTGATAACTTTGGGTTGGAAGTCGATTTTATTTGATACTAGAATGGTTACTCCAGCTTGTTTCTTCAGACCATTTGCTTGGAAATTTGTTTTCCAGCCTTTAACTCTGAGGTAGTGTCTGTCTTTTTCCCTGAGATGGGTTTCCTGTAAGCAGCAGAATGTTGGGTCCTGTTTGTGTAGCCATTCTGTTAGTATGTCTTTTCATTCGGGAATTTAGTCCATTGATATTAAGAGATATTAAGGAAAAGTAATTGTTGCTTCCTATTATTTTTGTTGTTAGAGTTGGCATTCTGTTCTTGTGGCTTTCTTCTTTTAGGTTTGTTGAAGGATTATTTTCTTGCTTTTTCTAGGGAATGGTTTTATCCTTATATTGTTTTTTTTTTTTTTTTCTGTTATTATCCTTTGAAGGGCTGGATTTGTGGAAAGACAATGTGTGAATTTGGTTTTGTCATTGAGTACTTTGGTTTCTCCATCTATGTTAATTGAAAGTTTGGCTGGGTATAGTAGCCTGGGCTGGCATTTGTGTTCTCGTAGTGTCTGTATAACATCTTTCCTGGACCTTCTGGCTTTCATAGTCTCCAGTGAAAAGTCTGGTGTAATTCTGATAAGCCTTCCTTCATATGTTATTTGACCTTTTCCCCTTACTGCTTTTAATATTCTATGCTTATTTAGTGTATTTGTCGTTCTGATTATTATGAGTCTGGAGGAATTTCTTTTCTGGTCCAGTCTATTTGGAGTTCTGTAGGCTTCTTGTATGTTCATGGGCATCTCTTTCTTTGGGTTTGGGAAGTTTTCTTCTATAATTTTGTTGTAGATATTTGCTGGCCCTTTAAGTTGAAAATCTTCATTCATTAGAGAACCCAGGAAGACCAGACAGACACAGGCTGGAGGATTTGGGGAGAAGAGGAGAAGAATGCCCTTAGGTTTGGACATTCTCAGGGAGAAAATAAAATAAATAGCGTGTCTCAGTGCTGAGCCTGAGCCAGGTGTGACTATGAAGCCTCCTGTTACCGTTGGTGGATGTAGACAGTATCCTGAGGTGCTAGGGCTGCTCATGATATCTGTAGCAGCACCCTGCTAGTGGCATGCTTATTCCGTGGTACGCCTTGGAAGTCCGTAGCCATGGACCTTGTACTAATTTGCATTCTGTGGATCTCTCACTGCACTGGGAAAAAAGATCTTAGCCATCCCAGGGAGAGGGAATCTGGGAAATTCTCCAAGTGTGAGGGAATTCGCAGTCCTATGCAAACCTAGCTGTGGCCAGTAGAGGGCTCTCATCTGCAAGAAAGAAAATTATCTCTGGATGACATCAGACCCTAGTCCAACACAGACATCAGCAACAGACATCTGTAAGCTCTGCTGACCATCACCTGATCATGTAGTCTGCATTCTTGTCTCCAGGGACTCAAAAAAACATTTTACAACTCCAACTTTGTGCTTTTATCCCTGGTATTTTGGTTTCTCGCACTTCCTATACAGTTATAAGAGACACACACACACACACACACACACACACACACACACACACACACGTATATGTGATATATATATATATATATATATATATATATATATATATATATATATATATATATACATATATAAATCCTCTGCATGCCTTCTGTCCCCTTTGATCTACATTTTGCTGTGGCTTTGAGAAAATGCTATTATATTTCTTTTTTAAAAAATATTTATTTACTTATTTAATGTGAGCACATGGTTGTCTTTATTTTTTATTAGATAATTTCTTCATTTACGTTTCAAATGCTATCCCCCAAAGCCCCCTATACTCTCCCCTCACCCTGCTCCCAAACCCATACACACCTACTTACTGGCCCTGGCTTTCCCCTGTACTGGGGCATATAATCTTCGCAAGAGCAAGAGCCTCCCCTCTCATTGATGGCCAACTAGGCCATCCTCAGCTATATATGCAGCTAGAGACACAGCTCTGGGAGGTACTGGTTAGTTCATATTGTTGTTCCTCCTATAGGGTTGCAGACCACTTTAGCATCTTGGGTACTTTCTCTAGCTCCTTCATTATTATTAGATGGCCCTGTGCTCCATCTAATAGATGACTGTGAGAATCCACTTCTGTATTTGCTAGGCACTGGCATAGTCTGACAAGAGAAAAAGAGAGAGAGAGAGAGAGCTATCTCAGGGTTCTGTCAGCAAAATCTTTCTGGCATATGCAATAGTTTCTGGGTTTGGTGGTTGTATATGGGATGAATCCCCGGGAGGGGCATTCTCTGAATGGTCCTTCCTTCTGTCTCAGCTCTGAACTTTGTCTCTGTAACTCCTTCCATGGATATTTTGTTCCCCATTCTAAGAAGGAGTGAAGTATCCACACTTGGGTCTTCCTTTTTGATTTTCGTGTGTCTTGCAAATTGGATCTTGGATATTCTAAGTTTCTGAGCTAATATCCACTTATCAGTGAGTGTATATCATGTGTGTTTATTTGTGACTGGGTTACCTCATTAAGGATAATATCCTCCAGATCCATCCATTTGCCTAAGAATTTCATGAATTCATTGTTTTTAATAGCTGAGTAGTACTCCATTGTGTAAATGCACCACATTTTCTGTATCCATTCCTCTGTTGAGGGACATCTGGTTCTTCCAGTTTCTGGCTATTATAAATAAGCCTGCTATGAACATAGTGGAGCACGCGACCTTATTACACGGTGGAATATTTTCTGGGTATAAGCCCAGGAGAGGAATTGCTGGATCTTCTGGTAGTACTACATCCAATTTTCTGAGGAAACATTAGGCTGATTACCACAGTGGTTGTACAAGCTTGCAATCCCACCAGCAATGGAGGAGTGTTCCTCTTTCTCTACATCCTCACCAGCATCTGCTGTTACATGAATTTTTGATCTTAGCCATTCTGACTTGTGTGAGGTGGAATCTCAGGGTTGTTTTGATTTGCTTTTTCCTAATGATTAAGAATGTTGAACATTTTTTTCAGGTGCTTTTCAGCCCTTCTGTATTCCTCAGGTGAGAATTCTTTGTTTAGCTCTGTGCCCCATTTTTTAATGGGGTTATTTGATTTTCTGGCGTCCATCTTCTTGTGTTCTTTATATATATTGGATATTAGTCCCCTATCTGACTTAGGATTGGTAAAGATCCTTTCCCAATCAGTTGGTGGCCTTTTTTGTCTTATTGACAGTGTCTTTTGCGTTACAGAAGCTTTGCAATTTTATGAGGTCCCATTTGTCAATTCTCTTTCTTACAGCACAAGACATTGCTGTCCTATTCAGGAATTTTTCTCCTGTGCTCATATCTTTGAGGCATTTCCCCACTTTCTCCTCTATAAGTTTCTCCTATTTCAGTTTCAGAGTCTCTGGTTTTATGTGGAGTTTTTTGGTCCACTTAGACTTGACCTTAGTACAAGGAGATAAGAATGGATCTATTCGCATTCTTCTACATGACAACTGCCAGTTGTGTCAGCACTATTTGTTGAAAATGCTGTCCTTTTTTCCACTGGATGGTTTTAGATCTCTTGTTAAAGATCAAGTGACCATGGGTGTGTGGGTTCATTTCTGGGTCTTCGATTCTATTCCATAGGTCTACATGTCTGTTGCTGTACCAGTACCATGCAATTTTTAGCACAAGTGTTCTGTAGTACAGCTTGAGGTCAGGTATGGTGATTCCACCAGAGGTTCTTTTATTGTTGAGAATAGTTTTTGCTATCCTAGGTTTTTTTGTTATTCCAGAGGAATTTGCAGATTGCCCTTTCTGATTCACTGAAGGATTGAGTTGGAATTTTGATGGAGATTGCATTGAATCTGTAGATTGCTTTTGGCAAGATAGCCATATTTACTATATTGATCCTGCCAGTCCATGAGCATGGGAGATCTTTCCATCTTCTGAGATCTTCTTTGATTTCTTTCTTCAGAGACTTGAAGTTCTTACCATACAGATCTTTCACGTCTTAGTTAGAGTCACGCAAAGGTATTTTATATTATTTGTGACTATTGTTTTTTTCCTTTTTTTAATTAATTTAGGTATTTTCTTCATTTACATTTCCAATGCTACCTTGAAAGCCCCGCAAACCCTCCCCACTCCTCTCCCCGCCCCAAACTCCCACTTCATGGCCCTGGTGTTCCCCTATACTGAGGGATATTAAGTTTGCAAGACCAATGGTCCTCTCTTTCAACTGATGGCCGACTAGGTCATCTTCTGATACATATGCAGCTAGAGACACAAGCTCTGGGGGGTACTGGTTAGTTCATATTGTTGCAGACCCCTTTAGCTCCTTGGGTACTTTCTCTAGCTCCTCCATTGGGGGCTCTGTGATCCATCCAATAGCTGACTCTGAGCATCCTCTTCTGTGTTTGCTAGGCCCCGGCTTAGCCTCACAAGAGACAGCTATTTCAGTGAATTCTTGCTAGTGTGTGCAATGGTGTCAGCTTGGGGGCTGATTATGGGATGGATCCCCGGGTATGGCAGTCTCTAGATGGTCCATCCTTTCGTCTCAGCTCCAATCTTTGTCTCTGTAACTCCTTCCATGGATGTTTTGTTCCCAAGTCTAAGAAGGAGCAAAGTGTCCACACTTTTGTCTTAGTTCTTCTTGAGTTTCATGTGTTTTACAAATTTTATCTTGTATCTTGGGTCTTCTAAGTGTCTGGGATAATATCCACTTATCAGTGAGCACATATCATGTGAGTTCTTTTGTGATTGGGTTACCTCACTCAGGATGATGCCCTCCAGGTCCATCCATTTGCCTAGGAATTTCATAAATTCATTCTTTTTAATAGCTGAGTAGTACTCCATTGTGTAAATGTACCACGTTTTCTATATCCATTCTTCTGCTGAGGAGCATCTAGGTTCTTTCCAGCTTCTGGCTATTTCAAATAAGGCTGCTATGAACATAGTGGAGCATGTGTCCTTCTTACTGGTTGGATCATCTTCTGGATATATGCCCAGGAGAGTTACTGCGGGATCCTCTGGTAGTACTATGTCCAATTTTCTGAGGAACCACCAGATTGATTTCCAGAGTGGTTGTACAAGCTTGCAATTCCACCAACAATGGAGGAGTGTTCCTCTTTCTCCATATCCTCGCCAGCCTTTGCTGTCAGCTGAATTTTTGATCTTAACCATTCTGGCTGGTGTGAGGTGGAATCTCAGGGTTGTTTTGATTTGCATTTCCCTGATGATTAAGGATGCTGAACATTTTTTTCAGTTGCTTCTTAGCCATTCAGTATTCCTCAGGTGAGAATTCTTTGTTCAGCTCTGAGCCCCATTTTTTAATGAGGTTATTTTATTTTCTGGAGTTCACCTTCTTGAGTTCTTTACATATATGGATATTAGTCCCATACCTGATTTAAGCAAGGTAGAGATCCTTACACAATATGTTGTTGGCCTTTTTGTCTTATTGACGATGTCTTATGCCTTACATTAGCTTTGCAGTTTTATGAGGTCCCATTTTTTGATTCTCGATCTTACAGCAAAAGCCATTGCTCTTCGATTCAGGAATTTTTCCCCTGTGCCCATATCTTCGAGGTTTTCCCCCACTTTCTCCTCTATAAGTTTCACTGTCTGTGGTTTTATGTGGAGTTCCTTGATCCATTTAGATTTGACCTTAGTACAGGGAGATAGGAATGGATCAATTCGCATTCTTCTACAAGATAACCGCCAGTTGTGCCAGCACCATTTGTTGAAAATGCTGTCTTTTTTTTTCCACTCCATGGTTTTAGTTCCCTTGTCAAAGATCAAGTGGCCATAGGTGTGTGGGGTCATTTCTGGGTCTTCAATTCTACTTCATTGGTCTACTTGTCTGTTGCTATACCAGTACCATGCAGTTTTTATCACTATTGATCTGTAGTACAGCTTTAGGTCAGGCATGGTGATTCTGCCAGAGGTTCTTTTATCCTTGAGGAGAGTTTTTGGTACCCTAAGTTTTTTGTTATTCCAGATGAATTTGCAGATTGCCCTTTCTAATTCGTAGAAGAATTGAGTTGGAATTTTGATGGGGATTGCATTGAATCTGTAGATTGCTTTTGCAAGATAGCCATTTTTAACTATATTGATCCTCCCCATCCATTATCATGGGAGATCTTTCCATTTTCTGAGATCTTCTTTAATTTCTTTCTCCAAAGAATTGACATTCTCATCATATAAATCTGTCACTTCCTTAGTTAGAGTCACACAAAGGTATTTTATAATATTTGTGACTATTTTGAAGGTTGTTGTTTCCCTAATTTCTTTCTCAGCCTGTTTATCCTTTGTGTACAGAAAGGCCATTGACTTGTTTGAGTTAATTTTATATCCAGTTACTTCACTGAAGCTGTTTATCAGGTTTAGGAGTTCTCTGGTGGAATTTTTAGGGTCATTCATATATACTATCATATCATCTGCAAAAAGTGATATTTTGACTTTTTTCTTTCCAATTTGTATCCCCTTGAACTCCTTTTGTTGTCGAATTGCTCTGGCTAGGACTTCAAGTACAATGTTGAATATGTAGGGAGAAAGTGGACAGCCTTGTCTAGTCCCTGATTTTAGTGGGATTGCTTCCAGCTTCTCACAATTTACTTTGATGTTGGCTACTGGTTTGCTGTAGATTGGTTTTAACATGTTTAGGTATGGGCCTTGAATTCCTGATCTTTCCAAGATCGTTATCATGAATGGATGTTGGATTTTGTCAAATGCTTTCTCTGAATCTAATGAGATGATCATTTGGCTTTTGTCTCTGAGTTTGTTTATATAGTAGGTTATGTTGATGGATTTCCATATATTAAACCATTCCTACATCCCTGGAATGAAACCTACTTGGTTAGTATGGATGATTGTTTTATGTGTTCTTTTATTCGTTAGCGAGGTTTTATTGAGTATTTTTGTATCAATATTCATAAGGGAAATTGGTCTGAAATTCTCTATCTTTGTTGGGTCTTTCTGTGTTTTAGGTATCAGAGTAATTGTGGCTTCATAGAATGGATTAGGTAGAGTACATTCTGCTTGTATTTTGTGGAATAATTTTTGAAGAAGTTGAATTAGATCTTCTTTGAAGGTCTGATAGAACTCTGCACTAAACCCATGTGGTCCTGCGTTTGTTTTTTTTTTTTTTTTTTGGTTGGGGGAACATTAATTAACACTTCTATTTCTTTAGGGGATATGGGACTGTGTAGATCATTATCCTGATCCTGATTTAACTTTGGTACCTGGTATCTGTCTAGAAATTTGTCCATTTCATGCAGGTTTTCCAGTTTTGTTAAATATAGGGTTTTGTAGAAGGATTAGATGGCGATTTGGATGTCTTTTGGATCTGTTGTTATGTCTCCCTTTTCATTTCTGAGTTTGTTAATTAGGATGCTGTCCCTGTGCCCTCTGGTGAGTCTGGCTAAGGGTTTATCTATCTTGTTGATTTTTCTCAAAGAACCAGCTCCTTGCTTGCTTGATTCTTTCAATAGTTCTTCTTGTTTCCACTTGGTTTATTCCCCCCCCCCCCCCGAGTTTGATTATTTCCTGCTGTCTACTCCTCTCGGGTGAATTTGCTTCCTTTCATTCTAGAGCTTTTAGGTGTGTTGTCAAGCTGCTAGTGTGTGGTCTCTCTAGTTTCTTTTTGCAGGCACTCAGAGCTATGAATTTTCCTCTTAGAAATGCATTTTTGTGTCCCTTAAGTTTGGGTATGTTGTGGATTCATTTTCATTAAACTCTAAAAGGTCTTTAATTTCTTTCTTTATTCCTTCCTTGACCAAGGTATCATTGAGAAGAGTGCTTTTCAGTTTTCACATGAATGTTGGCTTTCCGTTATTTATGTTGTTATTGAAGATCTTCCTTAGTCCATGGTGATATGGTAGGATGCATGGGACAATTTCAATATTTTTGTATCTGTTGTGGCCTGTTTTGTGACCAAGTATATGGTCAATTTTGGAGAAGGTTCTATGAGGTGCTGAGAAGAAGTTATATCCTTTTGTTTTAGGATAAAATGTTGTGTAGATATCTGTTAAGTCCATTTGTTTCATAACTTCCGTTAGTTTCACTGTGTCCCTGTTTAGTTTCTGTTTCCACGATCTGTCCATTGATGAAAGTGGTGTGTTGAAGTCTCCCACTATTATCGTGTGAGGTGCAATGTTTCCTTTCAGCTTTACTAAAGTTTCTTTAATGAATGTGGCTGCCCTTGCATTTGGAGCATAGATATTCAGAATTGAGAGTTCCTCTGGAAAGATTTTACCTTTGATGAGTATGAAGTGTCCCTCTTTGTTGTTTTTGATAACTTTGGGTTGGAAGTCGATTTTATTTGATACTAGAATGGTTACTCCAGCTTGTTTCTTCAGACCATTTGCTTGGAAATTTGTTTTCCAGCCTTTAACTCTGAGGTAGTGTCTGTCTTTTTCCCTGAGATGGGTTTCCTGTAAGCAGCAGAATGTTGGGTCCTGTTTGTGTAGCCATTCTGTTAGTATGTCTTTTCATTCGGGAATTTAGTCCATTGATATTAAGAGATATTAAGGAAAAGTAATTGTTGCTTCCTATTATTTTTGTTGTTAGAGTTGGCATTCTGTTCTTGTGGCTTTCTTCTTTTAGGTTTGTTGAAGGATTATTTTCTTGCTTTTTCTAGGGAATGGTTTCTATCCTTATATTGTTTTTTTTTTCTGTTATTATCCTTTGAAGGGCTGGATTTGTGGAAAAATAATGTGTGAATTTGTTTTTGTCATCGAGTACTTTGGTTTCTCCATCTATGTTAATTGAAAGTTTGGCTGGGTATAGTAGCCTGGGCTGGCATTTGTGTTCTCATAGTGTCTGTATAACATCTTTCCTGGACCTTCTGGCTTTCATAGTCTCCAGTGAAAAGTCTGGTGTAATTCTGATAAGCCTTCCTTCATATGTTACTTGACCTTTTTCCCCTTACTGCTTTTAATATTCTATGTTTATTTAGTGTATTTGTTGTTCTGATTATTATGAGTCTGGAGGAATTTCTTTTCTGGTCCAGTCCATTTGGAGTTCTGTAGGCTTCTTGTATGTTCATGGGCATCTCTTTCTTTAGGTTTGGGAAGTTTTCTTCTATAATTTTGTTGAAGATATTTGCTGGCCCTTTAAGTTGAAAGTCTTCATTCTCATCTATACCTATTATCCTTAGGTTTGGTCTTCTCATTGTGTCCTGGATTTCCTGGATGTTTTGAGTTAGGATCTTTATGCATTTTGCATTTTCTTTGATTGTTGTGCCAATGTTCTCTATGGAATCTTCTGCACCTGGGATTCTCTCTTCCATCTCTTGTATTCTGTTGCTGATGCTTTGCATATATGGTTACTGATGTCTTTCCTAAGATTTCTATCTCCAGAGTTGTCTCTCTGTGTTTTCTTCATTGTTTCTACGTCGAATTTTAGGTCCTGGATGGTATTGTTCAATTCTTTTACCTGTTTGTGTTTTCCTGTAATTATTTAAGGCATTTTTGTATTTCCTCTTCAAGTGCTTCTAGCTGTTTATCTGTGTTCTCCTGTATTTCTTTAAGGAAGTCATTTATTTCCTTCTTCAATCCTCTACCATCATCATGAGAAATGACTTTAGTTCCATATCTTGCTTTTCTGTTGGGATGGTGTATCCAGGACTTACTATGGTGGTAGAATTTGATTCTGATGATGCCAAGTAACCTTGGTTTCTGTTGCTTCTGTTCTTATGCTTGCCTCCTGCCATCTTATTATCTCGATTGTTTGATGCCCTCAATATATCTGATTGGAGCCTGTCCTTCCTATAATTCTGGTTGATTCAGGACTCCTCAGAGTCCAGCTTTCTCTGCGATTCTATGATTCTTAAATCCTGTGAACCTGAGATTGTGGGTGTGCCAGGGTTCTCGGCAGTCAAGCTTCCTCTGAGACCCTGAGATCCTGGTGTGACCAAGCTCCTGGTATCCTGGTATCCTGAAATCCTAAGGTTCTGGGCATGTTACAGCTCCTTGAAGTGGTGTCTCCTCTGGGGATTGTGGGGCTGTCTGGTGTGTTTGAAATAATGGTATACCAGCACCAATCAGAAGGAACCTGAGCTGCCTGTCAGGGCTCCTGTGTCCTTGCTCCTGCTGTCACAGGCCATTCATGATTGGTTTGGAACAGATATCGTGTTCCTCTTGCCAGTGATCCTAAGATCCTGGGCATGCTCCGCTACCTGTAGCATGGAGAGTCCTCTGTGGACTTTGGGACCATTTGTTAAGTTCATTCTCAAGGTGGCCTGGAGCTGGTACCAACAGGAAGGCTAAGATCGTTTTCTTGTGCTTCAATTTTATTGGGATATCCAGGGTTTGTTGTAGCATGATAACTGGGTTCTGCTGATGCCTTATTGCCCTGTGTCTTCCCAACTGTGTTGTTTAGCTGTCCTTTAGGAATCTGATTTTCCCTGGTGTTGGCTGAATGATCCTGGTGGCAGCAGAACTTCTCAGGACTGTGTGTGTGTGTGTGTGTGTGTGTGTGTGTGTGTGTGTGAACAGTGGGCTAAACAATTGAGGTCAGGGTACACTACTCTGTTGGCTGTGCCTCAGGCAGACCCCATTCTTCATGTTGTGTCATGGGCAGACCCTACTGTGCAGGCTGTGTCCCAGTCAGTCCCAAATGAGATGGTGGTCAACCCAACTAGGATAGCTGGTTGGGTAGGGTTCCAAGTTGGTTAGCTTTGGGACCCCAAAGGTTTCTAATGGAAACCAGGATGCTCTGGGAATCCTACAAGGCTCCTGTGAACTGAGGAGAAAGGCCACAGCTAGACCATCGGGCTTTGAGCTGGGATTCTTTCCTTCTTCTATTACTAGGTTTGGTCTTTTCATAATGTCCTACATTTCCTGGATATTTTGTCTCAGGACATTTTTTAGATCCAATATTTTCTTTGACTTATATATCAATTTAATCTTTTGTATCTTCCAAACATGAGATTTTCTCTTTCATCTCTTATGTGGATGAAGCTTGCAGCTGTACTTTCTGCTTGAATTCCTAAGTTTCTGATTTCCAGAATGTGTTTGTGTTTCCTGGATTTTTAAGAAGGTATTCATTCATTTACTACAACTTTAAAAACTGCATTTCTTAAGAGAGATTTTTTTTCACTTTCTCTTTAAGGGCCTCTATCATCTCCATACAGGCAGGTGTAAGGGCTAGTACTTCTGATTCAACTAAGGTGGAATATTCAAGTCTTGCTGTGATAGATATCTGGGCTCTATTTGGAGACATATTGTCCTGGATGTTATTGGTTGTGTTTTTATGCTGGCACCTAGTTTCTGGGATTGGAGTGAATGTAGGTCTAGGTGATGCTGTCTAGATTTGTCTTTGTTGAAGTGGATGATTTATTTCTTGAATTTTACATCTTTTCTGAATTTTCAGAGAGTGCAATGGATGTGTTTTCATGGTATAGAATTTTCTTTGTAGTTGATAGGTGTGGCAGTTGGAAGTTCTAGATGTTTCTGGGTATTGGGATCTTACTTTTAGGAAATGGGGAATAGGCGGAATTCTGATGTGTTCATGGGGTGAAGTAGAACAGAGCACTATAACAGGATCTGCTTATTTTGTCTCATTGAAATCTGGGAAACAGTAAGAGATTTACCCCAGGGGCTCTTCTATAGCACCAGGGATGAGACTGGGAATCTGGATCTGAAGGAACAGAAGAAACAGGAGAGAGCTTCAGTCAGCTTACCTGCTTCCTTGTGAGGAGTGTTTTCTGTGTTATCAGAGAATACTTGATGTAGTTAGGGGTTGAGATAAAACAGCAAGCGGGGAGAGGAGTTTTAAGTGAGGATGGTCTGTGGGATCCATAGGAAATGAGGCATCAGAGAGTAAAGGCTGCAGTTGGTGTTCTGCTTCAGTATTAGGGATGAGACTGGGGGGACTTTATCTGAAGAAATATAACGAGAGGTGTGGATATACCTTCATCCTACCTGTTGCTCAGGTTCTATTGTCAGCATATTATTTCAGACATGAGTGCAAGGATAACATCATCTACTCCCATCACTGAATCTCATTTTATGTTTTATTGCAAGGCAAAGAACATACACCAGGGGGCAGCAAACCTTTCTGTAAAGGGCCATATTCTTCTTCCTTCCTTCCTTCCTTCCTTCCTTCCTTCCTTCCTTCCTTCCTCCCCCCGTCTTTCTCTTTTTCTTCCTTTCCCTCCCTGCCTCCCTCTCTCTTTCCTTCCCTCCCTCCCAAAATATTTCCTAAGGCTTTGATGTGTGAGTATTTTGTAGATGTGTCTATTAGGACTAGGCTCTACAACTCTGTATTCTCATTGGTTGTAGTTTTATGAGTGGTTGCAAAGAGACATTTTCTTGATGATGGGTGACAACTATACTTACCTGTGAGTATAAGAATAATGTTTATATAGTATTATCAAGGATTGTGTTGATTTAGTAAATTTTTGCTTGTAGATTCTTCTCCTCCTACAAGTTTGATTTCAGTAGTACTGAGTAATTACCTAGGTTTCCAATACCAGACATAGCATCCCTCTTGTTGAGTATGTTTTATGTCCATTTAGAGAGCCATTGGTTACCATCAAGATAAACCATTATTACTGAAGACACCATGCACGTGGGCCCAAAGACCCATGATCTGAAATGGATATGAATGCCCCTCCCTGAGGAGTAGTTTTCTTGGTTTGGCATATATTTGATATTTATTTATTTAATATTTCTTCATGAAATCATATGGAGGTTTTTAAGATAGGTCCTTGTGATTACTGTAGATTTTATTGACATTTCCTGTAATGGATCCTTTCTTGTTTCTAATTTTATTAATTTAGGTTGTCTTTTCTCTTTTAATTTGGCTAAAGATTTAATTTTTTTTTTACTTTTTCAAAGAACAAACTTTGGTTTCTCTTATTTTTTTCATGTTTCAGAAAAGAGTATCTTTAGTAGTCATTCATTCATGTAATGTGCTTTGATCAAATTCACTCACTATGCTTTCATCTTCAATTTTCCCTTATCATCCTTCTCTCCTTTTCTTCCAAACTGCATCTGTTATCCTTATTTTAAAAAAGTTTCTGTTACCTACTGAGTCTTCTCATTTCATGTGGAGTGTGGGTAGCCTACCAGGGTTAATTTCTCTGAACAAATGTGATCCCCTCCCAATACACCATCAGTGTTCAATAGCTTCTCAGATGGGGTGAAACTTCCTTTGTGCTTCTCATATATAATATAGTGGGATTTTTGCTGGCTTGATTTTTTTGTAAATCTTATACATACTATCCCAGACATTATGAAGATTCACTCTTTTCATTGAAGCTAAAAAGACCAAATGCATAGAAGCAAATAAGTAAAAAAGGAGCAGAAAAATATTCACTGAAAAGATTGGAAGGAAAGATAAAGATAAGGTGGATAATGTTTGGTCAATCCAATTGAGGGTAAATTACTCTATTAACCTCTACTGCTACAGTCTAACACAAGTAGCTAGAAACTTCCAGATGTTTCCAGAAGATTCATTGAAATTCTAATATTTGAATATATTTCAACTGTAGTTATACTGATTGTGTGTGTGCATTTTTGCACATGTAAACTGAATTAAAAATTGCTCCATAAAGGACCAATATTATGCCTCAGTTAAATGAAAGATTTAAATATAATTCAAAAGCGAAGAAATTTAGATTTCATCTCTTCCCTTATGCAGTTGAGTCAAGCTTAATCTCAATAAAGGAGTGAAAGACTCGGCTTTGAGAAGTTTGAGTCAAATCTGCATAGGCCAGTTGTACTATCCACTTGGGACATAGGCTAAGAATAGAATTAAATGTTTAAGCCCATGTATATAAAGCTGTATATGAATATATGTGAATACATATACATACATACATACATACATACGTACGTACAGTTTTTCATACATATATGCCCATGGCTTATTTTAATGCATCAGGTAATATGCTCAAGGTTTAACAGCAGTAGCAAATAATACCATAGGACAATGCCTACAAAAAATTATATCAAAATGCTTCTCTTGCCACTCGTGTATGTTGAGGCACTAAAGATTCTGGAAGTGTCACCTGAACCACAGTCCTGTGATGACCTTGACGTCTCTGACACAGTAACAGGAACATTAGTACATAATTGAGGTGTTAGACAAGGGAGAGGCACAGCTCAGCAAAATGTTGTAGAATTCTGTGCCATCACAATTCAGAGAATTGAAAGTTGGTAAATTCATGATGGTTAAAAAGTGTCAAACTAAGAAATCTTCAGATAATCTCTTAGACTAATGTTTCTGGTATATAGAACTCTTTAAGCAGGCCATGTCCAAAATGGAATAGACTATCACAGAAGAGCTGCTCACGTTCTTCTCAAACACCACCACTATGCTCAGTACTGTCTTTAAGACAAGTTACATGTTTGATCACACACACACACACACACACACACACACACACACACACACACACACAATCACTTTGCAAAACAGAAAGAAGCTACAAACTATATTTCAATTTAACCTTTTAAAAGACACCATTTGCACAACCACTAAAATTTAAAATAAAATTACTACAGGAATCATGAAGACACATCAGTAGAGAATTTAATTATAGTAGTTGCCATGCTGTTGTAGAACAAGCAGGTTCCAGATTCCACACCACAAGGTGGCTTTTTAGCCACTCAACTGTTGAAAACACTCAGGAGAGACTGGTTACTGTGAAGGTGGAAGGCACTAAACACTGTCTCCACCATGTCTTCCTTTGTGACCAACAGGCAGATCAAAATATATTGGGATAGCTGGCAAGTGAAGCAATTCCACAGTGGTTGTTGTGATCTTTGGCAATCTGCATGTAGCCATTCATGCCCCATTCTTCACCCCAGCTAAAAGGAAATGTGTATTTCATTTATTATAAAGAACATGAACTTATTGCAACAGCTAGCAAGAGGTCAACTTAATAGAAGGAACAGAAAAAGTTGAAGGCCTGCCCCTGGGTACCAAGAAGCACCTCACACAGGACTGTGAAGACCACAGCAGAGAAAGGGTGGTTCAGTGCTAATACATGTGTGAGATTTTAAAAAGCAATGGCACCAAATGACACTGATTGCCAAGAAACCAGTGACAGGATGGGAATATTATGATCACACATATGTGAGTAGCTTCTCCAAGTTGTAGGAGAGCTCAGAGGTGAAGGACTGGGTATCAAAGTAAAGAGCTGTTTAAAAGCTAGATTAACACAGTGGTGTTCCTAAAGTACAAGTCCTCCAGATATAGAGGCAGATGTACCTGGAGGAAGCTGGATAGCCAGTCTAGACAATAAACCCCTAGACCAGCGAGGCACACTGTCTCACTATAGCAGGTGGATAATTATTATAAGGCAACTGATGTTAACATCATGTCTCAGTTGCACATATGCATGTACACATACCTCATTCATGTACATAAGAAAACAAGAACAGATTTGTTCAGTTTAAGTGGAACAATGTTTTCTAGGCTGTACACTCAAACATTGACTGCAAGAAATAATCCATTTGTGAATCTGCTGGACGGGCACCAAGTACTCTTAGACACTGAATTATCTCTTCAGCCCCTAGAATTTCAAATATAAAAATTTTTTTTGGCAAGTATACCTGTTCTTGATCAGCCAGTAGTTATTACCATCTTTCACATCTCCCTCAGATCCATAGCCAACCACCAGAACTGCATGATTCACAAAGTAACTGCTGCAATTTGGCTCATAATAAATACCTGAGAAATGAAATGGAAGCTGACATGAGATGCAAAGGATACATGACAGTGAGCATTGCCACCATCAATAGGGAGGAGTTTTCACAGGTCTCTGAAATGATGTAAATCACAATTAGATGTAAGAGCAAAATGAATTGTTAGTGAGAAGGCTAATATATGTACATGTGTGTGTATGTATATATATATATATGTTTTCACTGAAAACTGAAGAAAACAGAAGTATAGATTTGTTGATAAACACTTGCCTAGGTGTAGGGAGAATTCCTTGTACCATATGGAAGCATCACAGGTCACAAAATGCAATTGGCCTATTAGCTTAGGCAGGAAATAGGAAGATTAAGTTTTGGTACAGATAGAGGACTTATGGGAAAATTGTCAGGCATAGGAAGATTCATCAAAGACACAGAAGACAGTCAAATGGACCCTAGGATCATGTAACCAGCCACATGACAGAAGTTAGAATAAAATAAACAGGTAAGTAAGATATGAGCTAGTTGGTGAACAGGTCTAAACACTTATTTATATATAATTAAGTCTCAGAGTCATTATTTTGGGGAACTGGGAAAGCTTGCCATTATACGTAGGTGCATATAAGAATATTTAATTCTTTTCACTAGAATCTCATGCCAAATAAAATTCACTAGATAGAAGTTACCTAATTCAAGAGACCCATTAATAATTTGATTTCAGATGTACAGTCTCCACAAAAAAATCTAAAGCATCCACCAAATTGGGGATAGTTTAAAAATAAACTAAACATAAATTTTATAACATATGATATACTTACTTTCATGAGAGGGTCATATCAGTTAAAGATAGGACTCAGTATGATTGCACAGGGAAGGCAATCGAGAAACTCAAACTCACATAAAATCTTATAGATAAGAACATAGCATGGCATGGCATTGGGATGTCACAATTCTTCATTTTTTTCACATCTAGAAGGAAATATGCTTACCTCCATTGTAGAACCTGAAAGAGTCATGAGAAGCATCAATGGCAGCAGAGACAGGCCCAATAGATGCTACAGCAACCCATAGGTAAAGCTCATTCGGTGGGAGGTTCACATAATCTGTGATATTAGCACTAGCGTTCTCACTACGGTACCTGCAGGGTCCGTCCTTTAAACAGTAAAGAGATAACAGACTCAGTTACACCTGCCTTCTGAGGAGTATGAATCAGAACCACAGCACTGCTAAGCACCCCCATGTCTGGACTGTTGTAAGTCATTACAGGAAGTGAAATAAAGTGAAAGATCTGGAACTGAGAATCCATTCTAATGCTTTCAATGACACTTCACATTTTTTTCTGTCCATAAGAAAATTTTATAGGGGGGAATCTTCATTATATGTGGAAAGGGTTTGTATATTGTCCATGTGCATGGAAGCAGGGACAGCTACATGGAAACCATCAGCTCAGAAGCTATTTAGTGTCTGATATGGCAGGCATTGTAATGAAAGCAATTGCAGTATATAGAGAATCTACCTCCTAATGGGAGTTCAGAAGACAAAGGATTATTTCTAGAAGTGTCTTCATGCTTAAAGGTGAGATATAATGACAAAATAGGAAGTCCTCTTACTTTTCCTTCGTATGGATAGGTTGCCTCAGCTTCAAGACCTTTATTTTTCAAAACATACTCGAATGCTTGGTGTGCAGTACCCGATTGGCAGCCTTTGTTTCCTACAGTTTTAGAACAGTCCAATAGGTTCTGCACACTTAGAGGGGTGAGGTTGCCAGTTTTCCAGAACATCTGACCTTCTATGGCACCAGCTGCAGCAAAAGCCCAACAAGAGCCACATTTACCCTGTCAGGAAGAAAATATTGTCATACATAAACAAACACAAATGCCAGCAACAACAAAGACATTGCAATAACTTATGGAAATGATGTATTGGCAGTCACTCGATGCCAAGGGAAGAATGGTACTCTCCTAGAGGTCATGACTGCTGGCAGTTTGTTCACACCCTAGATAGTGGTCACACACAGGAACATTTGAGCAAGACCTATTGGTTTATGAGTTATTAATGACAACAGAAACAACAAATGAAATAAATTCCAGAAACAGATGTTTTAGAGAATGATAGCTAGAGAGAGGGTGTATGTGGTAGATTGCTAGGATAAATATCCATTTTACATATGTATAAAGCTTTTATAGAAGGAAAAATCAACTGCACATCTCTCCATGCTCAATACCCACACAGAGATATCAAGTAATTTATTTTCAAAGTGGCTTAAGAAAGGGGGTATGTGTCACTGTTTTACCTGATTCCGTACAGGAGTCACATAGCCTTCCTCTCTCCAATCCTTATAATCGGGTAAACCAATAGATACATGGTTCTGGGCATGTGGGTCTGTCATGGCAGCAGGAATTGGAATATTGTCTATTGATTTTCTGAATTCTTCACTGGTCTTTAAGGAAAATAACATTAATAAAAAACAAGGCAACACACACACACACACACACACACACACACACACACCATGCCACATACAAGACTCCATGTAAAGCACTTAGGAGAACAAAGTGTGAAGCAATCCATGTCACACTCACCTGGTCACCAAATTTATTCATTTTCATGGTGAAGTTATTCTTCCCCAGACTATTCTCCTTGTTGTGCAGTTTGATCATTCTCATGTTTTCTTCCCATACTGCTCTCCTCAGTGCTTCTTCCTTCTGTAAATGAGCATAATGGATGCCATTTCTTTCTAAATTTCTGGAGAAGCTGATTATGTGTAGTTACTGTTGCAGGTGAACAGAGGTCATGAAGAGTAGTCTCAGTATACTATACCCACACATTCTCCACATACTGAGGAAAACAGAATATGGTCACCCCATGTTCACAATGATTGTGATTAGATAATCTCACAGTGAATATGTGTGTGTGTAGGGGTTCTGTGATCTCTAATGTGTGCCTAGACACTTGCAACAGCAATGAAAATTTACTCTTAGGCCCTTCTGCACAGTTTTCAGTTTACCAACCGGACTGTATGATTTTGCATATTTAGTCTTCCAGTCTTTCCACTCAGCATCCAATTTGGGATCATGTGCTTGGGCACCTGAGGCCACTCCAAAGCACAGGATTAACAGAAGGACAGTAGGAGTCATGTTTCAAGAACCTGGAGAGGAATGAGAGATGATGACAAGTCTACACCAATAGTGTTTAAATGTCTTCTCACCTTTTCCTAAGAAAATAAGCCATGCATGATCAATAAAATTCTTTGAAACGGTCTTCCAAATACTTTTTGAAAGACTGTAAAAAAAAAAAAAAAAAAAAAACAAGCTTGGGATAAGTTTAAAATAAATTAACCACGTGTAGTTATTAGATCCAAAGCAAAATGAAGAGCACATGCCCAGAATTCTATCAATGAAAACTTCAGGTGTATTTTACTTCATTGTTTGAGAAAGAGCTCCCTAAACACGGAGGATCATAAGCAAAAACAAAACAAAACAAAACAACAAAACAAAAACAGAAAAAAAAACAAAAAACCAACCCAAAACAACAACAAAAAAACACCAAACCACACAAAACAAAAACAAAACAAAATAAAACACAAAGCAAAACAAAAACAAGAAAAACAAAAATGAAAATAGAAAAAAAAAACCCAAAAGCATACCAACCAACCAAACAAAAACTGCATGTACTTAGGATATCACTGACTCTTGATTTATACCAAATAAAACCTGTGCTATATGGTATCAGATCCAAATTTCATTGTGAGATCAAGAGTTGGGGGCATATGTCATAATATCCTCTTCTAATATATCAGATAGTGGGCTTGTCTTGAAACCTCCGTTCTTGAATGAAAACTTTGTGAAATGTCTTCTATAATGAATGTTGGAAGAATCATAGGTACTACTCGGTACTGCTGTTGGGATCATGTAACCAAACTCTCCATGGTGTCACATGGACAAGCCATAGGAAGCCAGATTCACAAGTGGAGGTAGCATACGATAGTCATCCTTAAATGGAATTTCAGGTTCAGAAAATTCTGGGTCTCTAAAGCATAGTTCCCCAAGGACCTGGATAGGGACATGGCTGATTCTACTGCATCTATACAAGTCAATTGAAACCAGATTTATCAAGGGATTATGTGCAAGAAAAAAATCTTATTTCCTAGGAGGTACTAATGACAGCTACTAGTGAGCATGATGTGCCTTCTTTCATTCACTGGTGACAGATCAAGACTTGCACTTACTGGGAACCTATACAAATGTAAACCTGGGGTGCAAGACACCTGAATTCTTCTATACCTTTCTACTCTCTCTCCTCCACCTACACACAGAAGAGCTGCTGATCCTTAGAATATATTTTCATTCGTGGAGATCTGCCTGAGTCTCCATGGAGTCTCTCAAAGTCTCCCCACCGAGATAGCTTCCCATTTTGCCTTGGCACAGGCAGGGCCTCACCTGTGGTGACTGATGCCGCCTTAGTCCACTCCACAGACTCAACTCTTCAGAGGTTGCTGTGGTCCTGAGTTCTGGCCAGCAACACCTCATTCTGACTTTAAATCCCAAGCATGTGGACAGGGCCCCACCCCCTCAGTCCTGCTCTTTGTATGATTGGCTGTGCTGGTGACTGGATTAGGCCTCCAGGCACTGGGACTTGAGGCTCTTTCTGAGATATGATTTCATCCTGACGATAGAAGGTTGAGCTTGACGCTGGAAGGTTGACCCTGTTGACAGTGGGGAGCTAAATTTGTTGACCTTGTCAAAGGAAGTTAGATAGCAATCCACTAGGTCTTGGATCATGTTCTATCTGGCCTTCTGCTTGCTGATTGTATTTACTGGAAGAGCTGTGTGGTGTCATACACTTGCAGGTTAGAATGGGAAGTTTTAGTTAACCATCTCTGATGTGGGGTCAATATATTCTGTTTTGTGTTTAGTCCTCAGCTATGGTCGGCTACTATGAGAATACTGACCCTGGGATGTTGTGTTCCCCGGTGTCAGGGTGTAACAATGCTGGATCTCATGAGATCCTTTAAGAGACAGTGACTCCCAAAGTGGAAAGTGATGTTTAAGACTGAACCATAATAGGAACTATGAATGAGTGTGCTATTAGGGATCTCATGAAACTCTCTGTTTCTTCTTTTGGAGATTAAATTGAGCTGCCATCTAGAATTACCATTTCATCTACAATTCTTCATTGTGGTAACACACAACTGGAAGTGTCTATATTTCCCATTTTCAGGACACATTTTGGTGTCCTTAGGGGCCCACATATAGTTTTGTAAGCACCACGGAGAGACATTTAGAAGAATTTCCTTTACAAGGAAGCTTTGGGCAGTAATCTAAAAAGTAATCCTCTAGCCCTCTCCCTTAGCACCTACACTTCCTTTTTCTTTTGCAAGATATTTGGCTACTGCTTTGGGTTGAGTGATTTTCCTTATGAGTCTGAAAGAAACATAGTTTCCATTGCAGCAGTATTAAAAAGTGGGACCATTAAGAAGTATATTATCCTATAATAATGACTTACATTTTCTCATTTTCTCAGGTTCTATCATATCACATGGCACAGAGACTCCATATTTAGTTATTGCCTTTGGTGGCTTCCTTAGATCAGGGAAGAAATATATGGTATTTATCTATCTAATACCATATACTATCTAAGAAATGGCTAAATATTGGGAATATAATGAAGGATAAGTTTTTTATGTTCACATAAGATTTCTAGAGAAATTAAAAAATAGCATTAGGATGCAGCATCTCTTACTGTATTGCATGGAGTTCTCAGTGCTCTGTTTATCTTCTGCTTGTTTCACACTTCACATGTCCAATTTTTTTCAATCCATTATCTACAAATATCATATGGTATAATTTTTATCATATTCGTTCCCTTCCCCTAACTCCTGTTAGATCCCCTTTCTCTGCCTACCTATATAATTTCATGCGTTTTTTTCTCACCTGATAATATGGGGAAAAGCCACTAAAATATAGGGTCTGATGTATATTTAACCAACTACTCTTGAGCATGCCTTAGACTTAATGTCACATACATCCAGTGTCACACCATAGGAAAAATCTGATATTCTTTCTCCAAGCAGCTTTTATTCTTTCTCCAAATAGCTTTATGACTAGTGATAGGGTTTCTTTTCATATTTCCTTTCCTTCATGATAGAATTTGTCTGGGTGCTTTCTGTAGGTCTCAGGCAATGCTGTGACAGTAGTCACTGAAGTATGCTCTAGACCCTAGGACTATCCAGATTTCTAGTGAAGTTTGAAAACTGCTGACACGGAATTGTTGTAAGATGACAGTAGTGCAAACTGCCTAGAACAAGGCAGGGCATCTCAGTGTTACTCATCTTACATTTCCTTTGAACACAAAGCTACATGACTGGAGCAATTTTCACAAATGCTTTGATTTTCATGACTGCCAGGCCCTCACAAATGGGGATGACTTCTTCCTGGAGCAACCCCATGGCAGTACATATGTACCTTCATCTTTCATTACAAATAACTGCTTATTTTCCACTGATCATAACAAGACTCCCAGAGTGATTTTCTTTAAGCATGGTTTGAGGACATAGCAATCCATGAGGTAAGATACATATTATGGAAATGGGCATTAGACAACTGTGGAGAAGATATATGAGATACCTGTAAAATTCATGGAATGTTGTGCAATCAGGTATCATTAATGTTTAACAAATATGCACTGGGTTTAGATAAAGGCCAATTCTCTTTTTTGCATAGAGGGAAGGCTTTGCCATTTCCATGGGCCTAAGGCATTGGAGTTCTTGACATGGCCATGCACACTTCAACAGCACATATTCAGTCAGAATTTTGTTAACTCTCTACAGAGTTTATTCTAGTAAGTATAATTCAAATAGTCTTAGAACCACAGGTATTGGTCCTATGCTTCTTACTCATATGAAAGAATTTAAAATGCTAATTTATTTGTGGAGGTCTATGACTTCCTTATTTTGGACGAAGCATCAAGTACAGTGTCATCTTCATGGGGGTGTTCTGACAGCATTTATAAGGTGTAACCAACTATGAAAATGATACTAACCGTGAAGCCCAGAAAAGTAATTTTGTTGCTAGGACCAAAGCACAACAATAGCATGGTGCCTTTCTCAATGAGATAATGGTTCCCACCTCGATGGGGACTTTCTCAGCAGGACTTATCAAAATTTCACACTGGAATGGTAATGGTGTCTCTAAACACAGACAGAGAAACCACTGATGGTTTACACTGATTATTTATGTGATAGACTTAGGTCCCTTGTTCAGTTCAAGTCCATGTAAACCTGACCCCAATTTAATAAATTCTGGAAATCAAAATGGAAAAACAATGAAAGCCTCAATATGAGAATGTAAACACATTGTATCTTAATATCAGAGTTTATAGCTCATTGATGCTAGTTTTGTAATAGGAGCCAACTGAGAAGGAAGAGGAGGTAAATGGGAAGGACACAGAATAGGATGCAGAGAAGGAAGGTGAATTTGTAAAGTTGCATCTTAGAAAACCGGTCCTCCCCAGGAGTGGGATCCAGAAGCTGGAATTAAATTCAGGTGTCCCTGACCTTCAAGTCTTCTTTTTAACATAATTAGCCTCCAAATGATGACACCATTGCATACACTAGCAAGCGTTTGGTTCAAGGACCATGATATAGCCGTCTCTTGTGAGACTAGGTCGGGGCCTAACAAACACAGAAGTGGATGCTCACAGTCAACTATTGGATGGATCACAGGGCCCCCAATGGAGGAGCTAGAGAAAGTATCCAAGGAGCTAAAGAGATCTGCAACCCTGTAGGTGCAACATTATGAACTAACCAGTACCCCGGAGCTCTTGACTCTAGCTGCATATGTATCAAAAGATGGCCTAGTTGGCCATCACTGGAAAGAGAGGCCCACTGGAAAGGCAAACTTTATATGCCCCAGTACAGGGGAACGCCAGGGCCAAAAAATGGTAATGGGTGGGTAGGGGAGTGGGGGAGGGAGGGTGTGGGAGGCTTTTGGGATAGCATTGGAAATGTAATTGAGGAAAATACGTAATAAAAAAAATAAGAGAAAAAAAACATATCAGTAAAATAAGTATTGCCAGCAAACATTATTCAAAATATAATTTATGTTCCCTCTGCTTCTTTCCTGAGAATTAGTGTAAAGACCACCAACTAATCTCTGTCAGGGTGGCTGTCTCTTAAGGGTTCCTTACTCATACCTTGATAATGTACTTGACTCTGCATAACAGATTTCTGTGAATTGTTCAATATTTTTTCAATTCTTCAATGTGATTTTTTCTCATTTGTTACCTAGAACTAGAAAAACTGGATAGAAAAAAATGCTCACCCTATTTCTCAGGGTCTGAGATACCTCCCGTCTTTATCACCTTCAATACCATTGAGGGACTGGACCAAGGAGTTTCTCAGAAATTATATATATATTCATTCCTTCTCCTTCCCCCGTAGCCAGAAGCAGCTTGCCACAACTCTGTAACATCAGGTAGGCCAGTTAATTCTAATACAACAACCACTTTTTAAAGACACTTATAAAGAACTGAATTCATTGAGAAGGAGAGAATGACAGAAAGTCCTTTCTGCTCTTCACCTGTGGAAGCTTTTCACGGTAAAGCACACAAACCTCCAACTAAGCCTAGAAGACAGAGTTTACACTGTAGTCTTAGTTTGCTTGCTGACCTCTAAGATGTCTGTTCTTTATTTCTCCCTTCCAAATGTATTGGCCCATTCTTCAGTCTCTAACATATACCTCTAAGACCCTCCTTTGGAAGAATATGTGATCTGTGAGAGAAAAATGATCAGAATGCATAAAGGCACCAGAGTGATTTTGCATTAGGCAAGTACAGTGAACTCTAGCTTGAAATATTTACAGGGGAACTTCCGTCACTCTGTGTCCCACTGAACAAGGACTCTAGACCTTGGGTCAGATACTTTCCGAGCATGAAGAGATAGACACAATCAGCAGGAAAGAGCTAATCAACGGGAACAGAAGCCTTGGGCCAAAACAGTTCCCCTTTCCTGCGTCATAGCTACCTATGTAACCTCTGATATACATAAGGCCCTATATCCTCTTTCTCCCTCCTCTCTCTACTTCCCTCATACTTCCAATTCTATGTCTTCCTTATTGAATTGGTATTTACCTGCTCAAAACCAAGAAGAGAAAAATAATTCAGCAGACATATGCCTTCAATATGATATTTGTTTATAATAAGGCACAAGGAACACACACTCTAAAACCCTGATGAGGCTTCACAGACATCTGGACACCACATGGTCTTGGATGCCCCATAGCTGCTTTGAGTCCCAGGCCACAAGGAAACAGACACTTTACTTTTAAGAGCCAATAAGTTCATTGATACCAGGAATGATTCTCAGGTACCAAAATCACTCTACCCTTAATGTGGAGTAATTTTCGTGAAGCATGCATGGGCTGCAAGGCATTAGGAAATTATGATGCCCACAAAAGATTTGTCTTTGGAATATATTTAGTACATTCACATAAACATTCCTTATAATATTACGCTAATAAAAAAGTTGAAATACATCTCATGAAGTGAGAAACAGTACTTGTGTAGAAAGAGCTGCTGATGGGTTGTTCTGGGCAATGTTCTCCAAGGAGAATGTTCTGGAAGTTTGCAGGCTTGACCCACATCTACTGTGAAGTCCTTTATCTGTGACAGGCTGGGAGGATGGCACCATGGAGGTTCAGGAGGGCCTGGTGATCTTAACCTATGCTTATGGCTGAAAAGAAGACCTGTGTGGGCCTAACTACAATTCTGAAAGTCACTGAGACAATGCAAAGAGTCTTAATCTTGAAAATGCATATCAATATACAGGCTAGAGAACTCATGTCTTGGAAGGACAGAAGTGTAATCCTTTAGAGTATTCCCATAGTTCTATTTTTTAATCCTTTCATTGGGTAGTATCTTTGTGTTATCAGAACTCACTGCTTGGGCCTGAGTTCATAGCACATCAATACCAGCTCATTATCCTATCATAGGTATGCCTTGTGCTAGGGTCATATCTGAGCTCTCTGGTGGCATGTCTGGAGCTTGCTTTTGATTCTTTGTTCTTAACCAGAGTTCCTGGTGGCAAATTTTTGTCTCACATGCATTACATCATTCTTAGTACACAGTATGGTTTATAAATTAACCCAAATGATTCTAAATTATCATTCTTAAAATCATTTACAGATAAAACTTGGCAGATGTATGTGGGGATAATGAGTGTTTCTTTCTAGACACAATGTTCACACTAATTTATCTTCTTTTGCCTCATTGCTTCACGTATGAAAACCTAGAATTACTATGGATAACATCTGTTCTCTCTTTTGGATTTCCTCCTAATTTACAGAGCACACTGGGTATTACATTAAGCTCTGAGTACACAATGGCTTTTCCACGACAAGCTTCCAAATGCCATTGCAATTCTCTTACAAAACAACATAGTCAGGTCTATCATAGCAATGTCCCATTTATTGTAGAGCCTAGGCCCACTAGTGTTGGGATGATATCATACTCAGTTGACTGAACCCTCTCCATCAAATAGCAGTCAAGAAATTGCCCTAAAGACATGACCACAGGTCAATCTGCTATTTCTCAAATGAGTTTCCCTTTCCCTTGTATGTTCAGGTAATAACCAAGAATAGCTATCATAGTTGGTTTGGCAGACATAACTTCATTAGTATGTATCACAGAAAAATTTTCCTTGTTTCCCTGTCTTTTAACTCTGTCAAATAACTTATCACCTTGAATAAACCACAAGACCTGGTGGATTAAGGACCTCAACATAAAGCCAGATATACTAAATCTAATTGAAGAGAAAATCAGAAATATTCTTGAATGCATTGGCACAGGAGAAAATTTCCTGAACAAAACACTAATGGCTCGGGCTTTCAGATCAACAATTGATAAATGGGACCTCTTGAAACCGAAAAGCTTCTGTAAAACAAAGGTGACTGTTAATAGGACAAAATGGCAGCCTACAGATTAGGAAAAGATCTTCACTAACCTTATAACCCACAGAAGGCTAATATCCAAAATATATAAAGAACTCAAGAAGTTAGACTCTAACAATCCAAATAACCCAATTAAAATGGGGTCACAGTGCTAAACAAAGAATTCTTAACAGTGAAATCTTGAATGGCTAAGAAGCACTTAAAGAAATGTTTGCTGGGCAGTGGTGGCACACGCCTTTAATCCCAGCACTTGGGAGGCAGAGGCAGGCGGATTTCTGAGTTCGAGGCCAGCCTGGTCTACAGAGTGAGTTCCAGGACAGCCAGGGCTATACAGAGAAACCCTGTCTCAAAAAACAAAACAAAACAAAGCAAACAAAAACAAAACAAAACAAAAGAAATGTTCAACATCCTTAGTCAGCAGGGAAATGCAAATCAAAATGACCCTGAGCTTCTACCTTTACTAATGAGAATGGCTAAGCTAAAAAACTCAAGGACAGCACATGCTGCTGAGGATGTGGAGAAAGGGGAACATTGCTGGTGGAATTGCAAACTTGTTCAACCCGTCTGAAAATCAATTTTTTAAAAAATATAATGTGTCATAGTTATTCTTTTCTACTTTATCAACTCATCCCATCAACTGGCATTCTATGCACACCCTTTTTATCTATTGTAGAAAAATATACAGGCATCTAAGGGATAATAATAAAATAAAACACAAAACAATGCAGGATAAAACAAACACACAAACAAACAAAACAAAACAAATCAGAGACAGACAAAAGAAACACACCAAAGGAAATGAGGCCAAGAGAGGGCACAGGAAACAGATATAGACACAGGCAGAGTCCTTCATTCTATGTGTTACTTGGTGATTTCTATTGATGTCCATCATATATGTATATATTTTCTAAAGTTTCAACAGTATTAGGTTCCCACAGTACATTTAGAATGGCCCTTAAATTTACCTGTCTTTCCTTTTATTCTCTCTCATCTCATCAGGCCTCCTCCTTCCCACCTGATGGTCCTGTTTTATGATGCTGTTTTCTATAACTATCACATTTTTCCTTCCTGAAAGATTGATCACCACCTCCACACGTACATTACTTACACCTAACCTGAATGTTTTTTTTTTCTTATAAAAAACAACATTTAATTGGGGCTGGATTACAGGTTCAGAGGTTCAGTCCATTATCATCAAGGTGGGAGCATGGCAGTACCCAGGCAGGCATGGCGCAGGAGGAGCTGAGAGTTCTATGTCTTCATCCAAAGGCTGCTAGTGGAAGATTGACTTCCAGGCAACTAGGGTGATGATCTTATACCCACACCCACAGTGACACACCCATTCCAACAAGGTCACACCTATTCCAACAAGGCCACACCTTCAGATTAACCTGAATGTTTTATGAATGGTAGCTTGCTTATTATTTACTTCACAGCTAGTACCCACATAAAAGAGAAAACATACCATATTTGACTTTATGGGTCTTGGATACCTCAATCAGGATCATTTGTTTCTATTTTCGTTAATTTACCTTCAAATTTAACTTTTAACACCTGAACAGTAATTTTTTTCCCCTTTCATCCACTGACTGTTATCTCGGGTGCTTTAAAGTTCTGATGTTGTGAATAGATAAGAAATGACCATGATTGATCAAGTATCTCTGTTGTAGGATGAAGCATACTTTAGTTAAATGCTCAATAGTGGTGTAGCTGAATCATGAGATAGATCAATTCCCATCTTCCTGAGGTATCTTCATACAGATTTCCATAGTGGCTGTATGAGTTTGCAGTCTCATCAGCAATGTCTGACTGGCCTCCTTAATCCACATTCCCACCAGCATAAGTTATCACTTGTTTTATTTATCTTAGCCATGCTGACAGATGTGAAGTGAAATCTCAAATAGCTTTGGTTTGCATTTCTCTGAGGGCTAATGATGATCAACATTTCTTTAAGTGTTTTTCAGCCATTTGAGTTTGCTTTTTTGAGAATTCTGTTTAGATTTGCACCCCATTTTAAAATTGGCATATTTATGTAGGCTTTTCATTCCTTAAATATTTTGGATATTAGCCCACTATTGGAAGGGTAGGAGGTAACAATCTTTTCCTGTTCTGAGGCTGAGGCTTTGTCTGCATAATGTGTTCTTTGACCACGGAGAAGCCTTTCAGTTTTATAATGTCTGGTTTACACAATTTTAATTAATTAATTAATTAATTAATTAATTCACTTTATAGCCTGATTGCAGAGCTGCTCCCTCCTGTCCTTCCATTCCCACTCACATGCTCCCTTCTCCCCATGCCCTCCATCCTCCTCAGAGAAGACATGCCCCCACATGGGTACTATCCCACCCTGACACACCAAGTAGCAGTGGGACTAAGCACATCATCTCCTACTGAGGTCAGGCGAGGCAGCACAGCTAGCTTCCTGTCTACAATCGTAGCAGAGTATTAATACTATCAGACGTAGGCTCTCTTTGGTGTTTTGGGTTTCAAGTTGGGCCAGTCATTGGCTGGTCGTTCTCTCAATCTCTGCTCTATTTTTATTCCTGCACTTCTTGTAGGTAGGACAGAATTTGGATCAAAGATTTTGTGGGTGTGTTGCTGTCCTCCTCCTTTCAGTGGAAGTTCTACCTGACTATAGGCTCTTTATTCCCTGCTGCTTGAAATCTCAGAAAGGATCATCCTCACACCACTCCAGGTAGCCTCCCCTGGCCCAGAGATGACCCCACCAATTTCCATTCTATCTATCTGTCCTTCACTTTCCCATACCTGATTACCATCCCAGTAGAGTGTTGAAGCCACCCACTATCAATGTATAAGTGTCAGTATGTGATTCAAGCTTTAGTAATATTTCATGAACTTTCTCTTTCCTTACTTTAAGGTTTGGTGCATAGATATTGATAGTTGCAATGCCTTCTTGATGGGTTTTTCCATTGGTGAGTATGTAGTGTCTATCTCTATATCTTTTATGAGTTTTATTAGACTTTAATTAAAGTCTATGTTGTCAGAGATTAACTGGCTTAACCATCTTGCTGCATAGGTTCATTTTCTTGAAATATTCCATCCTTAGATGATCATTTGATGTTAAGATGTGAGTGTAAGGAAATGTGGAAGAATGAACCATATTCTTTCATTTATTCTCTTATTTCTGTGTTTCTACTAGGTGCTGCCTATTCCCTGGACAGCCTGCTGCTTGGTCCTACCTGCCCTTGGGGGTTGGAGGTAAAGTGGCATAGAATCAATGGCACAGACTATAGGAGCAGGTGAGAAAGCTCCAGCAAACTTGAATGAAGGCTGCTGCAAGCTCCTTTATTATCCTCCACCTACACTCCATTAGTCCCAAGAAAGCATCTCTTCCAAACAGCAATTCCTCATTGGCTAGCATTTTCTGCTTCAGCAATCCTTGGTCTCTCAGGCAATCTTCACTTAGGTCCTCCTACAGGAGTTGCCTTTGAGGCTGCAGAGTCCCTAACATTTATGCAGCCATTTCTCCTACAATTGGGGGAACTGTGACCATTGATGTTGGGAGCAGGAAGGCCAGGAGTTTTTGCTTCTGTTTAACAACTAGTAACCACTGAAATTCTAATGATGAGTATCGCCATTTCAGCACAGCTAAGCTCTGAAAACCTCACTGGGGTGAGTCAGGAGTAACACAATGACAGAAACTGATGAAACAGCAAACACTCCTACAACAATAAATCTATAATCTGGTAGGCTATGTTCACCCTGCTGGAATTTACCTAGAAAATCAGCTTGACCATCAGCCTGTCTCTTTCCAACAACCTGGCCTCCCCACCGCACTCACAACACTGCACAATCTGCAGGCTTTGCAGGAGATATGCCAGGGCAACAGGTAGGATAGGCACCCAAATAACCACAGCAGCTGGGAGCCCCCAGGTGCTCAGGGAATGCAGGATTTCCCCCCAGCCCTATGTGCGAACACCATCACTCTTATGGTCTGCACCTGAGTGGGGAACATCCACCTGTCTCCCACTCTCTCAACACTGCACAGTCTGAAGAGCTCCCAGAAGATCTGGCACAGTCAGGGCAACAGTCTTCAGGACTGTGGCAGGAATCGGGTATATCAGAAGTCTAGTGTGTCTTCCTCAACAAGATGATGGTTCCCACCTGAATGGGGGACCTCTTCCTCACTAGAGCTAATCATGACTTCCCACTAGAGCACTAAAGGATTCTCTGAGTACAGACATTAGAAAACTGTTGTCCATTTAGGCTGACTCTTCATGTGATGGACACAGGTCTTTCCCTTAGTACTTGTTCCTGGAAACCTCCCAAATGCCACAGAATCTGGCAAGCAAATAAAAAAGGGAGATATGGAAACCTCAATGTAAGTATGGATATAAGTAGTTTATTGATAGTTTCCAGCTCAGTGATCTTGATTTTGTAGAGTAGGATCTAAACAAGAAACAAGAGGAGGTCAATGAAAACACAAAACATCAAATGGAGATGGGAGATGAGTATGTGAACTTGCACCTTAACAACCAAGTGCTCTCCAGGTCTGGGATCCAATGTCTTCCCCGTGGGTTGGGATGAAACAAAATGTAGCTTCTGTCTTTTATTTTTTCTTCTCTTTGACACTTCAGTAAAATAAAAAGTGTCAACAGACTCTAATCAGAATATAACTTATCTCTACCACATCTTTATTGAGATTTGAAGAAAAGCCCATCAGCTAACTCCTGTCATGCTGTCTCTTAAGGACTCATCACACATGCCTTAATTGTGTACTAGACTGACTCTGTATCACAGATTCCTATGAATTCTTTAATGTTTTTTACCATTAATTTTCTAATATGTCATCTATAACCTGGAAATATAACTGTGTAGAAAGATAGATTACTCTATACTCTATGTCTGAGACACCCCTCACTCCTTACCACTTCCAATGCCATAGAAAAGCCAGACCAAGGGTTCATAAAGAATGGCAGAGAGACTTGAATTAATAAGTTCATTTTTTTTAGGCTATAATCATCTTGGCAGAAATTCTTTAATATCAGTGAGGTGATTAAATTCTATTAACACATTAACATTTTAAAGATACCCACTAATGTAGAACTGAGATAACTGAGTAGGAAGGAATGACAAGAAATACTTCCTCCTCTACCTGTAGAAGCTCTACACAGTAAATCTCATACAACATATATGGCTAGGTGCAGGAGACTGAATTCATACTGTAGTCTGAATTCCTTTACTGATATCTAAAGGGATTTGCTTTTTATTTTGCTGCCTTCCAATTGTATAAACTAATTCTTCAAACTCTAACATATACCACTAAGAACCATCTTTAGCAAGCTATGTGAGCTGTGGGGACAACATGGTCAGCATTTATGCAGATACTTGAGTGACCTTGTTTCTGGCAAACACAGGGACCCTAGGCTTGCAAAGATCTACAGATTTCATCTGTGTTAGTCATTCTGTGTCCTAGTGACCAATGATTCTGGACTTTAAGTCAGCTACTCTCTGAGCCCCAAGAGATAGACAAAATCCAGAGGAAAGAGTTAGTCAACAGGACACGAAGCCTTAGGCCAAAATAGTCCACCTCTCCTTCATCACATTTACCCAAGTGCTCTCTGATAGACATGAAGAGGACTTATAACCCCTTTCTCTCTCATTCCTCTGCCATTCCTACACACTTTAATTTATATATTTTCCTCATTGGATTGGCCTCTATCTTTAAATAAATGCAGCAGTGAAAAATAACCCAGCAGATATATGCCACCAGTATAATTTTGTTAATACATAAGCCACAAGGAACATCCTGTACATTCTAAAACTGTGACTAGGCATCATGAGCACCTTGGTGTCTTTGATGACTCACCGCTGCTCTGAATCCCTGGACACAAAAAGGCACTTCACCTGTGATGGCCAGTAAGCTCTGTTTTTTGCACCAAGGATGATGGTCAGCACCTAAATGACCCCACCTTTATAGCAGAGTGCTCTGACATATGGGCTGGAAGGCATTAGCCAGTTAGGATGTTCATACAAGATTGGTCTTTTGTATTCATAGAGGAACTTTAATACAGTAACATGGATACTATGGCAGGGATAGCATCCATTACATTAGGTCTATGTAATTCTGTTGGAATGGATGTATAGTCTGGATTACAGTATGATCTGGCCAGAATACATGCAAATCTGTAGTATATGCGATTAATCCCTAAAAATGAAGGTAAGCTTGGTTTGCAAAAGGATGCAATCATTTTTGAAAGTGAGGTCTAGTTGAGTGGCAGACAAATCAGAGAAAGTTTTGATAGAAAGAGTCTGAGGTAGAAAACTACCAGTTCACACCAAAACAGACAGGAGGAAGTACAGTTCAGTTGAACTCAGGCAATGAGGTTCAATTTCATTGGACAGATGATTAAGGTTGTGTTCATTCAGAAGAAGTTTTTACTGGGATAGTTTTTCAGAGATAGGCTAGACACAGGTAAAGACAGAATAAGCCCGAAAATGAGAAGGTGCCAGGAGATTAGAAGATACTGGCAAAGTTAGAATGAGGCATGGCAGAACAAAACATGTCAGAAGCCTAGAGAAGCCAGTTTGAATCTTTCGGCTTGAAAGAGGAGTTTGAACCAGAACAGCCAAGTTGAACCAGCCAGCCAGTGTTCAGAAAGAACTAGAAGGGGTGATCTTATTTAGAAGTAAGCCTCTAAGATGACAATTGCATCACATGAATAAAATTTACTTTTTACAGTATGTACTTGGTTCATTTTAACACTTCTCATAATTTTATGCTAATATAAAAGTTACTGGACATCTCAGCAACTGGAGAACAGTTTTGTCGGAATGCTTCTGCACGTTCCACTGGAGAAACATTCTCCAGTGAAGACACTTTGGAGCTTGCCAACTTGAATCATATCTGCTATGAACTCTTCTAGCTGTGGTAGGCTGAGATAATGACACAGCTTGATGATCAGAAGGTTCTTTTGAGCTTTGGCTATGGGTGACAGGTAGTTTTTGTAGTCCCATCTACATTACTGAACGTTTAATAGTCACCGAGGCCATGCACAAAGTCTCATGTCCTCTTGCAGATGGATATTAAATATAGAGGCTAGAAAAGCCATGTTTCAGGTGTGGTGGTACTATCTTACAAGCCATTTCCCAAATTCCAATATTTTTATCATTTAATTGGGCAGTAGCTTTGAACTATCAGAACTCACAGCTTGGGGCTGGATCGGTGGCACATCATTACCAGTATGGGTTTAATTCATTAACATATCCTACATATGTTCTGGCTTAGGCTAATTACCTGCCTGAAACTTGCTTCAGAAGCTTACCAGAGCTTCCTGGTAGGAATGTCTATCTCAACATGCATTTCATTTTTCCCATTCACACAAAATCTTTTCTAACTTAACCAAAATGGTTTTCTATTATGTTCTTTAAGCTTACGCAATCAGAATGCCTAGTTTAAATTAGGGCAATATACATTTCTTCCTAGAAACAATATTCACACTCTGCTATCATTTCTTCTCTCATTGCTTCATACACAAAAGATAGGAGACCTACAACAACAAACAACAACCTTTCTTACATCTATCCTTCCCCATAGTTTACAGAATACAATGAATGTCACATTAAGTTCGGAACACTCAACTGCCTTTTATAGCCCAAGCTTCCAAATGTCACCATGGTCTTCCTCCAAAATAACATATTCAGTCTGGTGAGATGGCACAGTGGTTAAGAGCACCCACTGCTCTTTTAGAAATCCTGAGTTCAATTCCCAGCAACCACATAGTGGCTCACAACTATCTGTTATGGAATCTGATACCTCTTTTGGTGTGTCTGTAGACAATAACTGTGTACTTACATAAAACAAACAAATCTTTAATTTTTTTTAAACCCAACATAGTCTAGTATAACAGAAAACCCATTTTCCTAATATCAATTGTAGTTCTAGCCTTGGATTCTGGCTCTGTGTACTCCCTATACCTACCTGTATGAGTAAATGTTTTCTTAGTTTGGAAAATTTTCTTCAGTGATCTTGTTGAAAATATTTTCTATGCCATTCACCTAGGATTCTTCTCCTTTTATGTCTATAATACATAAATGTTATCTTTTAGAATCTCCCAAAGTTCTACATATGCCTCATATTCATTTTTTTGTATTTGTTTTTTTTTTTTTGTTATTGTTGTTGTGGTTTTTTTGATGGTAAGTTTTGGTAATTTTTTAATTTTATTTTTATTTCTATTTTTATTTTGAGACAGTATTTCTCTGCATAGCCTTGGCTCTCCAGAGACATTTGTTTTCAGACCTTCATTTGTCAGCTTGTGGCTTTCCACACTTGCTGGCATTTTCATATTTCTCCACTGACTGTGACTGGCCCATTTAGATAGTTGTATCTGCATTGTGTTCATGGAAGATACTTATCTAAATCATACACTGGAGTATCTTCTAAATTATTTGTTCTCAAGCTTCCTAATGGTGCAACCCTTCAATACCTTTCTCCCACCATAAAATTATTTTCAAGAAATTATCATTCTGAGTGAGGTAACTCCAACTCAAAAGTACATGCATGGTGTGTACTCACTAGTAAGTGGATATTAGCCAAAAACCAACCAACCAACCAACCAACCAACCAACCAACCAACCAATCAACCAACCAAACCATACAGAATATCCAAGATACATTCAACAGAACCAAAAAAAGATCAACAAGCCGAAGGGCCCAAGTGAGGAAACCTCAGTCCCACTTGGGAGGGAGAAGAAAGCAATCACAAGTGGCAAAGGAGGGAAGGGATAGGAGGGAAAGTGAATGGGATGAAGGAGTGGTGGAGAGTAGGGAACTTGATCTGGTATTAGGTGAGGGCCAGCAGAAAGAATGAAAACAGGCAACCTCAGGAGGAAGGAGGTTGGGGGAATGCCCCAGAATGAACCAGAGACCTGGGAGGAGAGAGACTCAAAGGCAGAGACCCTAGATGAAATGCCCTACGGCGTGTGTGTGTGGTGGGGGCGGACTTATAGAGCACATTTCCAGCAGAAAGACAGGGCACCGAGTGAAGGATGGGATTGCTGTCCCACAGTCAAAACTCCAACCCATAATTGTTCCTGTCTGAAAGAAATGCAGGGATAGAAACGGAGAACAGTCAGGAAAAGAAGGTCCAGTGACAGGCCCTAAGTGGGATCCAGCTCAAGGGGAGGCCCCAAGGCCTGACACTATTACTGAGGCTATGGAGTACTCACAAAAAGGGACAGGACATATCATGACTGCCCTCTGAAAGACCCAATAAGCAGTTGAAGAGTCCGATGCGGATATTTGCACCCAGCCAATGGACAGAAGCTGCTGACCCCTGTAGTTGAATCAGAGAAACACTGGAAGAAACTGAGGAGGACTACCCTGAAGAAGGATCAGCAGTGTCAATTAACTTGGACCCCCAAAGATCTCTCAGACACTGGACCACCAACCAGGTAACATACACCAGCTGATATGAGGCCCACAACACATATACAGCAAAGGACTTCAGGATCTGGGTGCAGCCAGAGAAGATGTATCTAACCCTCGAGAGACTTGGGGCCCCAAGGAGTTTAGCAGTCTGGTGGGGTGGGGGTGGGGGTGGAGGTGGAGACATCCTCTTGGAGATGGGGGTTTGGAGGGTGAGGAGGTGTGGGATGTGAAACAGCTGGAGGTTGGACCAGAAGTGGGATATATTCTGGAGGGAAAATTTCCTTAGTCAGCAGAATAATGCAAGTCAAAATGTCCCTGAGATTCCACCTTACACCAATCAGAATACCTAAGCTAAAACCGGGAGGGGAATTGCGGGGAGCCGCACTCACATTTGCCATTACAAGATGGCTCTGACAGCTGTGTTCTAAGTAGTAAATAATCTGCACATGTGCAGGGGCAGTTTTCCCGCCATGTGCTCTGCCTTTCTCGTGATGACAACTGGGCCGATGGGCTGCAGCCAATCAGGGAGTGACACGTCCTAGGCGGAGGATAATTCTCCTTAAAAGGGACGAGGTTCTGGCACTCCCTCTCTTCGTCTCTTCACTTCTTCGTCTCTTCTCTTCTTCTCTTCCTCTCTTCGTCTCTTTCTCTTCGTCTTTTCCTCTGCTCTCTTCCTCTGCTCTCTGCCTCTCTCTCTCTGCCCCTCTCTTTGCCTCTCTCTCTGTGTCTCTCTGCATTTCTCTCTCTCTTCCTCTCTGCCTCTCTCTGCCGCGCTCTTCCTCTCTTGCTCCTGAGTAAGCAATAAAGCTTTGCCGCAGAAGATTCTGGCTTGTTGCGTCTTTCCTGGCCGGTTGCGAACGCGAGTAAGACGGAATAATATTTGGAGTGTAAATAAATAAATAAATAAATAAATAAATAAATAAATAAATAAAACAATTAAAACGAAAAAGCAAAAAAATATTTTCATTGTTACTAAAAACTATATTTTTCTACTATTATGAATCATAATGTAAATATCTGACATGGGAGATATGTGATATATGACCCCTGTGAAAAGGTCTTTTGACTCTCCCCCACCCCAATGGATTGGAAGGCACAGGTTGGGAAACACTGCCTTAAGTGTTTGAGAGAATGAATGTTTTCAGGGGTGGTATTACTGTTTTAATTTCTGTTATGTATCTGGGTTTCTACTTCCCTTTTACTTAGGAAATATCAACCTTACCCAGGGTGACTTGTAAGTCTGCCCAAATCTGGAGAAGTCAGATAAGCACACTGAATGGAATTGTGACTTCACCAGCAACAATGTGTGAGGGTCCCTTCCCCATTTCCCTCTCAGAATTTGTTGTCACGAACATTCCTAAAGGTGGTCGTTTTGATATGAGATGGAATATTTCTGTAGTTTTAATCGTAATTTTCCAAGTAGCTAAGAATTTTATAAAGCTTCTAAAATGTTTATCAGCCATTTATATTTTTTCTTAGAACTTTATTTCCAGTTCCAAGGCCCATCCTTCTTTTATTTTTATTTATTAGATATTTTCTTTATTTGCATTTCAAATGTTATCCCCTTTCTTAGTTTCCCCTCCGAAAATCCCCTTTCCCCTCCCCCTCCCACTGCTCCCCAACCCATCCACTCCTATTCCTGGTCCTGGCATTCCCCTATACTTGGGCATAGAACCTTCACAGGGCTTAGGACCTCTCCTCACATTGATGGCCTACTAGGCTATCCTCTGCTACATATACAGCTAGAGCCACAAGTTCCACCATGTGTTTTCTTTGATTGGTGGTTTAGTTCCAAGGACCTCTGGGGGTACTGGTTAGTTCATATTGATGTTCCTCCTATGGTGCTTCTAACCCCTTCAGCTCCTTCGGTACTTTCTCTAGCTCCTTCATTGGGGACCTTGTGCTCTGTCTAATGGATGATTGTGAGCATCCACTTCTGTATTTGCCAGGCACTGGCAGAGCCCCTCAGGAGACAGCTCTATATCAGGTTCCTGTCAGCAAGTTCATGTTGGCATCTGCCATAGTGTCTGGGTTTGGTGGTTGTTCATGGAATGGTTCCCCAAGTGGGGCAGTGTCTGGATGGTCATTCCTTCTGTTTCTGCTCCAAACTTTACCTCTGTAACTCCTTCCATGGGTATTTTGTTCTTCCTTCTAAGATGGATTCTGAGTTTCTGTGTTAATATCCACTTATCAGTGAGTGCATATCATATGAGTTCTTTTGTGCTTGGGTTACCTCACTGTTTTAGTCAGGGTTTCTATTCCTGAACAAGCATCATGACCAAGAAGCAAGTTGGGGAGGAAAGGGTTTATTCCGCTTACACTTCTACACTGCTGTTCATCACCAAGGAAGTCAGGACTGGAACTCAAGCAGGCCAGGAAGCAGGAGCTGATGCAGAAGCCATGGAGGGATGTTCTTACTGGCTTGCTTCCCCTGGCTTGCTCAGCCTGCTCTTATAGAACCCAAGACTACCAGCCTAGAGATGGTCCCACCCACAAGGGGCCTTTCCCCCTTGATCACTATTTGAGAAAATGCCTTACAGTTGGATCTCATTTCCTCAACTGAAACTCCTTTCTCTGTGATAACTCCAGCTATGTCAAGTTGACACAAAACTAGCCAGTACACTCACTCAGGATGATATACTCCAGATCCATCCATTTGCCTAAGAGTTTCATAAATTCATTGTTTTTAATAGCTGCGTAGTACTCCATTGTGTAAATGTACCACTTTTTCTGTATCCATTCCTCTGTTGAGGGACATCTTGGTCCTTTCTAGCTTCTGGCTATTATAAATAAGGCTGCTATGAACATAGTGGAGCATGTGTCCTTATTACAAGTTGGAGCATCTTCTGGTATATACAGGAGTGGTATTGCTGAATCTTCTGGTAGAACTTTGTCCAATTTTCTAAGGAACCGGAAAATGATTTCCAGAATGGTTGTACCAGTTTGCAGTCCCATCAGCAATGGAGGAGTGTTCCTCTTTCTCCACTTCCTTGACAGCATCTGCTCTCACCTGAATTTTTGATATTAGCCATCCTGACTGGTGATAGGTGGAACCTCAGGGTTGTTTTGATTTGCCTTTCCTTGATGATTAAGGATTTTGAACATTTTTTAGGTGCTTCTCAGACATTCTGTATTCCTCAGTTGAGAATTCTTTTTTTATTTTTTAAGCTCTATAGCCCATTTAAAAAAATAGGGTTGTTTGGTTTTCTGGAGTCCAACTTCTTGAGTCATTTATATATATTGGATATTAGCCCCCTATTGGATTTAGGATAGGTAAAGATCTTTTCCCAATCTATTGGTTGCCTTTTGGTCCTATCGACAGTGTCCTTTGCTGCATAGAAGCTTTGCAATATTATACTGTCCCATTTGCTGATTCTTGATCTTACAGCACAAGCCATTGCTGTCCTGTTCAGGAATCTTTCCTCTGTGCCCATATCTTCAAGACTTTTCCCCACTCGCACTTCTATGAGTTTCAGGGTCTCTGGTTTTATGTGGAATTATTTGATCCACTTAGCCTTGAGCTTTGTACAAGGAAATAAGAATGGATCAATTCACATTCTTCTACATGATAACTGCCAGTTGAGACAGCACCATTTATTGAAGATGCTCTCTTCTTTCCACTGGATGCTTTTAGCTCCTTTGTCAAATATCAAGTGACCAGGGATTTGTGGGTTCATTTCTGGGTCTTCAATTATGTTTCATTGCTCTACTCATATGTTACTTTACTAGTACCATGCAGTTTTTTTCCCATTTTTATTAGGTATTTAGCTCATTTACATTTCCAATGCTATGCCAAAAGTCCCCCATACCCACCCACCCCCACTCCCCTACCCACCCACTCCCCCTTTTTGGCCCTGGCGTTCCCCTGTACTGGGGTATATAAAGTTTGCATGTCCAATGGGCCTCTCTTTCCAGTGATGGCCGACTAGGCCATCTTTTGATACATATGCAGCTAGAGTCAAGAGCTCCGGGGTACTGGTTAGTTCATAATGTTGTTCCACCTATAGGGTTGCAGATCCCTTTAGCTCCTTGGGTACTTTCTCTAGCTCCTCCATTGGGAGCCCTGTGATCCATCCAATAGCTGACTGTGAGCATCCACTTCTGTGTTTGTTAGTCCCCGGCATAGTCTCACAAGAGACAGCTATATCTGGGTCCTTTCAGCAAAATCTTGCTAGTGTATGCAATGGTGTCAGCGTTTGGAAGCTGATTATGGAATGGATCCCTGGATATGGGAGTCTCTAGATGGTCCATCCTTTTGTCACAGCTCCAAACTTTGTCTCTGTAACTCTCATGGGTGTTTTGTTCCCAATTCTAAGAAGGGGCTCAGTGTCCACACTTTGGTCTTCATTCTTCTTGAGTTTCATGTGTTTATCAAATTGTATCTTATATCTTGGGTATCCTAAGTTTCTGGGCTAATATCCACTTATCAGTGAGTACATATTGTGTGAGTTCCTTTGTGATTGTGTTACCTCACTCAGGATGATGCCCTACAGATCCATCCATTTGCCTAGGGAAAGGATCTTTACCTATCCTAAATCAGATAGGGGACTAATATCCAATATATACAAAGAACTCAATAAGGTGGACTCCAGAAAATCAAATAACCCCATTAAAAAATGTGGCTCAGAACTGAACAAAGAATTCTCACCTGAGGAATACTGAATGGCTGAGAAGCACCTGAAAAACTGTTCAACATCCTTAATTATCAGGGAAATGCAAATCAAAACAACCCTGAGATTCCATCTCACACCAGTCAGAATGGCTAAGATCAAAAATTCAGGTGACAGCAGATGCTGGTGAGGATGTGGAGAAAGAGGAACATTCCTCCCTTGTTGGTGGGATTGCAAGCTTGTACAACGACTCTGGAAATCAGTCTGGCGGTTCCTCAGAAAATTGGACATAGTACTACTGGAGGATCCAGCAATACCTCTCCTGAGCATATATCCAGAAGATGTTCTAACCAGTAAGAAGGACACATGCTCCACTATGTTCATAGCAGCCTTATTTATAATAGCCAGAAGCTGGAAAGAACCCAGATGCCTTTCAACAGAGGAATGGATACAAAAAATGTGGTACATTTACACAATGGAATACTACTCAGCTATTAAAAAGAATGAATTTATGAAATTCCTAGCCAAATGGTTGGACCTGGAGGGCATCATCCTGAGTGAGGTAACACAATCACAAAAGAACTCAAAAGATATATACTCAGTGATAAGTGAGTATTAGCCCGGAAACTTAGTATACCCGAGATATAAGAGACAATTTGTAAAACACATGAAACTGAAGAAGAACGAAGACCAAAGTGTGGACACTTTGCCCCTTCTTATAATTGGAAACAATCACCCATGGAAGGAGTTACATAGACAAAGTTTGGAGCTGAGACAAAAGGATGGACCATCTAGAGACTGCCATGTCCAGGGATCCATCCCATAATTAGCCTTCAAATGATTACACCATTGCATACACTAGCAAGTGTTTTCTGAAAGGACCCTGAGATAGCTGTCTCTTCTGAGACTAGGTTGGTGCCTAGCAAACACATAAGTGAATGTTCACAGTCAGCTATTAGATGGAGCACAGGGCCCTCAATGGAGGAGCCAGAGAATGTATCCAAGGAGCTAAAGAGATCTGCAACCCTGTAGGTGCAACAACATTATGAACTAACCAGTACCCCGGAGCTCTTGACTCTAGCTGCATATGTATCAAAAGATGGCCTAGTAGGCCATCACTGGAAGGACAGGCCCATTGGACACACAAACTTTATATGCTTCTGTACAGGGGAACGCCAGGGCCAAAAATTGCGAATGGGTGGGTAGGGGAGTGTGGAGGAGGGTATGGGGGACATTTGGGATAACATTGGAAATGTAATTGAGGAAAATACCTAAATATATGTGTATATTTATATATATAAAACTAGAGATTTGAAGACAAACAGGATTAGTTGATTGTTCAGCCCTAGCAGACCTCTATTCAGGGATTGAGGCTCATACTGCCACTAGAGATTATGGGAATGTCTCTAGTCAGAATAGCTACCTGGAACCATATTGATGACCAGGAGCTGTACAGAAATGACCCTGACACTTACTGCCTGTGACACTGGAAAGAGCTGGTACCATCTTTCTTTTTTAAATTAGTTTTTATTTTTTATTAGATATCTTGTTCATTTACATTTCAAATGCTATCCTAAAAATTCCCTATATCCTCCCCTGCCCTGCTCCCCATCCCACCCACTCCTGCTTCCTGGCCCTGGCATTCCCCTGTACTGGGACATATGATCTTCCCAAGACCAAGGGCCTCTCCTCCCATTGATGGCCGACTAGGCCATCCTCTTCTACATATGCAACTAGAGACACAGTTCTGGCGGGTACTGATTAGTTCATATTGTTGATCCTCTTATAGGATTGTAGACCCCTTTAGATCCTTGGTTACGTTCTTTAGCCCCTTCTTTAGGGTCCCTGTGTTCCATTCAATAGATGACTGTGAGTATCCTCTCCTGTTTTTGCCAGACACTGGCATAGCCTCTTAAGAGATAGTTATATCTTGGTCCTGTCAGCTAAATCTTGCTGACATATGCAATAGTGTCTAGGTTTGGTGGTTGTATATGGGATGTATCCCTGGGTGGGGAAGTCTCTGGATGGTCCTTTCTTTCATCTCAGCTTCAAACTTGATCTCTGTAACTCTTTCCATGGGTATTTTGTTCCCCATTCTAAGAAGGAACAAAGTATCCACACTTTGATCTTCCTTCTTGTTGAGTTTCATGTGATTTGCAAATTGTATCTTGGGTAGTCTAAGTTTCTGGGTTAATATCTGCTTATCAGTGAGTGCATATTATGTGTGTTCTTTTGTGATTGGGTTACCTCACTCAGGATGATAGCCTCTAGATCCATCCATTTGCCTAAGAATTTCATAAATTCATTGTTTTTAATAGCTGAGTAGTACCCAATTGTGTAAGTGTACCACCTTTTCTGTATCCATTACTCTGTTGAGGGACATCTGGGTTCTTTCCAGCTTCTGGCTACTATAAATAAGGCTGCTATGAATATATTGGAGCATGTGTGTCCTTATTACAAGTAGGAACATCTTCTGGATAAATACCCAGGAAAGGCATTGCTGAATCTTCTGGTAATACTGTGTCCAATTTCCTGAGGAACTGCCAGACTGATTTCCAGAGTGGTTGTATAAGCTTGCAATCCCACCAACAATGGAGGAGTGTTCTGCTTTCTCCACATCCTTGCCAGCATCTGCTGTCACCTGAATTTTTGATCTTAGCCATTCTGACTGTTGTGAGGTGGAGTACTTGAGAGAATAGGCCATTTCTCTCTACCAGGCAGCAGAGAGTAGCTAACCTTGGTAGTAGGTGTGGGTGAGCCTGAGTCGACAAGGGTAGAAGAGCTGATCCTGCCATTTGTCTGTCATAAAGTGCTATGAATGCAGTGATGATGTTCCACCACTACCTCAAGCAGTAGGAAAAGCTGCCCACAGGGTCAGGAATCCTGTGAGTGCCTGATATTGATGGTATCACAGAAGCCAGAGGTGTTGAACCAGACCAACAAGTCATTGCAGTGAATATTTGAAAGTGAAGAGAGAGAGATATACTGTGGGACACACTGTAGCATAATACAGCTGCCATGATGAAGTGTTTTCTATACCTTTATTTTTTGTTTGTTCTGTTTTGTTATTTTTATTTGGCCAGGGAGTTTGCAAAGGTGAAGGGAAGATATGATGTGATGGGAAGATGGGTAGGACTGGGAAGCATGATGTAAAACTTGCAAAGAGAAGGGAGAGACGATAGGGGATTATTGGAGGGTAAACTAGGAAAGTGGATAACATTTTAAATGTAAATGAAGAAAATATGTAATAAAAAAGTTTTAAAAATTGAATCTACTTGAATCAATCTCAGTAAATTTGGGAACAAGACAAGGAAGTCTACTCTCCTCATATCTATTCAGTATAGTGCTCGAAGTGCTAGCTAGAATGTAAAATAACAAAAAGAGATCAAGGAGATACAAACTGGCAAAAAAGAAATAAAGGTATCACTATTTACAGATGATATAATAGTATACACAAGAGACCCCCCCAAAACCACCTGAGAACCTCAGCTGATAAACAACTATAGCAATATGGCCAGCTGTAAAATTAACTAAATAAATTAGTAGCCTTCCTTTATACAAATGATAAACAGGCTGAGAAAGAATTTAGGGAAACAACTCCCTTTAAAATAGCCATAATTAATATAAAATATCTTGGAGCAACTCTAACCAAACAAATGAAAGACCTGTATGACAATACCTTCAAGTCCTTCAAGAAAGAAATAGATCTCAGAAAATGGAGAGATCTTCCCTGCTCATGGATTGGCTGAATTATTATGGTAAAAATGGCCATTCTACCAAAGGCAATCTACAGATCAATGCAATCCCCATCAAAATCCCAACACAGTTCTTCAAAGACATGGAAAGACCAATTCTCAAATTCATCTGGAAAGTAAAAAACCCAGTATAGCCAAAACAATTCTTAACAATAAAAGAACCGCAGGGGAAATCACCATTACTGAACTCATATTTTAATACAGAGCAATAGTGATAACAACTGCATGGTATTGGTACAGAGACAGAAAGGTTGATCAGTGAAATAGAATTGAAAACCCAGAAATAAAACCAGACAAGGACACTTGGTCTTTGACAATGACACCAAAACATACACTAGAAGAAAGAAAGCATCTTTAATAAATGGGCCTGGTCTAATTGTCTGTCTGTATGTAGAGAAATGAAAATAGACCTATAATTGTCACCTTGCACAAAGCTCAAGTCCAAGTAGATCAAGGACCTAAACTTAAAACCAGACACACTCAATCTAATAGAAGAGAAAATAGGTAAAAGTTTTGAACTCTTTGGCACAGGGGGAAATTTCCCAAAGAAAGTTCCAATGGCTCATGCTCTAAGATCAAGACTTGATAAATGGGACCTCATGAAACTGGACAGTACATAGTACATTTGTAAGGCAAAGGACATAGTCAATAAGAAAAATTGGCAACCTACATATTGGGAAAATTATTCACTAACCACACATCTGATAATACAAAACATATAAAGAACTCAAGAAGCAAACCACCAAAACACCAAACAATCCAATAAAAAAATGGGTTATAGAACTATACCTAGAATTCACAACAGAGGAATCACGAATGGCTGAGAAGTACATAATGAAATGTTCAAAGTCCTTAGTGATCAGAGAAATGCAAGTCAAAACAACTCTGAGATTTTACCTTACAGTAATCAGAATGGCTAAGATCAAACCTCAGGTGACAACATATGTTGGTGAGGATGTAAAGAAAGAATACTCCTCCATTGCTGGTGGGATTACAAACTGGTAAAACCACTTGGGAAATCAATCTTGATTTTCCTCAGGAAATCAGAAATATATCTACCTGAAGACCCAACAGTACCACTCTTGGGAATATACCCAAAAGATACCCCACAATGGCCCAGGGGCATGCGTTTCATATGTTCATAGCATCCTTATTTATGATATCCAGAAGCTGGAAACAAAGCAGATGTCCCACGACAGAAGAATGGATACAGAGGACATGTTTCATTTACACAATGGAATACTTCTCAGCTAAGAGGAATGAGGACATCCTGAGTTTTGCAGGCAAATATATGGAACTAGAAAATATCATCCTGAGTGAGGTAACTCAGACCCAAAAAGACATGCATGGTATGTATGCACTAACAAGTGGATATTAGAAAAAAAATACAGAATACCCAAGATATAGTCCACAGAACTCTAAAGGGCTCAAGTGAGGATGCCCCAGTCTCACTGGGAGGGAAAAGAAAGCAATCACAAGTCAGAGAGTGGGAGGGATCTGGGAGGGAAAATGGATGGGGGATGGTGGGAAGGCTAACTTGATCTGGTATTGGGTGAGGAAAGAGGGTTGAAGCCCTATGGGCCAGCATGAAGAATGGAAACAGGTAACCTTTGGAGGTAAGGGTTGGGAAGACTGTCCAGAATGCACAGAGACTTGGGAGGTAAAAGACTCAGGACTCAAAGGGAGGGACCTTAGATTAAATGCCTGGCAGTAGAAAGAGGGAACCTATAGAGCTCACCTCCAGGAGGAAGACAGGGCATTAAATGAGGGGGGAGTTTGCCATCCCACAGTCAAAACTCTGACCCATAATTGTTCCTGTCTGAAAGAACTACAGGGCTGTAAATGGAGAGGAGCCCGAGGAAAAGAAGGTCCTGTGACCAAAGTGGGATTCAGCTGAAGGAGACATCCCAAGGCCTGACACTGTTACTGAGGCTATGGAGTGCTCACTAAAAGGGACCTAGCATGACCTTACTCCTGAAGACCCAACAAGCAGCTAAAAGATTCAGATGCAGATATTTGCACCCAACCAATTGACAGAAGCTGCTGACCCCTGTGGCTGAATTAGGGAAAGACTGAAAGAAGCTGAGGAAGAGGGCAATCCTGTAGGAGAACCAGCATTCTCAATTAATTTGGATCCATGATAGCTCTCAAACACTGGACCACCAAACAGTTAGCATACACCAGCTGATATGAGGCTTTCAACACATGCGGCAGAGGACTGCTGTATCTGTGTTCAATCAAAGAAGATGCACCTAACCTTCAAGAGACTGGAGGAGTTTAAGAGATTAGGAGTTTAGGAGGAGACAGGAAGTTTAGAGGTCAGGCAGGGTAGGGGGTGAGGGGTGAGGATATCCTAGTGGAGAAAGGGGGTGGGGAGGAGGTATGGGGTGTGGAAAAGTCAGAGGGTAGACTGTGGGGTGAATAAAATCTGGAGTGTATTGCATATGACAACAAGTTTTTTGCTGAAAGGACCCTGATATAGCTGTCTCCTGTGAGGCTTTGCCAGTGCCTGGCCAATACAGAGTGGATGCTCACAGTCATCTATTGGATAGAACACAGGGCCCTAATGGAGGAGCTAGAGAAAATACCCAAGGAGCTGAAGGGGTCTGCAACCCTATAGGTGGAACAAAAATATGAGATAATCAGTACCCCCACACCTCGTGTCTCTAGCTGCATATGTATCAGAACATGGCCTAGTGGGCCATTATTGGAAAGAGAGGCCCCTTGGTCTTGCAAACTTTATATGCCCCAGTACAGGGGAATGCCAGGGCCAAGAAGTGGGAGTGAGTGGGTAGGGGAGCAGGGCGGAGGGAAGGTATAGGGGACTTTTGGGATAGCATCTGAAATGTAAATGAAGAAAATATCTAATAAAAAATTTAAAAAATAAAATCAAATCTGGATTTAAAAAAATAAATTAATTACAGAAAAATCGAAGTAGGACAAAACAAAAAGAAGTAAAAGAGGACAAAAAAAGCACAAGAAAAATATATCAATGCAGATGAAGCTGTCTAGTCTTCACTATGATCTGTTCTTTTCCAATTAGATGATTTCCATATATGTATGTATATGAGGAAGATTCTCCTGTATTAGGATTTCACTCTGCCACTCAAATAGACTTCAATTTTAGCTGTTTGTCTCTGTATAAATCATGTCCCACTCATCTTTGCTCCCCATTTGATCTGTCTATTCCAGGCCACTCATCCCCATCCATAGCTACAAATGCTATTTTCCCTTCATATGGATATTTATCCCTCTCCCATTACATTACACTACACTACCCTCTTAGGTTATATGGATAGTAGCCTGAGTATCATCTTAACAGCGAAAATCCCCAATAAATATGTACTTGTCATATTTGTCTTTCTGGTTTGGGGATATTTACTCAGGATGATTTTCCATTTCCATCTACCTACAAATTTCATGTTGTAACTTTTTTACTCACTTCATATCCCTCCCATTGCCCCACCTCTTTTGTCATCCACTCCCATAATCCTCCCTCCATCCCCCTTCTCTCCATTTTGTTTGATGTTTACTACTAGCTTGCTGTATATTGTTTTTATTATATTTAGTAATGGACCTTGAATTCCTATTCTCTCCAATACTTTGTATTTTGTCAAAGGATTTTCAGCATCTAATGAGAGGATCATATTTTTTTTTCCTTTAAGTTTGTTTATATAGTGGATTAAGTTGATAGATGTCCGTATATAGCCATAATCTGTTTCTTATCCTTCTCCTTCTCCTTCTCCTCCTCTTCTTCTTCTCCTTCTTCTCCTTCTTCTCCTTCTTCTTCTCCTTCTTCTTCTCCTTCTTCTTCTTCTTCTTCTTCTTCTTCTTCTTCTTCTTCTTCTTCTTCTTCTTCTTCTTCTTCTTCTATTTCTTCATCCTCTTTATTTATTGAAAAGGTGTTGCATTATCGTTAAAGCCCTTTTCTGCATTTAATTGTCACATGGCTTTTTGCCTTTCAGTTTGTTTAGATGATGGATCACATTTATTGATTTACATATGCGGAAACAGCCATGGATCTCATTCTTACATTTGCAAATCCTTTGCCTCTATGTTCATAGGAGAAATTGATGTGACAATTTTTCTTTCTTGAGTTTTTATACTTTTTTTAAAAAGGATAATTATGACCTCATAAGGTGAATGGGCAATATTCCTTCTGTTTTTATTTTGTAGTAAAATCTGGGAAGTACTTGAATTAATTCTTACTTTGAAATATTGTGGAATGTAAGCAAATAAAATAATTTAATAAAAAATATTTTTCTTCCCTCTTTAATCTTTTACTGGTGAGATTTCCTTTTAGGTTCATATTCAAATACCTAAAGTTTTCATTTCCAGAATACCTGTAGCTTGAGAATTCTTTATTGATTTTATTTCTACTCTTGGGTGTTGAACTATTTTATTCATTTCCTTTGCTTTTTCTGTCTTCATTAATTCCATCATTTCTCCAATAAGGGGCTCTTTAACATGTATTGAGGCTATTTAAAAGTCTTTGTGCTTCTGCTCTGATGCATTTAGCAGAGCCACTGTAGTAAGTTGTAGGGCTTATTGGAACCTAATACACGGTTGTTGTCATGAAGAAGGGAGAGGCACAGCCCAACACAAAGCAGTGAGTAGCCCATGGTGACCTCTCACTGCACATAGGGGCTTCGAGTTGATACTGTGTGATTTTGTGTTAGCTAAAAAATGCCCAATTCAGAAATTATCATATAGTCTTTTGGGGAAGGGTTTCTGGTGGATATATAAAAGTTTGTAATCAAACAGGAGCCAATGAAAGGTAACATCCATCACCGAGGATCTACCCACCCTTTCTCCTGAATGACAGACTAACACTCACTCCCAACATCAAGAAGAATTGCATTTCCTACCACATAAATAAGATGCACAAAAAGATACTGAAGCTAGAAATTATACTTTTTCTCTTTTTTAAGGATTTTATTTGCACAAACATTAAAAGTGAAAATAAAGTTACTTTAGAAAACATGAGCATTCAGTAGTGAAAGCAAAAGTTACAGTACTCATGTGAAATATTTGAAAGCTCCCAGAATTCACATTACAATGTGGATTTTGTGGGACTCAAGAGTTTAACATAGTCAATAAAGTCTGTTCATTGGAGTGGATGGCACTCCTCTGGAAATAGAGTCTCATGCCACATGCTTTCTTGTGAACATCAGGGTGCTCACACAGTAGGGTATTGGGCCAATGAAGCAATTGCACAGTGGTTGTTCCTGTCTTTGGCAATCATCATATATCCACTCAATCCCCATCGTCTACCCCAGCTGAAAGAAAACGTATTTTCCATTTAGTAGAAATAATAACACATGATAGACTTATTACAATAACTGACAAGAGGCCTACAAACAGAAGTATCAGAGAAAGCAAAAGGTCTACTCCTGAGTTCAAGAGGTGCCTCAACCACGATGTGAATACTACAGCAGAGAATGGGACTTTCCACCCATATGTGCATTAAAATTAAAAACATGATTTACGCATGACAAAGTAATGGCACTGACATGAAACGTGTATCCTAGAAACCAGAGTAAGAGTGGAAATTACACAATAATATATTGTTAGTATGTTCTTAGAGATATAGGGTAGCTTAGAGTTCAATGAGTGGAGATCAACTCCAAGGGCCATTTACAAGCCAGATTTATGTTGTAGTGTGCCTGTAATAAAAGGTTTTGGAACATGGACACAGGGTATACACGTTGCAAGCTGGCTAGCTAGAGTAAATAATAATTCCTAGATCAGCCAGAAACACTGCCTCAATATGAAAGTTGTGTAATGATTGAGAAACAATTGATGTTAAAATCAGTGTTCTACGCAGGTGCACACATGTGTCCACAGACATGCACATAGGCAAATAGACCTACATGAAAAAATAAGAATAAACTTTGTTCAACTTAACTGGGTCAATAGTTTTTAGGCTGTGTATCAAAATACTGAATGCAATATTCAGTCTCTTCATGAATCCCCTGTTAGGGCATCTAGGCCCTTAACCACTAAACAATCTCTCTAGCCTTGGGAATTTTAAATATAGAAAGTTTGGCAATTTATACCTGTTCTTGATCAGCCAGTAATTATTGCCATCCGTTTCATTTCCCACATAACCATAGCCAATTATCAAAACTGCATGATTCACAGAACTTGTGCAATTTGGTTCATAATAAACACCTGAGAAATACAATGGAAGCTGTTATGAGATGCGAAGGATACATAACAGTGAGCAATGACAATAGGGAGGCATTTTCACAGGTATTGAAATTATATAAACTACAATGGAATAATGAGTCTGATGAATAGTTCTAAATATATATATATATATATATATATATATATATATATATATATATAATATATATTTTCACAGAAAACTGAAAAATTCAAAATAGTGATATTTGTTGATAACCATGGTTTACAAGCATATGAGATGACTTCTTTTTTTTTTTATTTGTTTTTTTATTTTTATTTTTTTCAGCTATTTTTTTTATTTCGTATTTTCCTCAATTACATTTCCAATGCTATCCCAAAAGTTTCCCACCCACCCCCACTCCCCTACCCACCCATTCCCATTTTTTGGCCCTGGCGTTCCCCTATTTTTATTATGAGAATCTCGTGTCAACTTCAACTTACAGGACATAAATTACTTAAACCAAAGGCTCTGTTATAATTTGATATCAGATATTCTGTCTCAGTAAATATATAAAAGTTCGACAAAAGTGAGAAGAGTTGAAAATTTAGCTAACCAATAAAGTTTATCATGCAGACGTTCATATCAGGTGAAATTCAGTACTTAGAAATATTACATGGAGATGAGTAAAATCCAGACACTCAAACATTCACATAATATGTTTTAAGTAACAGCTGGTCTGTGAACTTGTTGTGGCATAGGGAATATCACAATTTTTTTCTTCATATCTAGAAGGAAATATACTAACCTCCATCATAGAACCTAAAACTACTGGAGACAACATGAATTCCAGTAGCAATGGGGCCTTTAGTTGCTACAGCATCCATGAGGACATCTTCACTTTCTGGGAGGACCACAAATCCTGTGATTTTAGCAGCAGAATTTTTAGGATTGTACCTGCATAGTCCTTCCTTTAAAAGATAAAGAAGTAGAAACTCAGTTACTTCCACTTACAGCCTGGAAGAAAGAATCAGAACCACAACATTCTGCACTTTGCAAATGAACAAATTCAAAGGATTATTAAAAATAATCCCAGGAAGTAAAATATTACCATATGATTAGGAACTAAAAATAAGTTCTTTTATCTTCAATAACAACCAATAGGTCTTCATAATCATTAGAAAATTAAGTGTCACAGAGATGTTAAATATCTGTACAACTGTTTCCATATTCTCCATGTACACAAAAAGAAAAAAGGCCATACTGATACTTTCACGCCAAAATCTTAAACAAAAAATATATGACAACAAGGATATTGAACAAAGAGATTCTACCATGTATTTTGAGCTCTGAGATAGTGTACTATCTCTACAATTGTCACTCACTAGAAGCTGAGCTGAAATGACAACATAGGAAGTCCACTTACTTTTCCTTCATAAGGATAGGTTGCCTGAGCCTCCAGACCTCCATTGTGCAAAACGTACTGGAATCCATTGTATGTATTACCCCAACGACAGCCTCTATTGCCTTGAGGCCTAGAACAGTCCACTAGGTTCTGTACACTCAGTGGGATCAGTTTGCCTGTTTTCTTGAACATTTGTCCTTCTATGGCACCAGTCACAGGAAAAGCCCAACAAGAATTACAATTTCTCTAAGCAGAGAAGAAAATATGATTATTCATAAACAAATACTAACTCAAGAAACAATTTGGACAAGCTAATAATTAAGGAAAATGGGAAAATGGCAGTTGATAGGTCCATAGAAAGAAATGGTTAGTCTCCTAGAGGACTTGGATGCAGCCAATATGTACCCGATGCAGTACATACATACACACACACACACACACACACACACACACACACACACACACACCTGAGCAGGAGCTATTGGTTTTATGGGTTACTAATGACAATAGAAGGAGGCGTGTGTTCTACAGTGAGAAGAGAATCTAAAAGTTCAAGAATATGTGTGGCAGATTGCAAAGATCAATACATACTGTACAATGTATAAAAATTTCAAGGAAGAAAAAAACTATTATTAAAAAACTAACTGCAATTCCCTCCACATTCAATTTGAATGCATAGATATATCCTGTTTTGACATTCATGTGGTTTAAGAAGATGAGCATAGCCTGGCAGGGTGGTTCATGCCTTTAATTCCAGCATTTGGGAGGCAGACACAGGCAGATCTCTGTGGATTCAAGGCCAGTCTAGTCTCCAAATGAATTCCAGGTCAGCCAGAGTTCTTAAAACAAGAAAACCTGTCTCAAACAAAGCAAAGAAGAAAGTAAACAAACAAACAAAAACCAAAAAGGAGGAGGAGCAGAAGAAGTAGATTATGGTGATGGAGGAGAAGAAGAAGAAGAAGAAGAAGAAGAAGAAGAAGAAGAAGAAGAAGAAGAAGAAGAAGAAGAAGAAGAAGGAAGAAGAAAGAAGGAGGAGGAAGAAGGAGGAGGAGGAGGAGGAGGAGGAGGAGGAGGAGGAGGAGGAGGAAAGGCATGTGACACTATCATACCTGATTCCTCACACGAGTCACATAGCCTTCATTTCGCCAATCAACAAATTTGGGCAAAGCATCTTTCCAATACCAAGATTTAGGAAAAGGACTACCAAGTGCACGTTTCCAGAGACTTTTTCTTGTGTTGTCAACTGGCAATGTAGCACCAATTACAATGTTCATGAATTCTTCATCAGTCTTCAAGGAAAAGTATGTAAATTATTATTAAAGACTTCATGTAAAGAACTCAAGAAAACACTGTGTGAAGCAATTCATATTACACTCACCATGTCAGCAAACCCATTTAATCCCATGGTGTAGGTATTCTTCCCTAGGGAATTCTCCCTGTTATGCAGTTTAATCCTTTTTACATTTTCTTCCCATATTGCTCTTCTCAGTACTTCTTCCTCCTGAAGGAGCATATAATGGAAGACAATTCATTATATTTGAATTCCAGCACAACTTGCTGTTGTGGGTGTTAAGAGGCCAAGGAAGAGATATCAGAATACTATGGTCTCACTTTTATATACTGAGGAAAGGAGACTCTGGACATCGTGTGCTCACAATGATTCTTAGTAGGTAAACTCTCAGTGGTGGTGCTGGTTTTAGTGGAGCACCCATGATCTCTCATGCACCTAGACATTTTTACCCTGGGGACTCTCTGGACATTTTCTTGGATACCAACCGGACTGTATAATTTTTCAAAGCTTCCCATCCACTCTTTCCATTCGACATCCAAACTGGGATCAAATGCTGAAACACCTGACAGGATTCCCAAGCACAGGATGACCAGGAAGAAAGCAGGAGTCATGTCTCAACCTGAATATGAAAGAGAAATAAAGATATGTCTGTACTAGTGTTTTAAAAATGTCTTCTTACTATGTCCTGAGAAATTAAGCCATCCATGGTTAATAAAATAATTTCTGTTAATACTCCAAACACTTTTCAAAGATTGTAGAAATCCTTGAGAATGTTTTTGAACCGAGTCACTCAGTAGTGGTTATTAGACCCATTGTAAAATGAAAATCATGTACACAGAATTCTAGCACTGTAAACTTTAGGTGTACTCCATCTTGTTTTAGAAAGATATCCATGCACAATGAGGAAGTAGTTTTTTAAGATATCACTTATAATTTCCACCATGCAGAACTTCTATCATGTAGTAATGAGTTTTAATTTCAAGGTGAACTCAAGAGTTGGGGCCATCTATCATCATATGCCTTTCTCATATATAACAAGTGGTGGGCATGTCTTTAACCTTCTCTTCTTCATTGAAACAATGTGAAATATCATCTAGAAAGAATGTGGGAAGTATTACTTTCTATTCTTGCCACATAACCCATGGGATTATACAAACAAATTCCTACTCCCTACCTATATAAGAATGATGTCACTTAAAAAAAACAATAGGAATCTAAAGTCATGAGAAAAAGGAAGTATGATAGCAAGTCAATAATAGGATTTTATATCCTGTATTTGCTGGATTTCTAAATCAACACTCCCCATAGGACGTGATAGGGACATATCACCTGCTACTGCATATGCACCTGTAAATTGAAAACAGTTATGTCTATGGGTTAGTGCAAGGGATGTCTTCAAAGAAAAACAGCTGCAACTCTGTGGACAGAAGCAGACTTTCAGACCAAAAAAAGACTTGACTTTCTCTTTAAAATTTCTACCCACCCCTGCTCTAACTACAGAGAGGACTGGTGATGCTTAGGCTATATTTTTCTTCTCTTTGATCTGCTTGATTCTCCATGGAGTCTCCCAAAACACCCATCCAAGCCCATTTTCGATTCTGCCATTCACTGGCAGAGCCTTACCTTTCTGGGATGACCACTACTGCCTCAGATCACTCCAGAGATTCAACTCGTTGGAGGATGATCAGGTTCAGGGTCTGGCACAGCTATAAATCTGAAGTATCTGTAGGGTTGGACCCGCCCCTACTTTTGATTGGCTGTGTGGGTGACTAGATTAAGCCTCTAGGCACTGGGACTTCAGGCATCTTCTGAGATATAATCTGATTGTCCCTTTGACATAGCTGTAGGCTACCTCTGTGGACAGCAGGAAGTGGAATTTGTGAACCTTATCAAAGAAAAGTAGATAGCCATCCTGTAGGCCTTGGATCACAATATACTAGATATTTTTGCTTCCTTGATTGGGTTTCCTGTAAAATATATGTGGTGTTCCTGTAAAATATATGTGGTGCCTTTTTTTGTTTTATATTTTTGTTTTTTCGATTTTTATTAGATATTTTCTTCATTTACATTTCAAATGCTATCCCGAAAGTCCCCTATCCCCCCCCCCCCGCCCTGCTCCCCTACCCACCCACTCCCACTTCTTGGCCCTGGCGTTTCCCTGTACTAGGGCATATAAAGTTTGCAATACCAAGAGGCTTCTTTTCCCAATGGTGGCCGACTAGGCCATCTTCTGTTACATATGCAGCTAGAGACACGAACTCTGGGGGTTACTGATTAGTTCATATTGTTGTTCCTCCTATAGGGCTGCAGACCCCTTCAGCTCCTTGGGTACTTTCTCTAGCTCCTTCATTGGGGGCCCTTTGTTCCATCCAATAGATGACTGTGAGCATCCACTTCTGTATTTGCCAGGCACTGGCATAGCCTCACAAGAGACAGCTCTATCAGAGTCCTTTCAGCAAATTCTTGCTGGAATATGCAATATTGTCAGTGTTTGATCACTGATTATGGGATGGATCCCCAGATGGGGCAGTCTCTGGATGGTCCATCCTTTTGTCTCAGCTCCAAACTTTGTCTCTGTAACTCCTTCTATGGGTGTTTTGTTCCCCATTCTAAGGAGGGACGAAGTATCCATACTTTGGTCTTCCTTCTTGAGTTTCATGTGTATCTTCGGTATTCTAAGTTTCTGGGTTAATCTAAACAAAGAATTCTCAAATGAGGAATACTGAATGGCTGACAAGCACCTAAAATGTTCAACATCCTTAAGCATCAGGGAAATTCACATCAAACAACCCTGAGATTCCACCTCACACCAGTCAGAATGCCTAAGATAAAAAATTCAGGTGACAGCAGATGCTGGCAAGATTGTGGAGAAAGAGGAACACTCCTCCATTGTTGGTGGGATTGCAAGCTTGTACAACCACTCTGGAAATCAGTCTGGTGGTTCCTCAGAAAATTGGACATAGTACTACTGGAGGATCCCGCAATACCTCTCCTGGGCATATATCCAGAAGATGTTCCAACTGGTAAGAAGGACACATGCTCCACTATGTTCATAGCAGCCTTATTTATAATACCCAGAAGCTGGAAAGAACCCAGATGCCCCTCAACAGAGGAATGGATACAGAAAATGTGGTACATTTACACAATGGAGTACTACTCAGCTATTAAAAACAATGAATTTATGAAATTCTTAGGCAAATAGATGCATCTGGAGGATACCACCCTGAGTGAGATAACCCAATCACAAAAGAACATACATGATATGTACTCCCTGATAAGTGGTGCTGTACTGTTTACGTTTAGAATAGGATTTTTTTTTTACCATCCCTTACATGGGCTAGTCATTATATTTTATGTCATGTTTTGTCCATAGCTATGGTTGAATACTTTGAGAACACAGACCCTGGGATGCTCTTTTCCTGGTATCATGGTGCAACATGGAAGGATCGCATGATAATCTTTAGGAGACAGTGACACCCAAAGAAGAAATTGATATTCAAGGCTTAGCCGCACAATAGTGTATATGAGTGAATGTTCTGTGAGTGGTCTCATTAAATTTGCTGGGTCTTCTCTTGGAAAGTAAATTGAATCACCCCCTAGAAGCACCATCTTACCTTTCCACTTCATTGTGGCAACATTGTGATAACTGGAAATGCCTGTTTTGGCTATTTTCAGGACTTAGTTTGGTTGCCCTAAGAGCACACACATTGTTTGACAGCACCGCAAAGAGATATTTAGAAGAATTTCCTCTTCAAGTTTGCACTGCACACTGAAAAGTAATCCTCTACTTCTCTCCCCTACCCTAAGCACCCATCATTTCTTTTTGTCATTGTAGATATTTGGTTACAGCTTTTGGTTTAGTTCTTCTCCATAAAAGACTTCTGATCAAACATAGTTTCCATTGTATCAGTCTGAAAAACTGGGACCATTAAGAAATATATTAGGACACCGTCAATAAGACAAAAAGGCCACCAACAGACTGGGAAAGGATCTTTACCTATCCTAAATCAGATAGGGGACTAATATCTAATATACATAAAGAATTGAAGAAGGTGGGCTTCAGAAAATCAGATAACCCCATTAAAAAATGTGGCTCAGAGCTAAACAAAGATTTCTCACCTGAGGAATACTGAATGGCCGAGAAGCACCTGAAAAAATGTTCAGCATCCTTAATCATCAGGGAAATGCAAATCAAAACAGCCCTGAGATTCCATCTCACACCAGTCATAATGGTTAAGATCAAAAATTCAGGTGACAGCAGATGCTGGCAAGGATGTGGAGAAAGAGGAACACTCCTCCATTGCTGGTGGGATTGCAAGCTTGTACAACCACTCAGGAAATCAATCTGGTGGTTCCTCAGAAAATTGGACATAGTACTACCGGAGGATCCTGTAATACCTCTCCTGGGCATATATCCAGAAGATGTTCCAACTGGTAAGAAAGACACATGCTCCACTATGTTCATAGCAGCCTTATTTATAATAGCCAGAAGCTGGAAAGAACCCAGATGCCCTTCAACAGAGGAATGGATACAGAAAATGTGGTACATTTACACAATGGAGTACTACTCAGCTATTAAAAAGAATGAATTTATGAAATTCCTAGGCAAATGGATTGACCTGGAGGGCATCATCCTGAGTGAGGTAACACAATCACAAAAGAACTCACACAATATGTACTCACTGATAAGTGGATATTAGCCCAGAAACTTAGAATACCCAAGATACAAGATACAAAGCACATGAAACTCAAGAAGAACGAAGACCAAAGTGTGGACACTTTGCCCATTCTTAGAATTGGGAACAAAACACCCATGCAAGGAGTTACAGAGACAAAATTTGGAGCTGTGACAAAAGGATGGACCATCTAGAGACTACCATATCCGGGGATCCATCCCATAATCAGCCGCCAAATGTAGACATCATTGCATACACTAGCAAGATTTTGCTGAAAGGACCCTGATATAGCTGTCTCTTGTGAGACTATGCTGGGGCCTAGCAAACACAGAAGTGGATGCTCACAGTCAGCTATTGGATGGATCACAAGGCCCCCAGTGGAGTAGCTAGAGAAAGTATCTATGCAATTAAAGAGATCTGCAACCCTATAGGTGGAACAATAATATGAACTAACCAGTACCCCCTGGAGCTTGTGTCTCTAGCTGCATATGTATCGGAAGATGGCCTAGCCGGGCCATCAGTGGAAAGAGAGGCCCATTGGTCGTGCAAACTTTATATGCCTCAGTACAGGAGAACGCCAGGGCCAAGAAGTGGGAGTGGGTGGGTAGGGGAGTCGGGGGGAGGGTATGGGGGACTTTTGGGATAGCATTGGAAATGTAAATGAGGAAAATACCTAACAAAAAAATTAAAAAAAAGAAATATATTATTCCACAATAATGACTGTCATATTTTCACTTTGTGTTCTCAGGTTGAAATATTATACATGGCAAAGAGAAGCCATACTTGATTTATCAATTTATTATTGTATTTGGTGTTTTTCCCAGTTCAGGTAAAAATGCATGGCATCTATCTCCATTACACCCTATATGACACAATGGGCACAAAACCTGAGAATATTTAAGTCATTACTAAATGTTGAGTATATAGCAAAAAGATGATTTTTTTTTTTGAGACAGGGTTTCTCTGTATAGCTCTGCCTGTTCTGGAACTCACTTTTTAGACTAGGCTGGCCTTGAACTCAGAAATCTGCCTGCCTCTGCCTCTGCTGGGATTAAAAGTGTGTGCCACCAACTCCCGGCAAAGAAAGAAAGAAAGAAAGAAAGAAAGAAAGAAAGAAAGAAAGAAAGAAAGAAAGAAAGAAAGAAAGAAAGAAAGAAAGAAAGAAAGGAAGAAAGAAAGAAAGAAGATTTTTTAAAGGATTACCTAAGTTGTTTTATAGAAGTTAGAAACACCAATAAGAGACATTAGCTCTTTCTGTATACCCCATAGTCCTCTACGTTCTGTGGGCTTTCTGCTTGTTTCTTTCTTTGGCATTTCTATTTATTTTTAATTAACTTGTGAATTTCACACAGTATATTTTTACCATATCCATTCCATTCTCTTAATTACTCCAGGATGCTCTGTTTCCCACTACCAATACTACATCATGCTCTTATACTCAGTTACTAAAAAGAGAAAGAAAAGATCGCTAAAACCCTGGGATCTATTGATGTTGAGTAAGCACTGCTGAGCATGCAGTCTGTTTTAGAGTGTGACATATTGTCTCTATCCACTGCAGAAATATGGCTTCCCCTCTCCACAAAGCTATCATGTGTAAATAATGTTTTGACGAGTGTTGGGACCTTTGGCACTTATCCATCTTCATCTTGGGAATTTTGTCTGACTTAAGCTGTCTTGTGCATGCTGTGACAGTCTCTGTGATTTCACATGTGTATCTGTTATATGCTATCTAGGGTCAAGGTTAGTAGACTCTGTTGGTCTTTACATTGATTTCCTATCCTCTTCAGGGCTTTCAATCCTTTCCTCAATTCTCCATAAGAGACCTAACTTCTGTCAGGTGTTTGGATGTGGGCATCTGCATCTGTTTCAGTCAGTTTCTGAATAGGACATCGGAAAGAACAGTTATGCTAAGCTACTGTTTATATGCATAACAGTGTATGATTACTAATGTGAGGGATTGGTCTTCGTCCATGGGTTGGTTTTCATGTTGGGCTGCTTATTGGTTGGCTATTCCTTCAGACTGTGCTCTGTCTTTGTCCCTTCATTTCTTTTAGACAGGACAAATTTCATGTAAAAAGAAAGATTCTCAAATGAGTAATATGGAATGGCTAAGAAGCATGTAAAAAAATGTTCAACATAATTAGTCATCAGGGAAATGCAAGTCAAAGCAACCCTAAGATTTCACCTCACACCAGTCAGAGTGGCTAAGATCAAAAACTCAGGTGACAGCAAATGCTGGCAAGAAAGAGAAGAAAGAGGAACACTCCTCCGTTGCTGGTGGGATTGCAAGCTGGTACAACCACTCTGGAAATCAGTTTGTAGGGTTCAGAAGATTGGATATAGTACTGAAGGACCCAGCAATACCACTCCTGAGCACATACCCAGGATACACTCCAACTTGTAATAAGGACAAATGCCCTACTATATTAACAGCAGCCTTATTTATAATAGCCAAAAGCTGAAAGGAACCCAGATGCCCCTCAACAGAGGAATGGATACAGAAATGTTGTACATATACACAAAGAAGTACTATGCAGCTATTACAAAATGAATTTATGAAATTTTTAGACAAGTGGATTGATCTGGAGCACATGATCCTAAATGAGGTAATGAGATTTCAAAAGAACACACATGATATGCACTCACTAATAAGTGGATATTAGTCCAGAAGCTTGGAATACCCAAGATACAATTTGCAAAACACATAAAACTCAAGGAGAAGGAAGACCAAAGTGTGGACACTTGGATCCTCTTAGAAGGGGGAACAAAATCCCCATGGAAGGAGTTACAGAGACAGAGTGTGAAGCTCAGACTGCTCCACCTAGGTATTCATTCCATAAACAACCACCAAACCCCAGACACTATTGTGGATGCCAACAAGATCTTGCTGACAGGAACCTGATATAGCTGTCTCCTGAGAGACTCTGCCAGTGCCTGACGAATACAGAAGTGGATCCCCACAGCCATCCATTGGACTGAACACAGGGTTACCAATGAAGGAGGTAAAGAAAGTACCCAAGGAGCTGAAGGAGTTAGCAGCCCCATAGGAGGAACAACAATATGAACTAACCAGTACCTATAGAGCTCCCTGGGACCAAACTACCAAACGAAGAAAATACATGGTAGGACTCATGGCTCTAGCTGCATATGTAGCAGAGGATGGCCTAGTCTGTCTTAAATGGGAGGAGAGGCCCTTGGTTCTATTTGGATGGTTTTATGCCTCAGTATAAGAGAATGCCAGCGCCATGAAGTTGGAGTGGGTGGGTTGGTGAGAAGGGGGTGTGGGGAGGGAACAGGTGGTTTTTAGAGGGAAACTAGGAAAGGGAATAACATTCAAAATGTAAATAAGGAAAATATCAAATAATTTTTTTTGGGTGGATTGGTGTCCTTATCCCTTCTCTGGGGGTCCTGCCTGTCTACAAGAAGTGGCCTCTCTACTATGTTAATAGCAGCTTTATTAGTAATATCCCGAAACTGGAAACAATACAGATATCCATCAATCGGCAGATAGATAAAGGTGGTTCATTCACACACCAGAATACTATTCAGCTATTAAAAATGAGGACATCATGAATTTTACAGGCAAATGGATGGAAGTAGAAAATGTCATTCTGAGTGAGGTAATGCAGACCCAAAGGTACATGCATGGTATCATTCCATGGATAAGTGTATATTAGCCAATAAAAGTACAGAATACCTAGGATACAATCTATAGACGAAAACAATTTTAACAAACAGGAAGTTGCAAATGAGGATGCTTCATTCACACGTAGACGGGGAAAATAATCATAGAATGCAGGGGGTGTTTTTGGTGGGAAAGAAGAGGGGGTGAGAAAGAGGAAATAGATCAGGTGTGGGGACAGGGCAGGAGAGAATCCCAGAGGGCTAGGAGAATTAATGGAAATATGTAGCTTCTAGGGTAGGAGTTGGGAGGGGGACCATCTAGAAACTACCAGAGTCTTGGGAGGTAAGAGACTCACAGAACCCAATGGAAGTGACCTTAGTCAACAACCCAAACAGTGTGGAGAGGGAACTCAAAATGTCTGCCTCCAGTAGATAGACAGCACCTCAAGTGGATGGAAGGTTTATCAAAGGACAGTCAAAATGTTTGACACACAATTGTCCCTGTATAAAAGAACTGCAGTGGCAAAAATGGAGAAGAGAGTGAGGGAAAGGAGGTCCAGTAACCTCCTTGGACACAACTTAGGAACCATCTCATGGGGAGACACCAAAGCCTAATATTATTACTATGCTATGACGTGCTTACAGGCAGGAGCCTAGCATGGCTGTCCTCAGAGAGACCCTAACAACAGATGACTGAGACAAAGGCAGACACTCCTACTCAATCATTGCACTGATTTTATGGTTTAATTAGGGGAAGGATTGAAGAAGCTGAAAGGGTGGACAACTCCATATGAAGACCTGCAGTGCCAACTAATCCGACATCCTGGGAGCTCCCAGAGACTGAGCTACCAACCATGTAGCACACGCAGGCTGTTGCAAGGCCATGGACATGTATAGGAGAGGATTGACTGGTCTGGCATCAGTGGGAGAAGATGTGCCTAATTTTTGAGAGATGTGGGGCCCCAGGGAATGGGGTGCCTTGTGGGGGTTATGGGAAGCACCCACTCAGAGGCAAGGGGGAGGAGGGATGTTATGAGGAAATGTGAGAGGGAGACTGGGAGGCAGGGCAATGGCTGGAAGGAAAATAATTTGGAAAAAAAACAATGATAAAGAACTAAAGTCTATGAGGAGGGTATAACAGTAACTCTTTCCTCCCCTTCTACACTAGAAGTTTTTCACATAGACTCATATACCATATTTTTTACCAAACATAGAAGGCTGAATTCACACTGTTATCTGAATTTTCTTGCTGATCTCTAGAGGCATCTACTATTTTCTCCCTTACAAATATATAGACCCATCCTTCAAACTGTAACATATACTACTAACATACTCCTTTACTAGAATAATTTAGCTGTAGGCAGAAAATGGTCAGAATACATGGAGACATCTGAATGATTTTGAATCTGGCAATTACAGTGAACTCTAGCTTAGAATGTTTAACTGATGAACTATCACTCTGTGTTTCACAGAGCAATGATTTTGGACGTTGGGTCAGGTACTCTCTGAGCTCCAAAAAGAAGATGTAATCATCAGGAAAGAACTAGTCAACAGGAAAAGCCTTAGGCCAAAACATTCTACTCCTTCTGAGACGCACCTACCCAAGTGCCTCCACGTAGACATAAGGAGGACATAGTTCTTCCTTCTCTATGTCTCTACCTTCTTTACACTCTCTTACTTCTATATCTTTCTAACTGACATGTCCTTTGCTTGTTCAAAGTCAGCAGAGAAAAATTATACAGCAGAGATATTCCTTCAATATAGTATTTATTTGTGAATATGTCATAAGTAATGTTCTCTACATTCTAAAACCAAGACCAGGAATCATGGGCACCTCACAACCTCAGATGCCTAGCTGCTGCTCTGCCTCCCTGACCAAAAGGAGGCACTTTATCTGAAGGGACGAACAAGCTATCCTTGGCACCAAGGTGATGCTCCAGTACCAAGATGACCCCATATTTATTTCAGAGTGCTTGGAAATAGGGACTGAAATCTGCTAGCCATTTAGTATGGCCACACTAGATGTGTCTTTAAAATATACACACTTTATTCACACTAACATTCCCTATAATATCATACTAATGTAAATGTTAAACACATCTCACCCAGAGGGAACGATTGACTAGAAATGCTCTTGCATAGTTTTCTACATTGCAAGCCTGATCTCCATCTACTGTGAAAGTCCTTTATTTATGCTCAGCTTAGAGGATGTTATTGATGGAGTTCCAGTTGGTTCAGTGGCTGCCAGACAGGCTGTATGTGCCCAGTGACAGTGCTTAGAGTTGAGTGGTCACATATTAGATTGCATTCCTTTTGCAGATGGGTATCATTATACAGGCTAGGGAATTTATGTCATGGTGGCACAGCTATGTTATCATACAGAATAGATTCATAGTTCCATTTTGTTGTTGTTGTTCTTGTAGCTTAATCCTTTCATTGGACAGCAGCTTTGCACTATCTGAACTCAAAGCTTAAGGTTGGTTTACTAGCACAGCATTCAGATCTTAGATATTAGCCTATCAAAAATATATCCTGGGCTAGGCTCATATCTGAGCTGTTTGGTGGCTTGCCTGGACAAAATCTTCTGAGGCCTAGTTCTTCCAGAGCTGCCTGCTGACAAACTTCTATCTCACATGAGATACATAATTTCTAGTCACAAGATATGGTTCCTGAGTTAACCCAGATGATTTAAGTTATGTTCCTTATACTTATGGAAAGAGAATACCCAGTCATATGCTAGGACAACGTGTGCTTCTCGTTAGACACACACTTCATATTCCTCCATCATTTTTTGACTCATTGGTTCACACACAGACAAAAGCTATGGAGACTCCTAACAGTGGACAACATCCTCTCTTACCTCTAGACTTCCCCTAAATCTACATAAAACATTGAAAAGCACAAGAAGCTCAGACGACACAAGGACCTTTATAGCCCAACCTTCCAATTGCCACCTTAAACCTCCTCCCAAAACCCAAAACCAAAACCACAATCAAGTCTAACATAGCAACACCCAATTTTCCCAGTACCATTTTGGCTTCTATTGATAGGCTAGATATCATGGAAAAAGAAATAATGGGAGTAAAAGGATTTATTTCACAATACACAGTTTATCATTGAGGGAAGCCAAGGCTTGGACCTCAACTCATTGGTCTGAATTAGCAGCTATGTCCAAATGCCAAGTACTGACATTACCTCAGACTCATGCTCAGCTACCTTATTTAAAGCCCAGACCCAACTTTGTAGATGGTTTTACCCCTAGTGAACTGGGAACTTCCATGTCATTTAATAGAAAAAAATGCCCAAAGGGCATGGCCACAGGCTAATTTGATGGAAGCGATTTCAAATGTATTTCTCTGTCTCATGTATATTCAGTTGACAACTAATATTAGCCACCATATAGCTGGGTTGGCAATGGTAATTCTGATAGCTTGTATCATGAAAAGTTTTTCATTGTACTTCAACTCTGTCAGATACTTTTTCCAAGCGAGACACTCTGGATTGGCATTTGTGGTCTCTTAGAACTGGAAAAAATTGCTTAAGCCCTTATGAAGTTCCATTAAGAAGTCAGCTGCTACTGTGATGGTTTTTCTCTTGTTTGTGATTCCTGGCTTTTTTCTTGTAGCTTTCAATACCTTTTCTTTGTTTTGTTTATTTACTGTTTTAACTATGTTCATTTCTTGTGTCTTCTGCGTGCTTCTTGTATCAGAATGGTGTATCACTTCTTAGTTTAGGAATTTGGGGTAGGTTTTTCTATGATATTGGTGAGACTCTGGTCTATGTTATTTGCCTGCTTCTATGCTTATGATTCATAAATAATGTTTTCACTGTCTTCCAAAGTTATACATACACCTTTGATTTTGTTGGCTTGCATGTTTTGTTTGTTTGTTTGTTTTGTTTGTTTAAAAAATATCATTGTTTTTCCTTGGTGGTCTAAATTCTCTATTTTATCCTCAGGCCTGATATTTTGACTCATATTGATCTTTTTACTGGTAAGACTTTCCATACGAATACAGTGTTCTTACTTTCATTTTATTGCTCATTTCCAATTTAATGTAAAGCAAAGCACATACCAGAGGAAAGCAAAACTTGCTGGAAAGGGCATATTTCCCTGATGCAACTCTTATGATGGCCTATATATAGACTAGAGTGAAAATACAGGTGTGGCTGAGTCCAAGTACATTTAAATTATGAAAGCAAAAGATTGAAGTGTTTTTATGTTAGGTCATTACTTGTCAACCTCTGACTTCATATATGTTTTGTCTGCCTTAGTTATTGATACTATTGCTGTGATGAAACACCAAGATCAGGAAATCTTTAGGAGTCAAGGGTTTATTCAGCTTATTCTTCCACATCACAGTTCAATATTAAAATATGACAGAACAGGAACTCAAGACAGGGACCAGGAGGCCATAGCTGATGCGGAAGGAATGGAGGAATGTTACTTATTAACGTGATCATCCTAGCTTGCTCAGCCTGCTTTCTTATAAAACCCAAGAATACAGGCTCAAGGACAGAACCACCTGTAATCGCCTGGATCCTACTCCATCAAGTAGTAATTAAGAAATACTCTACAGCTGGATCTTTTGGAGGCATTTTCTCAACTGAGGATTCCTTCTTTCACATTATTCCAGGCATTGTCAAATTGACAGAAAAACAGCTGGCACAACTGACCACTTCTCATCTTGACAAACACATGATTGGTAAGCCATAACTTTTTCTTTCTTTTCTTTCCCATATCACACATTAATATTACCATCCAAAAATGTAAACTTCCTACATTTTAAAAAATTGAAGCAGTTAAAATTTAGTCTCTTAAAAATATTTTTGTAAAATTATTCTCACAAGTATGTTCTGCTATAAAAAAATCAAATACTTTCTTATTTTGAGAGGGAAGAACCAGGGTATAGTCAATCTTAAAGCAAATCTGAACTCCTAAAATGAAAATGACTCTATGTCTAAATATCCTCTGGCATCCTTTTAAGGTCTTAGGTGACTTTTCAGGCTCTGTTCTCTTCAGCCCACACAGGTTGTCTTCTTGGATAGAGCCATCTGAAGCCTGGTATTGGTCTTGGTGGTCATCCTATGGTACTGGTATCTCCAGAACTGCTTTGGTTCCTTGCTGCAACTGGAATGAACTTCCATCAGTAGCTTCTTGTATGCTCTTTTCAGGGACTCCAGCCTTGTCACACAATGGTAGGCCTCATCTGATCTCCATGATCTCTTCATATCTTCAAAACCATTAGCACCTTGATGTTTCTTACATTAGCAAGTTTGGCTGCCTTGAGGAAGTACAACCTTGGCTGCTTATGTAGCACAGCTCCTGTGTGTTGACTCCTAAGCAACACTTCCAAGAAATTTTCACCTCAATCATGCTGGTCTCTTGTTAGTCATGGTTGATTCTTTAGCCCAGGCTGTTGAGCACCCACTGTTACAGCTAAGCAAAGATTTTACTTTAATGGTTTTGGTCTCTTCTTAATCACAGCCAATTCTGCAGCTCCAGGTTTCTAGATACTACAGATTCTTCTCCCAAATTGCCCAATAGAGTCTTTTTTTCCCTCTGAAACTTCGGAAGCTGTGTATCTGTTATCTGCATCCCTCTCAACATTCTTATTAACTGAGCTCATACAAAAGATGTCACTGAGCTCTCATCTCTCAATGGTTCTTGTTGCTCACAGTTCTAAATCCTCCCAAAATACTCCCCAAGGCACATTGCCAGATCTGTCAGAGTAGTACCCTACTGTTCTGATAGCAACTTGTCGTAGTTAAGGTACACACTTCTGTGATAAATGGCCGTAAACATGTAAACACAAATATACCACACACACACACACACACACACACATATATATATTTGAAGATGATATGATAATTTCCCTAAGTTAATTCCTCTATGAACTCATGCAGTTGATAAACACTTTCAGCAAAGAACAAGGGAAAAAAACTACCTATGTAAATCAGGCCTCTCCTCAAATATAAATGACCAATTGATTGAAAATGTAATAAGAGAAACCATACCTTTCACAGTAGCGCCTTCCCAAATAGAAAGTATGTGAGTATCCCTGAACAAGCAAGTGAAAGACATAAATGAGAATATCTTCAAGTCTTTGAGCAAAAATAATGAAGAAGATATCATAAGATAAAGATATCTCTCATCTGTGTGAATAGGTAGGATTAAAACAATGAAAATGTTCATCCTTCTAAAGGCAATATCCAGATTCAATGTAGCCTATACCAAAATTTGTAGACAATTCTCCACAGAGTTTGAAAGGAAAACAGTCCAGAGTAATGAAACAACTACAGGGAATACCGTAATCACTGACCTCAAATTTTACTACAAACTATAGGGGAAAAGAAAACATGGTGGTTGTGTTAGAAAATAGACATGAAGGTCCATATATAGATTCACAGAGCTATGGACAGTGAATTTTTTTTAAAAAGTCAGACATACACATGAGGTTAAAAAAACCCATCTCCTTCAACAAATAATTCTTGTTAAATTGTTTGGCTGTCTGTAGAAGACTCCAAATAGATCCATACTCATCACAATGTATAAAAATACAACTCTGAAAGGATCAAAGTCCTCAACATGAAATCAGATACAACGAGTCTGATAGAAGAGAAAGTGAATGCATTGACATAGGAGAAGATTTGCTGAACAGATCATAGTTATCACTGGTACTAACACCAACAATTAACATGTGGGAAATCATGAGACTGACAAACCTCATGATGCAAAGTTGCAACCTACAAAGTATCAAAAGAGTTTTAGTGCTACTCATCCAGTAGAGGACTAATATCCAAAATATATAAGGAACTAAAAATCTATCTATCAAGAAAACAAATAAGCTAGCCAGGCAGTGTTGGCACCTGCCTTTAATCCCAGCACTTGGTAGGCAGAAGCCGGTGGATTTCTGAGTTCAAGGCAAGTCTGGTCTATAGAGTGAGTTCCAGGATAGCCAGGGTTATACAGAGAAACCCTGTCTCGAAAAAGTAAAAAACAAAATAAAAACAAAAACGAGAAAACAACAACAACAAAAAAACCCAAAAATAAACAAATAAACCTATTTTACCTATTTTGTAATGGAGAATATATATATATATATATTTATATGTGTGTGTATTTGTATATATATATATACAAATGTATATATATATAATTTATAGGAATGAAAGTGCCCTACGAGTTCTTATTACCTGATTACTTCAGCTGTCTTATTGCTCTAGTTTAGACTTCAAATATTATACTGAAGAGATATGGGAGAGTGGACAACATTGTCTTATACCTGGACTGTCTAATTTAGTGAAATTGCTTTAAGGTTTTTCTCCATTTAAGTTGATGCTGGCCATGGGCTTGTTGTAAACTGCATTTTTATGTTGAGGTATATTCCTGTATCTCTAATCTCTTCAGTACTTTTATAGTGAAGTGGCATTACATTTATTTTGTCAAAGGTCTTTTCTGCATCTAGTGATCATGTGGATATTTTTGTCTTTGTGTTCGTTTATTGATTTATAACTATGTTCAATCTTCTGTTGAGAGACATCTGGGTTGTGTCCAGCTTCTAGCTATTATAAATTAGTCTGCTATGAACATAGCAGAGCATGCGTCCTTGTTAAATGATGGAGCATCTTTTGGGCATATATGCAGGAGTGGTGTAGCTGGGTCTTCAGGTAGAACTATTTCCAATTTTCTCAGGAATGGCCAGACTGATTTTCAAAATGTTTTTTCTAGTTTGTAGTCCCATCAGCACTGGAGGTGGGACTCTACATCCTTGCCAAGATCAGCTGTCACATGTGTTGTTGATCTTAGGCATTCTGACTGGTTTGAGGTGGAATCTCAGGGTTGTTTTGATTTGCATTTCCCTGATGACTAAGGATGTTGAACATTTCTTTAATTGTTTTTCAGTCATTCGAGATTCCTTAGTTGAGAATTCTCTATTTAGCTCGGTACCCCAATTACAATAGGATTGTTTGGTTCTCTCTACTCTACTTCTTGAGTTCTTCGTATATTTTGGATATAAGCCCTTTATTGGAGAAGCACTCTCATACAGGCAAAGGGGGGGGGTAGGGCAGATTTTGGATGGTGTGTGGATGGAGGGGGTAACCAGGAAATGGGAGATCACTTGAGATGTAAACAAATGGAAGGATTAATAAAAGTACTATGTTCATAAGTGAAATCGGTCTATATTTTTTACTTTGTTGGGTATTATATGGTTAATGTATCAGGGTAATTATGGCCTTATCAAATGAATAGACAATGACCTTTCTGCTTCTTTTTTGTGACATACTTTTAGGAGTATTGACATTAACTCATTTGAAAACTGGGTGGAAATTTTGCCATAAAACTTCCCGTTTTTTGGTGTTTTTTTTTTGTTTGTTTGTTTGTTTGTTTTCTTGGCACGGGATTTAAAAAATGGTCAATTTTAACATTTAACTTTGCTAAGTGATACGTATTGAGAAAATTATAATATTTTCTTTTTTTACGTCTTCCGATTTGAAGGAGTACAGGCCTTAAAATGCTATCCTCTGATTCTGTGAAATATCTGGGTGTCTATTTCTTTTTCATCTCCAAATCTCTGAATTTGAATCCTCCCTCTCTGCTTCTTAGTTAATTTGGCTAAGGGTTTGTCAATTTTATTGATGTTCTCCAAGATCCATCTTTTTGTTTCATTGATTATTTGTATTGTTTTTATTTTATTGCTTTCACAGTTGATTTTGTTTCTTGACATTCACTCTTTTGTGTATGACTACTTCTCTTTGTTTTAATGTTTTCAGATATGCTGCTCAGTAACTAGCATGAACCCTCTCTAATTTCTTCATGTACACCCTTATTGCTATGAAGTTCCCTCTTAGAACTGCTATCATTTTGTCCCATATAACTATTGTGCGTTAATTTTCACCCCATTCTAGAAAGCATTAATATCTTTCCTAATTTTGTTTTAACCCATTTTTCATTCAGTAGTGACTTTTTTGGTTTCCATGAGTCTGTAGTCTTTGTTGGTTCTGTTGTTGATGAATTCCAGCTCTAATCTCTGGTGGTAAGATAGGATCCAGGGTGTTTTTTCAATTTTCTTTTATTTCTTGAGACTTGCTTTGAATGTGTAATTAATATTGGAGACGTTTCCATGAGCAGCTGAGAAGAAGGTACATTCTTTTATGTCTGAGTAAAGTTTTTCTGTTAAAGTCTTTTTGGTCTTTTTGGTTTATCATGAGATTTCCAGGATTTTTGTTTACTTTTTCTGGATAGAACTTTCTATTGGCAAGATAGGGCATTAAAGCCACCCACTATTAGTGTAGAACGGTTTGAATGTGACATAGGCTGTAGTCATGTGGATTCATTTTATTTTATTTTTAGTTGGTGTTGTTGTTCTTTTTGTTGTTAACTTGGCTGCCATTATGTTTCATTACAGATTGTAATAATCTCTTGATGGAACTTTTCTTCAATGGGCATATAGTATCCTTCTCTTTCTTTTCTATTAGTTTTAGCTTGAAGTCTATTTTGTCAGATATTAAATGGCTGTACCAAATTACTTGTTAGGTTCATTTTATTGGAATATATTTTTTCATCCTTTAGCCATTTTGTGATAGCTACCTTCAGTGTTAAGGTGTATTTCTTGTATTCCGGAGAAGATTGGATCCTGTTTTTTGGACCCATTCTGGTAATCTGTGTTGTATGTTGGGCAATTGAGACCATTTGTTCTGAGAGTTATCTACTATTAAGTATATGGTGAGAATCACACTTATTATACCTTTTGTCCCACAGTTGAGACAAGGTGACTAAACTGTCTACTCACTACTTCAATGAGAATGGTGTCACATGAGAAAAAACAGAGGAAGCCATGCGTAGATGGAGAGTGTAGTAGCAAGCTGCTCATAATATTTTTGATTCTGGAATTGTTGGGTCTCTAAAGCAGCACTCCCTATAGGACCTGAATAGGGACATGAATAAGGACATCTACTCATGTAAACTGAAAACAGATTCACCCAGTGATTATGTGTAAGAGACAATCTCTATTGATTAGGTGATGACAACAATGGTTACTTCTGTTTAAGGACCAGCTGTCTCTCCCAGTGGACAGACTCACACCTTGACTTAATGAGAACCTATACAAAACTGAACCCAGAAGGTATCTCATTTCTCTGATTTCCCACCCAGCTCCACCCCTACACAACAGGGCTGCTGAGGTAGAGAAGCTATTATCATTGCTCAGGATCTTTCTGATTCTTCATGGAGTCTCTCAAGACTCAATTCAGTGTCATTTTTCTCTTCTGCCTTGGCACAGGCAGGGCTTCACCATCTATGATCACCACAGCGTTGTTGGATTTAACAGCTCTTCAGAGGTTGCTGAGATTCAAGGATCTGGTCTAGGAACATATCATTCAGGCTATGAAATGCAAGCATCTTATTATTTGTTCCCTCCTCACAATCAGGCCCTTCTTTTCACTGGCTGTGCCATTGACTTGATTATCTCTCTAGGCACTGGGAATTTAGGCTCTTTCAGAGATATAATCTTAGCCTGTCTCTGTGAGGTAGGCGTGTTCTTCCTCTGCGTATAGTGGGAAGCTAAGTTTGTGAGCCTTGTCAGAAGTAATTAGATAGGAATCCTGTAGGCTTTGTATCATATTATACCTAACACTTTTCTTTTTGTTTATTCCCTGGAGAAACTATGTGATATTGTACCTTAGCAAATAAGAATGGGAGTTTTTCCTTACTATCCCTGACATGGAGTTATTCAGTATATTCTATTTTGTATTTAGTCAACAGCTATAGTGTGATCTTGTATGAACACAAGCCATGGGAGGTTCTGTTAACTTCTGTAAGGGTATAACACAGCTGTATCTCACAATAATATTTAGGAAAAATTGACCTCCCCCAAAGAGGATAGTGATGTTCAGTGCTGAATCCTAATGGGAAAATTATGGTCTAATGTAAGGGGGTCTCTTGAAACTCTCTGTCTTTTCTTTGGGGGATTAAATTGAGCAACTATATAGAATCATGTCTTAACTGTCACTCTCATATTAATAACACAGGCATCAACTGGTAGTTGCTACAGGGATTCCATATTCATCCACTTATTAGTGCATTTGGTGGCTTCGTGAGATCAGTGAGAAATATGTGATACTCATCTTCCCTGTACCCGTCATTCCTCAATGAGCATACAAATCTAAGACTGATCAAAATATTGTTTAATGTAACTGAAATAAGAAGGATATTTTATGACCACAGAAGTTTATTTTAGAGAAAGTGAGAAACATAGTAAGAGGCATCAACATTTATTGTGTTACCCAAGTGGCCACAGATGTGTGAGTTTACTTCTGGGTCTTCAGTTGTATTACATTGATCAACCTTTCTCTTTCTGTACCAATTCTGTGCAGTTTTTTTTTATCACTATTGCTTTGTGGCACAGATCGAGATCAGAGATGGTGATTTCCCTGGAAGTTTTCTTATTGTTGAGAATTGTTCTGGATAGCCTGGTGTTTTGGTTATTCCATATCAAGTTGAGAATTGCTCTTTTAATGCCTGTGGAGAATTGTGTTGTAATTTTCATGGGGCATAGTATGGGCTCTTTAGATTACTTTTGGTAAGATTCCAATTTTTACTATGTTAATGCTATGAATCCATGAGCATTGGAGATCGTTTAGCTTCTGAGGTCTTCTTTGATTTCCTTCTTCAGAGATTTGACGTTCTTATTCTATAGATCTTTAACTTGCTTGTTTAGAATTATACCAAGATATTTTATATTATTTGTGACTATTAGTATGGGTGTAGTTTCAGTAATTTCATCTTAGTCCATTTATCCTTTGTGTAGTGGAGGCTACTGACTTGTTTGAGTTAACTTTATATCCAGCCATTTTGCTGAAGTTGTTTATCGTGTGCAGGAGTTCTCTGGTAGAAATTTTGGGGTCGCTTATATACCATCATATCATCCACAAATAATGATACCTTGACTTCTGTCTTTGCAATTTGTATCCATTTGTCCTCCTTGTTTTTCTTTTTGTCTAATTGTTCTAGTCAGAACTTTGAGTACTAAATTCAATAAATATGGAGAGAATTGGCAGCCTTGTTTTGTCCCTGATTTTAGTGAGATTGCTTCATGTTTTTCTTAATATAGATTGATGTTGGCTACTGGTTTGCTGTATATTGATTTTATTATTCTTGTGTATGTACCTTGATCTCCTGATCTTACCAAGCCTTTTAACATGAAGGGACATGCTATTTTGTTGAATGCATCTAATGAGGTGATCATGGGATTTATTTCATTAAGTGTGTGTATGTAGTGAAATATGTTGATTGATTTCCTTATTTTGAACCATTTTTTAATCCCTGGGAAGAAGCCTATGTGTTCATGTTGAGTGATTGTTCTTATGTGTTCTTTGTGTGGATTTGGTTTGTGAGAAATTTTGCATTGAAATTCATAAGAAAAATTGGTCTTAAGTTCCCTTTGTGTGTGTATGTGTGTGTGTGTGTGTGTGTGTGTGTGTGTGTGTGTGTGTGTGGTTCAGATATCAGCATGAGTGTGTCTTTATAGAACCAATTAGGTAAAATTAGATAGTGTTCTTTCTGTTTCTATTTTGTGGACTTGTTTTTTTTCCCCACATTTTTTTATTAGATATTTTCTTCATTTACATTTAAAATGCTATCCCCTATTCCCTCCCCCTACCCTGCTCCCCTACCCACTCATTCCCACTTCTTGGCTCTGGCGTCCCCCTGTACTGGGGCATAAAAAGTTTGCTAGACCAAGGAGTCTCTCTTCCCAATGATGGTTGACTAGGCCATCTTCTGCTACAAATGCAGCTAGAGACAAGAGGTGTGGGGGTACTGGGTAGTTCATACTGTTGTTCCACCTATAGAGTTGCAGACCCCTTCAGCTGTTGGGTACTTTCTCTAGCTCCTATATTGAGGGCCCTGTGTTCCATCCTATAGATGACTGTGAGCATCCACTTCTGTATTTGCCAGGCACTGGCAAAGCTTCACAGGAGACAGCTATATCAGGGTCCTCTCAGCAAAATCTTGCTGGTGTATGCAATAGTGTCTGCATTTGGTGGCTGATTATGGGATGGACCCCCGGGTGGGGCAGACTCTGGATGGTCCATCCTTTTGTCTTAGCTCCAAACTTTTTCTCTGCAACTCCTTCCATGGATATTTTATTCTGTATTGTAGGGAGGAATGAAGTATCCACAGGTTGTTCTTCCTTCTTGATTTTCTTGTGTTTTGGAAGTTGTATCTTGGGTATTCTAGGTTTCTGGGTTAATATCCATCCACTTATCAGTGAGTGCATATCAAATGACTTCTTTTGTGATTGGGTTACCTCACTAAGGATGATATCCTCCAGATGCATCCATTTGCCTAAGAATTTCATAAATTTATTGTTTTTAATTGCTGAGTAGTACTCCATTGCGTAAATGTACCACATTTTCTGTATCCATTCCTCTGTTGAGGGACATCTGGGTTCTTTCCAGCTCCTGGCTATTATAAATAGGGCTGCTATGAACATAGTGGAGCATGTGTCCTTATTACCAGTTGGAACATCTTCTGGATATATGTCCAGGAGAGGTATTGCTGGATCTTCTGGTAGTACTATGTCCAATTTTCTGAGGAACTGCCAGACTGATTTCCAGAGTGGTTGTTCAAGCTTGCAATCCCACCAGCAATGGAGCAGTGTTCCTCTTTCTCCACATCCTCACCAGCATCTGCTGTCACCTGAATTTTTGATCCTAGCCATTCTGACTGGTGTGAAGTGAAATCTCAGGGTTGTTTTGATTTGCATTTCCCTGATGATTAAGGGTGTTGAACATTTTTTTCAAGTGCTTCTCAGCCCTTTGGTATTGCTCAGTTGAGAATTCTTTGTTTAGCTCTGCACCACATTTTTTAATGGGGTTATTTGAATTTCTGGAGTTCAGCTTCTTGAGCTCTTTGTATATATAGGGATATTAGTCCCCTATCAGATTTAGGATTTGTAAAAATTCGTTCTCAGTCAGTTGTTGGCCTTTTTGTTTTATTGACAGTATCTTTTGCCCTACAGAAGCTTTGCAATTTTATGAGGCCCCATTTGTCAATTCTTGATCTTACAGCACAGGCCATTGCTGTTCTGTTTAGGAATTTTTCCCCTGTGCGCATATCTTCAAGGGTTTTCCCCACTTTCTCCTCTATAAATTTTAGTGTCTCTGGTTTTATGTGGAGTTCTTTCATCCAATTAGACTTGACCTTTTTACAAGGAGATACGAATGGATCAATACTCATTCTTCTACATGATAAATGTCAGTTGTGCCAGCACCATTTGTTGAAAATGCTGTCTTTTTTTGTGGAATAGTTTGAGAAGTATTATTATTAAGACTCTGAAGATGTGATAGAATGCTGCTTTAATACCTTCTGCCCCCCCCCCCCTTTTCATTGGGAGACTTAATGATTGCTTCTATTTTCTTAAGGGTTATGGGACTGTTTAGATGGTTTTTCTTATCCTAATTTAACTTTGGTACCTGAAATATGTCTACGAAAACATGCATTTCATCCAGATATTCCAGTTTTCTTGAGTATAGGTTTTGGATTAGGATCTGATGACTTTTTGTATTTCCCAAGTTTCTCTTGTTATGTCACCCCTTTCATTTCTGATTTTGTTAGTTTGAATGCTGTCTCTGTGTAGCTGTCTCAGTTTGGCTAACAGTTTATCTATCTTGTTGATTTTCTCAAAAAACCAGCTCCTAGGTTGTTTTGATTCTTTGTATAGTTTTTTTTTTATTCAACTTGGTTGATTTTAGCCCTTTGTTTGAATATTTCCTGTCATTTATTCCTCTTGGGTGTACTGGCTTCTTTTTGTTCTAGAGCTTTCAGATGTGCTGTTAATTGGCTAGTGTAGGATCTCTCCAACTTTTCTGTGAAGGCACTCAGAGTCATGGGTTTTCCTCTTTGCATGGCTTTCATTGTGTTCCATAATTTGGGTATGCTGTGCTTTCATTTTTGTTCAATTGTAGAAAATCTTTAATATTTCTTTATTTCTTCCCTGTCCAAGTTATTACTGAGTAGTTCAGCTTCTGTGAGTATGTGGGCTTTCTGGTTTTTTGTTTGTTTGTTTGTTTGTTTATTATTGAAGACCAGCCTTTGTCTATAGTGATCTGATAGAAGGCATTGGAATTCAATCTTCTAATATCTGTTGAGACATGCTTTTTGTCTGTTTAGATGATCAGTTTTGGAGAAAGTATCAGGAGGTGCTGAGAAGAAGGTATATTCTTTTGTTTTAGGGTGAAATGTTCTGTAGATATCTGTTAAACACACTTGGTTCATAACTTCTGTTAGTGGCCCAATGCCTGTGTTTTGTTTCTCTTTCCATGATCAGTCCACTGCTGAGAGTTGGGTGTTGAATTCTCATACTATTATTGTGTGTTGTTGAATGTGTGCTTTGAGATTTAGTAAGGTTTCTTTTACAATTATAGGTGCTCTTGCATTTGGGGCATAGATATTCAGAATTGAGATTTCATTTTGGTGTTTTTTTCCTTTTATGAGCTTAAAGTGTCCTTCCCTATCTTTTTATTGATACCTTTGTTTGAAAGGCTATTTAAATGGATATTATAATGGCTACTTCAGCTTGTTTCTCAGTACCAGTTTCTTGGAATCCAACCTCTCCCCAGCTTTTACACTGAGGTAGTGTCTGTCTTTATTGCTGAGGTGTGTTTCTTGTATGCAACAAAATTCTGGGTCCTAGGAACATACCAGTCTACTGACCTATGTCTCTTTATTGGGGAATTGAGTCTATTGATGTTGAGAGATATTAAGGAACAATGATTATTTCTTCATGTTATTTTTGTTGGAAGATTTGGAATTATGTTTATGTAGTTCTACTTTTGGGTTGTGAGAAGATGAATTTTTTGTTATTTCTTGGTTGCAGTTTTCCTCCTTGTGTTGGATTTTACCTTTTATTATCCTCAGTAAAGTTGGTTTAGTGGAAAGATATTGTTTACATTTTGTTTTTTCATGAAATATCTTGTTTTTTCCATCTATGGTAATTGAGAGTTTTGCTGGGTTTAGTAGTCTGGGCTGGCACATATGTTTTCTTAGGGTGTTGTTGACATCTGCACAAGATCTGGCTTTTAGAGTCTCAGTTGGGAAGTGTGATGTAAGTCTGATAGGTCTAGCTTTATATGTTACTTGACCCCTTTCTCTTAAAAGTTTATTCTCTTTGAATAAACTTTCTTTGTTCTGTGTGATTAGTGTTTTGATTATTATGTGACATGAGGAATTTCTTTTCTGGTCCAATCTATTTGGTGTTCTGTAGGTTTCATGTAAATGTATGGGCATCTCTTTCTTTTAGTTAGGGAACTTTTCTTCTATAATTTTGTTGAAGATATTTTCTGACCCTTCAACTTAGGAATCTTTGCTCTCTTCTATAACTATTATTTTTAGGTTGGTCTATTCATTGTGCCTTGAATTTACTGAAAGTTTTGGGCTAGGAACTTCTTGCACTTTGTATTTTCTTTGACTGTTGTGTCAATGTCTTCTATGGTATCTTCTACACCTGAGATTCTCTCTTATATCTCTTGTATTCTGTTTGTGATGCTTGCATCTCTTACTCCTGCTCTCTCTCCTAGGTTTTTTATCTTCAGGATTGTCTCTATTCATGATTTCTTTATTGTTTCTATTTCCATTTTTAGAGCCTCCATGATTCTGTTCAATTCCTTCCCCTGTTTGTTTGTTTTCCTGTATTTCTTTAAGGGATTTATTGATTTCCTCTTTAAGGGCTTCCTGTTTACCTGTGTTCTCCCATACATTTTTTTATAGGTGTTATTTATGCATCTGTAAAGTCCTCTATCATCTCCATGATATGGTATTTTAGATCCGAATCTTGCTTTGCAGGTATTGGGATATTCAGGGCTTACTGTCATGGAAGAACTAGGTTCTGATGTGGCCAAGAGGCATTGATTTCTGTTGCTTCTGTTTTCATGCTTTCCTCTCATCATTTGGTTTTGTCTGGTGTTAACTGGCCTTGCTGTTTCTGAAAGGGCCCTGTCCCTCCTGTAAGTCTAACATATACTGGTATTCTATTAAGAATTTTTCCCTCAAATTATGGTTGGGTACCTGGCTCCATAGTATCAATTCTTGTAATTTCTTTAGCATTTTCCCCCAATTCTTCATCCTGACATTTTATCGTATGATATTCAGAGTTTGGATATACTAAGAAGAATGGTACTAACACTATTATATCTGTCTCTGAGTCACATTTTATAAACCTCTAATACCACAGAGATTCCAAAGGGAGTTCTTCAGGAAAGGGTGTAAAACTTTCTTGTATAAGGCTAATTATTCTGAGACCAGAATTATCTTGGCACAACTCTGTAGCAAGAGCTAGACAACATATATTCTATTAATATATTTACTTTAAAGATATACATTAGTCAAGAACTGGAGTCACTGAGCAGAAGGGATGACAGAAAGTCCTTTCTTTTCTTCACCTATGGAAACTTTTCATGGTAAAGCACAGAAACTTCTAGGTAAGCCCAGAAGACTTAAGTTCCCACTATATTCTGAGTTTGGTGCAGGCTTTTATTTTGTCATTTGCTCTTTATTTTGCTCCCTTCCAATTTTATCAACCCATTCCTCCAACTCTAATATATGCTACTAAGAATTTCTTTGGCAGAATATGTAAGTTATGGGGACAAAATGTTCAAAATACATGCAGACACTTGAGTAATTTTGCATCAGAAAATTACATTGAAGTCTAGCTTGGAAAGATCTGCAGAAGTACTTCTCTCACTCTGTGTCCCACTGAATATTGATTCTAGACCTTGAGTCAGGTACTCTCTGAGCACCAAATTAAAGAGACAATTGGCAGGACAGATCTAGTCAACAGTAATAGAAGCCTTAGGTCAAAACAGCTCACCCATCCTGAGTCACATCTACCTATGTGTCCAATAAGAGACCTAAAGACCTGTATCCTCTTTCTGTCTCCTGTCTCTATCTTCCTTATACCCATCCCATTCTGTATCTTCCTCATTAAAATGTCCTTTCTCTGATAAGCACAAATCAGAAATATTATTCAGCAGAGTTTTGTTCTCAATATAGTATTTGTTCATCAGTAAGATATAAGGTGTTTTCTCTACATTTTAAAATCATGATCAGATTTGGCGGAGCACCTACCTGCCTTTGATGAATTCCTCTTATGCTGAAACCCTAGCCATAAGGACACATTTCACATGTAAGGGCAAACAATCTGATTCTTGGATCAAGGATGCTGCTCAGTATAAAAATGACCTGATCTATTTTGCATAGTCCATGGGCTTATGGGTTGGAAGGCAGTAGATGATTAGAAGTCCACACAAGATTTGCTTTTTAAGTATACTTGGTTGATTCACAGAAACATAATTTATAATTTCATGCTAATATAGATGTTAAACAGACACCTCTCCAAACAAGGAAGAGAAATTGTGTGGAAATGCCACTGTGAGTTCCACTGGTCAGTCTTATCCAATGATGATTCCTTTAAAGCTTACAGACTTGACTCTTGGATGCTTTCAAGTCTTTCATCAGTGGCAGACTCAGTGATGTCACTAAGGGAGGTCTAGGAGGTTTTTGTGAGATTTGGCCAATGACTATGGTCAGCAGAAAGGTTGGTTTGCACTCAGTAACAGTGCAGAAAGCTCAGTGTTCACTGAGACCCAGGCAATGCAGAGTCTCATGTCCTCTTGGGCAATTTATATGTGGTAAATACATAGCAGAGAAGTCATGTTTCCAGAGCACATCAGAGTAATCCATGAGACAATTCCTAAACTTTCAATAATTTTAACTCTTAATTATACAGAAGCTTTTTCTTATCAGGTGTCCCAGCTTTGGGCTAATTTACTAGCTCATCAATATCACATGGAGCTTATGTCATTAGAATAGTATAGATATTTCCTGAGCTAGGTTCATATCTGAGCTGACCACTGGCCTGCCTGTAGCTTGCTTCTAATACCTAGCTCTTACCAGAGATTTCTGGTGGCAAAATTCTATCTCATATCTGCTAAATCATTCCTGCTCTCACAAAAAAAAATCGAAATTATGTTTAGCAAACTGTATCTTGGGTGTTCTATGTTTCTGGGCTAATATCCACTTATCAGTGAGTGCATATCTAATGACTTCTTTTGTGATTGGGTTACCTCACTAAGGATGATATCCTCCAGATACATCCATTTGTCCAAGAATTTCATAACTCCATTGTTTTTAATAGCTGAGTAGTACTCCATTGTGTAAATGTACCACATTTTCTGTATTCATTCTTCTGTTGAGGGACATCTGGGTTCTTTCCAGCTTCTGGCAATTATAAATAAGGCTGCTATGAACATAGTGGAGCATGTGTTCTTATTACCAGTTGGACCTTCTTCTGGGTATATGTCCAGGAGAGGTATTGCTGGATCTTCTGGTAGTACTATGTCCAATTTTCTGAGGAATCAAAAGCCTTTTAAAAGTTATGTTCCTTACACTTAGAAAATCAGAATGTTCAGACTTTTGTTTGTGAAATATGTATTTATTTCTAAACATAACATTCAATCTCCATCATTTTTTCTCATAGCTTCAGACATAAAATCTATGAGATTTACAATAGGTGGCATCTTTTCTTTGCACAGATTTTCCCCATAATTTATAGAAATCACTGAATATCATTAGAAGCTCTGAGCACTCAGTGACTTTTGTAGACCAAGTTTCCAAATGCAACCACAATCTTCCAATGCAACACAATCCTGTCTATCATAGCAACTCCTCATTCTCCAGCTACTGGTTTCTGTTCTTCTTTAACTTCTGTCATTAGGGTTGATATCATGAGCAATGAAATTTGAGTAATGAAAGGGTTCATTTTACAGTTGACAGTTCATAATTTCCATGGCCAAGGCATGAAACTCAAGGCACCAGTATGATAGAGAATCCATGTTCAAATGCTAAATATTTATTTAATCTCAGGCTCATGTTCAGCCATTATTCTTGTATGGGCCAGTTCTACTTGTGTCAGGATGGTGTAAACTCAAATGGGATGGACCCGTCATATCAATTAAAAGTCAACAAAATATCCAAAAGGTGTGTCATCCTGCGAATCTTATGTGTACCATTTCTCAAAGGAGGTTCCTCTTTTCATTTATGTCCAGTTGGTAAACAATATTTGCCATCACAACTAGTGGGCAGATATAGTTTGGATAGCATGTATCATAGAGAGGTTTTCATTGTCCTTCAAAATTGTTAAATCATTTTTGCTGAGTAAGCTTAGTATAGGTTGATAAAATTTCCATTAAGATGTCTTGTTATTCCGATGGGTTTGACCTGTTTTGTAATTTGTGGCTTTTTTCTTGCGGCATTTTAAACCTTTTCTAACTATGATACTATATGTGGAGCTTTTTTTCTCATGCTACTTAATATTTTGTGTGTTATTTGCTCAGGGAGATTGGGGCAATTTTGTTCTATGATGTTGGTGAAGATATGATTCATGATATTCATATGGGATTCTTCTATTCCTTCCATGTCTGTGATTTATAGATATTGTCTTTTCAATTCTATGTATTTTCTTTGTGTTTCTTGTTTTGCTTTATCATTGTGTTCAATTGATGCTCTAAATCCTCCACTTTTTTTTTCAAGGCCCGGTATTTTGTCTCCTATAGATGCATTTTACTAAGGCTTTCCAGAAGAATACAAAGATGGTGTCCTCTATTAGCATCATTATATTTCAATTCACATACACTTTTCTGTCTTATAACCCTCTGATGATATTTATCCCTGATGTTAAGGTGTGTTACTTAGTTTCAGCAAAAATGTAGATCCTGCTTTTCATCTATTCTGTTATACTGTGTCTTCATATTGGAGAACTGAGACCATTGATCATAGAGTTATCAATGAACAGTGCTTGTTTATTCCCACTATTTTGTTGCTGTAACATTTTCCACTTCTATTTATTTGCTGGTCTGGGATCATTCACTATGTGTTTGCGCGCTCGCGTGCGCGCGCGCATGTGTGTGTGTGTGTGTTTAACGTCTTCATATATAAACAACTAACAATGACCCGTCCCCACTTTTTAATTTTTTTAACATTCTCCATTGAGAAATCAGGTGTTAATGTAATAGGTTAGCTTTTCTAAATGTTATTTTGTCTTTTCACCCTGCAGTTTTCCATATTCTTTATGTTATTATTCTGAAAGCTTCGTGTTTTGATTTTTGTTTATTTGCTTATTTTTGTTTATTTGTTGTTTTATTATGTATTTATTACTTTCAGTTTTTGTTTTTTAAAATTTATTTATTTATTTAATATTCTATATTTTATTCCCCAACCCTGTCTACCATACTACTGCTCCATATCTCATACTTCGCCCCCTGCTCCCTGTGTCCACAAGGATGTCCCCATCCCCATGCCAACTGACCTCCAGTCTCTTAGGGTTAGGTGCATCATCTCTGAATGAACACAGACACTGTGGATCAAGTCACAGATTCTGTGACTCAAAGTTTCTATAGAAATTGTGATTATCATGTATTATCTCTTTTGTCTCTTTCTTTGACTCGTGACAGAAATATAAAGTATATAATGCAGAAAGATGAAATTTGAAATCAGGATGGTGACACTGGAAGAGAATGGTCTAGATTTCCTCTGGTGCCATCTATTCATCTCGATTGCAGAAAACCCTCACATAACAATCATTCTACAATAATTTTAAAATGTGTTATTTGTTAATGCAACTCTAAATTTTCATGAATATCCCCCATGGAATACAGTCTGGAGTTAGTAACTTTCCCCCAAGTCTGGAATCCTGGTATGACACACATTACAAAAATAATCTCAAATAACTCTGGATTTTTTGGTACATTGTAAAACAAGACCTTCCAGATCTTTATTGGGTTTCCAAAAGAAACTGGTTGCTCTTTTTATCATTTTATTTGTTTAAAAAATAGGTTCCTCTCTCATATAATACATTTCAAACACTTTGTCTTCCTCCTGTGCTTCCAAGCACCAAAAACAAAACTTCCCTCTCTGATCAGGGATTTTTGCTTGTGTTTCATGACAAGTAGCCTTTGCAGATCTTATGGTCTCAACTTTGTTGTCCAAGAAAGCTGACTCCTAGAAATCTGACTGGGGGGGGGACCAGAAATAAAGAGATAACAGAAAGTACATAAATAACAAACACACATAAAGAAATAACAGAAAGTACAAAAATAACAAACGCACATAAAGAAAATCTGTGTGGGTCACACTGTATTCATTGTGATGATAGTCACCTACTAATCAGCCCAGAAGCTCAGAGTACTTGTTATGTCCAAAGAGGACAAGCGTTGGCTAGTTTGGGTAGGAGGTTTCTGTAGAGAAGCTCTCTTGTTCTCTAAATATCAGTCTGAAGGGAAATGGGGTTGATAATGCTTGCATATACAAAGATTTTACATAAGGCGATATTCATTCATTAGCATGACTTAGAACAGGGTAAGGCTGGCCATATATATTTTCTTTTTTCTTTTTCTTTCTTTTGTTTTTTTAGGTATTTATTTCATTTACATTTTCAATGCTATCCCAAAAGTCCCCCACACTCTTCCCCACCCACTCTCCCACCCACCCACTCCCACTTCTTGGCCCTGGCATTCCCCTGTACTGAGGCATATAAAGTTTGCATGACCAATGGGCTTCTCTTTCCACTGATAGCCGACTAGACCATCTTCTGATACATATGCAGCTAGAGACATGAGCTCCGGAGGGTACTGGTTAGTTCATATTGTTGTTCCACCTATAGGGTTACAGATCCCTTTAGCTCCTTGGTTACTTTCTCTAGCTCCTCCATTGGGGGGGCCTACCTATTCAACATTGTACTTGAAGTCCTAGCAGAGCAATTCGAGAACATAAGGAGTTCAAGGGGATATAAATTGGAAAGGAAGAAGTCAAAGTATCACTTTTTGCAGATGATATGATAGTATATATAAGTGACCCTAAAAATTCAACCAGAGAACTCCTAAACCTGATAAACAGCTTCAATGAAGTAGCTGGATATAAAATTAACTCAAACAAGTCAATGGCCTTTCTGTTCACAAAGGATAAACAGGCTGAGAAAGAAATTAGAGAAACCACACCCTTCTCAATAGTCACAAATAATATAAAATACCTTGGCGTGTCTCTAACCAAGGAAGTGAAAGATCTGTATGATAAGAACTTCAAGTCTCTGAAGAAAGAAATTAAAGAAGATCTCAGAAGATGGAAAGATCTCCCATGCTCATATATATTTTCTTTTCTTTTTTTTTCAAAACTTCAATTATTCTGTTTATTAGGAAAATAGACAGAAAATGATAAAAAGAATATTCCAATGTGAAAAAAGGTATTGCAAGTGATATATAAAATTTTTGATTAGTTTTCCATTGGATATACACAAAAGCACTTAAAATAGGAATAGGAATAACCACAAAAGGAATTTTAGGGTTAGTGTGATGACTAAGTGGGCAAAGATACTTGCAGCCAAACCTAGTGATCTGGGTTCAATCCCTAGGACCCATATGGTAGAACCAGAGAACCCACTCTTACAAGTTGCTCCACTACTGTCACATCTGGTGACATGCTCAAGCCACCTCCCAATAAATGTAATAATTATAAACTGCTAAAATGCATGTGATAATAGTTAACCTTAGGTCAAGCAAAGAACTGGAAAGGAAAAAACCAATAAATTATTTCTGCTATTAGCTTGGTAAAGATATGAGTATTTATGAAAAAATGCTCATGGTTAACAAAAGTGTGGATAAGGTAGGGTCAGCATTCACTATTGATTAAGAGGTAAATTATAACTTTTTAGAAAAAATTTATTAATAAATATCAAAGATGATTATTTTTAGCCCTGAAAATCAAGAAACTTATTTGGAATTATTGCATAACTAATCAGGAGTCTATGTGAAAGGCATATAGCAAGTTTGCACCAGGTGAGAATAGATACTTAAAGGCCTGTACTGAATTGTAATTTTTATTTAACAAAAGGTTTAGAGATAGGGTTTCTTAGGGCAGCCCTGGCTGTCTTGGAATTCATCCTGTGTACCAGTCTGGCCTCAAACTCAGAGAGTCCCTTGCCTCTGCCCCCCAAGTGCTAGAACTGAGAGTATATACCACCATCATCTGACTAAAATTCTTAAATATTTAAATTTATGTGTTCATATTTGGCAGCTGTGGTTGCTTGTCATATATATTTTCTATACAGGCTAAAGTCTTTACCATTCCCATAGGTTTGAGGCATTGGGGAGCTTTACATGACCATATCTGTATCAACAATGCAAATTCACTTGGGAGTTCTTGCACTCTCAAAAGTATTAGTCAGTTTATTCTAATAAGTATGACTTGAATAGGCTCATAACAACAAGTAGTGGTTCTGTTTCTTATTTTTATGAAAGTTTATATGCTGTCATATACCAAGTACAGTGTCAAGCTTATGGGTGTGCTCTGATATTTACAAGCAGAACACCTGAGAATGATGCTATCAGATGAGCACAGAGCAAAGAGAAATCATTTTCCTGAAAAGACTCAGGTTAAAAAAAAAGTCAATTTAGAACTTCTTGCTCAAACTTGGGATGATTTTCAACAAGATAAAGTTCAATAAGAATTTTCCCTTTATCAGTTCTAGTCAACATTTCACCTGAGACCCATTATGGTTTCTCAAAATGCAGACATAGAGGATCTTTTGATACTGTAGGATGAATTTGGGGTGATACACAAGGGATTTCCCTTTTGTTACAGGTCCTGGTAAATCTGACTAAAATGCCCCTATTTGGCAATGAAAATTTTTTTAAAATGTAAATTTGAATTCTAAATATAAGGATGTACTCCAGTAAGTCCTTCATAGAAGATCATACAACCCAGTGATAGGACCCAAGTGAGAATCAGGAGGAGGTAAATGGGAAGAATAGAAAACAGTAAGTAGAGAAAGAAGGTGAATGTATGGACTTTTACCTTGTAAAGCACATGCTCTACAAGACTAGGTTCCAAAGCATCTTCAATGAGCTGGCTATAAAAGAAAAGTGGCTCCTGACATTCTAGCCTTCATAAGATATCAGTAAAATGAATATTCCTTGCCAAAAATCACTATTCAATCTATAAACTAGGTTTCTTCTACTTCTATCTTGGAATTAGGGACAAAGCACAGCAAATAAGCAATATAATGTTAGCTATCTCTTAATTACTTTTAATTCACATAGTGATTGGATATTTGATTCTACAATACTGCTTCCTGTAAATACTTCCATAACATTTCTCAGTTCTTTAATATGATTTGTTTGTTTGTTTGTTTGAAATCTAGAACTTGGAAATACTAGGAAGAATTATGGCTTCTACTTTTCTCTCCGTGTCTGAGACACAGCAGGGTCTGCTACCTACAATAGCATTGAGAATTCAGTCCAGAAAATTCAGAAAGAATGGAAGAGAAACTTCACTGTATAAGGCAATGTTTTTGGAAGCTCTGAGTCTAGATCCAGGTTAGCACAACTCTGAAAAATAAGGTAGTCCATCAAGTTGAATTAACACCCTTACCTTTCAAAGACACTCATGAGTAGAATTGAGGTCACTGAGTGTGAAATAAATACAGGAACTGTTTCAACTCCTTCATCACTAGAAGTTCTTCATAGTAAATCTCATATGTCTAAATGTGGTTAAACAGAAAATCAAGCTCACACTTTAGTCTGAATGGGTTTGTTGATCCCTAGATTCTACCCTGTTCTATTTTGCTCACACTCCAGAGTACAGACCATTATTCAATCTCTAATGTATATCACTAAGACCCTCCTTTGGCACAATATGGGAGTTTGTGGGGGAAATATTTGGAATACAGTCAGATACTTGAGTGGTTTCGCACAGACATTTATAAAAAACTCTAGCTTCGAAAGATCTATGGATGAAATTCCACCATTCTGTGTCCTAGTGACAAATGATTCTGGAGCTTAGGTCAGGTACTCTTTGAGCACTAAGAGATTCAATCAGCAGGAAAGAGATAGTTAATGGGAATAGAAGCCTTGGGCCAAAACAGTCCACCTTTCTCGCGTCACTAGTACATACCTGCACTCTGAAATACATGAAGACCTATATCCTCTTTTTCTGTCATATCTCTATCATCATTAAATTATTTTACTTCTATAACTTCCTTATTTAAGTAGCATCTGACTGGTTTCAAAAGAAAGAAAATAATTACAAAACAGAAATATACCCTCAATATAATATTTGTTATGAATAAGACACAAGGAACATCCTACATATTTTAAAACCAAATGCTGCCCTCATGGACACCCGAAGCCTTGTAAGCTTCACTGCTGCTAAATCCCTCACACATGCATGTACACCTTACTGTTTTAAGGACAAAAAGGCTTTAAATTGGCACCAAGGCTGAGGAACAAAGCTGGCCCTGCACTTATAGTGGAGTGTAGAGTGCTAGGCAGTAGGGAGCTAGGCAATTTGTATATCCACTCAAGATTTGTGTTTCAACCATATTTCATTCAGTCACAAAAACATTCCTTATGATGCCATGCTACTATAAATGTTATGGAGAAATATCACCTAGTAGAGAACATCTGTTGTGCAGGAATATTGCTGCAGTGTTCCACTGGGTAATTTTCTCCATCAATTGTCATTTGGAAACTTGCAGGTTTGACCATAATTTTTTTATGAAGTACTTCATTTGTGGAAGATTGTGAGGATGGTAATAATGAAGGTCTAGGAGCTCCTTGTGACATTAGGCCTATAGATTTGCCTGACAGGTTGGCCTATCTTGGCTCACTAACAGTGGTGTAAGTTTAATTGTCATTCAGGATGGGGCAGTGAAGAGAGTCTTAAGTCCTCTTTCAGATAGATATCAACACTAAAGTTAGAATGTTCATGTCTTATAGATATAGCATTGTGATCCTCCCAACCCTTCCCATAGTTTCAATAATTCTTACCATTTAAGTAGGCATTAACTTTGCACTATCAGAACTTGAAGCTAGAGGCTGATTAACTAGCATATCAACAGAACCTAGGGTTTATCTCATTAGAACTTAATACATCAATTCTTTTTTTTTTTTTTTTTTTTTTTCCATTTTTTATTAGGTATTTAGCTCATTTACATTTCCAATGCTATACCAAAAGTCCCTCTTACCCACCCACCCCCACTCCCCTACCCACCCACTCCCCCCCTTTGGCCCTGGCGTTCCCCTGTACCGGGGCACACAAAGTCTGCGTGTCCAATGGGCCTCTCTTTCCAGTGATGGCCGACTAGGCCATCTTTTGATACATATGCAGCTAGAGTCAAGAGCTCAGGGGTACTGGTTAGTTCATAATGTTGTTCCACCTATAGGGTTGAAGATCCCTTTAGCTCCTTGGGTACTTTCTCTAGCTCCTCCATTGGGAGCCCTGTGATCCATCCATTAGCTGACTGTGAGCATCCACTTCTGTGTTTGCTAGGCCCCGGCATAGTCTCACAAGAGACAGCTACATCTGGGTCCTTTCGATAAAATCTTGCTAGTATATGCAATGGTGTCAGCGTTTGGATGCTGATTATGGGGTGGATCCCTGGATATGGCAGTCTCTACATGGTCCATCCTTTCATCTCAGCTCCAAACTTTGTTTCTGTAACTCCTTCCATGGGTGTTTTGTTCCCACTTCTAAGGAGGGGCATAGTGTCCACACTTCAGTCTTCATTTTTCTTGAGTTTCATGTGTTTAGGAAATTGTATCTTATATCGTGGGTATCCTAGGTTTTGGGCTAGTATCCACTTATCAGAATACATCAATTCTTGGCTAAGTTCATATCTGAGGTGCCCTAAGGCCTGCCTGTTGGGGGCTCTTTTCGGATTCCCAGTAATTACCAGGACTTAATGGTGGTAAACCTCTATCCTACATGCATCACACTATTTTAGTCATGTAGAATTGTTTCTAAATTAACAAAAATACCATTTAACTTAAGTTCTTAACAATTTTACCATCAGAATGCCAAAATATGTGTTAATAAAATTTTATGTCTTACTTGACACAACATTCACAGCCCTCCATGTATTTCTTCTCCCTAGGTAGACAGAACTACAAGTGGAGCCTTTCCTGCTCTTACATCCCATTTAAACATATCAGGGGACTGATTCTTAGAATAGATTCTCCTTGTGGATTTCCTCGTTATTCATAGAGACTCTGATATCTCACTTCCAGGATCAATTTCCATCTGTATTGGCCCATGCAAGGTTTCACCTATAATGACTTATGCAGGCTCAGTGGAATCCACAGCATTTCATAGGTTGCTGAGGTTAAAGATCTGGCCCAAATCTAACTCACTGAGACTTGAAATCCAAAGTAACAGCCAAAACAGCTCCACAGTTACCATAAGGCATTCCCAGCATATCTCAGAGTGACAGACAGATTATATGCAAAAAGAGGATGAAATCCCAGGTTCTGGAGGCCTAATATAATCACCAAAATAGCCATTGATGAGAAGATTGAAAGGTAAGTACAGGTGTTTTGAAATATAAAGCACGTTATCACCTACAGAATAATTCATTCTGACGAGGTTAGTAGAAATTACATCCTCGAGAACCAATGAAAAAACATATTTGTGAAATGTATCTCACAACTACAGAATCATTCCCTGAGATAATTGCACCAAGATGTTGGAGATTACTCAAGATACTAGGATGACTCCTATATGCACTGTAGTTCTAGATCCTCTATCATCAACCTTATAATGATAGAAGATGCATTTGTAAAGTTCTCAGAACAAGGCTTAGCAACTCACAGCTATTCATCTGTATTTTCCCTCTGAGGGAAAACAGCTCAGAAAGAATAATTTCCACTATTGATTTGACTTCAGGGACTGCTAGTTCCTCAGAAACACGTTGACTTCAATTTCTATGGAGCCAATTTTAGTGCATAATGCACCTGCATATTTCATTACTGGTATACTCACTCTATTTCATAGACCACAGTAGAAACTCTAGAGACCTGATATGGGGAGGCTCCCAAGAATCAATGTAGGTGATGTAAGCTGAGATGACTAACAGTGGGCACACAGACTGGATGAGGCCACATCTTGCAGCCAGACAATAGGCCTGTTGGAGTGACAAGGAAACAAACAAACCCTCAAACCTCTTGGCCTTGAATTCCTCTGGTTTCAAAGAAATGCAATGGCAATGATGGAACAGAGCAGCAAGATCCCATAGGACCAAGGGCCAGCCCTCATAATAATGCCATTTTCTCTATATGCAGCTGGAGCCATGTGTACACTTTGGTTGGTGCTTTAGTTCCTAGGAGCTCTGGGCAGTCTGGTTGGTTGCTATTGTTCATCCTCCTCTGGTGCTGCAAACCCCTTCAGCTCCTTCAAACCTTCCTCTAACTCCTGTAATGGGGTCTCTATTCTCAGTCCAAGGTTGACTATGAGCATCCACAAAATATTGATCAGGCTCTTGCTGAGTCTCTCAAGGGACAGCTATACCATGCTCCTGTCAGCAAGTGCTTCTTGGCATCAGCAATAGTATATGGGTTTGGTGTCTGCAGATGGAATAGATCCGTATATGGAACAGTCTCTGGATGGCCTTTTCTTCAGTCTCTGCTCCACTCTATGACCCTGCATTTCCTTTAGATAAGAACAATTCTGTGTTAATATTTTTGAGGAGGTTGTGTTGAAAACTTATGATATCAGTTCTGCTGTCCAGCAAAGGTGAGTCCTAGAAACCTGACTCTGGTGACTCAAAATAAGGAGATAAGAGAAACTAAAGACATGAAAAGCACACATACAGAAAATCTGTGATGCATTAGACTGTATTCACTGTGCTGATAGTTACCTACTAGTCAACCCAGACTCAGTGTACTTATCATAAACAAATGAAGGACAAGAGATTTCTGTAGTAGAGAACTCTCAGTCTCTAAATACAGGGGAGCAGGGAGATGTGGTTGATAATTCATACATTTACACATGTTTTCCATACAGGTTAAGCAGTCATTAACATGACTTCTTAGAAGAGGGTAAGGTTGACCATACATATTTTCTATACATAATGAAGTCTTTACCATTCCCAAGGATCTGACAGACTGGGGAAGTTATCAGGACCATATATGTATGAACAGTACAAATTCATTCAGGATTTTACCTACTTTTGAGAGTATCACTCTGTTTATTCTGTAAAGTGTGACTTAAGTAGGCTCATATTATCAAGTTTTCATTCTGTCTCTCCTTTGTATGAAGGTGTTAATGCTGTGAAGTACCCAGTACAATGCCATTCTCATGGATGGTGCTCTGATATTTACTAGTAGAATACATGAGAATGCTGTCAGATGAGCACAGAGCACAGGGAAACCATTTTCCTTACAAGAGTTAGGAACACAAGCAAGCTACTGTGTCTTGTTCAAACTTTAAATAATTTTCAAAGAGATAATGTTCAAAAATCACATTCTCTTCATCAGTTGCAGCCACTATTTCCCTCCAGAGCTCTAATAGTATCTCTGAATACAGACATAAGGAAAACATGCTGATTATTTGTAAAATAAACAGTGTCTTTTCTGTGTTACAGGTCCACACAAACCTGATTAAAATTCCCCTATCTAGCAAAGAATATTTTTAAATGTAAAAAAATGGAGTCCTCAATGTAAGGATTCAATCCAGTAGTTCCTTGTAAAATGGGCAGAAAACTCAATGATATCAGGACTCAACTGAGATTCAAGTGGAGGTTAATGAGAAGAACAGAAAACAGGAAGTATACAAAGACTGTGAATGCATGAACTCTCACTTTATGAATCATGTGTTCTACATGATCAGGTTCCAATTCACTCCTACTGAGCTGACACTAAACAAAATGTGGCTACCAACATTGTAGCCTTAGTGACATATTAGTAAAATGGATAATCCTTGCAAACAATTAATACTCATTTATAACCAAGGTTTCTTCTGCTTTTCTCTTGAGATTTGGGATAAATCCTCATAAATAAACACTATAAAGTTTATAATGACTATCTCTTAAGTACTTTCTACTTACATGGTGACTGGTTATTTGGTTCTAAAGTACTGCTCCCTATAATTTCTTTACTAAAGTTTCTCAGTTCATCAATATAAATTTTTCTCATATGTGTTCTTGAACCTGGAAATACTAGGAAGAAAGATAGCTTTTATTTTTCTCTCTATATCTGAGACACACCCATCTCTATTAACCTACAATTACAATTGAGTACTCAGTCCAGGAGGTTCAGAAGTATTGGATGAGAAACTTCAATAAATAAATGTATGTTTTCTCAAAGTCTGCATATAGAACAACCTTGGTACACTTTTGAAAAATCAGGTAGAACAGCCACGTTTTATTAACACCCTAACTTTTAAAGAAACCTGTGAATAAAACGGAGGTCTCTGAGTATGAAATCATGACAGGAGCTTCATTGTCTTCATCACTAGATGTTCTTCATAGTAAAGCTCATACATCATCAATGTGGCCAAACAAAAATCGAGTTAACTCTTTATTCGAAGGGGATTTGCTGACCCCTAGATTCAACTCTGGTCTGCACTGCTCTCACCCCAGTGGACAAACCCATTCTTGAATCTCTATCTTATATCACTAAGACCTTCCTTTGGCAGAATAGGCATGTTTGGGGGACAAGTATTTGAAATAGAGTTAGATACTTGAGTGGTTTTGTATCGGGCATTTATAATGAACTTTAGATTGCAAGTTCTACTGAAGAAATTCCAACATTCTGTGTCCCAGTGGCAAATGATTCTGGATCTTGGGTCAGGTCTTTGAGCACTGAGAGATACAATCAGCAGGAAAGAGCTAGTCAACAGGAATAGAAGCCTTGGGCCAAAACAGTCCACTTTTCCTGCGTCACTACTAAATACCTACACTCTGAAATACATGAAGACCTATATCCTCTTTCTCTGTCATCTCCTTACCTTCATTAAACTCTTTTACTTCTATAACTTCCTTATTGAAATGGCATTTGACTGGTTTAAAAATAGAGGTGAAAAATTATAAAACTAAAGTATAACCTCAATATAATATTTGTTCATGAATAAGACATAAGGAACATCCTCCATATTCTAAAACCATATACTGCCTTCAGGGAAACCTGAAGCCTTAGATGCTTCACTGTTGCTTTTAATCCCTCACACACCTAGACATTTCTGTTTTAAGGGCAAACTGGCCAGTTTTTGGCATTAAGGCTGAGGAAACAAATGGATTCCTCCCTTATTGTTGAGGGCAGACTGCTAGGCTATATATAGGTAGGTAGACAATTTGTTTATCCACACAAGATTTGTCTTTAAAATGTATTCCATTCATTCCCACAAACATTCCTTATGGTGTAATGCTAATATAAAGGTTGTGCATAAATATAAGCCAGTGCAGAAGATCTGTTGTGCAGAAATATTACTGTAGGGTTCCATTGGAGAAATATTACTGTAGAGTTCCACTAGGAAGCATTCTCCAGTGATGGCACTTTGGAATCCTGTAGGCTCCACCCATGTTTTATATGAAATTCTTCATTTGTGGAAGCTCATGAGGATCGCAGTAGTAGACATCCAGGAGGTCCTTACATTAGAACTATACCTTTGCCTGACAACTGTCCAAATCTTGGCCCACTAACAGTGAGGAAAATTTAATTGTCACTTGGGATGGTGCAATGCAAATAGTCTTTAGACCTTTTGCGTATTGATATCAACACAGAAGCTAGGATGTTCATGTCTTTGGAATATGGCAGTGTGATCTGCCAAAACCTTCCTACAGGTCCAATATTTCTTACCATTTAATTAGGCATTAGCTTCACACTAACAGAACTTTCAGCCATGTACTGGTTCACTAGCATATCAACACAACCTGGAATTTAGCTCATTAGAAGTTTATAGATACATTTTTGGCTAGGTTAATATCTGAGGTGCCTGATGGCCTGCCTGTCTGGGGCTCTTTTCTGATTCCCAGTAATTACCAGGACTTACTGGTGGTAAACCTCTCTCCTACATGCATCACACTATTTTAGTCACATAGAATGGTTTCTAAATTAACCAAAATACCACTTAACTTAATTTCTTTACATTTATACCATCAGAATGCCAAAATATGTGTTAGTAAAATTTTATATCTTACTTGACACAACATTCACAGCCCTCCATGTATTTCTTCTCCCTATGTAGACAGAACTACAAGTGGTGGTCAGTAGAGTAGCAATGTATTCATAGTTTTTCATGTTGTTAAATAACAGATTTTATAAAGCAACTTTCCACATAGTAGATTGGTTCTCATTCTGTGTGTCACATATCATATACACTGCCTCTTAGATATTAACAGGACAATTAATAGCATTTAGAAAACTGCAGTTATTAAGGAGCAATGAAATGATTTAGTTTTGAGGGTTCACTGCAAATTGAGGACTTAAAAAAATTCCACATTAGGAAGTGTTAGAAGCACTGTCCTTGTCCCCAGATAAGAAGATCCCACCTGCCACAACATCAGATTATGTCAACTGAAAAGAGATGTAGCTGGGCTTATGTCTGGAAGTATGTTCTATACTTGACCAGTAAGTGGCAATGATGACTAGGTGTGTGGAATGTGCCAGATGCAAATTTTTGTGAAGACATACAGACTTGCACTTAATGAGACACTATACAATCTAGGACACACCAGAGACCTGCTTTTTTTCTTTGCCTTTCCTGCTCCTCCATTCCATACACATATCATGGGAATGATCCTTAAAATAGATTCTCCTTGTGGATCCACCTTGTTATTCATAGAGACTCCTATATCTCCCCTCCAGGATCAATTTCCATCTGTATTGGCCCATGCAAGGTTTCACCTTGGTGACTTTTGCTGTCTCATTGGAATCCACAGCATTTCATAGGTTGCTGAGGTTAAGGATCTAACCTAACCTATTCTAACTCATTTAGACTTTAAATCCCAAGTAACAGCCAAAACAGCTCCACAGATAACATAAGGCATTCCCAATATATCTCACAGTGACAGACAGATTATATGCAAAAAGAGGATGAAGTCCCAGGGTCTGGAGGCCTAATATAATCACCAAAATAGCCATTGATGAGAAGATTGAAAGGTAAGTACAGGTGTTTTGAAATATAAAGCACGTTATCACCTACAGAATAATTTATTCTGACGAGGTTAGTAGAAATTTCATCCTTGAGAACCAATGAAAAAACATATTTGTGAAATGTATCTCACAACTACTGAATCATTCCCCGAGATAATTGCACCAAGATGTTGGAGATTACTCAAGATACTAGGATGACTCCTATATGCACTGTAGTTCTAGATCCTCTATCATCAACCTTATATTGATAGAAGATGCATTTGTAAAGTTCTCAGAACAAGGCTTAGCAACTCACAGCTATTCATCTGTATTTTCCCTCTGAGGGAAAACAGCTCAGAAAGAATAATTTCCACTATTGATTTGACTTCAGGGACTGCTAGTTCCTCAGAAACACGTTGACTTCTATTTCGAGGAGCCAATTTTAGTGCATAATGCACCTGCATATTTCATTACAAGTATACTCACTCTATTTCATAGACCACCGTAGAAACTGCAGAGACCTGATATGGGGAGGCTCCTAAGAATCAATGTAGGTGATGTAAGCTGAGATGACTAACAGTGGGCACACAGACTGGATGAGGATACATCTTGTAGCCAGACAATAGGCCTGTTGGAGTGACAAGGAAACAAACAAACCTTCAAACCTCATGACCTTGAATTCCTCTGGTTTCAAAGAAATGCAATGGCAATGATGGAACAGAGCAACAAGATCCCATAGGACCAAGGGCCAGCCCTCATAATAATGCCATTTTCTCTATATGCAGCTGGAGCCATGTGTACACTTTGGTTGGTGCTTTAGTTCCTAGGAGCTCTGGGCAGTCTGGTTGGTTGCTATTGTTCATCCTCCTCTGGTGCTGCAAACCCCTTCAGCTCCTTCAAACCTTCCTCTAACTCCTGTATTGGGGTCTCTATTCTCAGTCCAATGGTTGACTATGAGCATCCACAAAATATTGATCAGGCTCTTGCTGAGTCTCTCAAGGGACAGCTATACCATGCTCCTGTCAGCAAGTGCTTCTTGGCATCAGCAGTAGTATATGGGTTTGGTGTCTGCAGATGGAATGGATCCGTATATGGAACAGTCTCTGGATGGCCTTTTCTTCAGTCTCTGCTCCACTCTATGACCCTGCATTTCCTTTAGATAAGAACAATTCTGTGTTAATATTTTTGAGGAGGTTGTGTTGAAAACTTATGATATCAGTTCTGCTGTCCAGCAAAGGTGAGTCCTAGAAACCTGACTCTGGTGACAAAAAATAAGGAGGTAAGAGAAATTAAAGACATGACAAGCACACATACAGAAAATCTGTGATGCATTAGACTGTATTCACTGTGCTGATAGTTACCTACTAGTCAACCCAGACTCAGTGTACTTATCATAAACAAATGAAAGGACAAGAGATTTCTGTAGTAGAGAACTCTCAGTCTCTAAATATAGGGGAGCAGGGAGATGTGGTTGATAATTCATACATTTACACATGTTTTCCATACAGGTTAATCAGTCATTAACATGACTTCTTAGAAGAGAGTAAGGTTGACCATACATATTTTCTATACATAATGAAGTCTTTACCATTCCCAAGGATCTGACAGACTGGGGAAGTTATCAGGACCATATATGTATGAACAGTACAAATTCATTCAGGATTTTACCTACTTTTGAGAGTATCACTCTGTTTATTCTGGAAAGTGTGACTTAAGTAGGCTCATATCATCAAGTTTTCATTCTGTCTCTCATTTGTATGAAGGTGTTAATGCTGTGAAGTACCCAGTACATTGCCATTCTCATGGATGGTGCTCTGATATTTACTAGTAGAAAACATGAGAATGCAGTCGGATGAGCACAGAGCACAGGGAAACCATTTTCCTTACAAGAGTCAGGAACACAAGCAAGCTACTGTGTCTTGTTCAAACTTTAAATAATTTTCAAAGAGATAATGTTCAAAAATCACATTCTCTTCATCAGTTGCAGCCACTATTTCCCTCCAGAGCTCTAATAGTATCTCTGAATACAGACATAAGAAAAACATGCTGATTATTTGTAAAATAAACAGTGTCTTTTCTGTGATACAGGTCCACACAAACCTGATTAAAATTCCCCTATCTAGCAAAGAATATTTTTAAATGTAAAAAATGGAGTCCTCAATGTAAGGATTCAATCCAGTAGTTCCTTGGAAAAAGGGCAGCCAACTCAATGATATCAGGACTCAACTGAGATTCAAGAGGAGGTTAATGGGAAGAACAGAAAACAGGAAGTATACAAAGACTGTGAATGCATGAACTCTCACTTTATGAAGCATGTGTTCTACAAGATCAGGTTCCAATTCACTCTTACTGATATCACACTAAACAAAATGTGGCTCCCAACATTCTAGCCTTAATGACATATTAATAAAATGGATAATCCTTGCGAACAATCACTACTCAATATATAACCTAGTTTTCTTCTGCTTTTCACTTGTGATTTGGGATAAAGCCCCCCAAATAAACACTATAAAGATTATAATGGCCATCTCTTAAGTACTTTCTACTTACATGGTGACTGGGTATTTGGTTCTCCAGTACTGCTCCCTATAATTTCTTTAGTAAAGTTTCTCAGTTCATCAATATAAATTTTTCTCATATGTGATCTTGAACCTGGAAATACTAGGAAGAAAGATAGCTTTCATTTTTCTCTCTATATGTGAGACACACCAATCTCTATTAACCTACAATTACAATTGAGTACTCAGTCCAGGAGGTTCAGAAGTATTGGATGAGAAACTTCAATAAATAAATGTATATTTTCTCAAAGTCTGCAGATAGAACAACCTTGGTACCCTTTTGAAAAATCAGGTAGAACAGCCACGTTTTATCAACACCCTAACTTTTAAAGAAACCTGTGAATAAAACGGAGGACTCTGAGTATGAAATCATGACAGGAGCTTCATTGTCTTCATCACTAGATGTTCTTCATAGTAAAGCTCATACATCATCAATGTGGCCAAACAAAAATCGAGTTAACTCTTTATTCGAAGGGGATTTGCTGACCCCTAGATTCAACTCTGGTCTGCACTTCTCTCACCCCAGTGGACAAACCCATTCTTCAATTTCTATCTTATATCACTAAGACCTTTCTTTGGCAGAATAGGCATGTTTGGGGGACAAGTATTTGAAATAGAGTTAGATACTTGAGTGGTTTTGTATCGGGCATTTATAATGAACTTTAGATTGCAAGTTCTACTGAAGAAATTCCACCATTCTGTGTCCCAGTGGCAAATGATTCTGGAGCTTTGGTCAGGTACTCTTTGAGCACTGAGAGATACAATCAGCAGGAAAGAGCTAGTCAACAGGAATAGAAGCCTTGGGCCAAAACAGTCCACTTTTCCTGTGTCACTACTAAATACCTACACTCTGAAATACATGAAGACCTATATCCTCTTTCTCTGTCATCTCCTTACCTTCATTAAACTCTTTTACTTCTATAAATCCCTTATTGAAATGGCATTTGACTGTTTTAAAAATAAAGGTGAAAAATTATAAAACTAAAGTATACCCTCAATATAATATTTGTTCATGAATAAGACATAAGGAACATCCTCCATATTCTAAAACCATATACTGCCTTCAGGGACACCTGAAGCCTTCATGCTTCCCTGTTGCTTTTAATCCCTCACACACCTAGACATTTCTGTTTTAAGGGCAAACTGGCTGGTTTTTGGCATTAAGGCTGAGGAAACAAATGGATCCCTCCCTTATTGTTGAGGGCAGACTGCTAGGCTATATATAGAAAGGTAGGCAATTTGTATATCCACACAAGATTTGTCTTTCAAACGTATTCCATTCATTCCCACAAACATTCCTTATGGTGTAATGCTAATATAAATGTTGTGCATAAATATAAGCCAGTGCAGAAGATCTGTTGTGCAGAAATATTACTGTAGGGTTCCATTGGAGAAATATTACTGTAGAGTTCCACTAGGAAGCATTCTCCAGTAATGGCACTTTGGAAGCTTGCAGGCTCCACCCATGTTTTATATGAAATTCTTCATTTGTGGAAGCTCATGAGGATCGCCGTAGTGGACATCCAGGAGGTCCTTACATTAGGCCTATAGCTTTGCCTGACAACTGTCCAAATCTTGGCCCACTAACAGTGAGGAAAATTTAATTGTCACTTGGGATGGTGCAATGCAAATAGTCTTTAGTCCTTTTGCATATTGATATCAACACAGAAGCTAGGATGTTCATGTCTTTGGAATATGGCAGTGTGATCTGCCAAAACCTTCCTACAGTTCCAATATTTCTTACCATTTACTTAGGCATTACCTTCACACTAACAGAACTTTCAGCCCTGTACTGGTTCACTAGCATATCAACACAACCTGGAATTTAGCTCATTAGAAGTTTATAGATACATTTTTGGCTAGGTTAATTTCTGAGGTGCCTGATGGCCTGCCTGTCTGGGGCTCTTTTCTGATTCCCAGTAATTACCAGGACTTACTGGTGGTAAACCTCTCTCCTACATGCATCACACTATTTTAGTCACATAGAATGCTTTCTAAATTAACCAAAATACCATTTAACTTAATTTCTTTACAATTACACCATCAGAATGCCAAAATATGTGTTAATAAAATTTTATGTCTTACTTGACACAACATTCACAGCCCTCCATGTATTTCTTCTCCCTATGTAGACAGAACTACAAGTGGTGGTCAGTAGAGTAGCAATGTATTCATAGTTTTTCATGTTGTTAAATAACTGATTTTATAAAGCAACTTTCCACATAGTAGATTGGTTCTCATTCTGTGTGTCACATATCATATACCCTGCCCCTTAGATATTAACAGGACAATTAATAGCATTTAGAAAACTGCAGTTATTAAGGAGCAATGAAATGATTTAGTTTTGAGGGTTCACTGCAAATTGAGGACTTAAAAAAATTCCACATTAGGAAGTGTTAGAAGCACTGTCCTTGTCCCCAGATAAGAAGATCCCACCTGCCACAACATCAGATTATGTCAACTGAAAAGAGATGTAGCTGGGCTTATGTCTGGAAGTATGTTCTATACTTGACCAGTAAGTGGCAATGATGACTAGGTGTGTGGAATGTGCCAGATGCAAATTTTTGTGAAGACATACAGACTTGCACTTAATGAACACTATACAATCTAGGACACACCAGAGACCTGCTTTTTCTCTTTGCCTTTCCTGCTCCTCCATTCCATTTACACATATCATGGGAATGATCCTTAAAATAGATTCTCCTTGTGGATCCACCTCGTTATTCATAGAGACTCCTATATCTCCCCTCCAGGATCAATTTCCATCTGTATTGGCCCATGCAAGGTTTCACCTTGGTGACTTATGCTGTCTCATTGGAATCCACAGCATTTCATAGGTTGCTGAGGTTAAGAATCTAACCTAACCTATTCTAACTCATTTAGACTTTAAATCCCAAGTAACATCCAAAACAGCTCCACAGATACCATAAGGCATTCCAAATATATCTCACAGTGACAGACAGATTATATGCAAAAAGAGGATGAAGTCCCAGGGTCTGAAGGCCTAATATAATCACCAAAATAGCCATTGATGAGAAGATTGCAAGGTAAGTACAGGTGTTTTGAAATATAAAGCACGTTATCACGTACGGAATAATTCATTCTGACGAGGTTAGTAGAAATTTCATCCTTGAGAACCAATGAAAAAACATATTTGTGAAATGTATCTCACAACTACTGAATCATTCCCTGAGATAATTGCACCAAGATGTTGGAGATTACTCAAGATACTAGGATGACTCCTATATGCACTGTAGTTCTAGATCCTCTATCATCAACCTTATAATGATAGAAGATGCATTTGTAAAGTTCTCAGAACAAGGCTTAGCAACTCACAGCTATTCATCTGTATTTTCCTTCTGAGGGAAAACAGCTCAGAAAGAATAATTTCCACTATTGATTTGACTTCAGGGACTGCTAGTTCCTCAGAAACACGTTGACGTCTATTTCGAGGAGCCAATTTTAGTGCATAATGCACCTGCATATTTCATTACTGGTATACTCACTCTATTTCATAGACCACCGTAGAAACTGCAGAGACCTGATATGGGGAGGCTCCTAAGAATCAATGTAGGTGATGTAAGCTGAGATGACTAACAGTGGGCACACAGACTGGATGAGGCCACATCTTGTAGCCAGACAATAGGCCTGTTGGAGTGACAAGGAAACAAACAAACCTTCAAACCTCATGACCTTGAATTCCTCTGGTTTCAAAGAAATGCAATGGCAATGATGGAACAGAGCAGCAAGATCCCATAGGACCAAGGGCCAGCCCTCATAATAATGCCATTTTCTCTATATGCAGCTGGAGCCCTGTGTACACTTTGGTTGGTGCTTTAGTTCCTAGGAGCTCTGGGCAGTCTGGTTGGTTGCTATTGTTCATCCTCCTCTGGTGCTGCAAACCCCTTCAGCTCCTTCAAACCTCCCTCTAACTCCTGTATTGGGGTCTCTATGCTCAGTCCAATGGTTGACTATGAGGATACACAAGGATATTGATCAGGCTCTTGCTGAGTCTCTCAAGGGACAGCTATACCATGCTCCTGTCAGCAAGTGCTTCTTGGCATCAGCAATAGTGTATGGGTTTGGTGTCTGCAGATGGAATGGATCCGTATGTGGAACAGTCTCTGGATGGCCTTTTCTTCAGTCTCTGCTCCACTCTATGACCCTGCATTTCCTTTAGATAAGAACAATTCTGTGTTAATATTTTTGAGGAGGTTGTGTTGAAAACTTATGATATCAGTTCTGCTGTCCAGCAAAGGTGAGTCCTAGAAACCTGACTCTGGTGACTCAAAATAAGGAGATAAGAGAAATTAAAGACATGACAAGCACACATACAGAAAATCTGTGATGCATTAGACTGTATTCACTGTGCTGATAGTTACCTACTAGTCAACCCAGATTCAGTGTACTTATGATAAACAAATGAAGGACAAGAGATTTCTGTAGTAGTGAACTCTCAGTCTCTAAATATAAAAGAGCTGGGAGATGTGGTTGATAATTCATACATTTACACATGTTTTCCATACAGGTTAATCAGTCATTAACATGACTTCTTAGAAGAGGGTAAGGTTGACCATACATATTTTCTATACATAATGAAGTCTTTACCATTCCCAAGGATCTGACAGACTGGGGAAGTTATCAGGACCATATATGTATGAACAGTACAAATTCATTCAGGATTTTACCTACTTTCGAGAGTATCACACTGTTTATTCTGGAAAGTGTGACTTAAGTAGGCTCATATCATCAAGTTTTCATTCTGTCTCTCATTTGTATGAAGGTGTTAATGCTGTGAAGTACCCAGTACAATGCCATTCTCATGGATGGTGCTCTGATATTTACTAGTAGAAAACATGAGAATGCAGTCAGATGAGCACAGAGCACAGGGAAACCATTTTCCTTACAAGAGTCAGGAACACAAGCAAGCTACTGTGTCTTGTTCAAACTTTAAATAATTTTCAAAGAGATAATGTTCAAAAATCACATTCTCTTCATCAGTTGCAGCCACTATTTCCCTTCAGAGCTCTAATGGTATCTCTGAATACAGACATAAGAAAAACATGCTGAGTATTTGTAAAATGAACAGCATCTTTGCTGTGATACAGGTCCACACAAACCTGATTAAAATTCCCCTATCTAGCAAAGAATATTTTTAAATGTAAAAAATGGAGTCCTCAATGTAAGGATTCAATCCAGTAGTTCCTTGGAAAAAGGGCAGCAAACTCAATGATATCAGGACTCAACTGAGATTCAAGAGGAGGTTAATAGGAAGAACAGAAAACAGGAAGTATACAAAGACTGTGAATGCATGAACTCTCACTTTATGAAGCATGTGTTCTACAAGATCAGGTTCCAATTCACTCTTACTGAGATCACACTAAACAAAATGTGGCTCCCAACATTCTAGCCTTAATGACATATTAATAAAATGGATAATCCTTGCGAACAATCACTACTCAATATATAACCTAGATTTCTTCTGCTTTTCTCTTGAGATTTGGGATAAAGCCCCGTAAATAAACATTATAAAGTTTATAATGGCCATCTCTTAAGTACTTTCTACTTACATGGTGACTGGGTATTTGGTTCTCCATTACTGCTCCCTATAATTTCTTTAGTAAAGTTTCTCAGTTCATCAATATAAATTTTTCTCATATGTGATCTTGAACCTGGAAATACTAGGAAGAAAGATAGCTTTCATTTTTCTCTCTATATGTGAGACACACCAATCTATATTAATCTACAATTACAATTGAGTACTCAGTCCAGGAGGTTCAGAAGTATTGGATGAGAAACTTCAATAAATAAATGTATATTTTCTCAAAGTCTGCAGATAGAACAACCTTGGTACCCTTTTGAAAAATCAGGTAGAACAGCCACGTTTTATCAACACCCTAACTTTTAAAGAAACCTGTGAATAAAACGGAGGTCTCTGAGTATGAAATCATGACAGGAGCTTCATTGTCTTCATCACTAGATGTTCTTCATAGTAAAGCTCATACATCATCAATGTGGCCAAACAAAAATCGAGTTAACTCTTTATTCGAAGGGGATTTGCTGACCCCTAGATTCAACTCTGGTCTGCACTGCTCTCACCCCAGTGGACAAACCCATTCTTGAATCTCGATCTTATATCACTAAGACCTTTCTTTGGCAGAATAGGCATGTTTGGGGGACAAATATTTGAAATAGAGTTAGATACTTGAGTGGTTTTGTATCAGGCATTTATAATGAACTTTAGATTGCAAGTTCTACTGAAGAAATTCCACCATTCTGTGTCCCAGTGGCAAATGATTCTGGAGCTTTGGTCAGGTACTCTTTGAGCACTGAGAGATACAATCAGCAGGAAAGAGCTAGTCAACAGGAATAGAAGCCTTGGGCCAAAACAGTCCACTTTTCCTGCGTCACTACTAAATACCTACACTCTGAAATACATGAAGACCTATATCCTCTATCTCTGTCATCTCCTTACCTTCATTAAACTCTTTTACTTCTATAAATCCCTTATTGAAATGGCATTTGACTGTTTTAAAAATAAAGGTGAAAAATTATAAAACTAAAGTATACCCTCAATATAATATTTGTTCATGAATAAGACATAAGGAACATCCTCCATATTCTAAAACCATATACTGCCTTCAGGGACACCTGAAGCCTTAGATGCTTCACTGTTGCTTTTAATCCCTCACACACCTAGACATTTCTGTTTTAAGGGCAAACTGGCTGGTTTTTGGTATTAAGGCTGAGGAAACAAATGGATCCCTCCCTTATTGTTGAGGGCAGACTGCTAGGCTATATATAGGGAGGTAGGCAATTTGTATATCCACACAAGATTTGTCTTTCAAACGTATTCCATTCATTCCCACAAACATTCCTTATGGTGTAATGCTAATATAAAGGTTGTGCATAAATATAAGCCAGTGCAGAAGATCTGTTGTGCAGAAATATTACTGTAGGGTTCCATTGGAGAAATATTACTGTAGAGTTCCACTAGGAAGCATTCTCCAGTAATGGCACTTTGAAAGCTTGCAGGCTCCACCCATGTTTTATATGAAATTCTTCATTTGTGGAAGCTCATGAGGATCGCCGTACTGGACATCCAGGAGGTCCTTACATTAGGCCTATAGCTTTGCCTGACAACTGTCCAAATCTTGACCCACTAACAGTGAGGAAAATTTAATTGTCACTTGGGATGGTGCAATGCAAAAAGTCTTTAGTCCTTTTGCATATTGATATCAACACAGAAGCTAGGATGTTCATGTCTTTGGAATATGGCAGTGTGATCTGCCAAAACCTTCCTACAGTTCCAATATTTCTTACCATTTACTTAGGCATTACCTTCACACTAACAGAACTTTCAGCCCTGTACTGGTTCACTAGCATATCAACACAACCTGGAATTTAGCTCATTAGAAGTTTATAGATACATTTTTGGCTAGGTTAATTTCTGAGGTGCCTGATGGCCTGCCTGTCTGGGGTTCTTTTCTGATTCCCAGTAATTACCAGGACTTACTGGTGGTAAACCTCTCTCCTACATGCATCACACTATTTTAGTCACATAGAATGGTTTCTAAATTAATCGAAATACCATTTAACTTAATTTCTTTACAATTACACCATCAGAATGCCAAATATGTGTTAATAAAATTTTATGTCTTACTTGACACAACATTCACAGCCCTCCATGTATTTCTTCTCCCTATGTAGACAGAACTACAAGTGGTGGTCAGTAGAGTAGCAATGTATTCATAGTTTTTCATGTTGTTAAATAACAGATTTTATAGAGCAACTTTCCACATAGTAGATTGGTTCTCATTCTGTGTGTCACATATCATATACACTGCCTCTTAGATATTAACAGGACAATTAATAGCATTTAGAAAACTGCAGTTATTAAGGAGCAATGAAATGATTTAGTTTTGAGGGTTCACTGCAAATTGAGGACTTAAAAAAATTCCACATTAGGAAGTGTTAGAAGCACTGTCCTTGTCCCCAGATAAGAAGATCCCACCTGCCACAACATCAGATTATGTCAACTGAAAAGAGATGTAGCTGGGCTTATGTCTGGAAGTATGTTCTATACTTGACCAGTAAGTGGCAATGATGACTAGGTGTGTGGAATGTGCCAGATGCAAATTTTTGTGAAGACATACAGACTTGCACTTAATGAGACACTATACAATCTAGGACACACCAGAGACCTGCTTTTTTCTTTGCCTTTCCTGCTCCTCCATTCCATTTACACCTATCATGGGAATGACTCTTAAAATAGATTCTCCTTGTGGATCCTCCTCGTTATTCATAGAGACTCCTATATCTCCTCTCCAGGATCAATTTCCATCTGTATTGGCCCATGCAAGGTTTCACTTTGGTGACTTTTGCTGTCTCATTGGAATCCACAGCTTTTCATAGGTTGCTGAGGTTAAGGATCTAACCTAACCTATTCTAACTCATTTAGACTTTAAATCCCAAGTAACAGCCAAACAGCTCCACAGTTACCATAAGGCATTCCCAGCATATCTCAGAGTGACAGACAGATTATATGCAAAAAGAGGATGAAGTCCCAGGGTCTGGAGGCCTAATATAATCACCAAACAGCCATTGATGTGAAGATTGCAAGGTAAGTACAGGTGTTTTGAAATATAAAGCACGTTATCACCTACAGAATAATTCATTCTGACGAAGTTAGTAGAAATTTCATCCTTGAGTACCAATGAAAAAACTTTATTTGTGAAATGTATCTCACAACTACTGAATCATTCCCTGAGATAATTGCACCAAGATGTTGGAGATTACTCAAGATACTAGGATGACTCCTATATGCACTGTAGTTCTAGATCCTCTATCATCAACCTTAAAATGATAGAAGATGCATTTGTAAAGTTCTCAGAACAAGGCTTAGCAACTCACAGCTATTCATCTGTATTTTCCCTCTGAGGGAAAACAGCTCAGAAAGAATAATTTCCACTATTGATTTGACTTCAGGGACTGCTAGTTCCTCAGAAACACGTTGACTTCTATGTTGAGGAGCCAATTTTTGTGCATAATGCACCTGCATATTTCATTACAAGTATACTCACTCTATTTCATAGACCACAGTAGAAACTCCAGAGACCTGATACGGGGAGGCTCCCAAGAATCAATGTAGGTGATGTAAGCTGAGATGACTAACAGTGGGCACACAGACTGGATGAGGCCACATCTTGTAGCCAGACAATAGGCCTGTTGGAGTGACAAGGAAACAAACAAACCCTCAAACCTCTTGACCTTGAATTCCTCTGGATTCAAAGAAATGCAATGGCAATGATGGAACAGAGCAGCAAGATCCCATAGGACCAAGGGCCAGCCCTCATAATAATGCCATTTTCTCTATATGCAGCTGGAGCCATGTGTACACTTTGGTTGGTGCTTTAGTTCCTAGGAGCTCTGGGCAGTCTGGTTGGTTGCTATTGTTCATCCTCCTCTGGTGCTGCAAACCCCTTCAGCTCCTTCAAACCTCCCTCTATCTCCTGTAATGGGGTCTCTATTCTCAGTCCAATGGTTGACTATGAGCATCCGCAAGGATATTGATCAGTCTCTTGCTGAGTCTCTCATGGGACAGCTATACCATACTCCTGCCAGCAAGTGCTTCTTGGCATCAGCAATAGTGTATGGGTTTGGTGTCTGCAGATGGAATGGATCCGTATGTGGAACAGTCTCTGGATGGCCTTTTCTTCAGTCTCTGCTCCACTCTATGACCCTGCATTTCCTTTAGATAAGAACAATTCTGTGTTAATATTTTTGAGGAGGTTGTGTTGAAAACTTATGATATCAGTTCTGCTGTCCAGCAAAGGTGAGTCCTAGAAACCTGACTCTGGTGACTCAAAATAAGGAGATAAGAGAAATTAAAGACATGACAAGCACACATACAGAAAATCTGTGATGCATTAGACTGTATTCACTGTGCTGATAGTTACCTACTAGTCAACCCAGACTCAGTGTACTTATCATAAACAAATGAAGGACAAGAGATTTCTGTAGTAGAGAACTCTCAGTCTCTAAATATAGGGGAGCAGGGAGATGTGGTTGATAATTCATACATTTACACATGTTTTCCATACAGGTTAATTAGTCATTAACATGTCTTCTTAGAAGAGGGTAAGGTTGACCATACATATTTTCTATACATAATGAAGTCTTTACCATTCCCAAGGATCTGACAGCCTGGGGAAGTTATCAGGACCATATATGTATGAACAGTACAAATTCATTCAGGATTTTACCTACTTTCGAGAGTATCACACTGTTTATTCTGGAAAGTGTGACTTAAGTAGGCTCATATCATCAAGTTTTCATTCTGTCTCTCATTTGTATGAAGGTGTTAATGCTGTGAAGTACCCAGTACAATGCCATTCTCATGGATGGTGCTCTGATATTTACTAGTAGAAAACATGAGAATGCTGTCAGATGAGCACAGAGCACAGGGAAACCATTTTCCTTACAAGAGTCAGGAACACAAGCAAGCTACTGTGTCTTGTTCAAACTTTAAATAATTTTCAAAGAGATAATGTTCAAAAATCACATTCTCTTCATCAGTTGTGGCCACTATTTCCCTTCAGAGCTCTAATGGTATCTCTGAATACAGACATAAGGAAAACATGCTGATTATTTGTAAAATAAACAGCGTCTTTTCTGTGTTACAGGTCCACACAAACCTGATTAAAGTTCCCCTATCTTAAATCTGGAACCATAGATGCGAGCATCAGCAACAGAATACAAGAAATGGAAGAGAGAATCTCAGGTGCAGAAGATTCCATAGAGAACATAGGCACAACAATCAAAGAAAATGGAAAATGCAAAAAGATCCTAACTCAAAACATCCAGGAAATCCAGGACACAATGAGAAGACCAAACCTACGGATAATAGGAGTGGATGAGAATGAAGATTTTCAACTCAAAGGACCAGCAAACATCTTCAGCAAAGAATATTTTTAAATGTAAAAAATGGAGTCCTCAATTTAAGGATTCAATCCAGTAGTTCCTTGGAAAAAGGGCAGCCAACTCAATGATATCAGGACTCAACTGAGATTCAAGAGGAGGTTAATGGGAAGAACAGAAAGCAGGAAGTATACAAAGACTGTGAATGCATGAACTCTCCCTTTATGAAGTATGTGTTCTACATGATCAGGTTCCAATTCACTCCTACTGAGGTGACACTAAACAAAATGTGGCTCCCAACATTCTAGCCTTAGTGACATATTAGTAAAATGGATAATCCTTGCCAACAATCACTACTCAATATATAACCAAGGTTTCTTCTGCTTTTCTCTTGAGATTTTGGATAAAGCCCCGTAAATAAACACTATAAAGTTTATAATGGCTATCTCTTAAGTACTTTCTACTTACATGGTGACTGGGTATTTTTTTCTCCAGTACTGCTCCCTATAATTTCTTTACTAAAGTTTCTCAGTTCATCAATATAAATTTTTCTCATATGTGATCTTGAACCTGGAAATACTAGGAAGAAAGATAGCTTTTATTTTTCTCTCTATATCTGAGACACACCAATCTCTATTAACCTACAATTACAATTGAGTACTCAGTCCAGGAGGTTCAGAAGTATTGGATGAGAAACTTCAATAAATAAATGTATATTTTCTCAAAGTCTGCAGATAGAACAACCTTGGTACCCTTTTGAAAAATCAGGTAGAACAGCCACGTTTTATTAACAGCCTAACTTTTAAAGAAACCTGTGAATAAAACGGAGGTCTCTGAGTATGGAATCATGATAGGAGCTTCGTTGTCTTCATCACTAGATGTTCTTCATAGTAAAGCTCATACATCATCAATGTGGCCAAACAAAAATCGAGTTAATTCTTTATTCTAAGGGGATTTGCTGACCCCTAGATTCAACTCTGGTCTGCACTGCTCTCACCCCAGTGGACAAACCCATTCTTGAATCTCGATCTTATATCACTAAGACCTTCCTTTGGCAGAATAGGCATGTTTGGGGGACAAGTATTTGAAATAGAGTTAGATACTTGAGTGCTTTTGTATTGGGCATTTATAATGAACTTTAGATTGCAAGTTCTACTGAAGAAATTCCACCATTCTGTGTCCCAGTGGCAAATGATTCTGGATCTTGGGTCAGGTACTCTTTGAGCACTGAGAGATACAATCAGCAGGAAAGAGCTAGTCAACAGGAATAGAAGCCTTGGGCCAAAACAGTCCACTTTTCCTGCGTCACTACTAAATACCTACACTCTGAAATACATGAAGACCTATATCCTCTATCTCTGTCATCTCTTTACCTTCATTACACCCTTTTACTTCTATAACTTCCTTATTGAAATGGCATTTGACTGGTTTAAAAATAAAGGTGAAAAATTATAAAACTAAAGTATACCCTCAATATAATATTTGTTCATGAATAAGACATTAGGAACATCCTCCATATTCTAAAACCATATACTGCCTTCAGGGACACCTGAAGCCTTAGATGCTTCACTGTTGCTTTTAATCCCTCACACACCTAGACATTTCTGTTTTACTGCCAAACCAGGTGGTTTTTGTCATTAAGGCTGAGGAAACAAATAGATCCCTCCCTTATTGTCAAGGGTATACTGCTAGGCTATGTATAGGGATGTAGCAAATTTGTATACCCACACAAGATTTGTCTTTCAAATGTATTCCATTCATTCCCACAAACATTCCTTATGGTGTAATGCTAATATAAAGGTTGTGCATAAATTAAGCCAGTAGAGAAGATCTGTTGTTCAGAAATATTACTGTAGGGTTCCATTGGAGAAATATTACTGTAGAGTTCCACTAGGAAGCATTCTCCAGTGATGGCACTTTGGAGGCTTGCAGGATCCACCCATGTTTTATATGAAATTCTTCATTTGTGGAAGCTCATGAGGATCGCAGTAGTGGACATCCAGGAGGTCCTTACATTAGGCCTATAGCTTTGCCTGACAACTGTCCAAATCTTGGCCCACTAACAGTGAGGAAAATTTAAATGTCACTTGGGATGGTGCAATGCAAATAGTCTTTAGTCCTTTTGCATATTGATATCAACACAGAAGCTAGGTTGTTCATGTCTTTGGAATATGGCAGTGTGATCTGCCAAAACCTTCCTACAGTTCCAATATTTCTTACCATTTAATTAGGCATTAGCTTCACACTAACAGAACTTTCAGCCATGTACTGGTTCACTAGCATATCAACACAACCTGGAATTTAGCTCATTAGAAGTTTATAGATACATTTTTGGCTAGGTTAATTTCTGAGGTGCCTGATGGCCTGCCTGTCTGGGGCTCTTTTCTGATTCCCAGTAATTACCAGGACTTACTGGTGGTAAACCTCTCTCCTACATGCATCACACTATTTTAGTCACATAGAATGGTTTCTAAATTAACCAAAATACCATTTAACTTAATTTCTTTACAATTATACCATCAGAATGCCAAAATATGTGTTAATAAAATTTTATGTCTTACTTGACACAACATTCACAGCCCTCCATGTATTTCTTCTCCCTATGTAGACAGAACTACAAGTGGTGGTCAGTAGAGTAGCAATGTATTCATAGTTTTTCATGTTCTTAAATAACAGATTTTATAAAGCAACTTTCCACATAGTAGATTGGTTCTCATTCTGTGTGTCACATATCATATACACTGCCTCTTAGATATTAACAGGACAATTAATAGCATTTAGAAAACTGCAGTTATTAAGGAGCAATGAAATGATTTAGTTTTGAGGGTTCACTGCAAATTGAGGAATTAAAAAAAAAATCCACATTAGGAAGTGTTAGAAGCACCGTCCTTGTCCCCAGATAAGAATATCCCACCTGCCACAACATCAGATTATGTCAACTGAAAAGAGATGTAGCTAGGCTTATGTCTGGAAGTATGTTCTATACTTGACCAGTAAGTGGCAATGATGACTAGGTGTGTGGAATGTGCCAGATGCAAATTTTTGTGAAGACATACAGACTTGCACTTAATGAGACACTATACAATCTAGGACACACCAGAGACCTGCTTTTTTTCTTTGCCTTTCCTGCTCCTCCATTCCATTTACACATATCATGGGACTGATCCTTAAAATAGATTCTCCTTGTGGATCCTCCTCGTTATTCATAGAGACTCCTATATCTCCCCTCCAGGATCAATTTCCATCTGTATTGGCCCATGCAAGGTTTCACCTTGGTGACTTATGCTGTCTCATTGGAATCCACTGGTTTTCATAGGTTGCTGAGGTTAAGGATTTAACCTAACCTATTCTAACTCATTTAGACTTTAAATCCCAAGTAACAGCCAAAACAGCTCCTCAGTTACCATAAGGCATTCCCAGCATATCTCACAGTGACAGACAGATTATATGCAAAAAGAGGATGAAGTCCCAGGGTCTGGAGGCCTAATATAATCACCAAAACAGCCATTGATGAGAAGATTGAAAGGTAAGTACAGGTGTTTTGAAATATAAAGCACGTTATCACCTACAGAATAATTCATTCTGACGAGGTTAGTAGAAATTTCATCCTTGAGAACCAATGAAAAAACATACTTGTGAAATGTATCTCACAACTACTGAATCATTCCCTGAGATAAATAAACCAAGATGTTAGAGATTACTAAAGATACTAGGATGACTCCTATATGCACTGTAGTTCTAGATCCTCTATCATCAACCTTATAATGATAGAAGATGCATTTGTAAAGTTCTCAGAACAAGGCTTAGCAACTCACAGCTATTCATCTGTATTTTCCCTCTGAGGGAAAACAGCTCAGAAAGAATAATTTCCACTATTGATTTGACTTCAGGGACTGCTACTTTCTCAGAAACACGTTGACTTCTATTTTGAGGAGCCAAATTTAGTGCATAATACACCTGCATATTTCATTACAAGTATACTCACTCTATTTCATAGACCACAGTAGAAACTCCAGAGACTTGATATGGGGAGGCTCCCAAGAATCAATGTAGGTGATGTAAGCTGAGATGACTAACAGTGGACACACAGACTGGATGAGGATACATCTTGTAGCCAAACAATAGGCCTGTTGGAGTGACAAGGAAACAAACAAACCCTCAAACCTCTTGACCTTGAATTCCTCTGGATTCAAAAAAATGCAATGGCAATGATGGAACAGAGCAACAAGATCCCATAGGACCAAGGGCCAGCCCTCATAATAATGCCATTTTCTCTATATGCAGCTGGAGCCATGTGTACACTTTGGTTGGTGCTTTAGTTCCTAGGAGCTCTGGGCAGTCTGGTTGGTTGCTATTGTTCATCCTCCTCTGGTGCTGCAAACCCCTTCAGCTCCTTCAAACCTCCCTCTAACTCCTGTATTGGGGTCTCTATGCTCAGTCCAATGGTTGACTATGAGCATCCGCAAGGATATTGATTAGGCTCTTGCTGAGTCTCTCAAGGGACAGCTATACCATGCTCCTGCCAGCAAGTGCTTCTTGGCATCAGCAATAGTGTATGGGTTTGGTGTCTGCAGATGGAATGGATCCGTATGTGGAACAGTCTCTGGATGGCCTTTTCTTCAGTCTCTGCTCCACTCTTTGACCCTGCATTTCCTTTAGATAAGAACATTTCTGTGTTAATATTTTTGAGGAGGTTGTGTTGAAAACTTATGATATCAGTTCTGCTGTCCAGCAAAGGTGAGTCCTAGAAACCTGACTCTGGTGACAAAAAATAAGGAGGTAAGAGAAATTAAAGACATGACAAGCACACATACAGAAAATCTGTGATGCATTAGACTGTATTCACTGTGCTGATAGTTACCTACTAGTCAACCCAGACTCAGTGTACTTATCATAAACAAATGAAAGGACAAGAGATTTCTGTAGTAGAGAACTCTCAGTCTCTAAATATAGGGGAGCAGGGAGATGTGGTTGATAATTCATACATTTACACATGTTTTCCATACAGGTTAATCAGTCATTAACATGACTTCTTAGAAGAGAGTAAGGTTGACCATACATATTTTCTATACATAATGAAGTCTTTACCATTCCCAAGGATCTGACAGCCTGGGGAAGTTATCAGGACCATATATGTATGAACAGTACAAATTCATTCAGGATTTTACCTACTTTCGAGAGTATCACTCTGTTTATTCTGGAAAGTGTGACTTAAGTAGGCTCATATCATCAAGTTTTCATTCTGTCTCTCATTTGTATGAAGGTGTTAATGCTGTGAAGTACCCAGTACAATGCCATTCTCATTGATGGTGCTCTGATATTTACTAGTAGAAAACATGAGAATGCTGTCAGATGAGCACAGAGCACAGGGAAACCATTTTCCTTACAAGAGTGAGGAACACAAGCAAGCTACTGTGTCTTGTTCAAACTTTAAATAATTTTCAAAGAGATAATGTTCAAAAATCACATTCTCTTCATCAGTTGCAGCCACTATTTCCCTTCAGAGCTCTAATGGTATCTCTGAATACAGACATAAGGAAAACATGCTGATTATTTGTAAAATAAACAGCGTCTTTTCTGTGTTACAGGTCCACACAAACCTGATTCAAATTCCCCTATCTAGCAAAGAATATTTTTAAATGTAAAAAATGGAGTCCTCAATGTAAGGATTCAATCCAGTTGTTCCTTGGAAAAAGGGCAGCCAACTCAATGATATCAGGACTCAACTGAGATTCAAGAGGAGGTTAATGGGAAGAACAGAAAACAGGATGTATACAAAGACTGTGAATGCATGAACTCTCACTTTATGAAGCATGTGTTCTACATGATCAGGTTCCAATTCACTCCTACTGAGCTGACACTAAACAAAATGTGGCTCCCAACATTCTAGCCTTAGTGACATATTAATAAAATGGATAATTTTTTCCAACAATCACTTCTCAATATATAACCTAGGTTTCTTCTGCTTTTCTCTTGAGATTTGGGGTAAAGCCCCCCAAATTAACACTATAAAGCTTATAATGGCTATCTCTTAAGTACTTTCTACTTACATGGTGACTGGGTATTTGGTTCTCCATTACTGCTCCCTATAATTTCTTTAGTAAAGTTTCTCAGTTCATCAATATAAATTTTTCTCATATGTGATCTTGAACCTGGAAATACTAGGAAGAAAGATAGCTTTTATTTTTCTCTCTATATCTGAGACACACCAATCTCTATTAACCTACAATTACAATTGAGTACTCAGTCCAGGAGGTTCAGAAGTATTGGATGATGGACTTCAATAAATAAATGTATGTTTTCTCAAAGCTGCAGATAGAACAACCTTGGTACACTTTTCAAAAATTAGGTAGAACAGCCACGTTTTATTAACAGCCTAACTTTTAAAGAAACCTGTGAATAAAACGGAGGTCTCTGAGTATGAAATCATGACAGGAGCTTCGTTGTCTTCATCACTAGATGTTCTTCATAGTAAAGCTCATACATCATCAATGTGGCCAAACAAAAATCGAGTTAACTCTTTATTCTAAGGGGATTTGCTGACCCCTAGATTCAACTCTGGTCTGCACTGCTCTCACCCCAGTGGACAAACCCATTCTTGAATCTCGATCTTATATCACTAAGACCTTCCTTTGGCAGAATAGGCATGTTTGGGGGAGAAATATTTGAAATAGTGTTAGATACTTGAGTGGTTTTGTATCGGGCATTTATAATGAACTTTAGATTGCAAGTTCTACTGAAGAAATTCCAACATTCTGTGTCCCAGTGGCAAATGATTCTGGATCTTGGGTCAGGTACTGTTTGAGCACTGAGAGATACAATCAGCAGGAAAGAGCTAGTCAACAGGAATATAAGCCTCAGGCCAAAACAGTCTGCTTTTCCTGCGTCACTACTACCTACCTGCACTCTGAAGTACATGAAGACCTATATCCTCTTCCTCTGTCATCTCTTTACCTTCATTAAACTCTTTTACTTCTATAACTTCCTTATTGAAATGGCATTTGACTGGTTTAAAAATAAAGGTGAAAAATTATAAAACTAAAGTATAACCTCAATATAATATTTGTTCATGAATAAGACATAAGGAACATCCTCCATATTTTAAAACCATATACTGCCTTCAGGGACACCTGAAGCCTTAGTTGCTTCACTGTTGCTTTTAATCCCTCACACATCTAGACATTTCTGTTTTAAAGGCAAACTGGCTGGTTTTTGGTATTAAGGCTGAGGAAACAAATGGATCCCTCCCTTATTGTTGAGGGCAGACGTCTAGGCTATATATAGGGAGGTAGACAATTTGTATATCCACACAAGATTTGTCTTTCAAATGTATTCCATTCATTCCCACAAACATTCCTTATGGTGTACTGCTAATATAAATGTTGTGCATAAATATAAGCCAGTGCAGAAGATCTGTTGTGCAGAAATATTACTATAGGGTTCTGTAGTCTCCCCTCCCCCAGCCTGAAACCTGCTTGCTCAGGGGTGGAGCTTCCTGCTCATTCGTTCTGCCACGCCCACTGCTAGAACCTGCGGAGCCACACACGTGCACCTTTCTACTGGACCAGAGATTATTCGGCGGGAGTCGGGTCCCCTCCCCCTTCCTTTATAACTAGTGTCGCAACAATAAAATTTGAGCTTTGATCAGAATGAATTTGTCTTAGCTCCGTTTCTTCTTTCGCCCCGTCTAGATTCCTCTCTTACAGCTCAAGTGGCCTTCTCAGTCGAACCGTTCATGTTGCGAGCTGCTGGCAGCCGCAACATTTTGGCGCCAGAACTGGGACCTGAAGAATGGCAGAGAGATGCTAAGAGAAACGCTGCTGCTGTGGAGCTCCACAGGAAAGGATCTTCGTATCGGACATCGGAGCAACGGACAGGTACACATGCTAGCGCTAGCTTAAAATTTCAGTTTTGTAAAGTGTTGCTGAGGATGCGGTAGTATACGAATTAAGCTTGAATCAGTGCTAACACAATGCTGGTTCTGCTTGGGTCAGCAGCGTGTTAATCGGAACTAGAAACGGAAGCAGGCAGGTTGGCCGTAGCTTTTTAGAAAGCTGCTTAGGTGGAAGAAGAAAGGGTTTAAAGTCATGGATCAGGCGGTTGCCCATAGTTTTCAGGAGTTGTTTCAGGCCAGAGGAGTAAGGCTTGAAGTACAATTAGTAAAAAAATTTTTAGGTAAGATAGATAGCTGTTGCCCATGGTTCAAGGAAGAAGAAACAGTAGATTGTGGAACCTGGGAGAAAGTTGGTGAGGCCTTAAAAATTACTCAGGCAGATAATTTTACCCTAGGCCTCTGGGCGCTTGTAAATGATGCAATAAAAGATGCCACTTCCCCATGGCTAAGTTGCCCCCAGGCGGAGCTTGTGGTATCTCAGGAGGAGTGCCTGTCAGAGAGGGCCTCCTCAGAAAAAGATCTTCTTAACTCAAAAATTGATAAATGTGGAAACTCGGATGAGAAACTGATTTTTAACAAAAATCACTCAGATAGAGGAGCTGCCCATTACCTTGATGAGAATTGATCCTCTTGTGAATCTCCTGCTCCACCTGTAGTCCCCACTTAGGGAGGTGCCACGCATAGGGATACACGACTAAGCGAGTTAGAGTTTGAGATTAAGCTTCAGAGGCTGACTAATGAGCTTCCGGAACTAAAAAAGATGTCAGAAGCGGAGAAGAGTAACTCTTCTGTAGTTCACCAGGTGCCGCTAGAAAAGGTTGTGAGTCAGGCTCGTTGGAAAGGACAGAATATGTCTAATATGCTAGCCTTTCCTGTGGTCGAGGTAGTTGATCAGCAAGATACTAGGGCCAGACATTACCAGACCTTGGATTTCAAGTTGATAAAAGAGTTAAAGGCCGCTGTTGTGCAATATGGCCCTTCAGCCCCATTCACTCAAGCATTACTGGACACAGTTGTGGAGTCACGCTTAACCCCTTTAGATTGGAAGACTCTTTCTAAGGCTACCCTGTCCGGAGGAGATTTTTTGCTTTGGGATTCTGAATGGCGAGACGCCAGTAAGAAAACTGCTGCTTCTAACGCTCAGGCTGGTAATTCAGACTGGGATAGCAACATACTTTTAGGAGAGGGTCCATATGAGGGACAGACAAATCAGATTGATTTTCCCGTTGCAGTGTACGCACAAATCGCAATGGCCGCACACCGTACTTGGGGAAGGTTGCCAGTCAAAGGAGAGATTGGTGGAAGTTTAGCTAGCATTCGGCAGAGTTCTGATGAACCATATCAGGATTTTGTGGACAGGCTATTGATTTCAGCTAGTAGAATCCTTGGAAGTCCGGACACGGGAAGTCCCTTCGTTATGCAATTGGCTTATGAGCATGCTAACGCAATTTGCCGAGCTGCGATTCAACCGATTCAACCGCATAAGGGAACGACAGATTTGGCGGGATATGTCCGCCTTTGCGCAGACATCAGGCCTTCCTGCGAGATCTTGCAGGGAACCCACGCGCAAGCAATGTTCTCAAGGAAACGAGGGAAAAATGTATGCTTTAAGTGTGGAACTTTAGATCATTTTAGAATTAATTGTCCTCAGAACAAGGGTGCCGAGGTTAGACAAACAGGCCGTGCCCCAGGATTATGTCCCCAGTGTGGGAAGGGCCGCCACTGGGCAAAAGATTGTAAGCATAAAACAGGGGTTTTGAGCCGCCCGGTGCCGGGAAACGAGGAAAGGGGTCAGCCCCAGGCCCCGAGTTACTCAAAAAAGACAGCTTATGGGGCTATAAATCTGCTGCCCAGCCAACAAGATCAGTTCTTGAGCTTGTCAGGTCAAACCCAGGAAATGCAAGACTGGACCTCTGTTCCACTGTCCATGCAGCATTAACCCCAGAAGTGGGAGTCCAAACTCTGCCTACCGGAGTCTTTGGACCACTACCTGTAGGAACCTGTGGTTTTCTCTTAGGACGAAGCAGTTCTATTGTAGAAGGCCTGCAGATTTATCCAGGTGTTATAAGTAATGATTATGAGGGAGAAATTAAAATCATAGCCGCTTGCCCTCGTGGTGTTATAACTATACCCGCTAATCAGAAAATTGCTCAACTTACTTTGATCCCTTTGCGCTGGTCACTGTATAAACTCTTTGAAAATGAGGAAGGACAAAATAACTCTGACTCCTCTGGCGTAAATTGGGTAAAATCTATCACTAACCAGAGACCTAACCTTAAATTGATTCTTGATGGAAAAGGCTTTGAAGGATTAATAGATACCGGGGCCAATGTAACGATTATAAGAGGGTAGGACTGGCCCTCAAACTGGCCCCTATCTGTTTCCTTGACTCACCTTCAAGGAATTGGTTACGCCAGTAACCCAAAACATAGTTCCAAATTGCTAACCTGGAGAGTTGAAGATGGAAAATCAGGAAAGATTCAGCCATATGTTATGTCAAATTTGCCTGTAACCCTGTGGGGAAGAGATCTGTTGTCACAGATGGGCGTTATCCTGTGCAGTTCTAAGGAGATGGTGACTGAGCAGACGTTCAGGCAGGGACCCCTGCCTGATCGTGGACTAATAAAGAAGGGACAGGAAATTAAGACTTTTAAGGGTCTTAAACCCCACTCTAACATGAGAGGTTTAAAGTATTTTCAGTAGCGGCCACTGTCTTGCCTGCATCCCATGCCGAAAAAATTCAATGGCGTAATGATATTCCGGTGTGGGTAGATCAGTGGTCTTTACCTAAAGAGAAAATAGAGGCAGCTTCTTTGCTAGTGCAGGAGCAGTTAGAAGCAGGACATTTGGTGGAGTCTCATTCTCCCTGGAATATGCCCATTTTCATTATCAGGAAGAAATTGGGAAAATGGAGACTGTTGCAAGATTTAAGAAAGGTTAATGAAACCATGGTACTTATGGGAACCTTACAGCCGGGGCTCCCCTCCCCAGTAGCCATTCCTAAGAGATATTATAAGATTGTTATAGATTTGAAAGATTGTTTCTTTACCATCCCTTTACATCCAAAGGATTGTGAGAGATTTGCTTTTAGTGTTCCTTCTGTAAATTTCAAGGAACCCATGAAAAGATATCAATGGACAGTTCTCCCACAGTGCATGGCTAATAGTCCCACCTTATGTCAAAGGTTTGTGGCAAAGGCAATTCAGCCTGTTAGACAACAATGGCCAAATATTTACATCATTCATTTCACAGATGATGTCTTGATGGCGGGAAAAGACCCCCAAGGTTTGCTTTTGTGTTATAGAGACTTACAAAAGGCCCTAGCTGATAAGAGATTACAAATTGCTTCTAAAAAGATACAAACTCAGGATCCTTATAATTATTTGGGTTTTAGACTCACTGATCAAGCTGTTTTTCCCCCAAAAATTGTTATTCGTAGAGATAACTTAAGGACCTTAAATGATTTTCAAAAATTGTTAGGTGATATAAATTGGCTTTGCCCCTATTTAAAGCTTACTACAGGGGAGTTGAAACCTTTATTTGATATTCTTTTTTTTTTCATTTTTTTCCATTTTTTATTAGGTATTTAGCTCATTTACATTTCCAATGCTATACCAAAAGTGCCCATATCCACCCACCTCCACTCCCCCGCCCACCCACTCCCCCTTTTTGGCCCTGGTGTTCCCCTGTACTGGGGCATATAAAGTTTGCAAGTCCAATGGGCCTCTCTTTCCAGTGATGGCCGACTAGGCCATCTTTTGATATATATGCAGCTAGAGTCAAGGGCTCCGGGGTACTGGTTAGTTCATAATGTTGTTCCACCTATAGGGTTGCAGATCCCTTTAGCTCCTTGGCTACTTTCTCTAGCTCCTCCATTGGGAGCCCTATGGTCCATCCATTAGCTGACTGTGAGCATCCACTTCTGTGTTTGCTAGGCCCCGGCATAGTCTCACAAGAGACAGCTACATCTGGGTCCTTTCAATAAAATCTTGCTAGTGTATGCAATGGTGTCAGCGTTTGGATGCTGATTATGGGGTGGATCCCTGGATATGGCAGTCTCTACATGGTCCATCCTTTCATCTCAGCTCCAAACTTTGTCTCTGTAACACCTTCCATGGGTGTTTTGTTGCCGAATCTAAGGAGGGGCATAGTGTCCACACTTCAGTCTTCATTCTTCATGAGTTTCATGTGTTTAGCAAATTATATCTTATATCTTGGGTATCCTAGGTTTGGGGCTAATATCCACTTATCAGTGAGTACATATTGTGTGAGTTTCTTTGTGAATGTGTTACCTCACTCAGGATGATGCCCTCCAGGTCCATCCATTTGGCTAGGAATTTCATAAATTCATTCTTTTTAATAGCTGAGTAGTACTCCATTGTGTAGATGTACCACATTTTCTGTATCCATTCCTCTGTTGAGGGGCATCTGGGTTCTTTCCAGCTTCTGGCTATTATAAATAAGGCTGCTATGAACATAGTGGAGCATGTGTCCTTCTTACCAGTTGGGGCATTTTCTGGATATATGCCCAGGAGAGGTATTGCTGGATCCTCCGGTAGTACTATGTCCAATTTTCTGAGGAACCGCCAAACTGATTTCCAGAGTGGTTGTACAAGCCTGCAATCCCACCAACAATGGAGGAGTGTTCCTCTTTCTCCACATCCACGCCAGCATCTGCTGTCACCTGAATTTTTGATCTTAGCCATTATGACTGGTGTGAGGTGGAATCTCAGGGTTGTTTTGATTTGCATTTCCCTGATGATTAAGGATGTTGAACATTTTTTCAGGTGCTTCTCTGCCATTCGGTATTCCTCAGGTGAGAATTCTTTGTTCAGTTCTGAGCCCCATTTTTTAATGGGGTTATTTGATTTTCTGAAGTCCACCTTCTTGAGTTCTTTATATATGTTGGATATTAGTCCCCTATCTGATTTAGGATAGGTAAAGATCCTTTCCCAATCTGTTGGTGGTCTTTTTGTCTTATTGACGGTGTCTTTTGCCTTGCAGAAACTTTGGAGTTTCATTAGGTCCCATTTGTCAATTCTCGATCTTACAGCACAAGCCATTGCTGTTCTGTTCAGGAATTTTTCCCCTGTGCCCATATCTTCAAGGCTTTTCCCCACTTTCTCCTCTATAAGTTTCAGTGTTTCTGGTTTTATGTGAAGTTCCTTGATCCACTTAGATTTGACCTTAGTACAAGGAGATAAGTATGGATCGATTCGCATTCTTCTACACGATAACAACCAGTTGTGCCAGCACCAATTGTTGAAAATGCTGTCTTTCTTCCACTGGATGGTTTTAGCTCCCTTGTCGAAGATCAAGTGACCATAGGTGTGTGGGTTCATTTCTGGGTCTTCAATTCTATTCCATTGGTCTACTTGTCTGTCTCTATACCAGTACCATGCAGTTTTTATCACAATTGCTCTGTAGTAAAGCTTTAGGTCTGGCATGGTGATTCCGCCAGAAGTTCTTTTATCCTTGAGAAGACTTTTTGCTATCCTAGGTTTTTTGTTATTCCAGACAAATTTGCAAATTGCTCCTTCCAATTCGTTGAAGAATTGAGTTGGAATTTTGATGGGGATTGCATTGAATCTGTAGATTGCTTTTGGCAAGATAGCCATTTTTACAATGTTGATCCTGCCAATCCATGAGCATGGGAGATCTTTCCATCTTCTGAGATCTTCCTTAAATTCTTTCTTCAGAGATTTGAAGTTTTTATCATACAGATCTTTCACTTCCTTAGTTAGAGTCACGCCGAGATATTTTATATTATTTGTGACTATTGAGAAGGGTGTTGTTTCCCTAATTTCTTTCTCAGCCTGTTTATTCTTTGTATAGAGAAAGGCCATTGACTTGTTTCAGTTTATTTTATATCCAGCTACTTCACCGAAGCTGTTTATCAGGTTTAGGAGTTCTCTGGTAGAATTTTTAGGGTCACTTATATATACTATCATATCATCTGCAAAAAGTGATATTTTGACTTCCTCTTTTCCAATTTGTATCCCCTTGATCTCCTTTTGGTGTCGAATTGCTCTGGCTAATACGTCAAGTACTATGTTGAAAAGGTAGAGAGAAAGTGGGCAGCCTTGTCTAGTCCCTGATTTTAGTGGGATTGCTTCCAGCTTCTCTCCATTTACTTTGATGTTGGCTACTGGTTTGCTGTAGATTGCTTTTATCATGTTTAGGTATGGGCCTTGAATTCCTGATCTTTCGAAAACTTTTCTCACGAATGGGTGTTGGATCTTGTCAAATGCTTTTTCTGCATCTAACGAGATGATCATGTGGTTTTTGTCTTTGAGTTTGTTTATATAATGGATTACATTGATGGATTTTCGTATATTAAACCATCTCTGCATCCCTGGAATAAAACCTACTTGGTCAGGATGGATGATTGCTTTAATGTGTTCTTGGATTCGGTTAGTGAGAATTTTATTGAGGATTTTTGCATCGATATTCATAAGAGAAATTGGTCTGAAGTTCTCTATCTTTGTTGGGTCTTTCTGTGGTTTAGGTATCAGAGTAATAGTGGCTTCATAAAATGAGTTGGGTAGAGTACCTTCTACTTCTATTTTGTGAAATAGTTTGTGCAGAACTGGAATTAGATCTTCTTTGAAGGTCTGATAGAACTCTGCACTAAACCCATCTGGTCCTGGGCTTTTTTTGGTTGGGAGACTATTAATAACTGCTTCTATTTCTTTAGGTGATATGGGACTGTTTAGATGGTCAACTTGATCCTGATTCAACTTTGGTACCTGGTATCTGTCCAGAAATTTGTCCATTTCGTCCAGGTTTTCCAGTTTTGTTGAGTATAGCCTTTTGTAGAAGGATCTGATGGTGTTTTGGATTTCTTCAGGATCTGTTGTTATGTCTCCCTTTTCATTTCTGATTTTGTTAATTAGGACTTTGTCCCTGTGCCCTTTAGTGAGTCTAGCTAAGGTTTTATCTATCTTGTTGATTTTCTCAAAGAACCAACTCCTCGTTTGGTTAATTCTTTGAATAGTTCTTCTTGTTTCCACTTGGTTGATTTCACCCCTGAGTTTGATTATTTCCTGCCATCTACTCCTCTTGGATGAATTTGCTTCCTTTTTTTCTAGGGCTTTTAGATGTGTTGTCAAGCTGCTAGTATGTGCTGTCTCCCGTTTCTTCTTGGAGGCACTCAGAGCTATGAGTTTCCCTCTTAGAAATGCTTTCATTGTGTCCCATAGGTTTGGGTACGTTGTGGCTTCATTTTCATTAAACTCTAAAAAGTCTTTAATTTCTTTCTTTATTCCTTCCTTGACCAAGGTATCATTGAGAAGAGTGTTATTCAGTTTCCACGTGAATGTTGGCTTTCCATTATTTATGTTGTTATTGAAGATCAGTCTTAGGCCATGGTGGTCTGATAGGATACATGGGACAATTTCAATATTTTTGTATCTATTGAGGCCTGTTTTGTGACCAATTATATGGTCAATTTTGGAGAAGGTCCCGTGAGGTGCTGAGAAGAAGGTATATCCTTTTGTTTTAGGATAAAATGTTCTGTAGATATCTGTCAGGTCCATTTGTTTCATAACTTCTGTTAGTTTCACTGTGTCCCTGTTTAGTTTCTGTTTCCACGATCTGTCCATTGAAGAAAGTGGTGTGTTGAAGTCTCCCACTATTATTGTGTGAGGTGCAATGTATGCTTTGAGCTTTACTAAAGTGTCTCTAATGAATGTGGCTGCCCTTGCATTTGGTGCGTAGATATTCAGAATTGAGAGTTCCTCTTGGAGGATTTTTACCTTTGATGAGTATGAAGTGTCCCTCCTTGTCTTTTTTGATAACTTTGGGTTGGAAGTCGATTTTATCCGATATTAAAATGGCTACTCCAGCTTGTTTCTTCAGTCCATTTGCTTGGAAAATTGTTTTCCAGCCTTTCACTCTGAGGTAGTGTCTGTCTTTTTCCCTGAGATGGGTTTCCTGTAAGCAGCAGAATGTTGGGTCCTGTTTGTGTAGCCAGTCTGTTAGTCTATGTCTTTTTTTGGGGAATTGAGTCCATTGATATTAAGAGATATTAAGGAAAAGTAATTGTTGCTTCCTTTTATTTTTGTTGTTAGAGTTGGCATTCTGTTCTTGTGGCTGTCTTTTTGGTTTGTTGAATGATTACTTTCTTGGTTGTTCTAGGGCGTGATTTCCGTCCTTGTATTGCTTCTTTTCTGTTATTATCCTTTGAAGGGCTGGATTCGTGGAAAGATATTGTGTGAATTTGTTTTTGTCGTGGAATACTTTGGTTTCTCCATCTATGGTAATTGAGAGTTTGGCCGGGTAAAGTAGCCTGGGCTGGCATTTGTGTTCTCTTAGTGTCTGTATAACATCTGTCCAGGCTCTTCTGGCTTTCATAGTCTCTGGTGAAAAGTCTGGTAATTCTGATAGGCCTTCCTTTATATGTTACTTGACCTTTCTCACTTACTGCTTTTAATATTCTATCTTTATTTAGTGCATTTGTTGTTCTGATTATTATGTGTCGGGAGGAATTTCTTTTCTGGTCCAGTCTATTTGGAGTTCTGTAGGCTTCTTGTATGATAATGGGCATCTCTTTTTTTATGTTTGGGAAGTTTTCTTCTATTATTTTGTTGAAGATATTAGCTGGCCCTTTAAGTTGAAAATCTTCATTCTCATCAATTCCTATTATCCGTAGGTTTGGTCTTCTCATTGTGTCCTGGATTATCTGGATGTTTTGAGTTAGGATCCTTTTGCATTTTGTATTTTCTTTGACTGTTGTGTCAATGTTCTCTATGGAATCTTCTGCACCTGAGATTCTCTCTTCCATTTCTTGTATTCTGTTGCTGATTCTCGCATCTATGGTTCCAGATCTCTTTCCTAGGGTTTCTATCTCCAGCGTTGCCTCGCTTTGGGTTTTCTTTATTGTGTCTACTTCCCCTTTTAGTTCTAGTATGGTTTTGTTCATTTCCATCACCTGTTTGGATGTGTTTTCCTGTTTTTCTTTAATGATTTCTACCTGTTTGGCTGTGTTTTCCTGCTTTTCTTTAAGGACTTGTAACTCTTTAGCAGTGCTCTCCTGTAATTCTTTAAGTGACTTATGAAAGTCCTTCTTGATGTCTTCTATCATCATCATGAGAAATGTTTTTAAATCTGTGTCTAGATTTTCGGTTGTGTTGGCGTGCCCAGGACTAGGTGGGGTGTGAGTGCTGCGTTCTGATGATGGTGAGTGGTCTTGATTTCTGTTAGTAGGATTCTTACGTTTGCCTTTCGCCATCGGGTAATCTCTGAAGCTAGCTGTTTTAGTTGTCACTGTTAAGAGCTTGTTCTTCAGGTGACTCTGTTAGCCTCTATAAGCAGACCTGGAGGGTAGCACTCTCCTTCGTTTCAGTGGGCAGAGTATTCTCTGCAGGCAAGATCTCTTCTTGCAGGGCAGGTACCCAGATATCTGGTGTTCGAACCAGACTCCTGGCAGAAGTTGTGTTCCACTCACTAGAGGTCTTAGGATCTCGTGTGGAATCCTGTGTGGGCCCTTGCGGGTGTCAGGCGACTCCGCTGGCAAGGTAGCCCGGGGCTCGAGTGGAGCGGAAGGGGTTTGTGCCCCAGATCAAGCCCGGGTAGCCTGCTTCCCTATGTACCTCAGTCTCAGGTTCCCCGCGATTGGATTGGGGCAGGCGCTGTGTTCCACTCACCAGAGGTCTTAGGATCCCGTGGGGAGTCCCGTGTGCACCCTTGTGGGTGTTGGGCAAGACTCTGTTGGCACAGTAGCTCGGGGCTCGAGTCGAGAGGAAGGGACTTGTGCCCCAGGTCAGGCCCGGGTAGCCTGCTTCCCTATGTACCTCAGTCTCAGGTTCCGCACGATTGGATTGGGGCAGGTGCTGTGTTCCACTCACCAGAGGTCTTAGGATCCCGTGGGGAGTCCCGTGTGGGCCCTTGCGGGTGTTGGGCAAGACTCTGCTGGCAAGGTAGCTCGGGGCTCGAGTCGAGCGGAAGGCTATTTGATATTCTTAAAGGGAGTTCTGATCCCACTTCCCCTAGATCCCTAACCTCAATAGGATTACTGGCCTTACAGCTAGTGAAAAAGGCTATTGAAGAACAGTTCAGTCACTTACATAGATTACTCCCTGCCGCTGCACCTGTTAATTTTTAATATGACTCACGTGCCTACGGGATTGCTATGGCAAAAATTTCCTATAATGTGGATACATTCGAGGATTTCTCCCAAACGTAATATCTTGCCATATCACGAAGCAGTGGCTCAGATGATTATCACTGGAAGAAGGCAGGCATTGACTTATTTTGGAAAGGAGCCAGATATCATTGTCCAGCCTTACAGTGTAAGTCAGGACACTTGGCTAAAACAACATAGTACAGATTGGTTGCTTGCACAATTAGGGTTTGAAGGAGCTATAGACAGCCACTACCCCCAAGATAGGTTGATAAAATTCTTAAATGTACATGATATGATATTTCCTAAGATAACTTCCTTACAGCCTTTAAATAATGCTCTATTGATTTTTACTGATGGCTCCTCTAAGGGGCGAGCTGGATATTTTATTAGTAATCAACAGGTTATCGTAGAGACTCCTGGTCTCTCGGCTCAGCTCGCCGAATTAACAGCAGTACTCAAGGTTTTTCAGTCTGTACATGAGGCTTTTAATATTTTTACTGACAGTTTATATGTTGCTCAGTCAGTACCCTTATTGGAAACCTGTAGTACGTTTAACTTCAATACGCCGTCAGGATCTTTATTTTCAGAATTACAAAACATCATTCTCGCCCGAAAAAATCCGTTTTATATTGGCCACATACGGTCTCACTCTGGTCTTCCTGGACCTCTGGCCGAAGGTAATGATCGCACTGACAGAGCTCTAATAGGAGAAGCCTTAGTTTCAGATCGGGTTGCTTTGGCCCAAAGTGATCATGAAAGGTTTCATCTCTCTAGCCATACCCTAAGGCTCCGACATAAAATCACAAAGGAGCAAGCGAGAATGATTGTAAAACAATGTCCTAAATATATTACTTTATCTCCAGTGCCGCATCTATTGCCTAAACTTATTAAGACAGACAATGGGCCATCTTATTCCAGTAAAAACTTTATTTCATTCTGTAAAGAATTTGGTATTAAACATAAAACTGGAATTCCTTACAACCCCATGGGACAAGGAATAGTTGAACGTGCTCATCGCACCTTAAAGAATTGGCTTTTTAAAACAAAAGAGGGGCAGCTATATCCCCCAAGGTCACCAAAGGCCCACCTTGCCTTCACCTAATTTGTCCTAAATTTCTTGCACACCGATATCAAAGGCCAGTCTGCAGCGGATCGCCACTGGCATCCAGTTACTTCTAATTCTTATGCATTGGTAAAATGGAAGGACCCCCTGACTAATGAATGGAAGGGTCCAGATCCAGTTCTAATTTGGGGTAGGGGCTCAGTTTGTGTTTTTTCACGAGATGAAGATGGAGCGCGGTGGCTGCCAGAAAGATTAATTCGTCAGATGAACACAAATTCTGACTCTTCTGGTAAGTATCATTCTAAAGACTAAAATTCCTTTTGTGTTTAAAATTCAGCTGAGAGCAAAAGCTCCCAAAGCTGTTCTCCAGCTACTCTCTGAGCCAGCTCCCCGACAGGAGGCCGGAGACTAGCCTCAGCTTTACAATTTGCATTTAAATAAAGTACCTGGACTTCCCCAAAAGAAGTTCTGCTTTCCTACTTTCTCACTGTCGAGATTTTGTCTTTCAAGCAGGTAAATCAACATTCTTGAGCCGGACCAGCAGATGTGCATCCCCGCCCCCCTAGAGCACACAGGTGGCAGCTGTTATCTCTATTCCAAGGACAATTCCAGCATGTGGCCTTCAGTCTGAGTTAAAAATTAGGTTTACCAAGAGGGCTAGAAAAGTAGATATTTCTATATTAATAAAGATTGGTTTTTATTTTGATAGACAGGTTTAGTCCCTTAGCTGGCCTCTGGCTTTTCACCCTTGCTGTTACTGCAAGGTGTCCTTAGCTCCTTAGGCTGTGGAAAAAACAGGGATGAGGAGGAACGACTTTCAGCTCCTATTTTAGCCACAAATCGTGGTGTTACTAATGACATAATTATTGCTTAGGCATTGCTAAATCTGAGGTTGATAATTCTCCTTTAGGAGCTGCACAGCACTCAGAACTGTGCATACTGGTTTGTGATCATACAAATTCAGTATGGGCATCGCTTGGTGCAGAGAGCACTGCAGGGGAAGGTCCAGCTTGACCATTTCTGAGTTTCCTGTGAGATAAACCCGGTTTGAAAGAGGTTGGTATCAAATTTTGGCTAAAAATCAAACATATTTTTCGGCTCTGCCTCTCCTCCCCAAAAGATACCAGAGCCACAGGTGTGGGTCTTAACAGTACCCACGAGAGGAATCGGGTCAATGTCCACCCAAGCCAAGGTTAAAAGCCCACTCATCTACGGATGAGAAAATCATTTGATCACCTCAGTTAAGCACTGCCTTATTTTAACTTAATTAATAGGGGGGAGAGAGATTGGAGACGTACTATTGAAAGGGCAAGCCCTTCACTGCCTCCCACCCAAATAAAAAAGCCATTTGGCCTTGTACTACAGAGCTGGCCGAACCCATTCTCCCTGTTTCCCACCTATCATCCAAAAATGCGGAGGTCAACTAGAAAGTTACCTACCAAGTACTAATTAGCATCATAAAGTCAGAGCCTGCAGCTCCAGGCTTTTCAGTTAGTTGTTAACTAAGAAAGGACAGTCTTAAGCCAGATACAGTTTACCATAAGAAAAGTTAAAGAATCCCAGGAAAGCAAGTTTTTTCTTTAGCCCTAGATTCCAGACAGAACTATTAAACATAGATAATTTTTCCCCCTCAGGCCAGCTTTTTCTCTCTCTCTTTTTTTTTTTTTTTGTTAATAAAAGGGAGGAAATGTAGTCTCCCCTCCTCCAGCCTGAAACCTGCTTGCTCAGGGGTGCAGCTTCCTGCTCATTCCTTCTGCCACGCCCACTGCTAGAACCTGCGGAGCCACACATGTGCACCATTCTACTGGACCAGAGATTATTCGCGGGAGTCGGGTCCCCTCCCCATTCCTTTATAACTAGTGTCGCAACAATAAAATTTGAGCTTTGATCAGAATGAATTTGTCTTAGCTCCGTTTCTTCTTTCGCCCCGTCTAGATTCCTCTCTTACAGCTCGAGTGGCCTTCTCAGTTGAACCGTTCATGTTGCGAGGTGCTGGCGGCCGCAACAGGGTTCCATTGGAGAAATATTACTGTAGAGTTCCACTAGGAAGCATTCTCCAGTGATGGCACTTTGGAAGCCTGTAGGCTCCACCCATGTTTTATATGAAATTCTTCATTTGTGGAAGCTCATGAGGATTGCAGTAGTGGACATCCAGGAGGTCCTTACATTAGGCCTATAGCTTTGCCTGACAACTGTCCAAATCTTGGCCCACTAACAGTGAAGAAAATTTAAGTGTCACTTGGGATGGTTCAATGCAAATAGTCTTTAGTCCTTTTGCATATTGATATCAACACAGAAGCTAGGATGTTCATGTCTTTGGAATATGGCAGTGTGATCTGCCAAAACCTTCCTACAGTTCCAATATTTCTTACCATTTAATTAGTCATTAGCTTCATACTAACAGAACTTTCAGCCATGTACTGGTTCACTAGCATATCAACACAACCTGGAATTTAGCTCATTAGAAGTTTATAGATACATTTTTGGCTAGGTTAATATCTGAGGTGCCTGATGGCCTGCCTGCCTGTCTGGGGCTCTTTTCTGATTCCCAGTAATTACCAGGACTTACTGGTGGTAAACCTCTCTCCTACATGCATCACACTATTTTAGTCACATAGAATGGTTTCTAAATTAACAAAATACCATTTAACTTAATTTTTTACAATTATACCATCAGAATGCCAAAATATGTGTTAATAAAATTTTATGTATTACTTGACACAACATTCACAACCCTCCATGTATTTCTTCTCCCTATGTAGACAGAACTACAAGTGGTGGTCAGTAGAGTAGCAATGTATTCATAGTTTTTCATGTTCTTAAATAACAGATTTTATAAAGCAACTTTCCACATAGTAGATTGGTTCTCATTCTGTGTGTCACATATCATATACACTGCCTCTTAGATATTAACAGGACAATTAATAGCATTTAGAAAACTGCAGTTATTAAGGAGCAATGAAATGATTTAGTTTTGAGGGTTCACTGCAAATTGAGGAATTAAAAAAAAATCCACATTAGGAAGTGATAGAAGCACTGTCCTTGTACCCAGATAAGAAGATCCCACCTGCCACAACATCAGATTATGTCAACTGAAAAGAGAGGTAGCTGGGCTTATGTCTGGAAGTATGTTCTATACTTGGCCAGTAAGTGGCAATGATGACTAGGTGTGTGGAATGTGCCAGATGCAAATTTTTGTGAAGACATACAGACTTGCACTTAATGAGACACTATACAATCTAGGACACACCAGAGACCTGCTTTTTTTCTTTGCCTTTCCTGCTCCTCCATTCCATTTACACATATCATGGGAATGATCCTTAAAATAGATTCTCCTTGTGGATCCTCCTCGTTATTCATAGAGACTCCTATATCTCCCCTCCAGGATCAATTTCCATCTGTATTGGCCCATGCAAGGATTCACCTGTGGTGACTTATGCGGTCTCATTGGAATCCACAGCATTTCATAGGTTGCTGAGGTTAAGGATCTAACCTAACCTATTCTAACTCATTTAGACTTTAAATCCCAAGTAACAGCCAAAACAGCTCCACAGTTACCATAAGGCATTCCCAGCATATCTCACAGTGACAGACAGATTATATGCAAAAAGAGGATGAAGTCCCAGGGTCTGGAGGCCTAATATAATCACCAAAATAGCCATTGATGAGAAGACTGAAAGGTAAGTACAGGTGTTTTGAAATATAAAGCACGTTATCACCTACAGAATAATTCATTCTGACGAGGTTAGTAGAAATTTCATCCTTGAGAACCAATGAAAAAACATTATTTGTGAAATGTATCTCACAACTACTGAATCATTCCCTGAGATAATTGCTCCAAGATGTTGGGGTTTACTCAAGATACTAGGATGACTCCTATATGCACTTTAGTTCTAGATCCTCTATCATCAACCTTAAAATGATAGAAGATGCATTTGTAAAGTTCTCAGAACAAGGCTTAGCAACTCACAGCTATTCATCTGTATTTTCCCTCTGAGGGAAAACAGCTCAGAATGAATAATTTCCATTAGTGATTTGACTTCAGTGACTGCTATTTCCTGAGAAACACATTGACTTCTATTCCGAGCACGAATTTTAGTGCATAATGCACCTGAATATTTCATTAGAAGTATGATCATTCTATTTCATAGACCATAGTAGGAACTCCAGACACCTGATATCGGGAGGGTCCAAAGAATCAATGTAGGTGATGTAAGGTGAGATGACTAACAGTGGACACACAGACTGGATGAGGCCACATCTTGTAACCAGAGAATAGGCCAGTTGGGGTGACAAGGAAACAAACAAACCCTCAAACCTCTTGACCTTAAATTCCTCTGGATTCAAAGAAATGCAATGGCATTGATGGAACAGAGCAGCAAGATCCCATAGGACCAAGGGCCAGCCCTCATAATAATGCCATTTTCTCTATATGCAGCTGGAGCCATGTGTACACTTTGGTTGGTGCTTTAGTTCCTAAAAGCTCTGGGCAGTTTGGTTGGTTGTCATTGTTCATCCTCCTCTGGTGCTGCAAACCCCTTCAGCTCCTTCAAACCTCCCTCTAACTCCTGTATTGTGATCTCTATGCTCAGTCCAATGGTTGACTATGAGGATCCGCAAGGATATTGATCAGGCTCTTGCTGAGTCTCTCAAGGGACAGCTATATCATGCTCCTGCCAGCAAGTGCTTCTTGGCATCAGCAATAGTGTATGGGTTTGGTGTCTGCAGATGGAGTGGATCTGTATGTGGATCAGTCTCTGGATGGCCTTTTCTTTAGTCTCTGCTCCACTCTTTGACCCTGCATTTCCTTTAGATAAGAACAATTCTGTGTTAATATTTTTGAGGAGGTTGTGTTGAAAACTTATGATATCAGTTCTGCTGTCCAGCAAAAGTGAGTCCTAGAAACCTGACTCTGGTGACTCAAAATAAGGAGATAAGAGAAATTAAAGACATGACAAGCAAACATACATAAAATCATTGATGCATTAGGCTGTATTCACTGTGCTGATAGTTACCTACTAGTCAACCCAGACTCAGTGTACTTATTATAAACAAATGAAGGACAAGATATTTCTGTAGTAGAGAACTCTCAGTCTCTAAATATAAGGGAGCAGGGAGATGTGGTTGATAATTCATACATTTACACATGTTTTCCATACAGGTTAATCAGTCATTAACATGACTTCTTAGAAGAGGGTAAGGTTGACCATACATATTTTCTATACATAATGAAGTCTTTACCATTCCCAAGGATCTGACAGACTGGGGAAGTTATCAAGACCATATATGTATGAACAGTACAAATTCATTCAGGATTTTACCTACTTTCAAGAGTATCACTCTGTTTATTCTGGAAAGTGTGACTTAAGTAGGCTCATATCATCAAGATTTCATTCTGTCTCTCATTTGTATGAAGATGTTAATGCTGTGAAGTACCCAGTACAATGTCATTCTCATGGATGGTGCTCTGATATGTACTAGTAGTAAACATGAGAATGCTGTCAGATGAGCACAGGGAAACCATTTTCCTTACAAGATTCAGGAACACAAGCAAGCTACTGTGTCTTGTTCAAACTTTAAATGATTTTCAAAGAGATAATGTTCAAAAATCACATTCTCTTCATCAGTTGCAGCCACTATTTCCCTTCAGAGCTCTAATGGTATCTCTCAATACAGACATAAGGAAAACATGCTGATTATTTGTAAAATAAACATCGTCTTTTCTGTGTTACAGGTCCACACAAACCTGATTAAAATTCCCGTATCTAGCAAAGAATATTTTTAAATGTAAAAATGGAGTCCTCAATGTAAGGATTCAATCCAGTACTTCCTTGAAAAAGGGGCAGACAACTCAATGATATCAGGACTCAACTGAGATTCAAGAGGAGGTTAATGGGAAGAACAGAAAACAGGAAGTATATAAAGAGTGTGAAAGCATGAACTCTCATTTTATCAAGCATGTGTTTTAAAGAGTAGGTTCCAATTCACTCCTAATAAGCTGACACTAACCAAAAGTGGCTCCCAACATTCTAGCCTTAGTGACATATTAGTAAAATGGATAATCCTTTCCAACAATCACTACTCAATATATATATAACCAAGGTTTCTTCTGCATTTCTCTTGAGATTTGGTATAAAGCCCCCCAAATAAACACTACAACGTTTATAATGGCTCTCTCTTAAGTACTTTCTACTTACATGGTGATTAAGTATTTGGTTCTCCAGTACTGCTCCCTATAATTTCTTTAGTAAAGTTTCTCAGTTCATCAGTATAAATTTTTCTCATATGTGATCTTTAACCTGGAAATACTAGGAAGAAAGATATCTTTCATTTTTCTCTCCAAACCTGAGACACACCAGTCTCTATTAACCTACAATACAGTTGAGTACTCAGTCCACAAGGTTCGGAAGGATTGGATGAGAAACTTCAATAAATACATCTATGTTTTCTCAAAGTCTGCAGATAGAACAACCTTGGTACACTTTTGAAAAATCGGGTAGACCAGCCATGTTTTATTAACACACTAACTTTTAAAAAAACCTGTGAATAAAACTGAGGTCTCTGAGTATGAAATAATGACAGGAGCTTCATTGCCTTCATCACTAGATGTTCTTCATAGTAAAGCTCATTCACCATCAATGTGGCCAAACAAAAATCGAGTTAACTCTTCAGTCTGAGAGGGTTTGCTGACCCCACTCCAGTGTTCAGACCCATTCTTCAATCTCTACCTTATATCACTAAGACCTTCCTGTGGCAGAATAGGTGTGTTTGGGGGACAAATATTTGAAATACAGTTAGATACTTGAGTGATTTTGTATCGGGCATTCATAATGAACTTTAGCTTGCAAGTTCTACTGAAGAAATTCCACCATTCTGTGTCCCAGTGGCAAGTGATTCTGGAGCTTGGGTCAGGTACTCTTTGAGCACTGAGAGATACAATCAGCAGGAAAGAGCTAGTCAGCAGGAATAGAAGCCTTGGGCCAAAACAGTCCACTTTTCCTGCGTCACTACTACCTACCTACTCTCTGAAATACATGAAGACCTATATCCTCTTCCTCTGTCATCTCTTTACCTTCATTAAACTCTTTTACTTCTATAACTTCCTTATTGAAATGACATTTGACTGGTTTAAAATTAAGGTGAAAAATTACAAAACTAAAGTATACCCTCAATATAATATTTGTTCATGAATAAGACATTAGGAACATCCTCCATATTCTAAAACCATATACTGCCTTCAGGGACACCTGAAGCCTTAGATGCTTCACTGTTGCTTTTAATCCCTCACACACCTAGAAATTTCTGTTTTAAGGGCAAACCAGCTGGTTTTTGGCATTAAGGCTGAGGAAACAAATGGATCCCTCCCTTATTGTTGAGGGCAGACTGCTAGGCTATATATAGGGAGGTAGGCAATTTGTATATCCAAACAAGATTTGTCTTTCAAACGTATTCCATTCATTACCACAAACATTCCTTATGGTGTAATGCTAATATAAAGGTTGTGCATAAATATAAGCCAGTGCAGAAGATCTGTTGTGCAGAAATATTACTGTAGGGTTCCATTGGAGAAATATTACTGTAGAGTTCCACTAGGAAGCATTCTCCAGTGATGGCACTTTGGAAGCTTGCAGGCTCCACCCATGTTTTATATGAAATTCTTCATTTGTGGAAGCTCATGAGGATCGCAGTAGTGGACATCCAGGAGGTCCTTACATTAGGCCTATAGCTTTGCCTGACAACTGTACAAATCTTGGCCCACTAACAGTGAGGAAAATTTAATTGTCACTTGGGATGGTGCAATGCAAATAGTCTTTAGTCCTTTTGCATATTGATATCAACACAGAAGCTAGGATGTTCATGTCTTTGGAATATGGCAGTGTGATCTGCCAAAACCTCCATACAGTTCCAATATTTCTTACCATTTAATTAGGCATTAACTTCACACTATCAGAACTTTCAGCCATGTACTGGTTCACTAGCATATCAACACAACCTGAATTTAGCTCATTAGAAGTTTATAGATTCATTTTTGGCTAGGTTAATATCTGAGGTGCCTGATGGCCTGCCTGCCTGTGGCTCCTTTCTGATTCCCATTTCTTATTAGGACTTGCTTGTGGCAAAGTTCTATCCTACATACACCACACTATTTTTATTACAAAGAACTGTTTCTAAATTAATCAAAATTTATTTTAACTTAAGTTTTTCCCCTATATATGTAAGGACACTTTGTATTTCTTCCTTTACACAATACCCATATCCCTCCACCACTGCTTCTCACACAGACAAAAGCCAGGAGAGTAACAACAATGTACCCGATACTTTTTTACCTATACATTCCCCATAATTTATAAAATACTCTGAATAGCATTTGGGTATTATGAATGATGCTGTTATGCGCATAGTGGACCACATGTCTATGTGGTATAGTGGAAAAACATTTTAGGTATATTATCAGTCATGTATAGCTGGGTATTCATGTAGAGCTAGTCCCATATTCTCAGAAATTGCAGGATTGATTTCTACAGTGGTTGTACCAGTTTTTACTCCCACTCTAGTGAAGGAGTGTTCCCCTTGCTCTAAATCCTAGCCAGCATGTCCTGTGGTTTGTGTTTTTGATCTCAGCTACTTTGATGGGTAGAAGATGCATTCTCATGGTCTTTTTCATTTGCATTTCCCTCATGAGTAACTATGCCGAACATTTCTTTATGTGCTTCTCAGTCATTCGAGATTCCTCTGTTGATAATTCATTGTTTAGTTCTGTACCCCATTATTAATTGGTTTATTTGCATTGGTGATGTCTAATTTCTTAAGTTTTTATTTAGTTTGGACATTAGACCTCTATAACCTGTAGGTTTGGAAAAGTTCTTTTTCCAATCTCTAGGTTCACATTTTTTTCCTATTGACAATGTCCTTTACACACATCTACTCAAACCAGAGAAGAAAATACAGTCATCCACAAATGAATACTAACTCAACCAATGATATTGATCGCCAAATAATTTGTAATGATATTTGATAAATGACCAGGAAGGCATGGCCAGTCTTGTACAGAACATGACTGTTGGCAGTTTCTTTATGCCTCAGTGTGTATCCACACATGTAATCATTTAAGCAGGAACAACTGGGTTTTGGGCTATTAATGCCAATAAAGTGGGATATAATTCTTTAGAGAGATGAGTCGGAGGCTAATGATGTGTAGTGGATTGTTAATATACATTGTGAAAATACACAAAGCATTCAGAGAAGAAAATATTATCTAAAAAGGTGTTGTATACATCACCATATTCAATGTGTATACAGAGACAGCAAGTTTTTTTTAACATATGGTCATAAGATGGACTTATGACACAATTATACCTGCTTCCAAAAAAAAGTCTCATACTTTTCATTTGCCAGCCAAAAAATTTGGGGAAAACACTGACAACTTTATGTTTCCTTATGATTTGACCTTTCCTTTGAGTCTGAAAAGCAATAAACATATTCTGGATTTTTTCACCAGTCTCTAAGGAAAACTACATAAATTATTACAATAAAAGACTTCATGTACTTGTACTAAGGTCAAATCTAAGTGGATTAAGGAACTCCACATAAAACCAGAGACACTGAAACTTATAGAGGAGAAAGTAGGGAAAAGCCTAGAAGATATGGGTACAGGGAAAAATTCCTGAATAGAACAGCAATGGCTTGTGCTATAAGATCACGAATCGATAAATGGGACCTCATAAAGTTACAAAGCTTCTGCAAGGCAAAAGACACCATCAATAAGACAAAAAGATTCAAAGTGGGTGAAAGCTGAGTTGCCTAACAGAGATATAATTTGCTAAACACATGAAACTCAAGGAGAATGAAGATATAATTTGCTAAACACATGAAACTCAAGGATGTGTAGGATCCAAATCATGCCAACTGAGCTGGTATTGAACAAAAACTGGCTCCTGACATTCTAGACTTTGCAACATATTGAGTAAAATGAATATTCCTTGCCAACAATCACTATTCAAAGTATAACCTTTGCTTCTTCTGGTTCTACCATGGAATTTGTGAAAAAGCCCAACAAATAAACAGTATAATGTTGGCTATCTCTTAAGTATTTTTTTACTTCCATGATTATTGGATATTTGGTTATTCAGTACTGCTTTCTATAATCTATTTATTAAAGTTTATTAATTCTTCAATATGAATTTTTCTCTTATGGATTCTAGAATCTGGAATCAGGAAAAAAGATGGCTTCCCTTATTCTCTCCATGTCTGAGACACAACCATGCTCTATTACCTACAAACCATTGAGAACTTAGTCCAGGAAGTTTCAAAGGAATGGAAGAGAAACATCAATGTATAAATTTATGATGTTCTGAGGCTATAACTAATTTTGTACAATATTTCATTTATTTATTTATTTATTTATTTATTTATTTATTTATTTATTTATCTTTACACTCCAGATTTTATTCCCCTCCTAGTCTACCCTCTGATTGTTACATATCCCATATCTCCACCCTGTCTCCATCTCCAATAAGTTTTCCTCCCCACCTACCCATCACTCCACCAAACCTCTAAACTTGCTGGGGCTCCAGTCTCTTGAGGGTTAGGTTCATCTTTTCTGATTGAGCAGAGACATGGCAGTGTTGTGGTCCCATATTAGCTGCTGTAAGCTGCTTGGTTTATGGTCCAGTGTCTGAGAGATCACTGGGATCCATGAAAATTGAGACTGCTGGTCACCCTCTTTCTCGGCTTCTTCTATTTTTTCACTAAGTCAACCACAGGGGTCACCAGCTTCTGTCCACTGGTTGGGTGCAAATATCTGCATGTGACTCTTTCAGCTGCTTGTTGGGTCTTTCAGAGGGCAGCCATGATAGGTCACTTTCTGTGAGCACTCTATAACCTCAGTAATAGTGTCCGGCTCTGGGACCTACCCTTGAGCTGGATTCCACTTTGGACATGTTGCTGAACCTTCTTTTCCTCAGCCTTCTCTACATTTTCATCCCTGTAGTTCTTTCAGACAGGAAAAGTTTTGACTGTGGGATGGCAACCCCCTCCCTCACTTGATGCCCTGTCTTTCTGATTGAGGTGGGCTCTTTAAGTTCCCTCTCTTTACTGTCAGGCATTTCATCAAAGGTCCCTTTGAGTCCTGAGAGTCTCTCACCTCTCAGGTTTCTGGCACATTCTGGAGGGTCCCCCCAACCTCCTACATTGCAAGGCTGCCTGTTTCCATTTTTTCTGCTGGCCCTCGGGGCTTTAGTCCTTTTCCTTCAACCAATACCATATCTGGTTCCCCCCCCTCCCCTCACCCCACTCCACTTTCCCTCCCATGTCATTCCCTCCAGCCCCCTTTGTGAAATGGGGTATAGATCTAAAATGAGAATTCACAGCATAGGAATCTCAAATGGCTGAGAAGCACCTAAAAAATGTTTAAAGTCCTTAGTGATCAGAGAAATGCAAATCAAATAGACCCTGAGATTCCACCTTACACCAATCAGAATGGCTAAGATCAAAACCTCCAGTGACAATACATGTTGGAGAGGATGTGGAGAAAGAGGAGCACTCCTCCTTTGCTGGTGGGATTGCAAACTGGTGCAACTACTCTGGAAATAAATCTGGAGGTTCCTCGGAAAATTGGAAATAGATCTACCTGAAGACCCAGCAGTACCACACTTGGTAATATACCCAAAAGATGCCCCATCATGCCACAGTGGCACATGTTTCATTATGTTCATAATGGCCTTGTTTGTGATAGCTAGAAGCTGAAAACAAATGCAATGAAATGCTACTCAGCTATTAAGAATGAGGACATCCCGACTTTTACAGGCAAACAGAAAGAGCTAGAAAATATCATCCTGAGTGAATTGAGGTAACTCAGAGCCAAAAGGACATGCATGGTTTGTACTCACTAATAAGTGGATATTAGACAAAAAAAATGTACAGAATACTGAAGATACAGTCCACAGAACTCAAAAGGATCAACAAGAAAGCTTGGTACAATTTTGAAAAAGCAGGTAGACTAGTCATGTTCAATTAACACCCTTACAATTTAAAGACATTCATAAGTAGAACTAAAGTGCCTGAGTATGAAATAATGACAGGAACCTCTTCATCTTCTTCACTACTACAAGTTCCTAATAGTTCATACACCGTCAATGTGTCCAAACATAGCATGTGTGTGTGTGTGTGTGTGTGTGTGTGTGTGTGTGTGTGTGTGTGTGTGTGTGTATGTGTGATCCCTAAGATCTTCCTTTGAGAGAACATGTGAGTTTTGAGGAAAAATATTCAGAATACATGCAGCTACATGGGGGCTTTGGCTTGTTGTTGTTGTTGTTTTTTTGTTGTTTTTTTGCATCAGGCATTTACAATGAACTCTAGTTGGTAAAAAATCTACTGATGAACTTCCACCATTCTTTGTCCCAGTGACAAGTGATTCTGGACCTTGAGTCAGGTACTCTTTGAGCACTAAGAGATACAATCAGCAGGAAAGGGCTAGTCAATGGGAATAGAAGCCTTGGGCCAAAACAGTCCACCTTTCCTGCGTCACTTCTACCTATCTGCACTCTGAGAAACATGAAGACCTATATCCTCTTTCTCTGTCCTGTCTCTACCATCATTAAACTCTTTTACTTCTATATCTTCCTTATTTAAATGACATTTGGCTGGTTTAAAAAACAAGGTGAAAATATTTCAAAAACAGAAATATATACTCAATATAATATTTGTTCATGTTTAAGACACAAGGAACGTCCTGCATATTCTAAAACCATAACCTGCCTTTATGGGTACCTGATAGCCTTGGCACTGCTACTTTCAATCTCTGGCCACACATAGACATTTTCCTTAAGGGCAAACAGGATGTATATTGGCACCAAGGCTCAAGAACCAAACTGATTCCACCCATATTGTGGAGTGCACATTGCTTGTTTATAGGGAGCTAGGTAATTTGGATATCCACACAGATTTGTCTTTCAAATATCATCTGTTCATTTTTTTATTGTTTCATGCTAATATAAATGGTAAACATACATTTCACCTAGTGGTGAAGATCTGTTTTGCAGAAATGTTCTAGGGTTGCAAAGGGTTCTTTTTCTCCATTGACAGTGCTTTGGAAGGTTGCAAGCTCGACCCATGTCTGGTATCAAATAATTCCTTTGTGGAAAATTGTGAGGATGGCACTATTGTAGGTGCAGGTGGTTCTTGTGACATTAAACCTACAAATAAGTTTGAGAAGTTACCCTATCTTGGCTCACTAAAAGTATTAAAAGTTTAATCGTCACTCAGGTTAGAACCATGCACAGTCTTAAGTCCTCTTGTGATGGGTATCAACACAGAAGCTAAGAAATTCATATCTTGGAAACATGGCACTGGGATCATCTGTACCTATCCTATAGATCCAATATTTCTTACCATTTAATTAGGCATTAACATCACACTATCATAACTTGCAGCTAGGGACAGGTTCACTAGCTTGTCAACACAACCTTGGGTTTAACTCATTAGAATTTCATAATACATTCTTTGCTAGATTCATATCTGATCTTCCTGATGGCCTGCCTGCCTGGGTTTTTTTTTTTCTGATCCCCAGTTCTTACCATGTCTTCCTGGTGGCATATTTCTATCTCATATGCACTACCTTATTTTTAATCACACAAAATACTTTCTAAATTGACCAAAATGGTTTTTAACTTATGTTCCTTACCATTATGGAATCAAAATTCCCAGATGTATTGACTATAGACTTTCTGAAAACAGAATTTATTAAGTTGTGGCATATCCTTTGTATCCCTAATCTCTCCAAGGACTTCTACCATGAAGGGATGTTGGATTTTGTCAAAGACCTTTTCTCTATTTAATAAGAAGATTTTTTTCTTTCTGTTGTTTTTTTATATGATGGATAACATTTATTATATAACTATCCCCACACATATGGGATGAAGTCTACTTGAATATTGTGGATGGTAATTTAGATGTGTTCTTGTATTTGGTTTGTAAGCATTTTATTGAAAACAGTTCTATTTTTGATCATACATGAAATTTATGATTATTATTATTACCTATGTAATTCTCTCTTTTTATTGGGTATTTAAATAATTTATGTGTCAGAACAACTGTGACCTTGTAAAACAAATTGAACAAGGTTCCTTTTATTTTGTAGAATAATATGAGGAGTATTAACATCAAGTTAACTTTGTAAGTCTGAAATAATTCTCTGCTAAAACCATCTGGCCCCAGACATCTATTGAATATAGACTGTTAATTACTGCTTCTTTATCATTAGAGGTTATAGGTCTGTTTAAATTGCTCACCTAACTTTGATATAACTTGATAATGATATATATCAAGAAAATTATTCCTTTATTTTAGATTTTCAATTTGTGGGAGTATACAGTCTTAAAATTCTTATGGTTTTCTCTATTTCCTTGATGTTTGTTATTATGCACCCATATCCATTTCTAATTTTATTAATTTGGATAATTTTTTTCTGCCTTTTAGTTATTTTGGCTAATGGTTTGTTGATCTAATTAATTTTCTCAAAGTAAAAACATTGCCTCATTAATTTGGGGGTATTATTTTACATTGATATTATAATTTATAGATTTTAGTGCTGACTTTGAATATTTTTTTCCATCTACTTCTTTTGGGTTTGATATCTTCTTGGTATTGTTGTTGTTCTAAAGCTTTTAGGTGTGTTGTTTAGTTGACAACACGAGATCTCTATTTCTTAAAAATGCAAGCACTTACTTTGTTCTGCTGCTTAGAACCACCCTGACATGCAGGTACAGTGGTGATATGCAGATTTGGCACACCAGAGTCTGAGGACCTCTAGCCATCAGCTCTCTCTTAATGTTTTGAATGCCAGAGCTTCTGGCTTCTGGCAACTGACTCAGAGGCTTCTCACTAGCCAGTGAGAGGCTCAGACCTCATTAGCTATTCTTGAGTCAGAGAGAAAGAAAAAGGATAGAGAAATTATTACACACACACACACACACACACACACACACACACATGGTTGGGTCTCTCCTTCAGTCCCCTCAATTTCACAAGTGCACATGCATACTTTTATCCATACACATATGCATACACACAAATATATATATATATATATATATATATATATATATATATATATATATATATATATATATATATATAGCGAGAGAGAGAGAGAGAGAGAGAGAGAGAGAGAGAGATGTATACATATATACATTTGGCAGATGGAGCATAGTCCCAACAGTCACAGTTTATTTTTTTCTTTCATCATTTTTTTTGCATGATTTGATTCTTTTTTATTAGATATTTTCTTTATTTATATTTCGATGCTATCCCAAAAGTTCCCTATATCCCCCCCCCCCCGCCCTGCTCCCTTACCCACTCACTCCCACTTCTTGGCCCTGGCATTCCACTAACTGGGGTATATAAAGTTTGCAATACCAAAAGGCCTCTCTTCCCAGTGATGGCCTACTAGGCCATCTTCTGCTACATATGCAGCTAAAGACACAGTTCAGGGGGTAGTTGTTCATTCATATTGTTGTTCAACCTATAGGGTTGCAGAACCCTTCAGCTCCTTGAGTGCTTTCTCTAGCTTCTCCATTGGGGGCCCTGTGTTACATCTTATAGATGACTGTGAGCAACTACTTCTGCATTTGCCAGGCACTGGCATAGCCACATACAAGACAGCTATAACAGGGTCCCTTCAGCAAAATCTTGCTGGCATATGCAATAGTATCTTGGTTTAGTGGCTAATTATGGGATGGATCCCAGAGTGGGATAGTCTCTGGATAGTCCATTCTTTCGTCTTAGCTCCAAACTTTGTCTCTGTAACTCCTTTCATGGGTATTTTGTTCCCTATTCTAAGGAGGAATGAAGTATCCTCACTTTGATCTTTCCTCTTCTTGATTTTCTTGTGTTTTGCACATTGTATCTTGGGTATTCTAAGTTTCTGGGCTAATATCCACTTATCAGTGAGTGCATATCTAATGATTTCTTTTGTGTTTGGGCTACTTCACTAAGGATGATATACTCCAGATACATCCATTTGTCCCAGAATTTCATAAATTCATTGTTTTTAATAGCTGAGTAGTATCCATTGTGTAAATGTACCACATTTTCTTTATCCATTCCTCTGTTGAGGGACATCTGGGTTCTTTCCAGCTTCTGGCTATTATAAATAAGGCTGCTATGAACATAGTGGAGCATGCATTCTTATTCCCAGTTAGAACGTCTTCTGGGTATATGCCCAGGAGAGGTATTGCTGGATCTGCTGGTAGTACTATGCCCAATTTTCTTTCTTTCTTTTTTTAATTAGGTATTTATTTCATTTATATTTCCAATGCTATCCCAAAAGTCCCCCACATGCTCCCCTACCAACTCCCCCACCCACCTGTAGGAAGCCAACTCTAAGATCACGCCGGTTTCCAGTGTGCCTTTGTGGTAAACAACACCACTGCCCAGGCACTAGCCTGAATCTGGCACCTACCCCTCCTGAGCGGGTGCATGCAAATTAGATGCCAGCAGACTGACCAATCCCGAGGGGCCACAGATCCTTCTCCTGTGCTAGGGTGCATATAAGCTGTCCTCCCTGGGTTCCCGGGGTCCCCATAGTCGCATCAAGGCATTCCTGAAATAAAGGCTGTTGAGAAGAATCTGACCATGTTGTGTCTTCCTTGCAGGCCGAGGTGGGCATAACAAATTGGTGGCCCGTACGGGAACCTGAGGACGATTTTGTGGATTCAGAACTCTTTAGCTGGGGAACGGCGGTACCGGTAAGTCTCCCAAATTGACCCCCGGCTAAAAGGGAGGATATGTTTTTCTCACCCGTGGACCCAGTGTGGGTAGCTCTTATCGTTGTTTCGTCTTTTGGCCTCTGCTTTTGTTTGATAGAAGCAGTTAAGGCAGGTCAGAAAATTCTTACAGAACAACAAGAAAGCATGTCAGAGGAAGGTAAGGAACATATGAGCAAAAGAAGGAAAAGGGGCGAAAAGGAAAAAGGAAAAGAGAAGGGAGAAAAGACAAATACAAAAGGAAAAGGAAATAGTGATAAAGAAAAAGGAAAAAGAAACAGTGATAAAGAAAAGGAAATAGCAAAAATATATCCCTCTTTAAAAGACTTATCGCCGAGTCTATCAAGTTCTGACTCCAGTGGCTCGGAGCTTAGTGAGGATGATGAAGCTGACCTAGAAGAAGAGGCAGCTCAGTATGAGAGGGATAGGTATGATCCGGATTGGCCATATAGAGCCAACCCATTGAAAAAGGGAGTATCAGCAAAAAAAGAATAAAACTGAAAGTGCTGGGAGCCCGCTAGGGCTGCTAAACTAGGTACCTCTCTCTGTCCGGAGGTTTGGAAAGAAGTTGGTCTAAGTTTCCCTCCTTTTGGTGATGGCAAAGGGCAATGGTATCATGAGCCAGTGGATTTCAAAACTATTAAGCAACTGGCAGAATCAGTCAGTACTTATGGGGTGGGTGCAGCTTTTGTGGTTGGACAAATTGAGGTGCTTGCCAGATATTACCTCACCCCTGGGGACTGGAATAATGTGGCTCGGGCTTGCTTGTCCTCCAGGCAATATTTAGATTGGAAGTCCTTGACTTATGAATATGCAAATAGTCAGGCAGCAGCCAATTTAGCCACAGGACAAGATCCTCAGAGACATTGGGATGCAGACATGCTTCTGGGTTTAGGAGGTTTTGCTTTAGATCAAACAAATTATCCTGAAGCAGTCTTTGCCCAAATAAATGAAGTAGCCATCAAAGCCTGGAAAGGGTTGCCGAACAAAGGCACAGTCTCAGGCAATCTTACGAAAATTTTGCAGGGCCCCACAGAACCATTCTCAGACTTTGTAGCATGCCTCATTGAGGCAGCTACTAGAATCTTTGGAGACCCTGATACAGCTATGCCTTTAGTCAAACAGCTAGTATATGAGCAATGCACTAAGAAATGCAGAGCAGCCATTACACCCTATAAACATAAAGGTTTAGAAGTATGGATGAAAGTTTGCAAAGAACTAGGGGGCCCATTAACCAATGCAGGCCTTGTGGCAGCTGTAGTGCAGTTGGGTAGATCTAATAATGATACTTGTTATAAGTGTGGCCAAAGAGGACATTTTAGAAGAAACTGCCCTGAAAATGAAAAACGGGCCGCATTAGATAAACCTAGACAGCCAAGCTTATGCCATAAACGTAGGAAGGGAAAACATTGGGCTAATGAATGCAGATCTACAAAGGATATAGAAGGCAGATCATTACAAGCAGGATATGGTGGCACCAGGCCAAAAAACGGACAACGGGGTCCACGTCCCCAGGGCCCTCAAATATATGGGACTCTTCAGAAAGACCAGAAGAAACCTTGGCTGTCTCTCTGTCACCCGAGAGACCATGGAGAGCCACTGTTGGCTCCACAGGATTGGACCTCCACTCCACCACCAGACTCATATTAACCCCACAGATAAGGGTACAGCCCATAGATACAAATTTTAAAGGCCCCCTTCCCAAAGATACTGTAGGGCTAATAGTTTAAAAGGATTACAGATAATCCCTGGAGTGATTGATCCTGACTATACTGGAGTTGTAAAGGTTTTGGTAGCCTCCTCTGCTGGCATCTCAGCTATCTCCCCAGGAGATAGAATTGCTCAATTGTTGCTATTACCCAGTTTACATAAATATTTCCCAGCAAATAATAAAATAAGAGGAGAGAGAGGACTAGGTTCTACAGGTTCTCGATTTGCTTTCTTATCTATGGAATTAGGAGACTGCCCCATGTTAACTTTGGAGGTTGAAGGATGATCCTTTCTGGGGGTGTTAGACATGGGTGCAGATCGCAGCATCATCTCCACTCATGATTGGCCGTCTAAATGGCCTTCACAAACATCATCTCAAAGCCTACGAGGTTTAGGCTACGAGACTGCTCCTTTTGTCAGTACTAAGGAATTAACCTGGAGAAATGAGGAAGGTAAGTAAGGAAAATTTATCCCTTATATTGTGGATATTCCTGTGACTCTGTGGGGCAGGTATGTCTTGACCAAGATGGATCTTAGATTAACTAATGAATATTCCCCACAAGCTCTGGAGATGATGTCTACCATGGGCTATACTCCAGGTAAAGGATTGGGAAAGTCATTTCAAGGCAGTACTATGCCAGTACCAACCAAGTTTAAACTAGATAAAAAAGGACTGGGTTTTTCCTAGGGGCCATTGAGGGCAGTATACCCATTACTTGGAAAACAGATGAACCTGTATGGGTTCCTCAATGGCTTCTTTCCTCTGAAAAATTGGCAGCAGCCAGGGAATTAGTAAGGGAACAATTGGAATTAGGACATATTAAACCCTCCCAGTAACCATGGAATACCCCTATATTTGTAATCAAGAAAAAATCAGGTAAATGGAGGCTTTTACATGATCTTAGAGCTATTAATAATCAAATGCAAATTATGGCCCCAATACAAAGAGGCCTGCCCCTGCTCTCTAGCCTGCCTGCTGATTGGCCTATAATAATAATTGATATTAAGGATTTTTTCTATTCCCCTTTCATTGTGTGATAGCGAGCACTTTGCTTTTACTCTCCCTTCTGTAAATAATGAAGGGCCTGATAAATGGTATCAATGGGTCGTTTTACCTCAAGGCATGGCCAATAGTCCTACTATGTGTCAATTTATTGTAGGAGAAGCATTACAACCTGTCTGTGACACATTTCCAAAATTGAGGATAGTGCATTATATGGATGATATCCTCCTTGCTTCTAATAATAAAGAAAGTTTAGATAAAGCTTATATAGAATTAGTAAAAGAATTAGAAAAGAAGTGATTGTAGCACCTGACAAAATTCAAAAGGGAAATTTAGGAGAGTTTTTGGGTACCTGAGTTACTTCATATTATGAAGCACCTCAAAAGGTGCAATTGCGCAAAGATCATTTAAAAACATTAAATGATTTCCAGAAATTGCTAGGTGATATAAATTGGATTCGCTTATATGTGAGGCTACCCAATTCTGAATTAACTCCACTCTTTGATATGCTGAAAGGTAACCCTCAATTGTCATCCCCCATCCCCCGTGCCCTTACTCCTGAGGCCCGAGTTGCCTTAGGAAAGGTAGAGAGGTTCTTAGAAAAAGCTAAATTATGTAGATGGAAAGAAGCAGAGGACATACATTTGTGTGTCCTGAAGATGTTTCACCAACCGACCGGAGTATTGTGGCAATCAGGTCCACTATTGAGGATTTATCCTCATGTATCTCCTAATAAAACTCTTGACTATTATCCCACCACTGAAGCCCATTTAGCAATGTTGGGCATTAAGTCATTCATTCAACATTTTGGAGCCCCCCTCAAAAAATTATTATACCATATAATGCTAACCAAGTACAGACCCTGAGCTCTTCAGTTGATGAATGGGCTCTGTTGCATTGTAGTTATGATGGGGAATTAGATAATCATTATCCTAAAGATCCTTTATTACAATTTTTTACTGGACATCCAGTGATTTTTCCAAAGGTTACAGCATCTAAACCCATACCAGGTGCATTGGATATTTATACAGATGGTTCTAAAACAGGTGTTGGCGCTTATGTGGTTAATTTTCAAAACCCTGTTTTATTTCAATATGATCCTGGCACCTTGCAACTAGTTGAATGTAAAATCGTATTAGAAGTATTTAAGAAGTTTGAAATTTTCTTTAATTTAGTGTCTGATTCAGCTTATGTAGTAAATGCAGTGTGTGCATTAGAATTTGCAGGACCCATCAAATCTACCAGCCCTGTATGTGCCATTTTGTTAGAATTACAAAACTTGATTTCGAATAGGAAAAGTAAAATTTTTATTCAGCATATTCGGGCCCATTCTACTTTGCCAGGCCCTATGACTGAAAGGAATGCCCTGGTAGATGCAAGTACTTGTATGGAATTCATTTTTCAGGTTACTCCATTAGAGCTTGCAAAAGGTTTTCATCAACTGTATCATGTCCCCGCTGCCACATTGCAGCAAAAATTTAATACTTCCCCGACCTCAGCCCAAACTGTTGTATTGCAATGCCCACAATGCATGCAGTTTCATCACCCTCCCCATGTTGGGATTAACCCTCGTGGATTGATCCCTCTAAAAATATGGCAAATGGATGTTACACATGTTCCAGCTTTTGGAAAACTAAAATATGTCCATGTTTCTATTGACACAGGTATCATATATGCCTCCCCTATGTCTGGTGAAAAAACCATCAATGTTATTAGCCATTGCTTAGACGCATGGGCAGCTTGGGGAAAACCAGCTAATTTAAAAACTGATAATGGACCTGCATATACATAAACATCCTGCCAAGTCTTCTGCGAAACTATGCAAGTTAGTTGTACCACCGGCCTTCCCTATAACCCATAAGGCCAAGGTAGTGTGGAAAGGGCACATCACATCTTGAAAGAACTGTTACAAAAACAAAAAGAGGGAATTGCCTACAGACGAGCACTCAAAGAACAATTATCTTTAGCTTTATTTACCTTAAATTTTTAAATTTTGGATGATCATGGTCACTCGGCTGCAGACAGGCATGCCATGACCTCGCCTGTAATTCAACATGATGTAAAATGGAAAGATGTCTTAACTGGTAAATGGGCAGGAATGTTGGCCTGGGGAGCAGTGGTCCTCCTGGGGTGTGTCTTCTGCATCTGGCTATTGTGTCGACTAAAAAGAGAGCATGCTCAGCATAAAGCAGTGGTCTACCAAGCTTTGTTGGCAATTGAAGATGGCGCATCTCCCAATATTTGGCTGGCCTCTTTAAAAAATTAAGAGTTCGCCCTAGGTCAATTGGCAGTGGTAGTCACACAGATTCACGGTATCCAGAGACGGGCAACTTTCCTCGTGCACAGAACAACCTAAGACAAGGGGCCTGGAGGCGATAGGGTAACCCTATGATGGGTAAGGCTGTGATACTAGAGGATCGACCTAAGAAAGCAGCCGTGGCCAGTGGACAGATTTGCCCAGGCCTAGACCAGCCTCTTTTATTAAACAAAGAAGAGGGAGATGTAGGAAGCCAATTCTAAGATGGTGCCAGTTTCCGGTGTGCCTTTGTGGTAAACAACACCACTGCCCAGACACTAGCCCAAATATGGCACCGACCCCTCCCAAGCGGGTGCATGCATATTAGATGCCGGCAGACTGACCAATCCCGGGGGTCAAGGAGTCTTCTCCTGTGCTAGGGTACATATAAGCAGTCCTCCCTGGGTGCCCGGGATCCCCGTAGCAGCATCAAGGCATTCCTGAAATAAAGGCTGTTGAGAAGAATCCTATCGTGTTGTGTCTTCCTTGCCAGCCTGTGAGCGCCCGACTCGCCAGCAAGAACGACGCCACAATAGGATCCTTTTGTGCACATTTATTGGGAGAGTATTGACTGCATAGGCGAAAAGACCTTGAGCCAAGAAATGGCACTGCTTATATAGGCCTAGGAGTGACGTGTCCATACCTGATTGGTTATGCTACCAGTACCTCATTAATATGCATAGGGCCAGGTAGTGACTTGGCAAAAAACTCTTATGCACATGCGCACACTGGTTGTTTACCCAAATTCATGGGTGGTGGCCAGTGGTAGCCAGCGCCGTCTTGTAATGGCATTTGCTGCTTCTCACATCTCCCCCTTTTTATTTTAATAAAATGATGTTCAACTAGGCCTATGCAATTATGTCTATTTGTCACGGCTCTTGTTTTAGGTCATTCTTTTATGTTACAGTCTTACTCGTCATAGGGTAACCCTATCGTCACTAGGCCCCATGTCTTAGGTTGGTTTGTGCATGAGGAAAGTTGTCTGTCTCTGGATACTGTGGCGCTGTGTGACAGTAATTGCTAAATGACCTAGGGCGAACTCTACAAAAGAGGTCAGCCAAGTTTTTTAAGGAATGAATTAGTGGAGAAATTATGATCACCCTATTGTGTGCAATGAGGAAACCTTAGCGATGTGTTAGGGTTGATTAATGATTGTTGAGTCTCTCTCATCGCAGTGTAATGGATCTATAAATTTGTGGGGTGTAAGAGCAGAGACCTCAGATGTCGACTAGTTCTTGAGCATAGATAACCAAACTTTAGGGGAGGCAACGTTTTTAACGGCTAAAAGTGTCTGAGTTATAATCACCTTGTCACGTTTTTGTTGAGTTTTGAATTTGCAAACCAACCAAAGCATGAACACCAGTCCACAGCACATGGCAGCACAAAACAAAATTACTCCCACCCATTCCTTAAAGTAAGAAAATGTAGAGGTAAGCCAAGCGGTGAAAACTCTATTAGATGTCACATTATCTAAATGAGCAGAGGTATTGGAAAGTGTAGCAGAAACATTCAATATCTCATGAAAGGTTCCAGTCAGCAATGAAAAGGCTGATAAGCTGGTACTAGCACCTGCCTCATTACTTAAAATCTATTGGTAATATGGCCAAATATTTTCTTTCCCTGTAGCATCTCCTTTATCATTTATTACAGCATAATCTAATGGAGGTGACAAAACAAAACCCTTTGCTATTTCTTTCCAAGGAAAAATTTTTTGATTGACAAGGTGAAAAAACTATAGGAAATGTGAGGTTTGGATGACACCAAGACATGCTGTAGCATTGCCAATAGGCCATTGTGATCTTTTGGGAATAGTCACATTTCCCTTTATCATAATAGTGGTGATGTTTATAGGTGAAGTTACATTATTTCCAACATCACCTGAGCCTGATTGCGCTCCTTGGACAACCTGCGTTAAAGCATTAAATAACACTCTAGAGCTCATGTTATTTTGGCTAAATGGGATCTGCCCAATTAGAAATAATCTTTTTCTTTAAAAATATTCAGTTGCAAAAAACGAAGGCAAGGTAGAAGAATTGGAATGTATTTGTAAAGGTATTGGCCATGATCTTATTATGGCCCACAAAAGCATACTTATCTCGGTCTCAATCATCAAGAGTAAGAATAACAGGATCATCTTGAGATTCATTTTGCTCTTTCACAGTCTTTGTCAGTCGTGTTGGAACCCAAAGTGGATTATCTTTACTCTGTGGAAAAACACAAATAGCTTCCCAGGATCTGATTAATATGGGATCTGGACCATACCATCTATTATCAAGGACATTTTTCCATTTGACCATTTTATTGGGCGGTTGAGGCCATTGTCTGTGCCTTTCAGCTGGTGATCTCTCAGCATCATCCAATTTTAAGAAATTAAGAGTAAATATTGTAAGGGATAGAGCCATCTTTGGCGTCATAGCCTCTATTTCCCCTCTTTGTTTTTGTAAGTATTGCTTTAAAGTACAATGAGCTCTTTCAATGATGTCTTGGCCCTGTGGATTACAGGGCAATTTAATAATATGTTTTATTTGTATTTGTTTGTAAAATTGACTAAATTTAGAAGAGGTATATGTAGGACCATTGTCTGTCTTTAGCACTAGGGGCTTGCCCCATGTAGCCCAAGCCTCTAAGCAGTGAGATATGACATGAACTGCTTTTTTTCCCTGTCAAGGGAGAGGCATGTAGGACACCAGAACTGGTATCGATGGACACATGTACATATTGTAATTTACCAAAAGTTGGGATATGTGTCACATCCATCTGCCAAACATTTAGGGGTCGCAATTTGTGGGATTAATGCCCACAGAAGGTGCATTAATAAATTTTACACATTTACCACACTGTAGAACAATGATTATTAATTAAACCAGATTAAGCACATCTAAGAATGGCCCATTCACCTATAGTAGCACACAATATTTGCATTTGTGTAGCAATATATGGGCTCATTTATACAATTTAACTGTGTCTTTTGGATAGTTGTTTTTACCTTCCTAAGAGTTTCAGAAGCCTCAGGTGTTAGTTGTCTCAATGAGGTAGTATGTGATTCTCCTTCTAAAATTTGAAATAAAGGTTTTAATTTTGAAGTAGGGATCTTTAAATAAGGTCTAATCTAATTTATATCTCCTAATAATTTTTGAAAATCATTCAATGTCTTTAAATGATCTTTTCTTATACTAATCTTTTGTGGGGAAACACATCGTGAAGTAATAGTGGCTCATAAAAAATGGCTAACATTAGACTGTTGTACCTTTTTTGGTGTAATAATCAAGCCATTATTTTTAAAAGTTTCATTAAGTAAGCCATAAGCTGCTTTTAACTTCTCAGAGGGTAAAGGTCACCGAGGCACGCCATGGAATTGGCAAAGGCTCCTTAGTGGCCCCTAGAAAAAACCCAGCCCTTTCCTATCTGCTTTTTTTGTGGCTTTAACTGGAGAAACTCTACCTTGTAAATTGTTTTTAAGACCTAGTCTAGGTATATATCTCATTCTTTTAATCATTTAATTGCTTTTTTGAGAGTAATCATTAGTCAGTATAAAGCTGAAAAAGCCCTGTCCTTTTTTCTTATGTAAACTAGGAAGAACCAATTGAGCAATGCGATCTCTAGGAGAAATGGCCACAATACTTTGGGGTGTAGAACACATAATCTTAACTTGTCCCTCATAATCTGAGTCTATATCTCTGGGATGTATTACCAATTCTTTCAAAGCAGAAGAGGACCTACCCAACTACTAGTAGGTCCACTGTATCTTTTGGAAAGGGTCCTCTAAAATCTGAGGGAATAGGTTGGAACCCATTTGTGGTGTAAGAATTACTCTGGAGTTGGCACAGATATCCAATCTTGTTGAACTCAGAGTGGCTCTCTTTGGTCTTTGGGTGGCCTCATGGACACTGTGGTCTGAAGTGCCCCATACATTTGGGGGCTCTGGGGATCGGGGCCCCTCACTTTGTTTTTTTTTGGCTGTTGCACTTTAAACTGACCTTTTTGTTACAACTCTGGTTGATCTGCATTCATTTACCCAATGTCTTCCTTTCCCACATTTTGAGCAAATGTCTGGTAATTTCTTTTTTAAACCTATTCTTTCCATTTTTTGTACACTGCTTTTGTACATGACCTGTTTTCTTGTGTTTGTTCATGTTGTTTAGAATGACTCTAACCCTGAGTTCTCAATTTTAAGCTAACTTTCTGTTACAAGCAAAAGGCTGTCTGCCCTTTTAAGAGCTCCATTTGTAATCGGCCTTCAGCAGGGCTTTTTCAGCTGTATCTGACTCTCAGCCACAGTGCTTATATCACTTTTTGTTGTGTAAATTGAGACTGTTTTTTAAACAAGTTAAAGGATGGACAGCCAGCAGAAAAAGTTTTAACCAATTATATTTTTTTAACATGAAACGCAGTACAACAATCATTTAAACAACAAAACAAAAACAAACATGAATTGACAGATATATGGACAATTTGGTGCACCAAAAACAGATAATAGACAAACAGGAAATAGAACTTTGTGTCTCAAAGGGACCCAGATATCCTAACCAGAGCTAAGAATATCTCTATAGGAACTAGAGAGGAAGCAGCTTATTTTCATTTTCTCTCTCTTTTTTTTATATTTCTTACTTATATTTTTGTGTGCGCCTTCTTTTTTATTTCTCTATTTATTTATTTATTATTATTTTTTTGGTGCTCTTGCAAAAGTCGCTACCCTTCCTTAACAGCTGGCTCACATTTCTTGTCCTGGATAGAATGGCCTTAGTAAGTTTTCATAACGACCTTCTTTTTGTTTTTACTTTTCCTTTTGTCTCCTCTTTTGCTATCTCTCTCCTTAACTTTTTCCAACTAGGTAGCATCAGCAACCTAGTGGGGGCAAACCAAGGAGCGAGTCTGTCTATCTTTTTTAAAAACTTGCTCACTGTACCTTTAAAATTTTTAAACCCCGTTCTTTGAGCAAGGCTTGCACCGGCCCTACTAATGGCATAGATTGGCCAGTACCCATCTTCATCTTGGACTAAAGCATCTTTGAGGTACTCATTTACCTACGTTAGGTTCTTAGCCCCAAGGTTGATCCACGAGTTTATCTACACTCGCTTTATGATCTTATGTGTCTGCCAAGCTACTCTCAGTAGATACACTTGTGTCCAAGGCGATGAAAAATTAAGACAATAGCATAATATCAAGGCTAAGAAAGAAAGCAAGCAACGCAACCCTAGCAACAATTACCGGACCTATTGTGTGGGAAAGCATACCTCTCAGAGATTTACATTAATTTCTTCTTACTTACCGGTACCCCTGTTCCCCAGCTGAAGAGTTCTGAATCCACGCAGTTGAATCCTTCTCAACAGTCTGTGTTGCGGGAACACTTCATTAACCGCTCCTTCCCCGTGATGCAGTTCTGAATCCTCCCTGTAACAGGGGGTCTTCGCTCGTGCCTGAAGATGTTACTTCCCCAGATTTCGGAACCATTTGTGAGCGCCCGACTTGCCAGCAAGAACAGCACCACAATAGGATCCTTTTGTACACGTTTATTGGGAGAGTATTGACTGCGTAGGTGAAAAGACGTCGAGCCAAAAAATGGCACTGCTTATATAGGCCTAGGAGTGACGTGTCCATACCTGATTGGTTATGCTACCAGTACCTCATTAATATGCATCGGGCAGGCAGAGACTTGGCAAAAAACTCTTATGCACATGTGCACACTGGTTGTTTATCCAAATTCATGGGTGGTGGCCAGTGGTAGCCAGCACCATCTTGTAATGGCGTTTGCAGCTTCCCACACCAGCCGATGTGGGCACAACACCCACCCACTCTCAGTTCTTGGCCCTGTAGTTCCCCTGTACTGAGGCATATAAACTTTGCACGATCAATAGGCCTCTCTTTCCACTGATGGCCAACTAGGCCACCTTCTGATACATATGCAGCTAGAGAAACGAGCTCCAGGGGGTACTGGTTAGTTCATATTGTTGTTGCAAATCCCTTTAGCTCATTGGTTACTTTCTATAGCTCCTCCATTGGGGGCCCTGAAATCCAACCAATAGCTGACTGTGAGCATTCACTTCTGTGTTTGCTAGGCCCCAGCATAGTCTCACAAGAGACAGCTATATCAGGGTCCATTCACCAAAATCATGCTAGTATATGCAATGTTGTCAGCATTTGGTGCCTGATTATGGGATGGGTCCCCGGATATGGCAGTTTCTAGATGGTCCATCCTTTCATCTCAGCTCCAAACTTTGTCTCTGTAACTCCTTCCATGGGTGTTTTGTTCCCAATTCTAAGAAGGGGCAAAGTGTCCACATTTTGGTCTTCGTTCTTCTTGAGTTTCATGTGTTTTGCAAATTGTATCTTATATCTTGGGTATTCTAAGTTTCTGGCCTAATATCTACTTATCAGTGAGTACATATTGTGTGAATTCTTTTGTTACTGGGTTACCTCACTCAGGATTATGCCCACCAGGTCCATCCATTTGCCTAGGAATTTCATAAATTCATTCTTTTTAATAGCTGAGTAATACTCCATTGAATAAATGTACCACATTTTCTATATCTATTCCTCTGTTGAGGGGCATCTGGGTTCTTTCCAGCCTCTGGGTACTATAAATAAGGCTGCTATGAACATAGTGGAGCATGTGTCCTTCTTACTGGTTGGAACATCTTTTGGATATATGCCCAGGAGAGGTATTGCAGGATCCTCCGGTAGTGTTATGTCCAATTTTCTGAGGAACTGCCAGACTGATTTCCAGAGTGGTTGTACAAGCTTGCATTCCCACTAACAATGGAGGAGTGTTCCTCTTTCTACACATTCTCGCCAGCATCTGCTGTCACCTGAATTTTTGATCTTAGCCATTCTGACTGGTGTGAGGTGGAATCTCAGGGTTGTTTTGATTTGCATTTCATTGATGATTAAGGATGCTGAACATTTTTTCAGGTGCTTCTTAGCCATTCGTTATTCCTCAGGTGAGAATTCTTTGTTTAGCTCTGAGCCCCATTTTTTAATGGGGTTATTTGATTTTCTTGAGTTTACCTTCTTGAATTCTTTATATATATATTTTAGATACTAGTCCCCTATCTGCTTTAGGATAGGTAAAGATCCTTTCCCAATGTATTGGTGGCCTTTTTGTTTTATTGACAGTGTCTTTTGCCTTGCAGAAACTCTGCAATTTTTTGAGGTCCCATTTGTTGATTCTCGATCTTACAGCACAAGCCACTGCTGTTCGATTCAGGAATTTTCCCCCTGTACCCATATCTTCGAGGCTTTCCCCTACTTTCTCCTCTACAAGTTTCAGTGTCTCTGGTTTTATGTGCAGTTCCTTAACCCACTTAGATTGGACTTTAGTACAAGGAGATAGGAATGGATCAATTCGCATTCTTCTACATGGTAACCACCAGTTGTGCCAACACCATTTGTTGAAAATGCCGTCTTTTTTTCTACTGGATGGTTTTTGCTCCCTTGTCAAAGATCAAGTGACCATAGGGATGTGGGTTCATTTCTGGATCTTCAATTTTATTCTATTGGTCTACTTGTCTGTTGCTATACCAGTACCATGCAGTTTTCATCACAACTGCTCTGTAGTACAGCTTTAAGTCAGGCATGGTGATTCCACCGGAGGTTTTTTTATCCTTGAGCAGAGTTTTTGCTACCCTAGGTTTTTTGTTATTCCAGATAAATTTGAAGATTGCCATTTCTAATTAGTTGAAGAATTGAGTTGGAATTTTGATGGGGATTGCATTGAATCTGTAGATTGCTTTTGGCAAGATAGCCATTTTTACTATATTGATCCTGCCAATCCATGAGCATGGGAGATCGAAATGCCAGACTGACTTCCAGCGTGGTTGTTCAAGCTTGCAATCTCACCAGCACTGGAATAGTGTTTCTCTTTCTCTACATCCTCTCCAGCATCTGCTGTCACCTGAAAATTTCATCTTAGCCATTCTGACTAGGATGAAGTAGAATCTCAAGTTTGTTTTGATTTGCATTTCCCTGATGGTTAAGGATGTTGAACATTTTTTCAGGTACTTCTCAGCCATTCGGTATTCCTCAGTTGAAAGTTCTTTGTTTAACTCTGTACTGCATTTTTTAATGAGGTTATTTGAATTTCTGGAATCCAGCTTCTTGAGCTCTTTTTATTTAGTGGATATTAGTCCCCTATCAGATTTAGGAATGGTAAAAATCCTTTCCCAATCTGTTGGTGGCCTTTTTGTCTTATTGACAATGTCTTTTGCCTTACAGAATCTTTGCAATTTTATGAGGTCCCATTTGTCAATTCTTGATCTTACAGGACAAGCCATTGCTGTTCTGTTTACGAATTTTTCCACTGTGCCCATATCTTCGAGAGTTTTTTCCCACTTTCTCCTCTATAAATTTCAGTGTCTCTAGTTTTATATGGAGTTCTTTGATCCACTTAGACTTGACCTTTGTACAAGGAGATAAGAATGCATCAATTCGCATTCTACTACATGATAACTGCTAGTTGTGCCAGCACAATTTGTTGAAAATTTGGTCTTTTTTCCACTGGATGGTTTGAGCTCCCTTGTCAAAGATCAAGTGACTATAGCTGTGTGGATTCATTTCTGGGTCTTCAATTCTATTCCATTGATCTACCTGTCTGTCATTGTACCAGTACCATGCAGTTTTTATCACAATTTCTCTGTAGTACAGCTTAATGTCAGGCATGGTGATTATACAAGAGGTTTTTTTATTGTTGAGTATAGTTTTTGCTATCCTTGGTTTTTTATCATTTCAGATGAATTTTCAAATTGCCCTTTCTAACTCTGTGAAGAATTGAGTTGGAATTTTGATGGTGATTGCATTGAATCTGTAGATTGCTTTCAGCAGGATAGCCATTTTGACTATATTAATCCTGCCAATCCATGAGCATGGGAGATCTTTCCATCATCTGAGATCTTCTTCAATTTCTTTCTTCAGAGACTTGAAGTTCTTCTTATAAAGATCTTTCGCTTCCTTAGTTAGAGTCACAACAAGGTATTTTATATTATTTGTGACTATTGTGAGGGGTGTTGTTTCCCTAATTTCTCTCTCAGCCTGTTTGTCCTTTGTATACAAAAGGCCATTGATTTGTTTGAGTTAGTTTTATATCCAAATAATATACTGAAGCTATTATCAGGTTTAGGAGTTCTTTGTTGGAATTTTCAGGGTCACTTATAGATAATATCATATAATCTGCCAAGAACTTCATCCTTTTTGATTTGTAGCCCCTTGATCTCCTTTTGTTGTTGAATTGCTCTGGTGGGATTGCTTCAAGTTTCTCTCCATTTAGTTTGATATTGGCTACTGGTTTGCTGTACATTGCTTTTATTTTGTTTAGGTATGGGCCTTGAATTCCTGAACTTTCCAAGACTTTTATCATGAAGGTGTGTTAGATTTTTTTCAAATGCTTTCTCAGCATCTAAAGAGATTATGTGGTTTTTGTCTTTGATTTTGTTTATATAGTGGATTTTTGTTTACATTGACAGATTTCCGTATATTAAATCATTCCTGCATCCCATCCCAGGATGAAGCCTACTTGCTTTATCATGGTGCCCGCCTGTGGCCTCATCCTTCAACCTGTCCCAGGAGGAATTTTTCCCTTGATCATTAACTTGTTCCAACCCTATTTTTCTTCTTATTAAATTCTTAGTAAAATTTACATGATTGTGACATAGAACTTTATTTGAAGGTTTTTATTCTACAGGGCCTTTAGAATAATTGAATCAATTGAGTAGTTAAAAAACAATCATTATCAGGGATTATGGAATCACCAGTTTGTCAGAACACAATTATTACATGAAAGTACATCTTTATATTGGTCTTTGAATAATTTTTTTCCAAAAGAGTGGGGAGATACCCATGTCATTAGGCTATGTAATAGCATTAGTAAAGGCATATTAGCACTCATAAGCCATTATGGAATGTAATCTGTGGGGTTCATACCTCTCAAAGCATACCCATCACAGTCATGCAAAACAGTGGGCCATCTACAGAAGACTCACTTGCTTTCCATAGTATTTCTGCATGGTTTATGCCAAATAAGTGTGTTCCATAAGTTTATGTATGTGGTGTATTCATTTTCATTCATTATTTTATTTTTTATTTTTGATTATTCTATTTATTTACATGCCAAATGTTGTCCTCCTTCCCAGCCTCTCCTTTACAACCCCCTCTTCCATTCCCCTTCCCATTTGCCTCAAGTTGGGTTTTTCTCTACCAACCCACTTGTGCCTCATGCCTCTAGCATCTCCCTTCACTGAGGCAAAAAGCCCCACAGAACCAACAGCCTTCCCTCCCATTGAAGCTAGTTAAGGCAGTCCTCTGCTACACATGTAGCAAGAGCCATGGGCCCATCCATGTATGCTTTTTGGCTGGTGATTTAATCCCTGGGAGCTCTGAGGGGTCCAGTTAGTTGATATTACTGTTCATCATATGGGGTTGCATTTCTCTTTAGCTCATTTAGTCCTACCCTAAGTCTTCTATTGGGGTCCCCAGGCTCAGTCAAAGGGTTGGGTGAGTGTCTGCATCTGACTTAGTCAGGGGCTGGTAAAGGCTCTCAGAGGACAACCAAACTAAGCTCCTGTAGGCAAGCACTTCTTAGCATCAGAAATAGAGTCAGGATTTGGTGTTTGCAAATGGAATGGATCCCAAGGTGGGGCAGTCTCTGGATGGCATTTCCTTCAGTCTCTGTTCCATTTTTATACATTTGAAGATGACTCTGATATGCAAAGGCTTTACCACAGTGAGACCATTCATAAGGTTTCTCTCCAATATATGTTGTTTTCTGCATTTGGTGATAACTTTGATGTGCAAAGGGTTTACCACCTTGCTTATGTTCACAGCGTTTTACTCTAGTATGAATAATTTCATGATCATGAAGGCTACAGAAATGTCCAAAGGCTTTACAATATTAAATGCATTCATAAGAGGATGATTCTTTGCATGCCTTTGAAGATAACTGTGCCATAAAAAGGCTTTATCACACTGATTGCACTTGGAGGGTTTTGCTCCAGTATATATTCTTTTACATAGTTGAAGTTTTCCTGAATATGAAAAAGTTTTATCACATTGCTTACATTCACAGGGTTTCTCTTCAGTATGTGTTCTTTGATGTATTCAACTGTGTCATAACAACTGGATTATCATGTCAATTATATTTGTCAGGTTTATTTCTAGCAGTGTGTGTGTGTGTGTGTGTGTGTGTGTGTGTGTGTGTGTGTGTGTATCTGGAGACTACTGTGACATGCAAAGAATTAACCATATTGAATACCATCCTAGTGTTTGCCTACAGTATGAATGGTTTCACATCTTTACTATGACGATCATATCCATAGTGTTTCTCACCAGTATTTTTCTTTAAAGTATTCAGAGACTGTTTTGTGAAAAGGTTTTCTCACTTCTATCATACTTGTAGGATTTCTCTCTAATGTCTGTTCTTTTCTACATTAAGAGATAACTGTGATGTGTAAAAGATTTACCACATTTCTTCTGTTCATATGGTTTCTCTACAGTATAATTACTTCCATGATGATGAAGACTACAGAAATGTGTGAAGACCTTACCATTTCAAATACCTTCATAGGGTTTCTCTCCCAGATAATTCCTTTTATGTTTCTGGAGACTATTGTGATTTTCCAAGACTACAATGATTACATCCGTAGAGTTTCTTCAGCGTGATTCCTTTTATGGTATTGGAGAGTACTGTAATGTGCAAAGGCTTTATCACTTTGATTACATTCAAAGGGTTTCTCTCCAGTATGTGCCCTTGTATGTATTATGAGACTATTGTGTTGTGAATAGGATTTATCACATTAATTATATTTGTAAGTGTTTTTTTCTAGTAAGTGTTCTTTTCTATATTTGGAGATGACTCTATCATGGAAAGGGTTTATCACATTGATTACATTTGTAGAGTTTCTCTCGAGTATGTATTACTTTATGTATTTGAAGATGACTACTTTTTGCAAAGACTTTACCACATTGATTACATTCATAAGGTTTCCTTCCAGTATGTGTTCTTTCAAGTATTTGAAGATACTGGTATTGTGAATACGCTCTATCACATTGATTATATTTGTAAAGTTTCTTTCTAATATCTGTTCTTTTATGTATTTGGAGACTACTATGACATGCAAGGACTTCCCTATGTTGAAAGTCTTCAGAGGCACCTTCATCTCAGTCCTTTCTGCTGGGGCAGAGTCTTGGCTGGTCTGCTCCCATGAAGACACCATATCATGACCCATCCTAGAGGACTCACTGCACTCAGAAGAGTTGGTAAGAAGCACCACTATCCCCGGAGTCTCAGAGCTGCCACTGGAAGACAGGTGGACTTGGGACCCATCACACAGCAAAACCCCCACCCTCCCAAATACCACTCCTCTTCTGTCCCTTCTGCCACTTCCTCCTGGTACTTTCTGCTGAGGCAGACTCCTAGCTGCTTTGTTCCCATGAAGACTTCATATCCTGACTCATCCTAGAGGACTAGCTGCACTCAGAGCAGTTGATGACCTGCTACATTCAGAGTAGTTGAGGATTCACTACACTCAGAGCAGTGAGGATCAACTACCCTCAGAGCAGTTGGACAACAGCTTGACTGCTCCACTGAAGACTAAACAGTCTGAGGACCTCCCAGGATATCTACTGCAACCAGAGCAACAGATCAGGAGCTTCACTGCCCCTGTGAAGAGCCCCCAGTTGGAAGGCCCCACAGGTGGTCTGCTACAGTCAAAGCTGCAGGCCTACCAGGAGACCTGAGCAACCCAGGGACAAAAGAGGCAGATTTCAGACAGCCACCCAAACCAACAATCATCAGGGATGTCCAGATGGCAAAAGGCAGGCACAAGACCATAAGTAATAGAAGCCAATATACATGGGAGTCATCACAAACCAGTTCTCCCACCATAGCAAGCAATGAATATACCAACACACCTCAAAATCAGGAATCTGTCCTAAAATCTTATCTCATGAAGATAATAGAGTTTTTGAGAAGGATATCAAAAACTCACTGAAAGAAATACAGGAAAACACAGAAAAACAGGTGAAGGAATTGAATAAAGTAATCCAAGACCTAAAAGTGGAAGTAGAAACAATAAAGAAAACACAAATGGAGGCAAACCTGGAAATGGAAAACCTAGGAAAGAGGTCAGGAATTACAGATGTAAGTATCACCAACAGAATACAAGAAATAGAGGAAAAAAAACCTTAGGTATAGAAGATACTGTAGAAGAGATTGACATAACTGTCAAAGAAAATTCAAAATATAAAAAATTCCTAACGCAAAGCATCCTGGAAATGTAGGGACACAATGTAAAGACCAAATCAAAGAATAATCAGAAAAGAGAAGAACAAAGAATCCTAGCTCAAAGGACCTGAAAATGTCTTCAACAAAATCATAGAAGAAAACTTTTCCAACCTAAAGGAAGAGATGGACATAAAGGTATAAGAAGCCTATAGAACACCAAATAAATGAGACCAGAAAAGCAAATCTTCTCATCATATAATTATTAAACCACTAAATTCACATAGCAAAGAAAGAATATTAAAAGCTGCAAGGGGAAAAGGCCAAGTAACATACAAAATTAGACCTTGGGAATATACCGAAAAGATGCTCTACCATGCCTCAGGGGTACATGTTCTATCAGGGAGTCAACCTTACATCCAATAAATTGTGGTTGATATCTCCTAACATTCCTGACACTGTTTCACCAATTGGCATATTGCAGGCAGGCCATCCTTGTATCTCACTGAGTTTGAGGTTGGGTGATATTACTGATTATGTTTCTTCTCAGGTACCATGCAAATGTCTCCTAACCCTCAAGTGATTAGAGGCCCCAGGGAGTTTAGAGGTCAGGTGGGGTGGGAGGTGAGGACATCCACATAGAGACAGGGGCTGCGGAGCAGGTATGGGATGTGCAACAGTTGGAGGGTGACTCGGGGTGGAAGAAAATTTGAAGTGTAAAAAAAAAATAATAAATATTTTTTCTTTTTAAAAAAAGCCTTCAGAGGGTTTCTCTTGAGTATGAGTTCTTTCATGATTTTGAAGATGACTGTGATATGTTAAGGCTTTATCACATTGTGTATATTCATAGGGCTGCTTTCCATCATGATTTCTTCCATACCTTCCATGTCTTCTATCACTTTGCCAATGTTCTTCAATATTATATTCTTCCAAATTGTAGCCTATAGTTCTGAAGTTCCTGTAGGTCTCCAGCATCACATCTTTGTAAAATATCTTCTGAGGTGGATCCATCAAGAACCACTCTTCCCAAGTGAAGTGAACATGTGTATTATCATAGGTCAATGCATCCATGTTGTAAGTTCAGAGATTGCCTGAACTTCCCTTACAGCACCCAGCATTAGCACACAGAACACAACACACCAATGACTCAAGCCTCCTCAGCTACAGCATTGAACTAGTGACATTATGCCCCTACTTGAGTTCTTTATATATTTTGGATATTAGCACACTATCAGATATGGAGTTGGTAAAGATATTTTCCCAGTCTGTGGATGGTCAGTTTGTCCTATTGACAGTGTTCTTTGCCTTACAGAACCCTTTGCCAATGGGTTCAAAACTCTTTTCCACCTTTAAATCTATCTTGTTGATTTTCTCAAAGAACCAGCTTTTGGTTTGGTGATTCTTTGTTTCATTCTCGTTCTTTATAATTGGTTGATTTCTGCCCTGAGATAGGTTATTTCCTGCCCTCTATGCCTCTTGGATGCATTTGCTGCCTTTTGTTCTAGAGCATTCAGGTGTGCTGTTAAGTTGCTAGTGTAGGATCTCTCTGATTTCTTTATGAAAGTGCGCAGGGCTATGAATTTTCCTCTTAACACTGCTTTCACTGTATTTTTTCAGTTTCTATGAGTTTCAAAGCTTTCTGATGTTTTTTTTTTTTACTAATTTTTATTATATATTTTCTTTATTTACATTTCAAATGTTATCCCTTTTCCTAGTTTTCCCTCCAAAAATCCTCTATCACCTCCCCTCTAACCCTGCTCCCCAACTCATCCACTCCCATTCCTGGTCCTGTCATTCACCTATATTGAGGTGTAGAGCCTTCACAGGATCAAGGGCCTCTCCTATTGATACCCTCCTTTAGTCCATAGTGGTCAAATAGGATGCATTGTGTTGTTTCAATTTCCTTTTTAAAAAAATCTTTTGAGACTTGTTTTGTGTTTGAGATCGCATTCAAATTTGAAAAGGGCCCCATACTATGCATAGAAGAATGTATTTTCTTCTGTGTTTAAGAGAAATGTTCCGTAAATATCTGTTAGGTCCATTTGGTTTATGCCATCACTTATTTCCAACCTTTCTCTGTTTCATTTTATCTGGATTGCTGCCTATTGTTAAGAGTGTGACAATGAAGTCTCCCACTATCAGTATGTTGTGATAAATATGTGACTTAATCTGTAATAGTCTTTTTATGGACTTCCTGTCCTTGTGTTTGATGAATAAATATTAAGAATTTAGATGGTCAGGCTGGGCATGGTGGTACACGCCTTTAATTCCAGCACTTGGGAGGCCAGCCTGAGTCTACAGAGTGAGTTCAAGGACAGCCAGGGCTACACAGAGAAATCCTGTCTCAAAAAAAAACCAAAAAATAAAAAATAAAAAAAAAAGAATTTAGATGGTCACTTCTGGTGTTTTTGGCCTGAAATCTTCAGGTTGAAGGTTTTTAAAACAGCCTTCTGTAGGACAGGATTTTAGTTAGATACTGCTCAAATTTTGAATTATTATGAAATGTTCTTTTTTTCTCTCTCTCTCTATTATGACTGGAAGTTTCCCAGGGTATTAGTAGTATTGGCTGTCATCTGTCCTCTCCTAGAGTTGATAGAGTATCTTCCCAGGCCTTTTGATCTTTTATAGTCTCCCTGGAGAAATCAGATGTTATTCTGATAGAACTGTTTGTATATGTTACTTTGTCTTTTCTCCTGGCATATTTTTATAGTGTTTCTTTGTTCTGTATGCTTATTGTTTTGATTATTATTTATTAAGAGGAATTCTTACTTTGTGCTGCTCTGTATGGTTCTTTAAACTTGTACCCTGTACCTTAGTAAGGGATTTCTTCTTCTTCTTCTTTTTTTTTTACAGAAGTAGCTGATTTTTTTATTAGGTACTTTCCTCATTTACATTTCAAATGCTATCCAAAAGTCCCCAATACACTCCCCCCCACTCCCCTACCCACCCACTCCCACTTTTTGGCCCTGGCGTTCCCCTGTACTGGGGCATATAAAGTTTGCAAGTCCAATGGGCCTCTCTTTCCAGTGATGGCCAACTAGGCCATCTTTTCATACATATGCAGCTAGAGTCAAGAGCTCTGGGGTACTGGTTAGTTCATAATGTTGATCTACCTATAGGGTTGCAGATCCCTTTAGCTCCTTGGGTACTTTCTGTAGATCCTCCATTGGGGGCTCTGTGATAAATCCAATAGCTGACTGTGAGCATCCACTTCTGTGTTTGCTAGGCCCCAGCATTGTCTCACAGAAGACAGCTATGTCTAGGTCCTTTCAGCAAAATCTTGCTAGTATATGCAATGGTGTCAGCGTTTGGACGCTGATTATGGGATGGATCCCTGGATATGGCAGTCTTAGATGGTCCATCCTTTCTTCTCAGCTCCAAACTTTATCTCTGTAACATTCTCCATGGGTGTTTTATCCCCAATTCACAGTGTCAAAACTTTGGTCTTCGATCTTCTTGAGTTTCATGCGTTTAACAAATTGTATATTGTATCTTGGGTATCCTAAGTTTTTGGGCTAATATCCACTTATCAGTGAGTACATATTGTGTGAGTTCCTTTGTGATTGTGTTACCTCACTCAGGATGATGCCCTCCAGGTCCATCCATTTGGCTAGGAATTTCATAAATTCATTCCTTTTAATAGCTGAGTAGTACTCCATTGTGTAAATGTACCACATTTTCTGTATCCATTCCTCTGTTGAGGGGCATCTGGGTTCTTGCCAGCTTCTGGCTATTATAAATAAGGCTGCTATGAACATAGTGGAGCATGTGTCCTTCTTACTGGTAGGAACATCTTCTGGATATATGCCCAGGAGAGGTATTGCTAGATCCTCTGGTAGTATTATGTCCAATTTTCTGAGGAACCGCCAAACTGATTTCCAGAGTGGTTGTACAAGCTTGCAATCCCACCAAAAATGTAGGAGTGTTCCTCTTTCTCCACATCCTCACCAGCATCTGCTGTCACCTGAATTTTTGACCTTAGCCATTTTGACTGGTGTGAGGTGGAATCTCAGGGTTGTTTTGAGTTGCATTTCCGTGATGATTAAGGATCTTGAACATTTTTTCAGGTGCTTCTTAGCCATTCGGTATTCCTCAGGTGAGAATTCTTTGTTCAGTTCTGAGCCCCATTTTTTAATGGGGTTATTTGATTTTATGGAGTCTACCTTCTTGAGTTCTTTATATATGTTGGATATTAGTCCCGTATCTGATTTAGGATAGATCATCCCAATCTGTTGGTGGTCTTTTTGTCTTATTGACGGTGTCTTCTGCCTTGCAGAAGCTTTGCAATTTTATGATGTCCCATTTATTGATTCTTGATCTTACAGCACAAGCTATTGCTGTTCTATTCAGGAATGTTTCCCCTGTACCCATATCTTCGAGGCTTTCCCCTACTTTATCCTCTATAAGTTTCAGTGTCTCTGGTTTTATGTGGAGTTCCTTAATCCACTTAGATTTGACCTTAGTACAAGGAGATAGAAATGGATCAATTTGCATTCTTCTACATGTTAATAAACAGTTGTGCCAGCACCATTTTTTGAAAATGTTGCCTTTTTTCCACTGGATGGTTTTTGCTCCCTTGTCAAAGATCAAGTGACCATAGGTGTTTGGGTTCATCTCAGGGTCTTCAATTCTGTTCCATTGGTTTACTTGTCTGTCGTTATACCAGTACCATGCAGTTTTTATCACAATTTCTCTGTAGTACAGCTTTAGGTCAGGCATGGTGCTTCCACCAGAGGTTCTTTTATCCTTGAGAAGAGTTTTTGCTATCCTAGTTTTTTTGTTGTTCCAGATGAATTTGCAGATTTCCCTTTTTAATTCGTTGAAGAATTGAGTTGGAATTTTGATGGGGATTGCATTGAATCTGTAGATTGCTTTTGGCAAGATAGCCATTTTTACAATGTTGATCTTGCCAATCCATGTGAGATCTTTCCATCTTCTGAGATCTTCTTTAATTTCTTTCTTCAGAGACTTGAAGTTCTTGTCATACAGATCTTTCACTTCCTTAGTTAGAGTCACGCCAAGGTATTTTATATTGTTTGTGACTATTGAGAAGAGTATTGTTTGCCTAATTTCTTTCTCAGCCTGTTTATCCTTTGAGTACAGAAAGGCCATTGACTTGCTTGAGTTAATTTTATATCCAGCTACTTCACCGAAGCTGTTTATCAGGCTTAGGAGTTCTCTGGTGGAACTTTTAGGGTCACTTATATATATTATCATATCATCTACAAAAAGTGATATTTTGACTTCTTCTTTTCCAATTTGTATCCCCTTGATCTCCTTTTGTTGTCTAATTGCTCTGGCTAGGAATTCAAGTACAATGTTGAATAGGTAGGAAGAGTGTGGACAGCCTTGTCTAGTCCCTGATTTTAGTGGGATTTTTTCCAGCTTCTCAGAATTTACTTTGATGTTGGCTACTGGTTTGCTGTAGATTGCTTTTATCATGGTTAGGTATGGGCCTTGAATTCCTGATCTTTCCAAGACATCTATCATAAATGGGTGTTGTATTTTGTCAAATGCTTTCTCAGCATCTAACAAGATGATCATGTGGTTTTTGCCTTTGAGTTTGTTTATATACTGGATTACGTTGATGGATTTCCTTATATTGAACCATCCTTGCATCCCTGGGATGAAACCTACTTGGTCAGGATGGATAATTGTTTTGATGTGTTCTTGGATTCGGTTAGTGAGAACTTTATTGAGGATTTTTGCATCGATATTCATAAGGGAAATTGGTTTGAAGTTCTCTATCTTTGTTGGGTCTTTTTGTGGTTTAGGTATCAGAGTAATTGTGGCTTCATAGAATGAGTTGGGTAGAGTACCTTCTGTTTCTATTTCGTGGAATAGTTTGTGAAGAACTGGGATTATATCTTCTTTGAAGTTCTGATAGAACTCTGCACTAAACCCATCTGGTCCTGGGCTTTTTTTGGTTGGGAGACTATTAATGACTGCTTCTATTTCTTTAGGGGATATGGGACTGTTTAGATCATTACCTTGATCCTGATTTAACTTTGTTACCTGGTATCTGTCTAGAAACTTGTCCATTTCATCCAGGTTCTCCAGTTTTGTTGAGTATAGCCTTTTGTAGAAGGATTTGATGGCGTTTTGGATTTCTTCAGGATCTGTTGTTATGTCTCCCATTTCATTTCTGATTTTGTTAACTAGAATACTTTCCCTGTGACCTCTAGTGAGGCTGGCTAAGGGTTTATGTATCTTGTTGATTTTCTCAAAGAACCAGCTCCTCGATTCGTTGATTCTTTGAATAGTTCTTCTTCTTCCCACTTGGTTGATTTCACCCCTGAGTTTATTTCCTGCTGTCTACTCCTCTTGGGTGAATTTGCTTCCTTTTGTTCTAGAGCTTTTCGGTGTGTTGTCAAGCTGCTAGTGTGTGTTCTCTCTAGTTTCTTTGTGGAGGCAGTCAGAGCTATGAGTTTTCCTCTTAGAAGTGCTTTCATTGTGTCCCATAAGTTTGAGTATGTTGTGGTTTCATTTTCATTAAACTCCAAAAAGTCCTTAATTTCTTTCTTTATTCCTTCCTTGACCAACATATCATTGAAAATATTGTTCTTTAGTTTCCATGTGTGTGTTGGCTTTCTATTATTTATTTTGTTATTGAAGATCAGCCTTAGTCGATGGTGATCTGATAGGATGCATGGGACAATTTCAATATTTTTGTATATGTTGAGGCTTGTTTTGTGACCAATTATGTGGTCAATTTTGGAGAAGGTACCGTGAGGTGCTGAGAATAAGGTATATCCTTTTGTTTTAGGATAAAATGTACTGTAGATATCTGTTAGATCCATTTGTTTCATAACTTCTGTTAGTTTCACTGTGTTCCTGTTTAGTTTCTGTTTCCACGATCTGTCCATTGATGAAAGTGGTGTGTTGAAGTCTCCCACTATGATTGTGTGAGGTGCAATGTGTGCTTTGAGCTTTACTAAAGTGTCTTTAATGAATGTGGCTGCCCTTGTATTTGGAACATAGATATTCAGAATTGTTATTTCCTCTATGAGGATTTTATCTTTGATGAGTATGAAGTGCCCTTCCTTGTCTTTTTGATGACTTTGGGTTTGAAGTCGATTTTATTAGATATTAAGATGGCTACTCCAGCTTGTTTCTTCCTACCATTTGTAGGAAAATTGTTTTCCAGCCTTTCATTCTGAGGTATTATCTTTCTTTTTCTCTGAGATGAGATTCCTGTAAGTAGCAAAATGTTGGGTCCTGTTTGTGTAGCCAATCTGTTAGTCTATGTCTTTTTACTGGGTAGTTGAGTCCATTGATATTAAGCGATATTAAGGAAAAGTAATTGTTACTTCCTTTTATTTTTGTTGTTAGAGTTGTCATTCTGTTCTTGTGGCTGTCTTCTTTTAGGTTTGTTGAGGGATTACCTTCTTGCTTTTTCTAGGAAGTGGTTTCCATCCTTATATTGGTTTTTTTCTGTTATTATCCTTTTAAGGGCTGGATTCGTGGAAAGATAATGTGTGAATTTGGTTTTGTCGTGGAATATTTTGGTTTCTCCATCTATGGTAATTGAGAGTTTGGCTGGGTATAGTAGCCTAGGCTGGAATTTGTGTTCTCTTAGTTTCTGTATAACATCTGTCCAGGTCCTTCTGGCTTTCATAGTCTCTGGTGAAAAATCTGGTGTAATTCTGATAGGCTTGCCTTTATATGTTACTTGACCCTTTTCCCTTACTGCTTTTAGTATTCTATCTTTATTTAGTGCATTTGTTGTTCTGATTATTATGTGTCAGGAGAAATTTCTTTTCTGGTCCAGTCTATTTTGAGTTCTGTAGGCTTCTTGTATATTCAGGGGCATCTCTTTCTTTAGGTTTGGGAAGTTCTCTTCTATAATTCTGTTGAAGATATTTGCCGGTCCTTTGAGTTGAAAATCTTCATTCTCATCTACTCCTATTATCTATAGGTTTGGTCTTCTCATTGTGTCCTGGATTTCCTGGATATTTTGAGTTAGGGTCTTTTTGGATTTTGTATTTTCTTTGATTGTTGTGCCGATGTTCTCTATGGAGTCTTCTGCACCTGAGACTCTCTCATCTATCTCTTGTATTCTGTTGCTGATGCTCGCATCTATGGTTCCAGATTTCTTTCCTAGGGTTTCTATCTCCAGTGTTGCCTCAATTTGGGTTTTATTTATTGTGTCTACTTCCCTTTTTAGGTCTTGGATGGTTTTATTCAATTCCATCAACTTTTTGGTCTGGTTTTCCTGTAATTCTTTAAGGGATTTTTGTGCTTCCTCTTTAATGACTTCTACCTGTTTAGCAGTGTTCTCCTGTATTTCTTTAAGTGTGTTATTAAAGTCCTTCTTGATGTCCCCCACCATCATCATGAGATATGCTTTTAGATCCGGGTCTAGCTTTTCTGGTGTGTTGGGGTGCCCTGGATTGGGCGAAGTGGGAGTGCTGGGTTCTGATGATGGTGAGTGGTCTTGGTTTCTGTTAGTAAGATTATTACGCTTACCTTTTGCCATCTGTTCATCTCTGGAGTTAGTTTTTATAGTTGTCTCTGTTTAGAGATTGTTCTTCTGGTGATTCTTTTAGCCTCTATCAGCAGACCTGGGAGACAGGATCTCTCCTCTGAGTTTCAGTTTTCAGAGCACTCTCTGCAGGCAAGGTGCACAGATCTCTTACAGGGAAGGTGCACAGATATCTGGTGTTTGGACCTCCTCCTGGCCGAGGATGAAGGCCCAAAACAGGAACTTTCCCAGAAGCTGTGTTGCTTTGGCGGGTCACAGAAGCTGCCAGCTTGTGTGGTGCACACTCTCACCTGTGCAGACTATGTTCAGTGGAGTCCCGGATCCAAGATGGCTACCTCCAATCTAGAGGCAAAAGCCTCCTGGGCCGGGTGTACACCTGTCCTCTGGCCAGGAAGCTGGCTGGATGTCTGGGGCCCGAAAAGGGGTCCTGCCTCAGTAGCTCTGTGGCTCCCACCTGTCCCAGATGCTGTCAGCTTCTGTGGTGCACACTCTCACCTGTGCAGACTAAGTTCAGCGGAGTCCTGGAACCAAGATGGCTTCCGCTGATCCTGAGGCAAAGGGCTCCCGGGCCGGGTGGACACCTGTTCTCTGCCGGGGAGGGTGGCCAGATGTCTGGAGCCCGAAATGGGCGCTGCCTCAGAAGCTCAGTGGCTCCCACCTATCCCAGAATCTGTCAGCTTCTGTGGTGCACACTCTCACCTGTGCAGACTAAGTTCAGCGGAGTCCCGGAATCAAGATGGCTCCCGCTGATCCTGAGGCAAAGGCTCCTGGGCAGGGCGGAGACCTGTCCTCTGGCCAGGAGGGTGGCCGGATCACCTGAAGTCTTAAGATCCTGTGGTGGGTGTTGTGGGTAGCTGGCGGGTGTCAGCCGACTCTGTGCCCTAGCTACCCCGGTGCTGGTCGGACCGGAAGGGGCTTGTGCCCCTACTCAGGCCGCGTTTTCTGCTTCCCTAACTAATGCAGTCTCAGACCCGTGCGATTGGATTGGAGCAGATGCTGTGTTCCACTCACCAGAAGTCTTAAGATCCCGTGGCAGGTGTTGTGGGTAGCTGGTGGGTGTCAGCCGACTCTGCGCCCTAGCTACCCCGGTGCTGGTCAGACTGGAAGGGACTTGTGTCCCTCAAGGGATTCCTTCTTTAGTTTAGGAAATTTTCTCCTGATTTAGTTGACATTATTTCTGCACCTTTGATTTGAATTTCTTCTCCTGTCTTTTTTCCTATTTTTCTAAGATTTGGTCTTTGCGTGGTGTTGCATATCCCATGGGTTGCTTGTGTTTCTAATGTTTTAAATGTAACATTTTCTTTAATAAAGATATTTATTTCTTTTGCTTTTTTTCCCAATTACTTAAGAATCGTTCTTTAGTCCCTTATATTCTGTTGTTGAATCTTGCTTCAGAGGATTGTGTTTGAATAGCTAAAGTTTTCATTTTTCAACTTCCCTCAATTTTGGTTTTGTTTTTTGATTCTATTTCTAATATTTGACATTGAACTATTTTACTAATTTCCATCCACTGCTTCTGTCTTTATTCTTTTCTTCACTTCTTCTTTAACAAACACTGTAATATTTAAAAAGTACATTTTAAAGTATTTATCTCATACTTCAACTATCTTTCATTTATCAGGGTTCTAATAGAGGCTCATACAGGGTCAAAGTGATAGAAAATGGAGAGTCACATCCCAGCATTATGCACCGGAGGAGCACATGATGCCAAGACACTGCACAAATGAGCCAGGAATTGAAACTGTATGAAGTTATGTCAGCTAAACATGTTAAATCCATAAATTATCAAATAATCTTTCAGAGCTGGTTTCTGAAGGATAAATAGAACCCTTTAAGCAAACCAAAATCAATAATGGAATATGATCCATCATAGTGAATCTACCCACAACCTTGTGAACACCAGGATACCATTCATTTTTGAGTTCCTGAGGAATTACAAGTATGGCCACAAAAAGACATTTTTTTATAAAAGAGAAAAGACCTAGGAATTATATTTGCATTTTATTTTTTAAAGGATTTTATTTGCACAATCGGTAAAGCTGATTTTTTTGAAGGAATAATAAACATACGTTAGTTAGAGCAATAGTGTTCATGATGTCAAAATAGTTGAAGGGTCCCAGAATCACATTACAAGGTTGCTCTTCAGGGACACAAGTCTTGAATATACCAAGCAAAGGCTGGTCGCTGACTAGCAGATAGCCCTCCCCTAGAAATGCTGTCTTGTGCCAAAACCTTCCTTGTGGCCACCAGGTTGCTCAAATAGTAGGGTAGTGAGCATATGAAGCAATTCCACAGTGGTTGTTCTTGTCTTTGGCGAGCTTCATGTAGCCTCTAATGCCCCATCGTTTACCCCAGCTGAAAAAAATATGTTTTCCGTTTAGTAGACAGATCACTGCATGTTGGATTTATTTTAATAATTGACAAGGGATCAACTTAACAGATAGATAAGAAAAGGCAAAGGATCTATTCCTGGGTTCCAAGAGATACCTCATATAAGACTGTAACATAACAACAGAGAATGGGCAGACTGACTATCTACCAATTCATGGTTCAGAATTAACAATTTTGTCATAGTTTAGAAAAACAATGGCACAGACATAATATTGCCACCCAAAACACAGATGGCAGAATTTGAACATTATGATTTTCCATTGTGAGTAGGTTGTGAAAGCTATAGGAAAATTCAGAGATTAAGGACTGGAGATAAATTCAAGAGCTATGTTAAACTGAAACTGACATTTTGTTGTACATGTAACTCAAGTTCTGAGGGCATGATGATAAGACATACATGGACCAAGCTGGGTAACCAAATTAGTCAGTGAACTCCTAGATCAATGAGAAACACTGCCATAATTTTGATGTTGGATAATGATTGAGAAAATAATTGAGGTTAACATCAGACCTCTACATGGATGTACTTGCACACTCATGTATCTACAGACATGCAAACATGTATACATACTTCCCACGTGTACATAAAAAAATAAGAACAACTATTATTCAACTTAAATGAAACAAACGTTTTTGTTGTTGTTTTTTTGTTTTTGTTTTTGTTTTTTAATTTTAGGCTATGTATCCAATTGCTGACTTGCAACAGGAAAATTCCTTCACTAATCCCCCTGAAATGTTAGGCAGTGCTTTTAACCACTGAACCATCTCTCCAGGTCTTGCAATTTCAAATATACAATTTTGGCAATTTATACCTATTCTTGATCAGCCAGTAGTGATTACCATCGGTCTCAATTCCCTTAAATCCGTAACCAACCACGAGGACTCCATGAGTCACAGTATCACTGCTACAATTTGGCTCATGGTAAATACCTGAGAAATAAAATGAAAGGTGATTGGTGTAAGAGGCACAGGCTATCTGACAGTGAGTTCTGTCACCAACAGTTTTCAAAGGAGGCATTTTCAAAAATTGTAAAATGACACAAACTACAATTCAAATAAATAGCTGTATGAATTGTTACCAAAAACATAACTATATAGGGTTTTACAGAAAACTAAAGAAATTCTAATAGTGTTTATTTGTTGGTAAACACTTGTCTATGTGCTTATGATATAAAAATCCTTGGAATTTTGTGGGTTGGTTGTTGTTCTTGTTGTCAGAATCTCATGCCATTTTTAACTCTCAGAAGGTTAAATTATTTACTTCAAGAGGCTCTGTTATACTTTGATTTCAGATAATCAGTTTCTATAGATACCTAAAATATCTATCAAATGAAGAAGTTAAATTTAGCTAAGCAAAAAGCTTTATAAATTTTAACAAGTTAAATTGCATGTGGGGTCATATCAGGTAAATTATGAAGAAGAATAAAGTCTGGAAGCTCAAATATTTAAATGACATTTATACATAAATACCAATCATTAAATATGTTGTACCATAGGGATGCTACAATTTTTTTTTCTTATATAGAAGTAAACATGCGTACCTCCCTTATAGTTCTTGAAAGACTCATGTGAAGCATCAATTCCAGCAGTGATGGGCCCAATAGTTGCTACAGCAGCCATTAGGATATCCTCACTTTGGGGGAGGGACACAAATCCTGTGATTTCAGCCTTAGAATTCTTTGGATTATACCTGCATGGTCCATCCTTTAAAAGACAAGTAAGAGACTCAGTTACTTTCACTCACCTTCTGGGGAACAAGACTCAGAACCATAGCACTCTGTACTTTGAAGCTGAACACACTTAAAGTCTCATGCCAATAAATAATCCCAAGAAGTGAAATGCTATCAAGAGATTTAGAACTGAAAATTAGTTTGCATATCTTTAATGACAATGAATTTGTCTTACAATCTTTGAGAATTTTTAATGGTTGAAAAATCTATATTATATGTATAGTAGTTTGCATATTCTTCATAGAAGAAAACAGAGCTGCACCAAAATAATTTTATCAGAAAGCTATACAGATATTGAAAAACTAATGACAGATTTAATGATATACAGAGTAATTCTACTAAATTGTACCCTGAAGATGGTGGATTATCTCTACAATTGTCTTACATTCCAAGCTGAGTTGAAGTGACAGCATAGGATGTCCACTTACTTTCCCTTCATATGGATATGTTGCCTCAGACTCCAGACCACCATTGTGCAAAACATACTGGAAGGCATTGTATGTATCACCACCAAGACAACCATTGTTGCCTTGAGGTTTAGAACAGTCCACCAGGTTCTGCACACTCAGAGGGGTGAGTTTGCCCGTTTGCCAGATTGCCTGTGCTTCTATGGCACCAGTCACAGCAAATGCCCAACAAGCATCACAATCTCCCTGAATAGGGAAGAAAGGGTTGTCATAGATAAATAACAACCTGGCAACAAGTTAGAAAACTTATTACTGCTTGAAAATTATTTAATGTCAATTGATTGATTCCTTGGAGATATCAGACTCCTAAAAGACATTACTACTGGCAGTTTGCTCATGCTCTAGTCATGGCCATATACATGAACATTTGAAAGGGACTACTTGTTTTGTGAGTTATTAAGGGCAATAAAAGGGGACACAAGTTCCTTAGAAAGATAGGTGGACATTAATAGGGAGTATATGTAATATATTTCTAGGATTAAATACATTTAAAATATATGAAGTATTCTAAGAAGAAAAAATATTATTAAAAAATGAATGGCATATTACTCCACACTTAATGTGCACACAAAACACCAACTCTTTTACCTTTTCAACACAGTTTAAGAGGATGGGAATGTAACACCTTCATACCTGTCTCCGTACAGGAGTCACATATCCTTTCTTTCGCCAATCGACAAATTTGGGGAGAATACTGCCAGCTTCCCGTTTCATGATACTTTTCCCCTCTCTGTGAGTCCAAACTGAAATTTCAATCATCATTTTCCTGAATTCTTCATCAGTCTTCAAGGAGAAGTACATAGTTATTAAAAAAAACCACCTTATAAAGTACTAATGAGAGCACAGTGTGAAGCAATCCATGCCACACTCACCTGGTCACCAAATTCATTCATTTTCATGGTGAAGCCATTCTTACCCAGGCTGTTCTCCCTGTTGTGTAGTTTGATCATTTTCAATTTTTCTTCCCAAACCACTCTCTTCAGTTTTTCTTCCTTCTAGAAATGAGTGTAATGAGTATTATTCTTTCTGATTAAACTCCTTCTTAATCTGCCCTTGTGGACTAGCTGCTGCAGGTGAATAGAGTCCATAGAGAGGGATCAAAAACCCTATATCCAGGCATCTACCAAGGGGAATCTGACCACCCTGTTCTACCAGTGGTTGTGATTAGATAAGTTCTTAATGGTGGTGGGCTTTTTTGGGGGGGCATGGAACTGTGACATCTCATGTGCTTTAACACTTGCAACAGCAATGACAATTCACTCTTAGGCCCTTCTGGACAGTTTTCACATTACCAACCAGGCTATATGATTTGTTATACTTTATCTTCCAGTCTTGCCATTCAGCATCCAAACTTGAATCAAGTACTGGAACACCTGAGGCCACTCCCAAATACAGGAAGGCTATGAAGACAACAGCAGCCATGTCTCAAGTACCTGGAGAGGGGAGAAAACTTAAGATATAGCTACACACAGACTTTTAAAAATGCCCTTTTCTCTCTTTTCTGCAAAAAGAAGCCATTAGTTGATAAAATTCTTTGAACTATACCTCCAAATACATTTCCAAGATTATGGAAAAGGCTAAGGATATGTTTGATCTAAATCATTCACTGGTGGTTATGAGATTCAATGAAAACTGAAGAGCCCATGGTGTACTGTATGTTACTAATTCAGAAAGATCTACCTATCCGTGAGATTCAGAAGCTTAAAAGAAAAGAAAAGAGAAGAGAAGAGAAGAGAAGAGAAGAGAAGAGAAGAGAAGAGAAGAGAAGAGAAGAGAAGAAAGAAAAACAATAACAAAAACCACAACAACAAACCATGAACTTAGGATATCACTAACTCATGATCTCTACTCAGACAAGCTTCTATTATTTGATATTGGATTCTAATTTTACATTGATGGCAAAGTTCAGGCCACACATCCTATCTCTTCCTTATCTACAGTAGGTATTGAGCTTGTCTTAAACTCTTGTTGCTTAAATAAAAAATTGTATGATGTCTTCTATTAGGATTTGGGAAGAATCACAGGAATCTTTCTGTCCTATACGTGGGATTATGCAACCAAACTCCATGGCCACTACCTCCATTAGAATAGTGTCCTATGGAAAATCATAGAAGCCAGACAGTGGTGGCAAGCACCTTTAATACCTTCCTTCCTTCCTTCCTTCCTTCCTTCCTTCCTTCCTTCCTTCCTTCCTTCCTTCCTTCCTCCCTCCCTCCCTCCCTCCCTCCCTCCCTTCCTCCCTCCCTCCCCCCCCTCTTTTTTTCTTTCTGTCTCCCCTTCATGGCCACTTCAGATTCTGCCTTGGTAGGGGCATGATCTCACCTGAGGTGACTGCCTCTGCCTCAATCCACTCCACAGACTCAACTCTTCAAAAGTTGCTGAAGTCTCTGGACCTATCCCAGCAACACCTCTCTCTGGCTTTAAATCCCAAATATCTAAATAGTTGGCCCACCCCTCAACTCTGGCCTCTTTTGGATTGGCTGTGTTGGTGACTGGATTAAGCCTTCAGGCACTCCTACCTCAGGCTCTTTCTGAGATATAATCTCAGACTGTATCTCTGGAGTGGGTGAGAGCTTCCTCTGTGGACTTTGAAACATTATTTTGTTAACCTTGTCTGAGAAAATTAGACAGCCTATACAGTAGACTTTGTAAGAGATTATACTGGTATTTTGCTTGCTGATTGTGTTTCCTAGCAAAGCTGAACTGTATTTTACCCTACACTTTATAATCGGGGGTTTGGTTACCATGCCTGGTTTGGACTTAGTCAGTACATTCTATTTTGTGTTTAGTCCACTACTATGGTTTGATCCTGTGAGAACACAGATCCTCGGATATTCTGTTTCCTTCTTTCAGGGTGGAACACAGCTGGACCGCATTAGAATATTTAGTAGACAGTGATTCAAAGAGGAAAGTGAAGTTTAAGGCTAAACTCTAAAACAAAAAGCAAATGGCCTGCTGTTAGGGATCTCTTGAAATTCTTTGCTTTTCTCTTGGAAATTAAATTGTGCTGCCATCTAGAGGCACCAGTTACTTAGCACTCTTCATTGTGGTAACACAGGCATCAACTGGAAGTTCTAATATTTACAGTTTTCAGGACACATCCTGGGGATCTCAGAGATACAACATTGTTTTGCAACCAGTACCAGGAGATATTTGAAAGGATTTACTCTTTGAGATATCTCCGAACACTAAATATTAATCGTATGCAGTCCATCCTCCTACTTTGGAATGTAATGCCCTACTGATTTCTCTGTGGGAATATTTGGCTAGTTCTTTTGGTTTAGTGTTTTTCCGAATACAAATCCTGATGGGTTATATTTCACCAGTATTGAGATGAGGAACAATTAAGAGATAAATTATCTAAAATAACAGCTAGCACATTTTTCTAATTTTTGTATCATATCATATGGCAAAAAGATACAATATTTGATTTGTTAATAGATTTGTTTTCATTTTCTGGCTTCCTCAGGTCAGGGAAGAAATACATGATACATATGGACCCTTTATACTAATCTTCCTAATGTACATAAAAGCCAAGACTAATTGAGAAGTTACTAAATGTAGTAGAGATAGAAAAGAATATTTCATGATGGTCACAAAAGATTATTTTACAGAATTTGAAAAAAAAAATCAAGTAGTGGCATCAGCTTTTCCTGTATTATTGTATATCCCTGAAGGCTCTGTTCAGCTCCTTTCTCTGTTTAGACTTTCTATTTATTTTGTTTTTCATTTATTAATATTTATTTTTATTAGATATTTTCTTCATTTAAATTTCAAATGCTATCCTCTTTCCTAGTTTTATTTATTCATTCTACATCCAGATCACAGCTCCCCTTCTTTCTTTCCTCCCAGTCCCACCATCACAAATGGGCCTTCCATTACTCCCTTGCCTTCTATGAGGAGAAGGGGATTTTTTTTTCATTCACTTTACCTTCTGATGACAGCTCTCCCCCCAATCTCAACCTTACAAACCCCTTTCCCCAATACCCCCTCCTTTCCCCTCAGAGAAGGGGAGACCTACCTTGAGTACCACCCCACCTGGTACATCTAGTCCTAGCCCATCCTATCTCACTGAGGACCAACCAGGCAGCCCAGGTAGCAGATGTGGTAACCAGTGGCAAGGAGCAGAGACTGAGACAGCACAAACTCCACTTGTTAGGGGACCAACATGAAGATCAAGCTGTACTTTTGCTAAAGATGAGTAGATAGTCTCTCTCCAGATCCTGCAGTTCCCTCTTTGGTGGTCAAGACTCTGTGAGGCCCCATGATCCCTGGCCAGTTGACTCTGTGGGACTTCTTATGTTGTCCTTGACCTATCCGACTTGTAAATGGCTATTCTACACTCTTCCACAAGACTTCCTGGGCTCTGTCTGGTGTTTGGCTGTGAGTTACTGCATCTGCCTTCCTCTGTTACTGGATGAAGCCTCTCAGGAGACAGTGATGCTGCATTCCTATTTTTAATTCATTCTGTTTCCTTCTTTCCCTCCCTCCCTCCCTCCCTCCCTCCCTCCCTCCCTCCTTTCCTCTCTCTCTCTCTCTCTCTCTCTCTCTCTCTCTCTCTCTCTCTCTCTCTCTCTCTCTCTCTCCCTCTCTCTCTCTTTCCTTCTTTCTTCTTTCTCTCCTCCTCCTTCTCCTCCTCCTTCTCCTTCTCCTCCTCCTCCTTCTCCTCCTCTTTCTTCTTTCTCCTTCTTCTTCCTCTTTTCTTCTTCTTCTTCTTCTTCTTCTTCTTCTTCTTCTTCTTCTTCTTCTTCTTCTTCTTCTTCTTCTTCTTCTGGTTCTTCTTCTTCCTCTCCTCCTCCTCCTTCTCCTTCTCCTCCTCCTCCTCCTCCTCCTCCTCCTCCTCCTTCTTTTCTTTACTTACATTTCAAATGTTATCAGCTTTCCAGGTTTCTCCTCCGGAAGCCTCCTATCCCATCCCCCTATCCCTGTCCCTATGAGGGTGCTCCCCAACCCACTCCTGCCTTTCTGCCTTAGCATTCCCCTACACTGGGACATCGAACCCCGACAGGACCAAGAGTCGCTCCTCCCACTGATATTCAACAAGGCCATCCTCTGCCACATATGCAGCCTGAGCCATGGGTCCCTCCATGTATACCCTTTGGTTGGTAGTCCAGTCCCTGGGAGCTTCGGGGGGGGGGGGTCTGGCTAGTTGATACTGTTGATCCCCACATGGGGCTGCAATCACACTCAGCTCCTTCAGTCCCTTCTCCCACTCCTTCTTCAGGGACCCAGAAGTCTATATTTGTCAGGTTCTTGCAGAGCCTCTCAGGAGACAGCCATGTCAGGCTCCCATCAGCAAGCACTTTCCTGTATCTGCAATAGCGTCCGGGTTTGGTGACTCTGCTATGCACTTTTAGCAGAATAATAGCAGTAAGATTTTTTTCCCAGACTTGTGACCGATCTTGTCTAAACTTTCCTTATTAACAATATTAGGTTTGGGATCCATTTCACAGAATGATCCCTTCATCCAGTAAAATGTAGTTGGTTACTGCCCTAACAGTTGTGACACTATTCCTCTAGTAGGTATATCTTATAGGGCAGTTAACCTTGTATCTCTCAGATTTTGTGTCAGAGTGATATTAATGATGACTTTCTCCTCAGGAAGCATGCAGAACACCTTCTACCATTATAATCCCTATAGCAGAAGCAAGGACATTTCCAGTGGAAAACCAGAAGTCCTTATACTCTATAACATAATATATGCAGTGTTTATGAACAAAGCCATATTCTGACTAATACCAAAGATATGTGAACCATTCTTAGCACTAGTGTGTTTATTTGCATACCAATGATATCTATTTGGAGTATTGTATCCCTCATTATAGGTTTCCTCCATTTAAATTTTTATGAATTTATTTTCATATACATCTACAATAGTTGATTTTCATATGGCTTTTCAAAAGTTTTTAGAGTAAGATGTTCCTAAACATAGGCCCTTCTCTGTCCACAGTAGAGGCTGTTTAAACCAGAGAAATCAATATACCATTATGTCCACAAATGATTAAAATGTATATTTTTTCAAAATAAATATATGCACAGTAATACTTGGCCATATTCAATTCAGAGTTCCAAGTGTTTGTTAATTCTGTCCATATCCTTGTATCATCTCTTGCATCTAATTGCAATTCTGACAAATCAGGGGGATACAAACAATAATTATTTTTTATCTGAGCACCATTCATATCTGATCAGGATCCTTCTCAAACTCTCCCAAGGTGAAATCTGGTCAACTTGTTTGCAGAAAGTTAATGTACATGTGATTAGTCCAAATTCCTTCACCTCAGATGATTCTGTTTATCCATAATATTATGCATCTAAGGAGGACCAACATTTTCCTTACATGGGTTTATGAAACAGTAAGACATCAACTTTAGTGAAAGTCATCCCTATGTGTATTTAAATGCTTCTTAATAAAGTCTTCCTAGTTATGATTCGGGGGGGGGGGTCTTAGAATAATTTTCTCTTAAAGAGCAGTTTATTTTGATATACTTCTAATGTTCCACCAGGAAATCAAGTACCTTCATAAATGGACATGACATTGTTTCAGAGATGTAGATTCTCATCCCAGTTGGCATGGGAAAACAGTCTTCTATCTTGTAGATGTGACCTCCTAGAGTTTGTCAAGCAAATCATGAATATCACAGATGAGAATAATAGATCTATGGCTCAGGTTCTCTTTATAATGGTTGCAGATATAATTTACATTGAACAATTGTCTTACCTAAGAAAGATAGTTGGCATCTCCCTCCATATACAACCTTTACTACTGTGTGTGAAAAACTAATCATATTAGGCAGCTTACTTCAAATGAGTGATATCAAATGGCTGAAAAACACCTAAAAAATGTTCAACATCCTTAGTCATCAGGAAAATGCAAATCACAATAACCCTAAGATTCTACCTCACACCAGTCAGAATGGCTAAGATCAAACCCTCAGGGGACAGCAGATGTTGGCAAGGATGTGGAAAAAGAAGAGCACTCCTCCATTGCTGATAGGATTGCAAGCTGGTACAACCACTCTGGAAATCAGTTTGGCAGTTCCTCAGAAAATTGAAATAATACTACCTGAGGACCCAGAAATACCACTTCTGGGCACATACCCAGAAGATGCTCTAACATGTAATAATGACACATGCTGAACTATGTCCATAGCAGCCTTATTTATAATAGGCAGAAGCTGGAAAGGATCAAGATGTCCCTCAACAGAGAAATGGATACAGAAAATGTGATACATTTACACAATGGAGTACAACTCAGCTATTAAAAAACAATGAATTTATTAAAATCTTAGGCAAATGAATGGAACTAGAAAATATCATCCCGAGTGAGGTAACCCAATCACAAAGAACATACACGGTATGCACTAAATGATAATTGGACATTATCACAGAAGCTGGGAATACCCAAGAAAGAATTCACAGACAACATGAAGCTCAAGAAGACGGGAGACCAAAGTGTAGATGCTTCCAGTCTTTCTTAGAAGGGGGAACAAAATACTTATGGGAGCAAATAAGGAAACAAAGTGTGGAGTAGAGACTGAAAGAAAGTCCATCCAGAGACTGCCCCACCTGGGGATCCCTCCCATATACAGTCACCAAACCTAGAAACTATTTAGGATTCCAAGAACTGCTTGATTACAGAAGCCTGATATAGCTGTTTCCTGGATGCAGATATGATGGGATGGAAAGATGAGCAGGACTGGATAGCATGATGTAAAACTCACAAAGAATCAACAAAAGGTTCTTAAAAACGGGAAAAGGACAAAACAAACAAACAGAAGGAAAAGAGGCCAAGAAAATGCACAAGAAAAATACCATCCAGAGACTGCCCCACCTGGGGATCCATCTTATATACAATCACTAAAGCCAGACACTATTGTGGATGCCACAAGTGCTTGCTGACAGGAGCCTGATATAGCTTTCTCCTGAGAGGCTCTGCCAGTGGCTGACAAATACAGAAGTGGATGCTCACAGCCATCCTTTGAACTGAGCACAGGGTCCTCAATGAAGGAGCTAGAGAAAGGATCCAAGGAGATGAAGGGGTTAGCAGATCCATAGGAGCAACAGCAGTATGAACTAACAAGTACCCTCAGAGCTCCCAGGAACTAAATCACCAACCAAAGAGTACACGTGGAGGGATTCATGGCTTTATCTACATATGTAGCAGAGGATGGCCCAGTCAGTCATCAATGGGAGGATAGGCTCAAGGCTCTAATGTCCCAGTGTAGTAGAATGCCATGGACAGAAAGAGGGAGTGGGTTGGGTTGTTGAGTAGGTGCAGGGGGGCGGGGGGAGAATAGATTATTTTTGAAGGGGAAACCAGGTAAGGGGATAACATTTGAAATGTAAATACAGAAAATATCTAATAAAAATTAAAATGAAAAGTCAGTTTACCTTTCACACAATGATTTTTTTTCTTATGCATTCATGGTCAGCAGCATTCAGAATTGCTACGAAAACACATTTCTGAAGAGTATCCCACATCTACTAATTCATATCTTTGGGGAATTATAATTAAATATTGGAGTTTGTTCAATACTCTAGGATGGTTCTGACTCCATTGAGTTTAGAAACTATCGTTATCAAGTTGTAAAATGACAAGAGGGACATGTGTAAAGAACTCATAACTAGATAGGGTACTTCAGTGGTATTTTTCCAAATGTAAGCCCCTTATGGAAAAAACTAATACATTAGAAATAATTTCTATCAGTTATTTGATTTCTATAACTGCCTGGTTCTCACAAATGAGGGTTACTTCCTTGTGGATCAACCCCATGACAGTGCATATGTACCTGCATCTCTCATTACAAATATAGCCATCTTAATTCCCATTAACAATAGTAAGACTCCAGAACTAATTTTCTTTCAGCATAGTTTTGAACATACAAGTTCATAAGGCAAAATAAAGATTATGAGACCAAACAAGAATAACTCACAATAAACATAGGGTATCCTCAGAATTGATGTGATTCTATGCAACCAAATATCATAAATGAAGAATAATTCTGAAAACATGGCAAAAATAGAATATTTGCTTTGAAATAAAACCTACTAACTCATGAATATTTAAGTAAAATATGATGCTACACACATAAAATAAATAATAAAGTACTTCATTCTATATCTTGATTCTTCATATGACTTAATAATGTAAAAGCGTCTACACTGTGGTATTTATCAACACTTGATTTTATAACCAAAGTATTTCACTGTGTGAATACATTTCACTTATGTATTCTTGAATTGATGGTAATATATCACAATTGTTGGCTAGTTTGAGAAATGTTTCTATAATGCCTCTGTGTGTTAATTTTCCATTATAAACATCATTTCTCCTTGGTGTTTATTTTCCAGCTAATCAATAACATATTTGGTTTTAGTTTATTAACATTTCATAGATGTGTACTGGGCTAAGCTCATATTTAAGCTGCCTGGTGGCCTGACTGGAGCTGGCTTCTGAGGCCTACATTTTAACTCTTAGTTTTACAACAGTTTCTGGTAGTAAAAATCTATCTAACACACATTATATCATTCCTAGTCAGACTAAATACATAAGTTTAATAAAATGGATTTTTAGGTTATGATATTTACACTTTAGTAATCACAATGCTGACACTTATTTTATGTCAGTGTGTGCTTATTCCTAGATGCAATAGTCATATTCCTCCATCATTTCTCTTCTCACAGCTTCACAAACAGACAAAAGCTAGGTGACTTGAAACAATGTACAGCATCCGTTCTTGTCTCTCAACTTTTACATGATTTATAGAATACACTGCATGGTAGCACTTTACAGTTTGAGGAATCAATAGCTTTTATAGCCTAAGCTTCTAAGTACCACCAGAATCCTAATCCAAAACAACACAGTCCAGTTCATCATATCAACACATTTTCTTGCTACCAATTTCTGTGCCACTTAGGCTCCTGTTAATGTGCTAGACATCATGACCAAAAGAAAACGTGTGTGTGTGTGTGTGTGTGTGTGTGTGTGTGTGTGTGTGTGTGTGTGTGTGTGTTTGGGGGTAGGTCAGAGTAACTTGTAGGAATCCGTTCCTTCTATGGTGTGTGTCTTGGGAATCAAACTCATGTCTTCAGGCTTCCCAGCAAATGCCCTTACCCTTTTGTCATTTTCTTGGACTCCAGACATCAATGTTACTTTATAAAAGTAGTATTTAAGATGAACTGGTTTGTAGGAGCCGAAGGGGGTTGTAACCTTATATGAAGAACAACAATATCAACCAACTAGACCATTTCAAAGCTCCCAGCAGGAAGTTGGGGGAACCCATGGCTCTAGCTGGATATGTAGCAGACGACTGCCTTATCTAGCATCACTGGGAGGGGAGTCACTTTGTCCTGTGGAGGCTTGATGACTCATGATAGGGGAACTCTAGACCACTGAGGCAGGAGTGGGTGGGCAGGTCGGGGAGCACTACCACAGAGGCAAGGGAAGGGAGGAGAGGATATGGGGCTTTTGGAAGGGAAACTGAGAAAGGGGATAACATTTTAAATATAGATAAATAAAATAACCGAAAAAAAATTTAAAAAGCAAAAGGAAAAACAAAAGGAACAATACCCCCCCCCCCCCCGCCCAAAAAGAAAAAGATGACCTGGTTTACTCTTTACCATGCAACTTACTACTTACAAATTGTCTGTTTCTCAATTGTGTTTAGGTATTTGTGAGAAGCAAAACAAATTTTGACTTCATGAAAGCCTTTTTTCTCTGTTTTTCAGTTAAGGTGTCTTGCAAAGAAAAAGTCCTTATTGGTCAGGTCTGTTTCAGAAGCCAACAAAACAGAATACATTCAAGATTGAAAGCTGCAGTAACTGATAGCTGGATAGAAGCCAGTCTTGGGTTAACAAGGTATACAGCCAGTACCATTTAAAGCTTATAAACCAGGAGCAAAATTACTGTAAAATATTTCTAAGTTGTCATATTGGAGTTAGCTCTGAATTCTTGCTAATGCAAAGAATGAGAATTTAAGGCAACTACTAATACATGTAATGACTCTTAAAGTACAAAATGTAATATTCAAGCATTGCATGGGAGGGGTAAATAGATTGCTTAGTGATAAAGCATACTAGCTGCTCTTCCAGAGGACAAAAGTTCAATCTTCAACACCCATCTGGTGGCACACAATCATGTGTAAATCAAATTCCAAGGTAGTTGACACCTTCTGGTCAACACAGTATACACACACACACACACAGAGGCATATCAAATTAATTAATTAGTAAAGTATAGAATGGAAGAGAAGAGAAGAGAGGAGAGGAGAGGAGAGGAGAGGAGAGGAGAGGAGAGGAGAGGAGAGGAGAGGAGAGGATTGGAGAGGAGAGGAGAGGAGAGGAGAGGAGAGGAGAGGAGAGGAGAGGAGAGGAGAGGAGAGGAGAGGAGAGGAGAGGAGAGGAGAAGAGAAGAGAAGAGAAGAGAAGAGAAGAGAAGAGAAGAGAAGAGAAGAGAAGAGAAGAGAAGAGAAGAGAAGAGAAGAGAAGAGAAGAGAAGAGAAGAGAAGAGAAGAGAAGAGATGCAAATACAAGGAGGGAACAGAGACAGACAGAAAAAGGCAGGAGCAGGATATATATAAATTGGATGAGCAAAAAATAAGACAAACATTCTTGTCTGAAAAGCAGTAGCAGTTTATTAGTCTGATGTGATGACTCAGTGATTAACAACACTGATTACTTTTCTAAAGGACAAGAGTTCAACTCCTAGAACATTTATGTAAACTACAACCATCTGTAACTCAAGTCCCAGGGGATCCAATATCTTTTCTGACCTCCATGGTCACTGCACAACATATGGTACACACATAAATATTCAGACAAAATAACTGCATGTAGAAAACAAAGAAATAACTGTAAAGAACCTATAGTTAACAATAACAAAAATTTTAACTTTAATGTCTTTGAAATAAAATAACAGTATTGATACAAGAAAGAACTCTATAAAATGTGTAGTGTGTTTTGTGATGATGTATATACTACTGAATGTTTAAGAATAAATTATTTTATTCAAAATAAAGGAAGAAAAGTCATTGTATGAGTTTAAAGTAGAACCCTCATCCAAATGCCAAATACTGACCTGCTCTCAGGCTCACATTCAGCCATCATTCTTGTTGATCTCAGGCCTACTGTGTAGGAATGGTATCACACACAGTGGGCTAAACACCCCTATATCAATAAGTACTTAAGAATATGCTTCAAACATATATTCAGAAGCCAATCTGATGGAAGCAATTTTTCAAATTAGGTTGTCTTTCTTGTGTATATTGAGTTGACAACCAAGATTAGCCATCATAACAAATATCTGATAATATCAGAAATGTTTGGCAGACATAATTCTGCTAGCTTCTTTTGTTCAATGTTCCATATTGTACTTCAACTTTGTTAGATAATTTTGCTGGGTAAGATAGTCTTGGTCGGCATTTCTGGTCTCGGTACTTGGAGCACATTGCTTAAATACTTTTGTCCTTTTAATTTACCATTGAGAACTGTTATTCTGATAGGTTCCCCCTCTATCCCATCTCGTAGGATTCAGTTATTCCTGGGTGTGAGGGGGACCACAAACCTGTAAGGAAATGGGATTGGAAGAGAAAAGAGAAGCAGATGACCAAGCTATCAAGGTCTCCATCTATTAGGCTGAGGTGCCTGGTTTTAAAGCATACATCACAGAGAATAGGGAAGGGTGGAGGGGGAATTTTACAAAGAACAAAGAAGTGGGTATCTGCTGACATGGGGGCCGAAGTCAGGCTTTAGCGGGTTTTCTGCATCTTATCTCTGGAATTCAGATTCTCCTTAACAGTCTTGGGATGTCAGGCCGGGCTCAGGCGTAACTCATGTCCTTGGATGTCATGAGAAATCAGGGAGAGATCAGGAAGAAGGGACTATAATTCAGTTTTTACAGCCTCAGTTGCCAGGAAGGGAACAGTGAGGAGGAAGTGATGACTGGCTCCTAGTATGAGGCCATTTAGCCTGTCAGGGTGGGAGATTATGAGAAGGTCACTTTCTCACAGTATGGTCTCTGACATCTCCCCCTTCTGAATTAAATTTAATAAGGCCACACTTAACTGAGGTGATCAAATGATCTTCTCATCTTTGGATGAGTGGGTATTAACCACGGCTGGGGGAGCATTGACCAGATTCCTCCTGTGGGTGCTGTCACGACCCACACTTATGGCTCTTGGTATCTTTTGGGGAGGGGAGGTAGAGCCTTAGAAAAATTCTTTATTTGTAACTGAAATTAGATACTAACCTCCATCCAAATTGGGCGTGTCTCTCAGAAAACTCAGAAATGGTCTAATTGGAATTTTACCTGCAGTGCTTAGCCTCATACCCATGCTGGTGCCCATACTGGATTCATATTATCATGAACCAGCATGCACAGTTCTGAGTTCTGTGCAGCTCCCAGAGGAGAATTGTCAACCTCAGATTCAGTAAGGCCTCTACAAGAATTATGCCAATTGTAACACCACTATTTATGGCTCTCAAGCTATATTAGGAGCTGGAGATCACCCTTCCTTGTCCCTATTGTCTCCAAAGCCTAAGGAACTAAGGGGATCCAGAATTTGCAGCAAAGGTGGAAAACTGGAGACCAGTTGCTCGTTCTGCCTCGATGGGAGGAAGATCCTCTTCGTCTGAGTCTTGGATGTCTAGTTGATGGTAGTGAACTGCAACCAGCTTGCTTAAGCAGCTTCAATCTGTGACATAACAAAATTGGTCAATTTTCTAAAGGCCCAGGGGCCAAAAGACAAGAGCAGCAAAATACCCAAGAAAGGTCCCAAAAGGCTGGGAAGTAAGGTGGTGAGCCAAGAAGAAGTAGAAAACAAATTTTTATACCAATATTCTTGTTTCTCTCTGTTACCTTTTCTCTCTTCTAAAATAGATCTAACTTTATCTGTGCTATCTTGAACTAAGCCAGTCTTATCAGTGTAAAAACAACATTCTTCTTTGAGGGCTGCACATAATCCTCCTTCTTTAAGGAACACTAAATCAAGACCTTGCCTGTTCTGCAATACCACTTCAGACAGAGAGACCAGGGAGTCTTAAAAATTTCAAGCCTCTCTGTAGCTCTTGTATATCTCTGTCCACAGCAAGGTGAAGCTGAGTATATTGCTGTTGGGAAGTGACCAAAGAGGCAATGCCAGTTCCTGCGCCTGCAGCTACCAAGCCTAGGATCACTGCTAAGGTTACTGCAGAAATAGGCTCTCTCTTATCACAGGGTAGGTCTGTGTCACTCTCCCAGAATTGGAGGAGGTCTCTTTAACAAAATCATAACAACAGATTCCTTTTCTAAATTAGGATCTACACAATTATTTAATTGACAACAATTACAATGAATATGAAAAGACTTGTCAAGATTGGTGATCTTAAGTCTTAAAATTATCTAACAAGATAGCATATAGGTAAGGTACAAAAGCTTTCACAGCTATAGGAGAGTTGGCCTGAATGGCCAAAAACAGTTTCTCTGATGAAATCTTGTTAAATACACTGTAGCAGTCCCTCTGCCTCACGGGTCATCATTTATAGTTGTCCTCAAATTGACACCAGGTCGGCTCTCCTTGCCCATGGCAGAGATAGGAAGTTTCTTTGTCTTGTTTGCAAGTGGCTGTTCTCCCTGATTCCTCTTTCTCTGTGTGCTCAACACAGTTTTCTTGTCACCACTGCCAGGGCACTCAGGAACTCACAGGTCAGTCTGTCACACGAATCATTCTGGAAACTAGCATGCTTCTGTAGCATTCTGTGGAAAAAACAGAGACACTGCCCCCCTTTCCCCATATTATCTTTCTGTTCAGGCTCATGCCATGTGTCAATAAGTGAATCCTTTTCATCTCACCTAGACATAATTATGTCTAGTTTTAGGATACTATGAGGCATTTATTAAGTTCTTTGACATCTAAACTTCAAAATTCTTAAAAATAAAAGTATGATTTAAATAATGTGCACGGGGATATAATTTCTCCCCTTTTTTGTTTTTAAGAAGATAGAGTTTTTAAAGTTCTATAATATCTTGTCTTTGAGAATTATTAAATTGTTGACAAAACATCTCAAATACTTGACTGTTATAGTCAGTTTTAATATAACATGGACATTGGCTAATTAAACTTTCAATTGTTTCTCTTGAAGAGCGATTGCAACTAGAATGCTTGAAAAGTTATTATAGTCATATGTGTATTATTTATTTATTTATCAGAAATAAGAGAAAGTCCTTAAGTTGTCTCTGTGAATAACTATCTTCTAGGGAAAAAATGCTTGATTAGTAAGTCTAAAACCCAAATAATTATAAGGATCCTGAGTTTATATCTTTTCAGGAGCTTTCTGTAATCTTTATCAGTTAAAGCTTTATGTAAACCTCTATAGCAAAAAAGCAAATCTTGGGCGTCTTTTCCAGGCAACCTAGGACAATTTCTTAACTGCCCAAGAACAGTCTTCTTAAAGGAACAGTATTTTTTTCTTATAAGTTGCATAAGCAATTGCAAGCTTGAGAATTAATAGCATCTGAGGGATAAACAATTTTAAGCATTGTAAGCTCTGAGATATAATATTGACTATTGATATACAACTTAAAGTTTGATTGTTCAACATTTTAAAACACCATCTACAACACACAATTTAATTATCTGTGCTGAAACAGGAGGAAACTCAAAAGAATAAGTGTGTGATCCAAATCACATATACTTTTCTCCCATAGAAGGGATGTTTTTTAAACAGTAATTTGAATACATGCATACATGAATTTATAGAAGATATAGAAGCATTCATAAAAACAATTTTTAACTTATCTTAGGATAATGATTATCAGTTTTATTAAAAATGATGGTGTGCAATAGATCAAACATTAATATTCTGTAATAACCAAATTAATGGTTGTTTTGAACAAGGAACAGACACTTATACATATAAGCAAATTTTGTACACTATAACTTCATATAAAGTAGGCAAGTTAAATCACAATGTCTTGATAAATTCCACAGCCTGATTGATCTTCTATAAACTTTGAATTTAGACTTTATTTAGAACAACATCTGGCTAGGTCTGCAACAAGGCTCTTTTAGTTAAAAGGAAGGGAGGGAGAGCTGAAGTCCCAGGTTTCCCTATTCACAGTTTGCGAAACAAAAGAAGTGCCACAAAAGCCTCCCTAAGGCTGCTTCCCTCCGAGCTCAGCATCAAGCCAAACACAAACTTTTCTCAATCTGAGCACTCTGCCAGAGTCCTGGCCCAAAGATTATCCCTATTTTGAAGTATCTTTAAAGACATGTTTCCCTGGGTTCGTTCATGCTGCATGTTGCTTAGAATGACTCCAACCCTGAGTTACCAATTTTAAGTGAACTTTCTGTTACAAGCAAAAGGCTGCCTGCCCCTTTAAGAGCTCCATTTGCAATCAACTCTCAGCAGGGCTTTTCCAGATGTACTTGGCTCCCAGCCACAGGGCAGTGTAACTTATCAGTTTCTGCTGTGCAAATTGAGTCTGCTTTTTAAACAAGTTAAACTAAATCAAAGGATGGACAGCCAGCAGATAAAGTTTTAACCATTTTTTTCTCACATGAAACACAGAACAACAATCAAACAACAAAACAAAATCAAACATAGATATATAGATATATGGACAATTTGGTGCACCAAAACTAGACAATAGACAGACAGGGAATAGAACTTGATGTCTCAAAGGGAACCAGATATCCTAACCAGAGCTAAGAATATCTCCATAGGAGCCAGAGAGAAAGCAGGACGTCTCCCGTTTTCCTTCTGTCCCTAGGAGAGCTCTGAAATAGCTTATTTTCATTTTCCCTCTTTTTTGTTAAAAGGTCCCAAACAGGGGATAACTGCTTTTCTGAGACTTATTTTCTCTTTCTCATGTTCAGACTCTAATTCTTTATCTCCTTCTTCTGGGAATTCTGCCAGAGAAGGGAGAGGAGGCACAGTGACAGCTTCTGATAATAACTCCTCAATAAGAAAAGACAGTTGCAGGGAGCACATCAGGACCCTCATTAGCTAGTTTATCATTTAAATCTCTACCTACCTTTCACCATTTTATACAATGTATCTCTGCTTCATCTACAATAAACCATGGACATGCCTGGTCTATGAAAATATAAAAGTTTATCAAGTCTTTGTATTTAACTCTAACTCCTCTTTCCCTGATTGCTATCTTTAAGCCTTTAACGAAGGCTGCCTCTTTAGATAGCTTATATCCCATTTCCTGGAGTGGAGATGAATCAACTCACCAAGGACTTCTCTTTTTTCCATGAGCAGCGGAAGTGATCCTTCAGTATGTCTAATGTCTTGGGGTCGCGACAAACTTCTCTGAAACCTCCACTGGAAGGAAATACAATCCGATCCAAATCTCGCCCTCACATTGGGTGCCACTTATCCCGTCCTGCAGGACTTAGTTATTCCTGGGTGCGAGGGGGACCACAAACCTGTAAGGAAATGGGATTGGATGAGAAAAGAGAAGCAGATGACCAAGTAGATTGTACCTATCAAGGTCTCCATCTATTAGGCTGAGGTGCCTGGTTTTAAAGCATACATCGTGGGGAATAGGGAGAGGTCGAGGGGGAATTTTACAAAGAACAAAGAAGTGGGCATCTGCTGACATGGGGGCCAAAGTCAGGCGGGTTCTCCGCATCTTATCTCCGGAACACAGATCCTCCTTAACAGCCTTGGGATATCAGGTCGGGCTCAGGCGTAACTCATGTCCTTGGATGTCACGGGAAATCAGGAAGAGATCAAGAAGAAGGGACTATAATTCAGCTTTTACAGCCTCAGGTGCCAGGAAGGGAACAGGGAGGAGGAAGTGATGACTGGCTCCTAGTATGAGGCCATTTGGCTTGTCAGGGTGGGAGATTGTGAGAAGCTCACTTTCTCACGGTATGGTCTCTGACACCCCTTGTTCTTTGTGATTTGTGGATTTTCTCTATTCGCTTTCAATACTTTTTCCTTTTCTTTGTGTTTAATGTTTTAACTATAATATGGTGTGTGGAGTTTCTTTTCTGGTCCTATGTAATTGGTTGTCTGCATATTTCTCATGCCTGAATCTGTATATCTTTTCTTAATTTGGATGTGTGGGAAAGTTTTCTTTCATGATTCTGAAGAAGATCTGATCTATACATTTACCTGATTTTGTTCTTGTCCTTTTTCGGCTGTGTTTCACACATGTTTTCTACTGTCTCTGGATGGTACTGCAGTTTCTTCAATGTATTTTTTTTTTTTTTGGCATTATTTGGAAAAGTCAGGAAGGTAAAGCTGTGTGTATTTTCATGAGGCTAATCTATTTATTTATGTGTCTGCTTCATGGCCCAATAATTATGATGACTCTCTGCTATATTTTGAAATCAGATATACTGACAGTGCCCACAGTTCTCATTTTGTTCAAGATTGCCTTGGGTATTTCAGTTCTTTGTACATTCATAATATTTTTAGACTGTGTGTTCATCTGTCTGTGATAAGTAAACCTCAAATTTCATTGAGGTTCCATGAATTTTGTAGAATTTTTTTCAGCAATATATATTTTATAAAATCTTTTCGAAATTACAAACATAGTGGGTCTAGCCATTCTCATGAGTCTTTCTGCCATGTCTTGAAATTTTCACTGTACATGTCTTTCATTTTGTTAGTTAGATCCCTCCATATTATATATTTTGTTGATATGTGAACAGTGTTGTTTATTTTCCTTTTTCAATATTTCCTTGATATATAAGAAAGCTAGAATTTTGTGAATTTTAGTTATATATTTCAACACTTTTTTTGGAAGCCTTTATCAGAACCAACTAATTTTTGTGAAGTTGTTTGAGTCTGTTATAATAATTATAATAATAATAATAATTACTATTATTATTATTATTATAATTATTATTACAACAACTGCTAACAGGACTTGTTTAACTTCTTTTCTTATTTTCATCCATTTTCTTTCTTCCTTTTATCTTATTGCTTTATCTAAGACTTCAATGGCTATGTTAAAAGGGAGAAGAAAGCATATTCGCCAATGTCTTCTTCCTGTTCTTAAAGAGACTCATTTAATATATCCTCTTTAAGTTTTCCTTGTCTCTACTCCTCCTTTTCTCCCTGGCCATCCAACCCTACCCCTTTTCTGTTTCTCATTTATAAATAAACTGGCCTTTAAGGAATAGCAAAAAATAATCAAATAAAATGAAACAAACTAAAAAGATTAAAAATAGAGAAGAAAGAAAAAATCAAACAAAAGGAAAAGGGCCCAAAATAATAGATAGGAAACCTTATGGTTGAATTAGGGGAAGAATTGAAGCTGAAAGGGAGAGTGACCCCATAGGAAGACCAGCAGTCTCAACTAACCCAGACCCTAGGGAGCTCCCAGAAATGCAGTCACCAACCAGGAACATTATTTCATTTTTTTTAATCAGCTGAGAAATACTCCATTTTATAAATATTTATTATTCCATCTATTAATGGATATTTTTGTTGATTCAAATTTATAGATATTTGGATAGAGCAGTAAAGACCAGAGATGAGCAAGTAAGTGTCTCTGTGTTAGAATGAAGTATTCTTTAGCTATATGCCTGACAGTGGTATAGCTAAATCATTAGCTGTATTGATCTCCATCTTCCTTCCATCTTCCTGAGGTATCACCACACCAATTTCCATAATGTCAGCACAAATTTTCATAAAGGAATGTTCTCCTCAGTTTTCATCCTCACAAGCATGAGCTTTCACATGTTTTATTGATCTTAGCCATTCTGACTGATGTAACACTAAAATCTCAATGTAGCTGTCCTTTGCATTTTCCTGATGACTAAGGATACTGAACATTTTTTTAAGTGTTTTTCAGACAGTAGAGGTTTTTTTTTTTTTTTAAGAATTCTGTTTATATTTACACACTGCTTTTAAATGGAGTTAGTTGTTTTCTTGATATTCACTTTCTTAAGTTTCTAGTACATTTTACATATCATCCCTTTATTGGATGTATAGAAGGTAAAGTGTTTTCCCACTCTATAGGTTGTGGCTACGTCTGAGCGATGATGTCTTTTGTTGTCCAGAAGCTTTATAGTTTCATGAGATCCTATGTATTAGTTGTTGACCTTAGTACCTGTCCCAATACCACTCTTTAATTATCACTATAGTTTGTAGTGCAATTTGACATTAGCAATAGCGATACCTTCTGCAGTTCCTTCATTAGTCAGGGGTGCTTTAACTTTTCTGAGTTATTTGTCTTTCAGTATAAAGATAAAAATTGACCTTCAAAGATTTGTGAATAATTCTGTTCACATTTTCATATGGGTTGCATTCAATCTATGTATTGCTTTTAATGGGATAACATTTCACTATATTAGTCCTACACTGTCCATGAGAATGGGAAATATTTTCATCTTCCAATTGTCTTCTTTAATGTCTTAACATTTTTTATCATACAAGTCTTTCAGTTGCTTGGATAGAGTAGCCTCCATAATATTTTACAATTTTTTTGAGGCTATTGTGAAGGGTGTAATTTTTGTGATTTTTTTTCCTCAGACCATATGCCATTTATATAGAAGAGGGCTACTGATGCTTGTAAGTAAATTTTCTATCTTGATAATTTGTTTAAAAGGTTCATAAGCTATAGAAATTACTTGGAGGTAATTTTAGGGTCATTTATATGTGATTTCATATCATCTACCAATGTAAGTACTTTGATGTGCTCCCTTACAATTTGTATCACTTTGATTAATTGAATTGTGTTACTGTTCCAGCTTTGACTGTATTGTAGGTATGGAGAGACTGGGAAACCATTGCACTGTACCTTATTTTAGAGAAATTGTTTTGAGTTTCTCTACTTTTATGTTGATATAGGCTATGGGCTTGCTGTAAACTGCATTTATTATGTTCAAGTACGTCTTGTATATCCCTAATCTCTCCAAGACTTTTATAAAGAATGCAGGTTGAATTTTTCAAAGACTTTTACTACATCTAATGATATGACCATATGCTTTTTATATTTCACTTTGTTTATATGGTAGATTATATTTATTGATGAACTATTCCTGCACCTCTGGGATCAAGCCTACTTGATCATGTATAAGATCATTTTTGTGTGTTATTGGATTTGGTTTGTAGTTGTTTTATTATTTTTACATCCATATTTTTAAGGGAACTTGGTCTGCAAATGCCTTTACTTGTTGGCCTTTTATATGATTTATATAGCAAAGTAATTTTGACCTCATAAAACAAATTGGACAATGTTTCATCTATTTCTGTTTTGTGGAACAGATTGAGGAGCATTGACAATAATTCTTCTTTGATTATCTGGTTTAATCCTGTCCTACAAACATCAGCCCCTATTGCCATGGACCTGGCTCAGTTGGTCCCCCTCAATGCACGGAAGAGATCAGGGTTTCAGGCAGGTGGGTATGGAGTTGGCAACGGAAAAGGTGAAAAATAGACAAAGACACAAGGGAGTGCTGTATCTGGATATATTTTCTCCAAGCAAACACTAGGCTTTTTTTTTTTTTTAGATTTTTTTCCCTTTTTAAAAAATATTTTTATTAGGTATTTTCCTCATTTACATTTCCAATGCTATCCCAAAAGTCCCCCATACCCTCCCCCCCACTCCCCTACCCACCCACTCCCAATTTTTGGCCCTGGAGTTCCCCTGTATTGGGGCATATAAAGTTTGCAAGTCCAATGGGCCTCTCTTTCCAGTGATGGCCGACTATACCATCTTTTGATACATATGCAGCTAGAGTCAAGAGCTCCTGGGTACTGGTTAGTTAGGTATTTACTTCATTTACATTTCAAATTCTATCCCAAAAGTCCCCTATACCCTCCCCCCTCCTGCCCTGCTCCCCTACCCACTCACTCCCACTTCTTGGCCCTGGATTTCCCCTGTACTGCGGCATATAAAGTTTGCTAGGCCAAGGGGTCCTCTCTTCCCAATGATGACTAACTAGGTCATCTTCTGATACATATGCGGCTAGAGATATGAGCTCTGGGGAGTACTGGTTAGTTCATATTGTTATTCCACCTATAGGGTTGCAGACCCCTTCAGCTCCTTGGATACTTTCCCTACCTCCTACATTGGGGTCCCTGTGTTCTATCCTATAGATGACTGTGAGCATCCAGTTCTGTATTTGTCAGGCACTGGCAAAGCCTCACAGGAGGCAGCTAAATCAGGTTTCTTTCAGCAAAATCTTGCTGGCGTATGCAATAGTGTCTGCATTTGGTGGCTGACTATGGCATGGAGCCCCGGGTGGGGCAGTCTCTGAACGGTCCATCCTTTCATCTTAGCTCTAAACCTTTTCTCTGCAACTCCTTCCATGGAAATTTTATTCCCTATTCTAGGGAGGAATGAAGTATCCACATGTTGGTATTCCTTCTTGATTTTCTTGCGTTTTGGAAGTTGTATCTTGGATAATCTAGGTTTCTGGGCTAATATCCACTTAACAGTGAATGCATATCAAGTGACTTCTTTTGTGATTGGGTTACCTCACTCAGGATGATATCCTCCAGATACATCCATTTGCCCAAGAATGTCATAAATTCATTGTTTTTAATAGCTGAGTATTACTCCATTGTGTAAATGTACCACATTTTCTGTATCCATTCCTCTGTTGAGGGACATCTGGCTTCTTTTCAGCTTCTCGCTATTGTAAATAGGGCTGCTATGAACATAGTGGTGCATGTGTCCTTACTACCAGTCAGAAAATCTTCTGCTTATGTGCCCAGGAAAGGTATTTCTGGATCTAATGGTAGTACTATGTCCAGTTTGATTTCTGCCAGACCGATTTCCAGAGTGGTTGTAAAAGCTTGCAATCCCACCAGCAATGGAGGAGTGTTCCTCTTTCTCCACACCCTCGCCAGCATGTGCTGTTCCCTGAATTTTTTTATCTTAGCCATTCTAACTGGTGTGTGGTGGAATCTCAGGGTTGTTTTGATTTGCATTTCCCTGATGATTAAGGATGTTGAACATTTTTTCAAGTGCTTCTCAGCTCTTTGGTATTCCTCGGTTGAGAATTCTTTGTTTAGCTCTTTAACTCATTTTTAATGGGGTTATTTGAATTTCTGGAGTTCAGCTTCTTGAACTCTTTGTATATATTGGATATTAGTCCCCTATCAGATTTAGGATTGGTAAAATATTCAAGTCTAAGTGGATCAAAGAACTCTGCATAAAACCAGAGACACTGAAATTTGTAGAGGAGAAAGTGGGGAAAACCTTCGAAGATATGGGCACTGAGGAAAAATTCCTAAACAGAACAGCAATGGCCTGTGCTATAAGATCAAAAATCAACAAATGGGACCTCATAAAATTGCAAAGCTTCTGTAGGACAAAAGATACTGTCAATAAGACAAAAAAGGCCACCAAAAGGTTGGGAAATAATTTTTACCAAACACCAGGTTTTTAATACAGAAGAAAAACAAGAAGTCTAGGTGAATACATCCATCAAGGCACACTGGTTCTTAACACAAAACAAAGAAGATGCATATATAAAAAGATGGCGGGAGCCAGGCCTTGTTTACAACTGAGAATAGGAACAACCCTTAATTAAGATCGGCTAAACACAGGAGCTAGGTGAATGCTCTGATACAATGCTAGTCTATTGTTAAACCCACCACCAGGGATCCTTTTGTAAATACCTGATTATGCTATTCCTCTGGGCCTAGTGAAAAACCTGTACCAGGGGAATTCCATTCTACTAACTCTTTCATGAATAATACTACAATCCACCTATTTCCTAGGCCATTGTGTATTCCTGTGTTTGGGTGTGACTCAGCTATTGTCCTAAGTAATTACTATGCAGACTAGCCCTGAGCTTTTCTAGCTCTATTCAAGTAAATTGTAATGCCTAATTAGTTTCACTGTCTCTACTAGAAGTAAATTTGAGTGTTACTGAATAGGTAACATTCTTACTGAATTACAAGCTCAGGGTCGGATTCAAGGACTTTCTAGGACTTTAGAACACTGGAGAAGGCTTAGCTATATGTCAAAATCCTTAAAGGCACTTATAATAAAATAATGCTGAAAGAGAACACATGGATCCATACACCAGACTAACGCAGAGACAGGTTTTGAGTGTATGTGCTATGGGAATGCCAAGGTTCCAGGAGGCTAAGTTTCCATGAAACTCTTTGCCTCGGGACTGCTTCCAGGTTTCTAAACCTGTCAAGCAGCCTTCACTGGATTGGATGTAGCATTCTCCCTCTTTCTTTTATTATTTTTCAGCTGAAGTTCCAGAATGTCCCACTTCGTCATAGCTACAGATTTCAGAAGAACTCTAAAGGTGAGTGGAAACACAATGATTACTAATAAAATAATGCCAATAATAACAGCAAGCAGGATTATATATTAAATCCAATCTAAGGGACTCAATGCACTTAGGTTATTCTTTAAATCTCTGGCCAATTCATCAATGTTTCAAGAGTCCAAATGAATTCTGCTAATATCTGAAATTTCTGCCTTTAACTGTTCCATGGCATGAGAAATATCAGTCTCTCTCCATACTCCCTGCAGATGAGCTTTAGCCTTTTCCCAATGAGTATTATAAGGTAAAGGCGTGACACAAATATATTGAAATGAAGCATGACATTGCTATATCCTGTCCTATTGCTAAAACTACTTCTTCTAAAGCACTAACCTTTGCCTCCAATTTTTTATCTATAATATGCAGTTCTGACAAAGCTATAGAAATATTTCCATGGATATCATTAACAAAATGAGCTGTATGTAGCTGCTGAACTAAGGCTGTGGTAGATAATGCAAAAGATATTAAAATTGCACTTAAAGCAGTAATTCCTAATATCAGAGCTGCAACAAATCTCTTTGGTCTAAATAAGCTCATTCAATCTCTTTAAAGTTTGTATTACCGAATTCTAAAACCAAGGATCATTTCAAATTGTATCTTGGGTAGTCTAAGTTTCTGGGCTAATATCCACTTATCAGTGAGTACATATCATGTGAGTTCTTTTGTGATTGGGTTACCTCACTCAGGATGATGCCCTCCAGGTCCATCCATTTGCCTAGGAATTTCATAAATTCATTTTTTTTAATAGCTGAGTAGTACTCCATTGTGTAAATGTACCACATTTTCTGTATCCATTCCTCTGTTGAGGGTCATCGGGGTTCTTTCCAGCTTCTGGCTATTATAAATAAGGCTGCTATGAACATATTGGAGCATGTGTCTTTCTTACCAGTTGGAACATCTTCATAACAGCAGATTTCTTACCTAAATTAGGATCTACACAATTAGTTAATTGACAAGAATTATAATGAATATGAAAAGACTTGCCAAGATTGGTGATCTTAACTATTCAACAATATAGCATACGGGTAAGGTACACAAGCTTTCACAGCTATAGGGGAGCTGGCCTGAATGGCCAAAAACATCTTCCGACGAAAGCCCATTCTCTGTATTAGTCCCTCTGCTTCACGATTCAGCTTCTTTAGCTGTTTTTAAGTAGGCACCAGGTCGGTTCTCATTGCTGCAGTCTGTGGTGGCACCCTATGCTTTTTATCTGTTTGCTTGGATGGTTGTTGTTTTAAGACTTAAATAATTTACTATATTTTACTATGAGTTATAGCTCTATCTACCTTGGTTATATAGCTTCATTTAAGTTTGCTCAGTGGTATGCGTCAAGGGAATTAGCCATTTTTTCCCTAATTTTGTAGAGTCATGTGGTATCTGTTATTAAGTTCCTGTTTTCATCTTTAATTTTGCTAATTTTGATCCCCCCTCACCTTTTAATTAATTTGGCTAAGGATTTTTCATTCTTACTGATGTTCTCAAAGAACCAAATCTTGGTTTCATTTATGGTTTTTCTATTGTCTTATTGTTGTTTCTATGTTATTGATTTTAGACATAAGTATGATTATTTCTTGACATTGTACACTTTTTCTGTGTGATTTTCTCCTGTTCTACAGCTTTCAGGGTTGTGGTTGTTACTCATAAGATGTATTTCCAGTTTTTTTTTTCCTCTGTAGACAGTTAGTGCTGTGAATTTTCATCTTAGAATGGTCTACATTTTCTCCGACATTTAGTTGGTGATGTTGTCATTAATTTTCAATTCTTGAAAATATTTTTGTTCTTAATTTCTTTCTCGACAAATGTTTATTCACTAGTGAGATGTACAGTTTCCATGAGTTTTTAATCATTCTGGTTTCTGTTGTAATTGACATTCAGCTTTAGTTAGTGGTCAGATAAGATGAAGAATATTGTTTTAGTTTTCTTCCATCCAATGAGAATTAATTTGTATTCTAGTATGTGGTTTTGGAGAAGGTACTTCTGAGAAAAATAAGGTGTTTCTCTTTTTTTCATGTGTTGGCGTAAAACTTTCTGTAAAAGCCAATTTGGTATATTTGATTTATAACATTATTAAGTTTCAGAATTTCTGTTTTCACTTATTTTGGATAACCTGTCTATTGTCAAGAGTGAAACACTGAAGACACTCACTATAAAGTGTATGAAGGTCAGAATATGATTTAACCTGTAGATGTGTTTCTTTATGAACTTGGCTGCTCTTGTATTGATTATTAGGCATTAAGTGAAATACCTTTTTGTGGTTCACTCTTCTTGGTTTCTGTATGCTTTCTGTACATTGAGAGAATCTTGGTTTTAATAAGTTATGGAAATAGTCTTCTTTGAATTTTTGTGGATTTTGCAAAAGTTTGTTAATTTTCAATGTTCCTAAAATTTTATAGATTTGGTCTTTTTGTGGTGTCCCAGCTTTCCTCTATTTTTTTGAATGAGGTATTTTTTTTTTAATTCAACATTGTTTCTACCTTGCTTTCATTGCCTTAAGATTCATTCGCCATGTCTTATATTCCTTATTGAGTCTCACCTCTGAGATTTATGTTTGAATTCTAATTTTCATTTCCAGATTTTCTTCAGTTTATGTTCTCCTTACTGATTCTATTTCTACTCTAAACATTGGACTAATTTATTTCACATTTCTGTGGTTTTATTGATTTCTTCCTTTATTCCTGTAACAAAATCTATCATTCTTATAAAGGCTCTTTTAAGATTTTTATCTTCACAGGGGCATCTTGGGCACGGATACTGTGGACACTCCCAAGGTCCCCACAGGACACTCCATGGGATCTTAGGACCTCTGGTGAATGGAACACAACTTCTGCCAGAAGGCAAGTCCGAACTCCAGATATCTGGGCACCTTCCCTGCAAGAGGAGAGCTTGCCTGCAGAGAGTACTATGACCACTGAAACTAAGGACAGATCTAGTCTCCAAAGTCTGCTGATAGAGGCTAACATAATCACCTGAGGAACAAGCTCTAACCAGAGACAACTATAACAACTAACTCCAGATTTACCAGATGGCAAAAGGCAAATGTAAGGATCTTACTAACAGAAACCAAGACCACTCACCATCATCAGAACACAGCACTCCCACCCTACCCAGTCCCAGGCACCCAAACACACACAAAAAGCTAGACCCGGATTCAAAAGCATATATCATGATGATGGTAGAGGACATCAAGAAGGACTTTAATAACTCACTTAAAGAAATACAGGAGAACACTGCTAAACAGGTAGAAGACCTTAAAGAGGAAGCACAAAAATCCCTTAAAGAATTGCAGGAAAACACGACCAAACAGGTGATGGAATTGAATATAACCATCCAAGACCTAAAAAGGGAAGTAGACACAATAAAGAAATCCCAAAGTGAGACAATTCTGGAGCTAGAAACCCTAGGAAAGAAACATTGATGCAAGCATCAGCAACGGAATACAAGAGATGGAAGAGAGAATCTCAGGTGCAGAAGATTCCATAGAGAACATGGGCACAACAATCAGAGAAAATGCAAAATACAAAAAGATCCTAACTAAAAACATCCAGAAAATCCAGGACACAATGAGAAGACCAAACCTACAGATAATAGAAGTAGATGTGAATGAAGATTTTCAACTCAAAGGGCCAGCAAATATCTTCAACAAAGTTATAGAAGAAAACTTCCCAAACCTAAAGAAAGACATGCCCATGAACATACAAGAAGCCTACAGAACTCCAAATAGACTGGACCAGAAAAGAAATTCCTCCTGACACATAATAATCAGAACAACAAATGCACTAAATAAAGATAGAATATTAAAAGCAGTAAGGGAAAAAGGTCAAGTAACATATAAAGGCAGGCCTATCAGGATTACATCAGACTTTTCACCAGAGACTATGAAAGCCAGAAGAGTCTGGACAGATGTTATACAGACACTAAGAGAACAAAAATGCCAGCCCAGGCTACTATACCTAGCCAAACTCTCAATTACCATAGATGGAGAAACCAAAGTATTCCACGACAAAGCAAATTCACACATTATCTTTCCATGAATCCAGCCCTTCAAAGACAATAACAGAAAAAAAAAACAATGCAAGGACAGAAAACATTCCCTAGAAAAAGCAAAAAAGTACTCCTTCAACAAACCAAAAATAACACAGTCACAAAACCAGAATTCCAACTCTAACAACAAAAATAATAGGAAGCAACAATTACTTTTTCTTAATATCTCTTAATATCAATGGAGTCAATAACCGAATAAAAAGACAGGGATTCACAGACTGGCTACACAAACAGGACCTAACGTTTTCCTGTATACAGGAAACCCGTCTCAGGGAAAAAGACAGACAATACCTCAGAATGAAAGGCTGGAAAACAATTTTCCAAGCAAATGGTCTGAAGAAACAAGCTGGAGTAGCCATTAAAATATCAAATAAAATTGACTTCCAACCCAAAGTTTTCAAAAAAGACAAGGAGGGGCACTTCATACTCATCAAATGTAAAATCCTCCAAGAGGAACTCTCAATTCTTAATATCTATGCTCCAAATGCAAGGGCAGCCACATTCATTAAAGACACTTTAGTAAAGCTCAAAGCACACATTGCACCTCACACAATAATACTGGGAGAATTTAACACACCAATTTCATCAATGGACAGATCTTGGAAACAGAAACTAAACAGGGACATAGTGAAATTAACAGAAGTTATGAAACAAATGGACTTAACAAATATCTGCAGAACATTTTATCCTAAAACAAAAGGATATACCTTCTTCTCAGCACCTCATGGTACCTTATCCAAAATTGACCATATAATTGGTCACAAAACAGGCCGCAACAGATACAAAACTATTGAACTTGTCCCATGCATCCCATCAGACCACCATGGCCTAAGACTGATCTTCAATAACAACATAAATAATGGAAATCCAACATTCACATGGAAAATGAACAACACTCCTCTTTATTCCTACCTTAGTCAAGGAAGGAATAAAGAAAGAAATTAAAGACTTTTTGGATTTTAATGAAAACGAAGCCATAGCATACCCAAACTTATGGAACACAATGAAAGCATTTCTAAGAGGGAAACTCATAGCTCTGAGTGCCTCCAAAAAGAAACTAGAGAGAGCACACACTAGTAGCTTGACAACATACCTAAAAGCTCTAGAAAAAAGGAAGCAAATTCACCTGAGAGGAGTAGACAGCAGGAAATAATCGAACTCGGGGGCAAAATCAAACAAGTGGAAACAAGAAGAACTATTCAAAGAATCAACCAAACGAGGAGCTGGTTCTTTGAGAAAACCAACAAGATACATGAACCCTTAGCCAGACCCACTAGAGGGCACAGGGACAACATCCTAATTAACAAAATCAGAAATGAAAAGGGAGACATAACAATAGATCCTGAAGAAATTCAAAACACCATCAGATCCTTCTGCAAAAGGCTATACTCAACAAAACTGAAAAACCTGGATGAAATGGACAAATTTCTAGACAGATACCAGGTACCAAAATTAAATCAGGATCAAGTTAATGATCTAAACAGTCACATATCCCCTAAAGAAATAGAAGTCATTAATAGTCTCCCAACAAAAAAAAGCCCAGTACCAGATGGGTTTAGTGTAGAGTTCTATCACACCTTCAAAGAAGATCTAATTCCAGTTCTTCACAAACTATTCCACAAAATAGAAGTAGAAGGTACTTTACCCAACTCATTGTATGAAGCCACAATTACTCTGATACCTAAACCACAAAAAGATCCAACAAATATAGAGAACTACAGACCTATTTCCCTTATGAATATTGATACAAAAATACTCAATAAAATTCTCGCTAACTGAATCCAAGAACACATTAAAACAATCATCCATCCTGACCAAGTAGGTTTCATTCCAGGGATGCAGGGATGGTTTAATATATGGAAATCCATCAACGTAATCCATTATATAAACAAACTTAAAAACAAAAACCACATGATATTCTCGTTAGACACAGAGAAAACATTTGACAAAATCCAGCACCCATTCATGATAAAAGTCTTGGAAAGATCAGGAATTCAAGGCCCATACCTAAACATGATAAAAGCAATCTACAGCAAACCAGTAGCCAACTTCAAAGTGAATGGTGAGAAGCTGGAAGCAATCCCACTAAAATCAGGGACTAGACAAGGCTGCCAACTTTCTCCCTACCTATTGAACATTGTACTTCAATCCTAGCCAGAGCAATTCGATAACAAAAGGAGATCAAGGGGATACAAATTGGAAATGAAGAAGTCAAAATATCCCTTTTTGCAGATAATGTGATAATATAAATAAGTGACCCTAAAAATTCCACCAGAGAACTCTGAAACATGATAAACAGCTTCGATGAAGTAGCTGGATATAAAATTAACTCAAACAAGTCAATGGCCTTTCCCTACACAAAGAATAAACAGGCTGAGAAAGAAATTAGGGAAACCACACCCTTCTCAATAGTCACAAAGAATATAAAATACCTTGGCTTGATCTAATTAAGGAAGTGAAAGATCTGTATGATAAGAACTTGAGGTCTCTGAAGAAAGAAATTAAAGAAGATGTCAGAAGATGGAAAGATCTCCCATGCTCATGGATTGGCAGGATCAACATTGTAAAAATGTCTATCTTGTGAGAAGCAATCTACAGATTCAATGCAATCCCCATCAAAATTCCAACTCAATTCTTCAACGAATTAGAAAGAGCAATCTGCAAATTCATCTGGAATAACAAAAAGCCTAGGATACTAAAAACTCTTCTCAAGGATAAAAGAACCTCTGGAGGAATCACCATGCCTGACCTAAAGCTGTACTCTAGAGCAATTGTGATTAAAACTGCATGGTACTGGTATAGCGACAGACAAGTAGTCCAATGGAATAGAATTGAAGACCCAGAAATGAACCCACACACCTATTGTCACTTGATCTTCGACAAGGGAGCTAAAACCATCCACTGGAAAAAAGACAGAATTTTCTACAAATGGTGTTGACACAACTGGTGGTCATCATGTAGAAGAATGCGAATTGATCCATTCCTATCTCCTTGTACTAAGGTCAAATCTAAGTGGATCATGGAACTCCATATAAAACTATAGACACTGAAACTTATAGAGGAGAAAGTGGGGAAAAGCCTTGAAGATATATGGGCACATGGGAAAATAATCCTGAATAGAACATCAATGGCTTGTACTGTAAGATTGAGAATAGACAAATGGGACCTCATAAAACTGCAGAGCTTCTGTAAGGCAAAAGACACAGTCAATAAGACAAAAAGGCCACCAACAGATTGGGAAAGGATCTTTACCTATCCTAAATCATATAGGGGACTAATATCCAATATATATAAAGAACTCAAGAAGGTGGACTCCAGAAAATCAAATAACTCCATTAAAATATGGGGCTCAGAGCTAAACAAAGAATTCTCACCCGAGGAATACCAAATTTCTGAGAAGCACCTGGAAAATTGTTCAGCATCCTTAATCATCAGGGAAATGCAAATCAAAACAACCCTGAGATTCCATCTCACACCAGTCAGAATGGCTAAGATCAAAAATTCTGGTGAGAGCAGATGCTGGCGAGCTTGTGGAGAAAGACAACCTTGATTGTTGGTGGGATTGCAAGCTTGTACAGCCGCTCTGGAAATCAGTCTTGTGGTTTCTCAGAAAATTGGACATAGTACTACCAGAGGTTCCCGCGATACCTCTCCTGGGCATATATCGAGAAGATGTTCCAACTGGTAAGAAAGACACATGCTCCACTATGTTCATAGCAGCCTTATTTATAATAGCCAGAAGCTGGAAGAACCCAGATGCCCCTCAACAGAGGAATGGATAAAAAAAATGTGGTATATATACACAATGGAGTACTACTCATCTATTAATCTATTAAAATGAATGAATTTATGAAATTCCTAGGCAAATGGTTGGACCTGGAGGGCATCATCCAGAGTGAGGTAACCCAATCACAAAAGAACTCAAATGATATGTCCTCACTGATAAGTGGATATTAGCCCAGAAACAGAATATCCAATGTATAATATAAAATTTATGAAACTCAAGAATGAAGATCAAAGTGTGGACACTTTGCCCCTTCTTAGAATTGGGAACAAAACACCCATCGAAGGAGTTACAGAGACAAAGTTTGGAGCAGAGACAAAAGGATGGACCATCTAGAGACTGCCATATCCAGGGATCCATCCCATAATCAGCCTCGAAACTGTGACACCAATTCATACACTAGCAAGATTTTGTGGAAAGGACCCTGATATAACTCTCTCTTGTGAGTCTATGCTGGGGCCTAGCAAACACAGAAGTGGATGCTCACAATCAGCTATTGGATGGATCACAGGGCCCCCAATGGAGGAGCTAGAGAAAGTACCCAAGGTGCTAAAGGGATCTGCAACCCTATAGGTGAAACAACAATATGAACTAACCAGTACCCCCTGGAGCTCATGTCTCTAGCTGTATATGTATTGGAAGATGGCCTCATCGGTCATCAGTTGAAAGAGAGGCCCATTGGTCGTGCAAACTTTACATGCCTCAGTACAGTGGAACGCCAGGGCTAAAAAGTGGGAGTGGGTGGGTAGGGGATTGGGGGGGAGGTTATGGGGGATTTTTGGGATAGCATTGGAAATGTAAATGAGGAAAATACCTAATAAAAATATTAAAAAAGAAAAAAACAGATTTTTATCTTATGGTTTCTGCCATGTTGAATTTATCAGAGCCTCCTGTAGGAGCGTTGCTGGGCTTATTGTCAGCTTGATATCATAAAGAACAAGAAGTCACAGCCCTGCACTATGCAGGGAGGAACACATGATATCATCACACTGCATAGCATATCCAAGAATTGAAACTGGGTGAATTTGTGTCAGTTAGAACTGGCCAATTAAGAAATTTGCATGTAGTCTTTTAGAACAGGGTTTCTTGTGGATAAATGGAACTCTGAAAAGAGTGACAACCAATGGTAGAAGACCATGCATTACTGAAGAGCAACCCACACTTCCTCCCAAACACCAGCAACAAATTCACTCCTGAAATTATGATAAATTTTATGTTTGACCACAAAAATTCACTAGAGAAAAAGAAACTATGAATTGTATTAGAATTTTAGTTTTATTGTACTTTATTTGCACAAACATTAACAGTGAGAATAGAGTTATCACAGGAATCATGAATATTCATTAGTGAGAGAAACAATTTTGACTCATAATGTCAAAACATTGAAAGTTCTAAGAATTCAAATAGTAACAGAGCTCTTCTAGGGTTCAACTTTTTAACACAGCAAGGGAAGGCTGGTCATTGAAGTGGATGACATTACTGTGGAAATGCTGTCTCACATTCTTCCCTGTGTGCATCAGACTGCTCATACAATGGGATAATGTGCATATGTAGCAATGCCACAGTGGTTGTTCTGGTCTCTGATAATCTTCATGTAGCCTCCAATGCCCCATCTTCTACCCCAGCTGAAAGGAATTATGATTTTCATTTAGTAGAAGTATAACAGCATGAAGAATTTATAACAACACTTGACAAAATGACACCTTCACAGAAGTATCAGAAAAGGAAGAGGGTCTACTTTGATTACTAAAGAGGATATCAAAGAAGATACTAAATGCTACAGCATTACAAAAGTATTATTTTCTACCCAGAGGTGATTCATAAATAGCACAAACTTGATCCTGACACCCAGAAACCAGTGGAGGAATGAGAATGCTATGATAATATATTTTGAGAAGATTGTTCAATCTGGAAGGAAGGTAAATGGCTAAGGACTAGAGGTCAAATTCCTGATCCATTTAGAACCAAGAGTGACATTACAGTGCCCCTATAACACAAATTATTGAGACATGGGCATAGGGCATACCTGGCATAAACAGGCTAGACAAATTAGACAGTGACCTTCTACATCAGCAGGAGACACTACCCTAATATAGAAGTTGGATAATGCTTGAGAAAATAAAGCATCAGACCTCTACAAATGTTCATTTGTGCATGCACAAACACACACACACACACACACACACACACACACACACATACACACACACTCGTTCACAGACATAAAGATATGTAAGTATTCATATATGTACATGCCACTCCATATTTACATAGGAAAACAAGAGCACAGTTTTTCAATGTAAGTGGGAAAGTATTTTCTAGTCTATGTATCCAATTACTGACTGCAACGGGCAATTTTGTCATGGGTCTCCTAGAAGGGCAGCCAATATTCTCAACCACTGACCTATCTCTCTAGACCCTGTAATTTTAGATACAGATCTTTTGGCAGATCATACCTGTTCTTGATTAGCCAGTACTTATTGCCATCTGTTTCATTTCCCTCAGTTCCATAGCCAACCACCAGAACTGCATGATTCACAGTATTATTGCTGCAATTTGGCTGATGATAAATACCTGAGAGATAAAATGGAAGCTTTTGTGTGGCATCCATGACACATGACAGTGACCACTGCCAGAAACTATAGGTAACCATTTTCAAAATTTTCTGAAATGATGTAACTACCATTAAAGTTAATATTTGAATAAATTGTTACCAGAATTACTAACATGTATAAAGCCTCACAAAACAAAAAACAAAACAAAACAAAAAAACGAATTAGATTTGTTGATAAACACTTTTTTATGTGGACATGAGATGAGTCCTTAGAACCTTGTGTTTATCTCATAACGTCTTAAACTCACAGGATATAAGTTACTTAATTCAAGATACTCTCTTAAAATTTAATTGATTACCTGGGCAGTGGTGGCACATGCCTTTAATCACAGCACTTGGGAGGCAGAGGCAGGTGGAGGCAGGCAGATTTCTGAGTTTGAGGCTATCCTGGTCTACAAGGTGAGTTCCAGGACAGCCAGGGATACACAGAAAAACCCTGTCATGAAAACACACACACAAAAAAAAGAAAAAAAAAAAGAAAATTTTAATTGATTTCAGATGATCATTCTCTATAATTATACAAAACAGCCAGCGAATGGAGGAGAGTTGAAAACTTATCTATCCAATAAATTTTATGAATTGTGACATATTATCTTGAATTTGGGTGTTCAGATGAGAACATCCCAACATCCCTCAGGATTATTGAACGGACAGGAGGAAAATCCAGAAACCCGTAATTCACATCACATTTTACACAGAAAAGTGAGCCCATGAATATGTAGTGGTATGTAGTGGTATGTAGTGTATGTAGTGTATGTAGTGGTATGTATGTATGTATGTATGTAGTGGTATGTAGTGAGCCCATGAATATGTAGTGGTATGTAGTGTATGTAGTGGTATGTAGTGAGCCCATGAATATGTAGTGGTATGTAGTGGTATGTAGTGTATGTAGTGGTATGTAGTGGTATGTATGTATGTATGTAGTGGTATGTAGTGAGCCCATGAATATGTAGTGGTATGGGGATAATACAAGACTTTTTTTTTTATTTCATCACATATGCTAACCTCCATCGTAGAAACTGAATCTGTTAAAGGAAGCATCCACTGCAGCAGAGATGGGCCCAATAGTTGCTACAGCTTCCATTAGAATATCTTCGCTTTCTGGGAGGGACACAAATCCTGTGATTTCAGCCTTAGAATTCTTTGGATTGTACCTGCATGGTCCTTCCTTTAAAAGAAAAAGTGGTAAGGGAGTCAATTACTTCTGCCAACCTGCAGCAAAGCAGAAGTCACAACCACAGCACTCTGCAATTTGCAACGCAGCAGGACATGCTACATTCTTGGCTGTTATTAGTCGTCTCAGAAAGTGAAAGTGTACTAGGAAATCTGGAACACAAAATTAATCCTCTTACCTTCAATTATGACAAATTGGTCTTCCTATCCACAAGGACTTTTATTTAAGACTATCTTTAAATAGTTTATTTATTTGTATTTTATGAGCATTAGTTTGTTCTTTGGCTGCTTATATATCTGTGCACATATATTGAATGCCCTGAATATGAAATTATAGATATCTGTGACCTGCCATGTGAGTGCTGAGAGTTGAACCTGGGTCCTCTAGAAAAGGAGCCTATGTTCTTAATATCCAAACAATATCTCCAGGCCCATAAAAAATTTTAATGATGGAGAAGTTTGTATTATATGTACAATAGTATTATTCCTATTTACAGAACCAAAGAGAGCTGCATGGAAATCATCACACTTGAAAGATGTGCAAAAGATGATACTTTAATGACAGCATTGATAGTGCACAGGGAGATTCTGCTAACTAATCTGAACTCTGAAGGTAGATAAATGTCCCTACAATTGTCTAATACTCCAAGATGAGTTGCAAGGACAACATAGGATGTCAACTTACTTTTCCTTCATATGGATAGGTTGCCTCAGCCTCCAGACCTCCATTATTCAAAACATATTCATAGGCAATGTATGGATCACCCCATTGGCAGCCATCATTTCCTTGAGTTTTAGTACAGTCCACTAGGTTCTGAACACTCAGAGGGGTGAGTTTGCCAGTTTTTTTGAACATCTGTCCTTCTATGGCACCATTCACAGCAAAAGCCCAACAGGAATTACAAAATTTCTAAGCAGAAAATAAAATATGGTCATCCACAAAGAAACACTAACTACACTTACAACAAAGGCAACATACAACTTATGAAAATTATATACTACCAGTTGATAGATGCTTAGGAAGGGATGATAACTCTCCTAAGGACATAACTTTCAGTTCATTGTTCTTGCCTCTATTTGTTTTGTGTGGACCTATTTGTTTTATGTGTTATTAATGACAGTAAAGTAGAACATCAGTTCTATAGAGAGAACAGGGCAGAGGTTGTTAATTAGAAAGTGTGTATGGTGATCAATACATATTTTAAAATTATAAAAATCATTCAATGAAGAAAATATTATTTAAAAAATGAAATGTATCAGAAGATGGAAAGATCTCCCATGCTCATGGATCAGTAGAATTAACATAGTGAAAATTGTCATCTTACCAAAAGCAGTGTATAGATTCAATGCAATTCACATCAAAACTACAACATAATTCTTTCCAGACCTTGAAAGAGCAACTCTCAACTTAATATGAAAAACAAAAATTTCAGGATAACCAAAACAATCCTGAACAATAAAAGAACTTCTGGGGGAATCACCATTCCTGACCTCAAGTTGTACTACAGAGAAATAGTGATAAAAACTGCATCGTATTGATATAAAAAAAGACAGATTAACTCATGAAATAAGAATCAAAAATGCATGAATAAACCCACACACCTATGGACACTCGATTTTTGAAAAAGAATCCAAAACCATACAATGGAAGAGGGAGAGCATCTTCAACCAATAGTGCTTGTCTAACTGGAAGAGTTAAAATAGATGCATATTTATCACCCTGCACACAATTTAAGTCCAAGTGGATCAAGGACCTCAACATAAAAAGACATACACTATGTCTAATAGGAGCGGAAGTGGAAAATGGTCTTGAATGCATTGGTACAGGAGACAACTTCCTGAACAGAAATCCTATGGCTCAGGCTTTAAGATCAACATTTGATAAACAGGGCCTCATTAAAGGTTTCTGTAAGACAAAGGGCACTGTCAGTAGGACAAAATATATGCCAACAGATTTCAAAGTGCTCTTCACTAATGCTACATCTGACAGAGGACTAGTATCTAAAATATATAAAGAACTCAAGAATGTAGGGTCCACTAAACCAAATAACCTAGGTTAAATGTGGGATACAGAGCTAAACAGAGAATTCTCAGCAGAGTAGTCTTGAATGACCAAGTAGCACATAAAGAAATGTTTAGCATACCTATTTGTCATGGAAATGCAAATCAAAACAAGCTTGAAATTACATATTATAGCTATCAGAATGGCTAAGATCAAAACCTCAAGTGACAGCCCATGCTGGTGAGGATATGGGGCAAGGGGAACACTCCTACATTGCTGGTAGGATTGCAAACTTTTACAAACACTCTGGAAATCAATTTGACAGTTACTCAGAAAATTGGAAATAGTTCTACCTGAAGATCCAGCTATACTGCTTCTGGGCATATACCCAAAAGGTGCTCCACCATGCCACAAGGACATGGGCTCTAATATTTTCATAGCAGCATTATTTGTAATAGCCAGAAACTGGAAATAATCAAGAAGTCCCTCAACCAAAGAAAGTATACAGAAAATGTGGTTCATTTACACAAGGAATACCATTCAGCTATTAAAAACATGGAAATCATGAATTTTTTAGGTCAATGGATAGAACTAGAAAATATCATCCTTAATGGAGTAACTAAATACCCAAAAGGACGTGCATGATATATACTCACTGATCAGAGTATATTAGCCATAATATATGGAATACCCATGATACACCCCCACAGACACAAAGAAGTTAAACAAGAAGGAAGGCCCAAGTGAGGATGTTTGAATCTCATTTAAAAGGAGAAAAATAGTCATGTGGGACAAAGGGAAGGAGGGACCTATGGAGAAAGGGGGAAGGTAGGGGAATAGGGGGTAGGATCAGGTATGGGGAGAGACAGGAGAGAGGCACAAAAAACCAGGAGAAATGGAAATATGCAAATACTAGGGAATGAGGATATGGGTAGTGTCTAGGAATTCCCAGAGACCTGGGATGATGAGAGGCTCCCAGGAGTCAATGCAGGTGTCCTGAAGTGCCTAACAGTGGAGACATGGAACCTAAAGAGGCTATCTCCTATAGCTAGGCAGAACTAAAAGTAAAGGGATAAAGACACCAACTGACTCACAAAACTTTTGACCCAATATTTGTTCTATCTAAAAAAAAAAAAAAATACAGACACAAAGATGGAAGAGAGTCTGAAGGAACAGCCAACCAATAATCTGCCAATTCAAACACATCCCTTGGCTAAGCACAATTCCCTGATGCTATTAATGATACTCTGCTATGCTTACCGATAGGAACCTAGCATAACTGTCCTCTGAGAGACTCTACCCAACAGCTGACTGAAAAAGATGATGATAACCACATCCAAACACTGGAAAGAGGGCAGGGACCCTTATAGAAGAGTTAGGGGGAAGGATTAGAGGCCCTGAAGGGGACAGGAACCCCACATTGCGACCAACTGTGTCAACTAACGTGGAACTCTGGGAGCTCTCAGAGACTGAGCCACAAACCATAGAGCATACAGAGACTGAAAAGAGGTCCCCAGCACATATGTAGCAGAAGGCTGCTTTGTCTGGCCTCAATGGGAGAAGATGCAACTAAACTTGCAGTAACTTGATGGGTCCCTGCATGGGTCAAGCGACACCTAGGGGGGCCCACCCTCTCAGAAGCTAAAGGAAAGGGGGAATAGGGGAAAGGTACTCTATGAGGGGAAACTGGGGTAGGGGCAGCATTGGGGATGTAAATTAATTCATTAAAAAACGAACTGCACATCTCTCCATACTCATTGTTCACACAGAAACCCCAACTCTTTCTACTCAACATGGTTTAAGAACATGGACTTCTGACACTGTTATACCTGTCTCCGTACTCGAGTCACATAGCCTTTCTTTCTCCAGTCCACAAATTTGGGTAGAACATCACCAACTGCGCGCTTCCTGATGATTTTTCTCTTCTTGTGACTCCAGATTGGAAAATTGTTCATCATTTTTCTGAGTTCTTCAGGAGTCTTCAAGGAAAATCCACAAAGAATTATAAAACAAGAGATCCCACTCAAGAAGAACACATTGCGAAGAGTTCCATGCTACACTCACCAGGTCACCAAATTCATTCATTTTCAAGGTGAAGTTATTCTTCCCCAGGCTATTCTCCCAGTTGTGCAGTTTGATCATTCTCATGTTTTCTTCCCATATTGCTCTCCTCAGTCCTTCTTCCTCCTAGAAATGAAGGTATAAGGTTTACTATCTATTTCTGATTAATTCCTGCAGGTAGTCTTGCAGGTGCAGGTGAATAAAGATTAAAGGAAAGGTTTCAGGACACTGTCACCATTCTTTGCATACTGAGGAAAGGGGAATCTGGACACCATTTGCTCACAATGACTGCAATTAGATAATTCCTGTGTGTGGGATAGACTGTTTCACCTATAATTGGCCTTGACAATTCAAAAGCAATGCTAATTCATTCATGGGTCCTTCTGTGGTTCCATTAGTTTCTGCCTTACTAACCATGGTGTATGATTTTTCATACTGTTTCTTCCAATCATGCCATTCAGCATTCAAATTGGGATCAAGTGCTAGGGCACCTGAGCCCACTCCCAAACACAGGATGGCCAAAAATAAAGTAGGACTCATTCTCACGACCTGGAGAAGAAAGATAAATTAAGACATGAATATATAAACATTTACAAGGTATCTTCTACTTCTTCCTCGGAAATTAAGGTATCTACGGTCATTAAAATTCTTTGAACAATTCTTTCAAATATCTTTTCGGAGATTGTAGAAAAGGGCTGAAGATACGTCAGCCACTGAGTTTTATTAGGTCTAATGCAAAAACAAAAGAAGTGCACATGTGCAGAATTATAGCAATGGAGATGTAAGGGCTACTGCATGATATTACTTCAAAAAGATCTCTGTGCACAGGGAGGCCAGAAAGTAAAAGCAACCATGGATTTTGAGTATAATAATTCACTGTTTTTGCCATGTAAAACTCCTGTTATGTGTTATCAGCTCCTAAATTCAAGATGAACTCAAGGTTCGGGCAATTTGCATCATATTCCTTTCTAACATACAGCAGGTGGTGGGCTTGTCTCTAACTCTCCCTTCTTGAATGGAAACTTTGTGAAATATCTTCTATAAAGAATGATGGAAGAACCAGGTACTATTCTGCCCCACTGTTGAGACCATGAGACCAAACTCCTCACTCACTACATCAATTAGAATAGTATTCATGGTGAAACCATACAAAGCCAGATAGGAGTCAAGCTGGAGTATGAGAGAAAGCATTTAAAGGGCTTCCATGTTCAAGATGCTCTGGTTGCTACTGCAAAGCCTGCATAGCACCTGGGAGGAACATGCCACTTTTTTACTACATCTGCACATGCCAGTATAAGCTGTTGAACACAGGAATTATGGGCAAAAGAAAAATATCTATTGCCCAGGAGGTGACAATGACGGTTACTGGTGTTCAAGGCACCAGATGTAACACTTTTTGGACAGAACCACACATGCACTTAATATGAACTTACACAAACCTGGACCCAGGTAGAGTCTAGATTCCTCTTTGCCTTCTTCATCCCACACCCCCACATCCCACTCACACACACCAGGCTGAGCCTTAGAATTTATTCTCTTTCTTGGGGATCTGTGTAATCCTCCATGAAGTCTCTTAAGGCTCCCTTCTAACTCTGTATTAGCAGAGCCTTACCTGTGGTGATTGCTGTTGCCTCAGTGTGTTCTGCAGAGTGAACTCTTCAGAAATTGCTGAGGTTCCAGGATCTGTTTCGGCAACCCCTCACTCAGGCTTTAAATCCCAAATTGGTCCCATTTCTTAGTCCGGGTCGTTTTCTGATTGGCTGTGTTGGTGACTGGATTAGGCCCCCAGGCTATGGAAATTCAGACATTTTTAGATATATAATCTTAGTTTGTGCTAATGGGGTGGGTGTGTGCAACCTCTGTGTACAGTGGAGAACTAAATTTGTGAACCTTGCCAGAGGAAGTTAGATAGCAATCTTGTAGGCCTTGGATCACATTATACCTAACATTTTGCTGGCTGGTGGTGTTCCTTAGAAAAGCTGAGTGGCCTTGAATTCTCACAGTTTAAAATGGAAGGTTTTGGTTACTGAACCTTACATGGGCTTAGTTAATACATTCTATTTTGTGTTTAGTTAGCAGCTAATGTGTGATCCTGTGAGAAAACGAACCTTGGGATGTTGTATTGACTGTGTCTTGGTAGGACACAGCTAACTCTTGCAGAAATCTCTAGGAGACAATGATACTCAAAGTTGTAAATAGTATTTGAAGTTGAAGACTAAGAGGGGGGAATAAATGGTTTGCTTGGGGAGGACTATCTCTTGAAACTCTGACTTTTCTCTTTTGGAGGCTACACTGAACAGCCATCTAGAAAAACCATCTTATGTATCATTCTTAATTGTGGTACACACAACGGAAGTTCTATATTTAACATTTTCATGACACACCCTGGTTTACTTGGGAGGCATTCATTGTTTTGCAACCAGTACAAGAGATATTCAGACAGTTTTCCTCTTCAAGGTAACTCTCAATAAAAATCCTCTAGTCTATCCCTCTTTTAGAGCCCACCCCCTTTTATTTTCCCTGTGTAGATACTTGACTAATGCTTTGCACTGTGTGATTTTCCTTACAAGAGTCTTGGTGAAAGGTAATTTCCATGCGCTGGTTTTAAAAAGTGGGAGACTTAAGAGACATGTTTTCCCAAAATAATATCACCCACATTTTCCTTATTTTCTCAGGTTGTATTTTACTGTATGCTTCTTAGATGCCATATTTCATTGCTCAATTATTATTATTGCATATGCTGGCTTCTTCAGATAAGGAAGAAATATAAGATATTCATGTGCACTGTAACCTACTATGTGTATAAAATCTAAAACTAATTTTAAAAGTTGCTTAATGTCACAGAGAGAATGAAGTTTAATTTTTAGGACCATACATGTTTATTTTACAGAAATCAGGAAGTGCTGCTAAGGGGCATTGGGGCTTCTCTATTACCCACAGTCCTGTGCGATCCGTTCACCTTCTGCTCATGTCTTTGTTCAAAATTCCTATTTATTTTTAAATCAATCTTTTGAACTTTATACAATATATGTTTAGTATATTTTTTCATTCCCTGCACTCCTCCCAACTCCACGCTCTCCCCCTACAAATACAACTTCACATTCCTTTTCTCACTTCCTAAGTGACAGAAAAGGGGCACTAAGAACATGGAGTCTGGATTGTGTTGGCCAGCCATTCCTGAATCCCTTCCTTATACTCTGTGTGATATGAGCAGTGTCACACCATTGGAGAAATCTGGTTTTTGCTTCAAGCAGGTGACACGAACAGATTCTTGGTTAGTGGCTGGGCTTTCTGAATATTTCCATTGTGCTGGGATTTTGTCTGGTTAAGCTCTCCAAGTCCTATGCATACTGTCGCAGTCTCAGTGTTCTCACATGTGCATCTGTACTTTGCTGTTTGAGAAATGACATTTTCATAAAATCAGCTACCACCTCTGACCTTTGTTCTTATCCTCTGTTTTTCACAGATACCTCAGCTTCAGGGGAAAGGTGTGATTTTAAAAAAATCCCATTCTGGCTAGAGGAAGTGGCAACTTCCGGATCCACATCCTTCCCCCGGCCCCCTACTGCTAGGAGTCTCAGCTAGAGTCGCCACCATATGGCCCCTGGGATCTTCACCCATCCCAGGTCCCAGGCACATCCTAGAGATTTCTCTGCCCACTGACAGTTTTTATTCTCTCCCCTGCTCTCCCTGCAACTGATTCTCCCACACCCCATTTCCTTCTCCTTCCCTTCTACACAGTTCTCTTCCTCCATCCATGCTTAGAGTCAGCCAGCCCTGGAATGGTTTGAAGTAGGAAAGAGCATTGGTTGTAGAGGTAGTTTTAAAGACTGATGGTCTCTGACCATCTAGCTCTCTAACTATACTTAATGCTTGCTTATATCTTCTAAAAATCCTAAAAAGTTTTTTTTTTTTTTTTTTGCTTATTCTTGGTTAAAAACCAGTGTCTTAAGCAACAAGCATGTGTTGCCAAGCAGCAGGGAATTAAGTAAAAAGAAACTTATGGCTATCACTGCCTTCTCTGTCCAGGCAGCTAGAAGCCTCTCTGGCTAGTCTGGTTAAGTCTTTGTAAACCAGGGAGAAAGGAAAGGCAAAGAATCATAAAGGCAAATATGCACAGACACATAATTTATACATACATTTACATTCACATTCTCATTTATGCATTAACACATTCACATTTTTTGGGACCCAACCACCTGTCTCATACACTCCACAAATATTCATGCATGCTTACAAACACATACATCTACAGATGTATGAATAGGCAAATGGACACATACATCTAGATAGATGGATGGATGGATAGATAGGGCAGAACTTCCAAAGCCAAACCACTCAACCAACAATTTTATTTCTTATCTCTGGCCTTTTTATACTTTCTTAGGCAAAAAAGTAAATTACCTCAGATATAAAATGTTGCATCAAATGGGAGTTACAGAAGGATGTTGAAATTGTGTTCAAAGCAGTGTTTCATTATAATATGTTTATTATAACTTCAAAGTAACAGATTTCACATGGCCTTGAATTATCGTGATGCACACCTGTGGCTATATCCTTGTACCTAAATGTTTTTCCTTGGTTTTATTTATTATTAAATTTATTTCTCTACTTTCCACAAATTTGTCCCAATTCTATGTCTTTTTAGTATAATTATGAAACATTGTACTTTGTATCATGACTTTCCTTACTATATGAGGAGTGGGCACATTCTCTTTTTTACTCTAACTTATTACATCTTTCTTGCAAAGCAACTATGACCATCTACTAAAACTTTCTTCCTAAAATTATTTAAATCAAGTCAGGAATTCTAAAGAACCATTAATTAATCTAAACATCATTAATCCATGAAAGTTTATTTTATATTGATCTGCAGGGAATCTGATCAATATTGTGGGGTAATGTCCAGGGATTAATATATTAATTTAATACTGACAGGAAAGACATATCAGCTTCAAGAAGCAATCCTGATATGAAGTCTCTTTGGAAAGTTGCCTTTGAGCTCACCCATCACAGACAATGCAAAAACAATGGACCACCTCCAAGAAGGCCACCTGCTAGCCTTAGCCTATGTTATATGGCTCCTGACACATTGTTTTCCAATATCTATTTTATTTCCACTTCTGATAAAGATTCAAGCATCTTTGTTATTTGACTTCTTTTGGGGCGCTGGATTGTAGAGTGGTTATCCTGTTCTTTATGGCTAATATCCACTTATACTTGAGTACATATCATGCATGTCCTTGTTTTGAATGGCTGAGTAGGTTTTATTTTAAAAAGAACTACATTTTCTTTATCCATTCTTCAGCTGAGGGACATCTAGGTTGTTTCCAGTTCCTGACTATTGTGAATAAGGATGCTGTGAACTCAGTTGAGGCAGGACTCTCACTGGAGGGATAAGGACAGTAACTAACCCACAAAATCTTTGACCTATAATGCGCCCTGCCTACAAGAAGTTCAGGGACAAAATAAAAATCAGAGACAGAGGATATGGCCAACTAATGGCTTCCCCAAATTGAGACCCTTTCCATGGACAAGAACTAATCCCTGATACTAATAATGAAACTCCATTATACTTGCAGACAGGAAGATAACATAACTGTCTTCTAAGAGGCTGCACTTAGCAACCAACGGAAAAAGATCCAGTGACCCACAACCAAACATTAAATGGAGCTTGGGGAGCCATATGTAAGATTTAGGAGAAGAACTGGGGGACCCAAAAAGACAGGAACTCCAAAGAAAGTCAGAGTCAACTAATCTGGACACTGGGTGGCTCCCAGAGCTTGAATCACCAATAAGGTTAGACTAAGACCTCAGCACATATATAACATATGAACAGCTTTGTCTTCATGAGAATCCCCCAACAACTGTAGCTGAAACTGTCTCTGAGTCTGTTTCCTGCCTGCCTGCGGTTCCCTTTCTGAAAAATGGTCCACCTTGTCTTGCCTCAGTGGGAGAAAATATAGTTAATCCTGTGATGACTTGATGTGAGTATAGGAGTGGTATTGGGGGATCTAACATACAGAAACCCCCCCATGAAAAGGAGAATGGGGGGGAATAGGAGGAGGATCTGCATGAGGTGTTGTTGGGAGGGGTGATATTGCAATGTAAAGTAAATGAATGAATGAATGAATGAATGAATGAATAAAACAATAAAAAGAAACCCATCCCATTCATATCAAGCACTCCCAGTATCCCTGGCTCTGTGATGATTGTTATCTACCACATTAAGAAGCTTTTCTAATGTCAGTTGAGAAATTCCTTGATATGCACATAGCAACATGCCATCAGAACCCTATTATTGCTAAGTTCTCTAGTCGAATAATAGTAATAAGTTTCCCTCTGGATCTATGAAATCTTGTCTTGGGTTCCCATCTCATTGTGTCAGGTATGGTCTCCATATCAGGGAGTTGACCTTAAATCCAATAAATTTTGGTTGACATCTAACATTCCTGACACTGTTTCACCAATTGGCATATTGCAGGCAGGCCATCCTTGTATCTCACTGAGTTTGAGGCTGGGTGACATTACTGATTATCTTTCTTCTCAGGTATCATGCAAATGTCTCATAGCATTATGAGCATCATCCATTATGAAGGAAACTTCCTATTTGAAAACAAATCTCTCCGTATTTTATGGCTTAAGAAAAGGGTCACATGACTCAAAAGATGAAATGTATTTTTAGCCTTAGGTTTTTATTTACCAAAACATGACTAATTGGGGTATTTCTCCATTTTATGTGCTGACTTATTTTAAATTCCTTGTATGTATGTATGTATGTATGTTTGTTTGTATGTATGTATTTATGTATGTATATATGTGTGTATTTTGTGATTATTATACAGTAGTAGGTTTTCACATGGCTTTTCAAATGACCTTTAGTGTTAGGTGTTCCTCCACATACTCCCTTTCTACCCACTGCAAAGAATATTTATATCAAATAAAGTAATACATCATTATGTCCAGAACTGACTGACAGACTCATTTTTATAATCTGCTAAATATACCTGTACCTCTTCAATTAAGAGTTCCAAATGACTGCCAGAACTTTACATATCCTTTTATCATATTTCAAACTGGATAGATCGTCATTTCAGTCAAGGGTCCCTACATATCTGATTAGGATCTTTTCTACCCATTCTACAAGTGTAGTCTACTAAACATGATCTATTTGTAGCTAGTTACTCTATATTTATTTATTCAGAATCATTTCACATTAGGTGTATCTATCCATAATATTTTGCCTTTATGGAGCACCAATATTTTCCTGGGCAAAAAAAAAAAAAAACATACTTTTATGCTGTGCTATGACCACTGCCTCAGTGCAGGAATGTGTCATCCCTGTGACTATTTCTCCATTGCTTAATAAAATCTTCCTGGTTATTATTTAGTAAGCATCTCAGAATAGTTTTTTATAGAGCTGTTTAGTTTGATATTCTTCTTTCAATATTTCACCAGGGGAGAAGGGAACTTCATGAAATGGACATGACATTGTTTCAGAAACTTAGATTCACATTTCAGATGACTTCAAGAATCAGCGTCAGTGTGTCTTGAGGCTGTGATGTCCAATAGTTGAGTTTATCAAACAAATTATGAAGGCAGGGTCAGGGATGAGGTTTATTTATGTGTGTTTCAGCTTCCATTTCTAAAGATTCTAGGCATGACATACATGAGGCCATGGCCACACATTAGAAAGTTATCTGGGAGTACCCTCCATCTACAACTTCTACTACTGTGAACACCCTCAGGTATATAGATAGTCATATTAGGTGACATCATATATCACAATGAGTCTTTCCTATGTAATGGTTAGGAGCACCATCTTTTAGAACTGATAGGAAAACACATTGCTCAATTATATCCTGTTCTTGATGAGTCAGATTCCAAATGAATTGTATCCAGACACTAGAGTTTGCTCAAGACCTTAGTGTGTTTTTTTTACCTCCATTGAAATTTGGAAACCACGTTATGGAGTTATTGTAAAATGACAGACAGAGCATTATTGATGCTTTTATTTCCATGACTGCCAACACCTCACTAACAGGAATCACCTCTTCCTGGAGTAACAAAATGATAGTACATTTTCACTTGAAACTTCATTACAAATATATTCATCTTTGTTCTCCCACTTATCATAATAGGACTCTAGGATTGATTTTTCTCTAAGCATTGTTTTAGAACACACAAATCCATGTGGTAACATATAAAATTATGAAAATAAACAAAGAAGAATTGTGGAGAATAACACACCGTGTCTTTGAAATATTGTTCTATAATATATAAAGGGATGTATATATAACCTTGCAAATATGGTATAAAACATTGAAATATTCACTTTGAGATGAAAACTATTACCTAACAAAGATTTCAGTAAGCTATTATATGCTACATAAATGAAAATAACAAGATAAAGGACTCCATCTTTGTCTTGATATTCCACCATATCTAATAAGTTAAAATCATTCATAGTGTTGCATATATCAACATTCATTCTATAACTATGTATTTCAGGATGCTTACAAAGTGAAATATGATGTAAATTCTGAGGTAATGGACATTTCTAATCACCATGTGTAGGTGTGTACATGAAATCATCTCTTTTCTAACCTAAAGAAAGAAATGCCCATGAATATACAAGGAACCTACAGAACTCCAAATAGATTGGACCAGAAAAGAAATTCCTCCCTTCACATAATAATCAAAACACCAAATGCAATAAACAAAGAAAGAATATTAAAAGCAGCAAGAGAAAAAGGTCAAGTAACATATAAAGGGAGACCTTTCAGAATCACACTAGATTTCTTACCAGAGACTCTGAAAGCCATCAGTTCCCTATACCCAGCAAAACTCTCAATTACCATTGATGGATAAACCAAGATATTCCACGACAAAACCAAATTTACACAATATCTTTCCACAAATCCAGCCCTACATAGGATAATAGAGAGCAATATTTCAAATGTAAATGTTCAAATCCTTTACTGTTAGCTCATCACTGACAATATATCAGAGACTACATACAGGAGAGAAACTTCGTGAGAAAAGATCTTTACCTGAAAATTAGGTCTAAGAAAATATCTAGAAATTTATAGCAGGGGTGTAGGGGGTGTGGGTGGTCTGGGAGTGTGGGGGAGTAGTTTCTACTGGAAAATACGTGGCATGATTTTACCTAAGCAGAATTCTTTGCAACACTTGAGTCTCTACGGTAGAGTTTATTATAAATATCAGGAACTTGTGAAAACATTTATGTAGTGTTCAAATCTTAGAAACTATGAAGCATTTATGCTCGAGAAACTGAAAATGTGAGAATGAAGGAAAATTTTCAATTTGTTCACTCTCAAATATTACATAATGAAGAAAGTAGAGAAGCCAGAAGAATGTGTAACACTTTCTTGGAGACTGAAAGAATCCATTGCAGGGGAAATCTGATTATGATGGATAATACACCTGTCAAAATAGAGAGTGACACCAATAGCATTATGCATATTTAATTCAAATGACAAAACTCAGACAAATCAAATTTCTGAAAAGAGGATTTGACAAACTGAGCCACCAAAGTAGAATGCTCTTCATGTAAGTATTCCTACAGATACACAGATTACCGTGGGTGTCAAGTATTCATAACTGTTTCTTATGCTGGTTTCAAGTTTCAGGATAGCAACTGTCTTTGAGTCCCTTGTCCTCTGGTCACCTACTCCTTCCCCATAGTCCTGTATGTAACTGCAATGAATTTCATTGGTTGAACAAGTTGAAAAAAAAAAAAAAAGAATTCCACACTCATTCATCAATTAGGTTCTTGGCTCTGCAGTATAACTTCATGTAAATTTTTGATAGTATTTTTTCAATTCTTTATCCTTATTTTTCTTTTTAATTTTTTTATAATTTTATTTTTAAGATTTATTTACTTATTCTATGCATGTGACTACACTGTTGCTCTCTTCAGACACACCAGAAGAGGACATTGGATCCTATTACACATGGCTATGAGCCACCATGTGGTTGATGAGAATTGACCTTAGAACATCTGGAAGAGCAGCCAGGGCTCTTTACTGTTGAGCCAGCTCTCCAGTCCCCTTATTTCTTTTTTGTTTTTTGTTTTTTCTTTTTTCCTTCTTGGCGTTTTATTAAAACTTGAAAGCTGTGGCTTGCTGCCATTGATGACGACTAAGGGCTCCCAACAGCCAAACCTTCGAACACAACTCGTTAGCACCAGTCATCTTGCTGCAGCTGAAGCCTGAGGTGTCGGCCAGGAAGGATTTTCTAGTGTAACAGAGCAACTTAAGATTCTTTGGGCAACACCTGGAAACACAACACAAGGCCTTTGGCAGAAAATGTTAGCTGTAAGGCCAAAATGGTCAGGATATATGAAGAAACCATCTTGCATGAGGCAATTACAATGAACCCTAGCATGGAAAAACCCATGCCCATTACTCTGTGTCCCAGTGACCAATGATTCTGGATTTTGTGTCAGTCACTCTCTGAGCACTAAGATATTATCAGGAGGAAAGAATCAACAGGAATTGAAAGAAGCCTTGGGCCAAAACAATCCACCCCTCCTGAGTTACATCTACCCAACTTCCCTCTGATGACATGATATAGACTTATATCCTCATTCTCTGTCACATCTCTACATTCCATACAAACATATTTTCATATCCATATCAATAAAATGTCCTCTGCTTGTTAAACATCACACAGAGAAAAATTACTTAGCATAGTTATGCCCTCTGTATAATATTTGTTTATGAAGAAGTCACAAAATATATCCTCCACCTGCTAAAGCACTGACCAAGTGTCAGGAGTTTTTTCTTGCCTTGGAAGAAACACCACAACTCAGAAACCCTAGCCACAAGGAGGCATTTTACCTGTAAGGGCCAATAAGGTCTTCCTTAGCACTGAAGTTGAAGATTAGACAACAAAACACCACATTAACTGTTGAGTGCTAGCCATTTAAGATGTCCACATAAGACTTTTCCCATGAATATACATGGTTTATCACATCAACATTCCTTGTAGTATCATGCTGAAATAAACGGACATTAAACCAAGGCAGGAAGAATTATGCAGACATGGTACTAGTTTCACTGGAGAATCTTTTCTTACAAAGACACTTTGCAAGCATGCAATCTTGACCTACATCTGCTATGAAGTCCTTCATCTATGGAAAGCTGGGTGATGGCACTGAGAAGATTCAAAATATCCTTGTGATCTTTTTCTATGGATGACATACAGGCCTTTGTGGGCCCAGCTACAAATAGAAAGTTCAGTGGCAATACATGATATCATACCCTCTTGTAGATGAGTATGAAGCCACAGGCAAAATAACTCAAGTTTTGGGAGCACAGAAGTGTGATTCTACAGTCCATTCCCAAAGATACTATTATTTTTACCATTTCATTAGACAGTAACTTTTCAGTATAAGGTTGGGGCGTATTTACCAGTTCATTAAGAACAACTTGAGTTTAGGTCATTAGCATTTCATAGGTAGGTCCTAGGCTAGACTTTTGTCTAACTTGCTGATGGGCTGCCTCAAGCTTGCTTCTGAGGCCTACATTTCAACTCTGTCAGTTTATTTTGCTGACTTCATTAGTCTCGGTTGGCACCTCTGAAAGTTGAAACTTGGAAACTTGTGTCTTTTAAATCTACCATTGAGAACTCACATGTTATTCTGATGTGTTTGTTCAAATTTGTGATTTGTTTTCTGTATATTCAACATTTTAACTATTATATAATATATTTATTTTCCCTTCTAGTCCTATCTATTTGATGGTCTGTGTGCTTATATATCTAGCCAGTATATAATTTCTTTGTTGGGAGTGTTTTAGGAAGTTTTCTTCTATAGTTTTGGTGAAGATTTTATGTATACCACTCATCTGGCATTCTTTTTCCTTCTTTCATGGGGTTCCTGTGAGCATGCTGTGTCACTGTGTTGCTCAACCTCACCAAAAATGTTTAGACCAAGGAGGTTCCAGCTAATTATAGCCTGGCTTTAGTGGGTAAATCCATTATGCATATCTGGTGCATAACTCTTCTAAAGGATATTTTTTGTGTAATACATGTGTCTGTAGTGTACATTTCAACAATATACAAAAAGTAAAATTCTGTATATGGATGATGCAACCAACTACCCAAGTGTCACACTAATCAAAGCACCAAATAAACCTTGAACAAGTGAAAAATGAATGGAAACTAGAAATAAAAAAGGACAAAGATTGAAGAAATCTGGAGAATCATAAAGACTTGTGACCCTAAGAATTCCACTGGAGAATTCCTACAGCAGATTTCACTTTCACCAAAGTAGCTGGATACAAACCCAACACAAAAAGTCAGTACCAGTTCTATATGCAAATGGCAAATGGACTGAAAAAAATTATGTAAACACCTTTTACACTAGGCTCAAACAATATAAAATATATTGTAATATCTGTAACAAAGCAAATGAAAGTCTTGTATGATTAAAATTTCAAATGTGTGGAGAAAGAAACTGAAGTCGATAAAAGAAGATGGAAACATCTGCTCATAGATTGATAGGGTTAACAGTATAAATTAGCACCCTATCAAAAACATTCTACAGATTCAATGCAATCCCCACCAAAATTCCAAAAAAAAAAAAATCTTTACAAACTTTGAAATGACAATCATCAAGTTCATATGGGGAAAAAAAAGATAGCTAAAATAATCTTGCATAATAAAAGAACGTCTCCCCATTCCTAACTCCAAGTGGCACTATAGAGTTATAGTAATTAAAACCCCAGAGTATTGGCATAAAATTAGACAAGTTGATCAATGGAATAAAATTGGGAACCCAAACATAAATCCACACAATATGGACATGTTATTTTTGATCACCCAGAAATCAAAAATCACTGGAAAAAGACAGCAATTTTACAAATGGAGCTGGTCAAACAGGATGGTGGTATGTAGATGAATGGAAACAGATTCATAATTAGCACCCTGCAAAAAATCTCATTTTTGAATGAATCAAAGACCTCAATATAAAACTGGAGAAACTAAATCTGATAGAAGAGAAAGTGGGGAATAGCCTTGAATACATTTGCACAGGAGACAACTTCCTGAACAGAACATCAATAGCACAGGCATTAGGATCAACAGTTAATAAATAAGACATCATAATGCTTAAAGACCATGAAAACATGCAGAGTTCAATGAAATGATTAAAACAATTCAAGACATTTAAGTGGAATTAAGCAAAGAAATAGATTTACTGAAAAGTATCTTCAAAACTTGAAATGAAAAGCTAAGTATATCAAATAAAAACCTCAGACTTCATCCTCACTAACAGACAAGGCACTAAAGAAAGAACTTCTTATCTTAAGAAAAAGCAGCTCAGTCAAAAACAGTATTAAAATTTTTAAATCCAAACACAAACATTGAGGAAATCTGAGACACTATAAAAGGGCATAACCTATGAATATTTCGTATTAGAGGAAGGAGAAGAATCTTAGATCAAAGGCACAGGTAGTATTTTTAATAAAATCATAGAAAAAAATCCCAATCTGAAAATATGGGTGCTTATAAAATATCAAGAATTATACAGAAAAAAATTAACTTCTAGAGGGTTTTTTTCTTTTTTCTTTTTCTTCCTTTTCTTTCTTCCTTTTCTTTCTTTTTTTCTTTCTTTCTTTCTTTCTTTCTCTTTTTGAGATGTGGGCTGTTTATTGTATTTTATTTTGACAATTTGTTTGGTTTGGTCTTGGAGTTTTGATTTGGTTGTTTTGATTTTGTTTTATTTTTATTTTTGAGAGAAATAGATCATGAAATTGGATAGGTAACAAAGTAAAGAAGGTCTGAGAAAAAAATGGAGAAGAGGAAAATCATGATCAAAATATACTGTATGAAAAAATTCAAGTGGAAAAATAACTCACAAGAAAATTAAAAGAGAAAACTAAAACTATGTTTACCTTGTCTTTGGAATCTCAGTGCTCCTGCAAAGCCCATGATTCTCTAGGTCCTCATTAAATGCATAATATTTCATTCATTCAGTTGAGCAGCAACATTTCCACTCCCAAGTTCTGGGATAAGGAAAGAAGACAAAATTCTTCATATGCTTTGAATCCCCTCTCACCATTGTTCATTTTATAGGATTAAAGAAGGACCTTTTTTCTAGGCTTTCCAATTAGGGAAGATTAGGTTTTACACAGTGTGTCCACTGTAGCTTTCTAATTTCCCTAAGCCTTAAAATGAATATCTCTGTGTGCTGTATACTGCTGAACTACTAAGAATTTAATCTCCCTTCTTTCCCAAGAACTGTGGGTCAGTGCTCTGAAGGAAGCAATCAAGGAAAGAAAACACAGTATAAGCTGCTGTTAATAAATGACACCTAAACCTTCCAAAAAAAAAAAAGAAGAATTTAATTGAGATAAAAGGCCCTGGAATTTGAGTTGTATTTATTCACATTCCTCTGACGCACATCTGTGTTAACAAGTCCAAAGTCATTGTTGCCTTCTGTTCATGTATTCTCAACCAGCATAATGTCATCAATATAGTGTTCCAATGTAATAGTTTGTGGAAGAGACATGTGATTAAATTATCTTCTAACTAAGTTATAACCCAGATGAGTATATCCTTGAGGTAAAACTGTAAAGCTATACTGTTGGCCTTGCCAATGGAAAATAAATTATGTCTGGTGGACATAATGGACTGGCACTGAAAAAAAGATATTTGTTCAATCGATAGCTGAGTGCTGTGTACTAAGAGATGTGTTCATCTACTCAAGTAAGGACACCACATATGTTAAAGGAGCTGGAAGTGGAGACACTACTCAATTAAGTTTTTGATAGTCAATTGTCATTCTTCATGATCCATCTTCTGCACCAGCCAGATGGAGTTTTAAAAGGAGATATGATAGGAACCTTGACCCCTTCATTTTTTATGTCCTTAATTGCAACACTAATTTCTCTAATTCCTCCAGGTATTAAAACTGTTTTTGACTTATGTTTTTCCTCTGAGAGAGACAATTTAAAAATCATTTAGCCTTTAAAAGTCACTTAGCCTTTCAAACCGTAATAAACCTCATTCCACAGATCTTGGAACCAATATGGGAATTCTACACAGTAGTGGCTCCAGTCTAAAATCAGGCACAAAAAAAGGGTGATAACAAAGCTTTTTTAGATGTGCTAATGCTCCTTTTATTAGTCTAAGTATATCTATATAAATTATACATACTAGAACTGAAGAAATAACCACAGGATGGGAAAGGCACCCACTGTCCCTACTGTTTGTCAGACTTCAGCCAAAACTCCAATCTCCTGACTTCCATGAGCCCATACATTAAATAGAGGACCACAAAGTTTCTTGAGGTCTTCTGGAATCAGGGTCAATTCAGAACCAATATCAAATAGACCCCAGAAAGTCTGGGTGTTTCTCCAGTATTCTGTTGCCCATGTACAACTAAATAGGTCACTTTCTAGAAGAAATAGAAAAAAGGTTAAAAGTAAAAGATTCAAGTATTTCATCAATGTTCTTTCTCAGGGAAACCTGGCCCTGCACTTCATCCAAAGGCTTCTGGCTCTAAACTGGCTCAGGATTGAAATTTATCCAGGGGCCACAGTTCCTTTTGGCGTGATCTAATGGATACCTTTATTTCATTGTGAATTTTTCACTTATATAGATCAAACAAAAGTTCAGTAGTTTTCTTATCTATTTCATGCCTGGAAACCAAGATTGATTAGCCAGTATCAAAGGTCCATAGTACTCATTCACTATAGCATTCACATTGCCTATGATAACCATTTTAGGTGATGTATGATAACTATTTTAGGTGATGCAATTATAAACATTTGCTTTGTCTGTGATGCCCATTATGGTAATTACAATCACCTTGCATTTGAGATTCAATGCTGATATCTGGCCCCTGGTACTTTCAGGTCTAATAAACATGTTGCATTTAATTCACCCAAATGCACAGTAGCATCCATTCCATATACAACCACCAAACCCAGACACTATTGCATATGCCAGCAAGATTTTGGTGAAAGGAGCTTGATATGGCTATCTCTTGTGAGGTTATGCCAGTGCCTGGCAAATACAGAAGTAGATGCTCACAGTCATCTATTAGATGGAACACAGGTCCCCTAATGAAAGAGCTAGAGAAAGTACCCAAGGAGCTAAAGAGGTTTGCAACCCTATAGAAGGAACAAAAATGTGAACTAACCAGTACACCCCAGAGCTGTGTCTCTAGTTGCATATGTAGCAGAGGATGGCCTAGTCAGCCATCAATTGGAGAAGAGGCCCTTGGTCTTACAAAGATGATATGCCCCAGTACAGGGGAATGTCAGGGTCAGGTATTGGGAGTGGGTGGGTTGGGGAGCAGGGTGTGGGGAGGATATAGGAGACTTTTGGAATAGCATTTGAAATGCAAATGAAGAAAATATCTTTAAAAAATTGCCAAAAAAATTCTCATACACTACCTATCTGACACACACATAGGAGTGAATTCACACTCTTGTCTCATTTCATACTTAAATATCTAAAGGCATCTTATTTTTTAAACCTTTACTACCTATAAACACATTATTCCTAATCAAACATATGTAGCCCAACTCCATCTTGAAAAAAATATATATGATGTGAGTACAGGTTTCATAGAATAAAGGAAGCAATACTTAAAAGCAATCCCCCTGGCACAAATAGAGAACACTAGCTTAGAAGAGTCTGTAGAAAACATAAATTATTCAGTTCCAAGGACCCATGAATCTAGACTCTATGGTGAGATAGTCATCTAGCCTTAAGAGATTGACACAATCAAGGGGGAAAATTCTACTAAACAGGAAAAGATTCACTGGGACAAGGGACACTCTAGGTCTGGTGAGGTATAGCAACCCATATCTATTGAGGGGGTTTAAATCCTTCATATTTCTGGACAATATTCCTAAGTACATTAAATTCTATACTTTCTTTCATTGAAATGACAGTGACATATTAATCATCAGAAGTATTGCCCAAAATATAGCCCCTGTTCATTAAGAAGTTACAAGGAATAAACTCACCATCTGTGTACCTCAGAGCCATGAGTACATACATCACTGTTTCCCCGGAGCCCTGGCTGTAAATAGGCAATTCACCTATAAGGGCAAACAAGCTATTTCTTGATACAAAGAAGCTCCAGCATCCACATGTCCCACCCTTATGCAATAGAAAGAGTTTGGTTAATTTTCTCCTTCTCTCCATCTTTTCTTGGTCACACACAGAACTATAAGATTTATCACAATGGACAACATCTCATCTTACCATAAGACTCATTTCTGGTGTGTATAATACAATAGTGTAAAGAGGAATGTTATTTTTAAAGAGTTATAAAAGCTTTCTTACTTGAGTTTTTCTTTTAAATATAGCATATGAGATCTGTCGTATTATATATTTTAATAATTTACTTTCTCAGCTCAGTATTAGCATCCCACGTGTCAGGCTCCATGAGCTCTTTACAAGTGTGTAGACTTCTAGATACCCTCTTTTGATTTTTATTTCCAATAATTTACCTAATTAATTAACAAGGTAATTTGCTATCAAATAACAAATACTACAGTCCCCTCTAGTAAAATGTAATTATACTACAAGTGCTTTATCAAGGACTCTGACTGATGGAGCAGGTGAGGGAGCCATCTTGTGTCCCGGGTCCCTTGGTGAACAGTCTGCAAGTGAGCACACAGACCACAGAGGCAACATATCCTCTGGGACAGGCCCTGTTTCAGCCATTCATCTTCAGACAGGAGGCAGGTCTAAACATCAGAACTCTGTGCACCTTCCCTGAAAGAGGAGAGCGTGCCAGCAGAGAGTACTTTGAACACTGAGACTCAGGAGAGAGCTGGATTCCGAGGACCACTGTCAGAGGCTAACAGAATCACAGGAGGAATAAACTCCAGCCAGAGACAACTATAAAAAATAATGCCAGAGATTACCAGATGGTGAAAGGGAAATGTAAGAATCTGACCAACAGAAACAAAGACTGCTCACCATCATCAGAACCCAGCACTCCCACCTCAGCCAGTCCTGGATGTCCCAAAACACCTGAAAAGCAAGATTCGGATTTAAAATCACATCTCATAATGATGGTAGAGGACTTTAAGAAGGGCATTAATAATCCGCTTAAAGAAATACAGGAGGACACTGCTAAACAGGGAGAAGTCCTTAAAGAGAAAACAAAACAAAAAAAAATTCACTCAAGGAATTACAGGAAAATACAACCAAACAAGCAATGGAATTGAACAAAACCATGCAAGACCTAAAAAGGGAAGTAGAAACAATAAAGAAAACCCAAAGTGAGACAACGCTGGAGATAGAAACCCTAGGAAAGCAATCTGGAACCATAGATGCAAGCATCAGCAACAGAATACAAGAGATGGAAGAGAGAATCTCAGGTGCAGAAGATTCCATAGAGAACATGGGCACAAAAATAAAAAAAAATGCAAAATGCAAAAAGATCCTAACTCAAAACATTCAGGAAATCCAGGACACAAAGAGAAGACCAAATCTACAGATAATAGGAGTAGATGAGAATGAAGATTTTCAACTTAAAGGGCCAGCAAATATCTTCAACAAAATTATAGGAAAAAACAAAAAACAAAAAAACTTCCCAAACCTAAAAATAGAGATGCCCATGAACATACAAGAAGCCTACAGAACTCCAAATAGACTGGACCAGAAAAGAAATTCCTACCAACACATAATAATCAGAACAACAAACACAGTAAATAAAGATGGAATATTAAAAGCAGTAAGGAAAAAATGGTCAAGTAACATATAAAGGTAGGCCTATTAGAATTACACCAGACTTCTCACCAGAGACTCTGAAAGCCAGAAGATCCTGGACAGTCGTTATACAGACGCTAAGAGAACACAAATGCCAGTCCTGGCTACTATACCCAGCAAAACTCAATTAACATAGATGGAGAAATCAAATTATTCCATGACAAAATCAAATTCACCGAATATCTTTCCACGAATCCAGCCCTTCAAAGAATAATAAAGGGAAAACAACAACAAAGGGACAAAAATTATGCCCTAGAAAAAGCAAGAAAATAATACTTCAACAAACCTAAAAGAACACAGCCACAAGAACAGAATCCCAATGTTAACAACAAAAATAATAGGAAGCAACAATTACTTTTCCTTAATATCTCTTAATTTCAATGGCCTCAACTCCCCAATAAAAAGACATAGACTAACAGACTGGCTACACAAACAGAATCCAACATTATGCTGCTTACAGGAAACCCACCTCAGGGAAAAATACAGACACTGCCTCAGAGTGACAGGCTGGAAAACAGATTTCCAAGCAAATGGTCTGAAGAAACAAGCTGGAGTATGTCATTCTAATACTGAACAAAACTGACTTCCAACCCAAAGTTATCAAAAAAGACAAGGAGGGGCACTTAATTCTCATCAAAGGTAAAATCTTCCAAGAGGAACTCTCAATTCTGAATATCTATGCTCCAAATACAAGGGCAGCCACATTCATTAAAGAAACTTCAGTAAAGCTCAAAGCACACATTGTACCTCACACAATAATAATGGGCGACGTCAACACCCCACTCTCATCAATGTACAGATCCTGAAACAGAAACTAAACAGAGACACATGGACACTACCAGAAGTTATGAAACAAATGGATTTAAGAGATATCAACAGAACATTTTATCCTTAAACAAAAGGATATACCTTCTTTTCAAAACCTCATGGTAACTCCTCCAAAATTGACCATATAATCTGTCAAAAAACAGGCCTCAACAGATACAAAAATATTGAAATTATATCATGCATCCTATCAGATCACCTAGGACTAAGGCTGATCTTCAATAACAGCATAAATAATAGAAAGCCAACATTCATGTGGAAACTGTACAACACTTTACTCAATGATTCCTTGGTCAAGGATGAAATAAAGAAATTAAAGACTTTTTAGAGTTAAATGAAAACAAAGCCACAACATACCCAAATTTATGGAACACAATGAAGGCAGTCCTAAGATGAAAACTCATAGCCCCGAGTGCCTTCAAAAAGAAACTAGAGAGAGCATACAGTAAGAGACTGGCAGCACAATTAGAACCTCTAGAACTAAATGAAGCAAATTCACCCAAAAGAAGTAGACAGCAGGAAATAATCAAACTTAGGGCTGAAATCAACCAAGTGGAAACAAAAAGAACTATTCAAAGAATCAACCAAGCCAGGATCTGGTTCTTTGAGAAAATCAACAAGATAGATAAACACTTAGCCAGACTAACTAGAGGGCACAGGGACAGTATCCTAATTAACAAAATCAGAAATGAAAAAGAAGACATAACAGCAGAACCTGAGAAAATCCAAATGATTATCAGATCCTACTAAAAAAGGTTATACTTAACTAAACTGGAAAACCCAAATGAAATGGACAATTTCCTAGACAGATACCAGGTACCAAAGTTCAATCAGGATCAGATTAACGATCTAAACAGTCTCACTTCCCCTAAAGAAATAGAAGCAGCCATTAATAGTCTCCTAACCCCCCCCAAAAAAAATCCCCAGAACAAATGGGTTTAGTGTAGAGTTCTATTTGACCTTCTAAGAAGACCTAATTTCAAATCTCCTCAAACTATTCCAGAAAATAGAAACAGAAGGTACTCTTCCCAATTCATCCTATGAAGCCCCGGTTACTCTGATAACTAAACCACACAAAGATCCAACAAAGAAAGAGAACTTCAGACCAATTTCCCTTATTAATATTGATGCAAAAATACTCAATAAAATTCTCACAAAACGAATTCAAGAGCACATCAAAATGATCATCGATCATGAACAAGTAGGCTTCAACCCAGGGACGCAGGGATGGTTTAATATACAGAAATCCATCAACATAATCCACTGTATAGACAAACTCAAAGACCAAAACTACATGATGATCTCCTTGGATGCTGAGAAAGCATTTGACAAAATCCAACACCCCTTCATAATAAAATCATGGAAAGATCAGGAATTCAAGGTCCATACCTAAACATAATGAAAGTAATATACAGCAAACCAGTAGCCAACATCAAACTAAATGGAGAGACACTCAGTAATCTGACTAAAATCAGAAACTAGACAAGGCTACCCACTCTCTCCCTACCTATGCAACATAGTACTTGAAGTCCTAGCCTGAGCAATTTGATAACAAAAGGAGATAAAGGGGATACAAATTGGAAAGGAAGAAGTCAAAAAGGTCACGATTTGCAAATCATATGATAGTATATATAAGTGACCCCAAAAATTCCAACAGAGAATTCCTAAACCTGATAAGCAGCTTCAGCGCAGTAGCTGGATGTTAAATTAACTCAAACAAATCAGGGGCCTTTCTCTACACAAAGGATAAACAGGCTGAGAAAGAAATTAGGGAAGATGGAAAGATCTCCCATGCTCATGGATTGGCAGGATTAACGTAGTCAAAATGGCAATCCTGAGTAAAGCTATCTACAGATTCAATGCAATTCCCATCAAAATTCCAAGTCAGTTCTTCACTGAGTTAGAAAGGGCAATTTAGGCTTTGCCTGAACATCTGTGGGAGACATCTTGGATCCCGGACTCCACAGAGACTACTCTGCACAGGTGAGAGTGTGTGCTACAGAAGCTAACAGCTTCTGGGACAGGCGGGGGCCACCGAGCTTCTGAGGCAGCCACCTTTTCAGGCTCCAGACATCCGGGCACCTTCCCTGTCAGAAGATAGGTGTCTACCCAGCCCAGGAGGGCTTTGCCTAAGCATCTGCGGGAGACATCTTGGATCCCGACTCCACCAAGACTACTCTGCACAGGTGAGAGTGAGGACTACAGAAGCTAACAGCTTCTGGGACATGTCCTGTTTCGGGCATTCATCTTCTGCCAGGAGGCAAGTCTGAATGCCAGATATCCATGCACCTTCCCTGAAAGAGGAGAGCCTGCCTGCAGAGAGTGCTCTGACCACTGAAACTAAGGAGAGAGCTAGTCTCCCCAGTCTGCTGGTAGAGAATAACAGAATCATGAAAGGAACAAGCTCTAACCAGAGACAACTATAACAACTGATTCCAGAGTTTACCAGATGGCGAAAGGCAGACATAAGAATCTTACTGACAAAAACCAAGACCACTCACCAACATCAGAACCCAGTACTCCCACATCAGCCAGTCCAGGGCACCCCAACAAACCCAAAAACCTAGACCCGGATTTAAAGGCATATCTCATGATGATGGTAGAAGACATCAAGAAGGTCTTTAATAACTCACTTAAAGAAATACAGGAGAACACTGCTAAAGAGTTGCAAGTCCTTATAGAAAAACAGGAAAACACATCCAAACAGATGATGGAAATGAACAAAACCATACTAGACCTAAAAAGGGAAGTAGACACAGTAAAGAAAACCCAAAGTGAGGCAACGCTGGAGATAGAAACCTTAGGAAAGAAATCTGGAACCATAGATGTGAGCATCAGCAACACAATACAAGAGATGGAAGATAGAATCTCAGACACAAAAGATTCCATAGAGAACATCGGCACAACATTCAAAGAAAATACAAAATGCAAAAAGATACTACCTCAAAACATCCAGAAATCCAGGACACAATAAGAAGACCAAACCTATGGATAATAGGAGTAGATGAGAATGAAGATTTTCAACTCAAAGGGCCGGCAAAGATCTTCAGCAAAATTATAGAAGAAAACTTCCCAAACCTGAAGAAAGACATGCCCATGAACATTCAAGAAGCCTACAGAACTCCAAATAGACTGGACCAGAAAAGAAATTCCTCCCGACACATAATAATCAGAACAACAAATGCACTAAATAAAGATAGAATATTAAAAGCAGTAAGGGAAAACGGCCAAGTAATATATAAAGGCAAGCCTATAAGAATTACACCAGATTTTTCACCAGAGACTATGAAAGCCAGAAGATCCTGGACAGATATTATGCAGACACTAAGAGAACACAAATGCCAGCTCAGGCTAAAATGCCCAGCCAAACTTCCAATTACTATAGATGGAAAAACCAAAGTATTCCACGACTGAACCAAATTCACACATTATCTTTCCTCGAATCCAGCTCTTCAAAGCATAACAGAAAAAAAAAAAAAAACCGAATACAAGGACAGAAACCACATCCTAGAAAAAACAAGAAAGTAATCCTTAAACTAACCTAAAAGAAGACAGCCACAAGAACAGAATGCCAACTTTAACAACAAAAATAATAGGAAGCAACAATTACTTTTCCTTAATATCTCTTAATATCAATGGACTCAACTCCCCAATAAAAAAACATAGACTAAAAGACTGGCTACACAAACAGGACCCAACATTTTGCTCCTTACAGGAAACCCATCTTAGAGAAAAAGACAGACACTACCTCAGAATGAAAGACTGGAAAACAATTTTCCATGCAAATGGTCTGAAGAAACAAGCTGGAGTAGCCTTTCTAATATCTACTAAAATCGACTTGCAAACCAAAATCATCAAAAAAGACAAGGACGGGCACTTCATACTCATCAAAGGTAAAATCTTCCAAGAGGAACTCTCAATTCTGAATATCTATGCTCCAAATACAAGGGCAGCCACATTCATTAAAGACACTTTAGTAAAGCTCAAAGCACACATTGCACCTCACACAATAATAGTGGGAGACTTCAACACACCACTTTCATCAATGGACAGATCGTGGAAACAGAAACTAAACAGGGACACAGTGAAACTAACAGAAGTTATGAAACAAATGGATCTAACAGATATCTACAGTACATTTTATCCTAAAACAAAAGGATATACCTTATTCTCAGCACCTCATGGTACCTTCTCCCAAACTGACCACATAATTGGTCAAAAAACAAGCCTCTACAGATACAAAAATATTGAAATTGTCCCATGCATCCTATCATATCACCATGGACTAAGGCTGATCTTCAATAACAAAATAAATAATAGAAAGCCAACATTCACGTGGAAATTGAACAACACTCTTCTCAATGATACCTTGGTCAAGGAAGGAATAAAGAAAGAAGTTAAGGACTTTTTAGAGTTTAATGAAAATGAAGCCACAACATATCCAAACTTATTGGACACAATGAAAGCACTTCTAAGAGGAAAACTCATAGCTGTGAGTGCCCCCACAAAGAAACTAGAGAGAGCACACATTAGAAGATTGACAACACACCTAAAAGCTCTAGAACAAAAAGAAGCAAATTCACCTGAGAGTAGTAGATGGCAGGAAGTAATCAAGCTCAGGGGCAAAATCAAGCAAGTGGAAACAAGAAGAACTATTCAAAGAATCAACCAAACAAGGAACTGGTTCTTTGAGAAAATCAACAAGATAAATACTTAGCCAGACTCACTAGAGGGCACAGATAAAGCATCCAAATTAACAAAATCAGGAATGAAATGGGAGACATAACAACAGATCCTGAAGAAATCCAAAACACCATCAGATCCTTCTACAAATGGTTATACTCAACAAAACTGGAGAACCTGGATGAAATGGACAAGTTTCTAGACAGATACCAGGTACCAAAGTTAAATCAAGATCAGGTTAATAATCTAAACAGTCCTATATTCCCTAAAGAAATAGAAGCAGTCATTAACATTTTCCCAAACAAAAAAATTCCAGTACCAGATGGGTTTAGTGCAGATTTCTATTAGACTTTCAAAGAAGATCTAATCCCAGCTCTTCACAAACTATTCCACGTAATAGAAGCAGAAGGTACTCTATTCAACTCATTCTATGAAGCCACAATTACTCTGATACCTAAACCACAAAAAGACCCAACAAATATAGAGAACTTCAGACCAATTTCCCTTATGAATATCGATGCAAAAATCCTCGACAAAGTTCTCGCTAACCAAATCCAAGGACACAATCATCAATCCTGACCAAGTAGGTTTCGTCCCAGGGATGCAGGGATGGTTCAATATATGGAAATCCATCAACGTAATCCAGTATATAAACAAATTCAAAGACAAAAATCACATGATCATCTCAATAGATGCAGAGAAAGCATTTGACAAAATCCAACACCCATTCATGATAAAAGGCTTGGAAAGATCAGGAATTTGAGGCCCATAACTAAACATGATAAAAGCAATCTACAGCAAACCAGTAGCCAACATCAGGGTAATTGGTGAGAAGTTGGAAGCAATCCCACTAAAATCAGGGACTAGACAAGGCTGCCCACTCTCTCCCTACCTATTCAACATTGTACTTGAAGTCCTAGACAGAGCAATTTGACAACAAAAGGAGATCAAGGGGATACAATTTGAAAAGGAAGAAGTCAAAATATCACTTTTTGCAGATGCCATGATAGTATAAGTGACCCTAAAAATTCCACCACAGAACTCCTAAGCCTGATAAACAGCTTCAATGAAGTAGCTGGATATAAAATTAACTCAAAAAAGTAAATGACCTTTCTTTACACAAAGGATAATCAGGCTGAGAAAGAAATTAGGGAAACGACACCCTTCTCAATAGTCACAAAGAATATAAAATACCTTGGTGTTATTGAACTAACGAAGTGAAAGATCTTTATGATAAGAACATCAAGCCTCTGAAGAAAAAATTAAAGAAGATCTCTGAAGAAGGAAAGATCTCCCATGCTCATGGATTGGCAGGATCAATACAATGAAAATGGCTATTCTGCCAAAAGCAATCTACAGATTCAATGGAATCCCCATCAAAATTCCAACTCAATTCTTCACCGAATTAGAAAGGGCAATCTGTAAATTCATCTGGAATAATAAAAAACCTAGGACAGCAAAAAATCTTCTCAATGATAAAAGAAACTCTGTTGGAATCACCAAGCCTGACCTAAAGCTGTACTACAGAGCAATTGTGATAAAAACTGCATGGTACTGGTAAATCGACAGACAAGTAGACCAATGGAATAGAATTGAAGACCCAGAAATGAAACCACACACCTATGGTCACTTGATCTTTGACAAGGGTGCAAAAATCATCCAGTGAAAAAAAGACAGCACTTTCAACAAATAGTGCTGGCACAGCTGGCTGTTATCATGTAGAAGAATGAGAATTGATCCATTACTATCTCCTTGTACTAAGGTCAAATCTAAGTGGATCAAGGAACTCCACATAAAACCAGAGACAGTAAAACATATAGAGGAGTAAGTAGGGAAAAGCCTGTATTGGTACAGGGGAAATATTCCTGAATAGAACAGCAATGGCTTGTGCTGTAAGATCGAGAATCGACAAATGGGACCTCACAAAATTGCAAAGCTTCTGCAAGGCAAAAGACACCGTCAATAAGACAAAAAGGCCACCAACAGATTGGGAAAGGATCTTTATCTATCCTAAATCAGATAGGGGACTAATATCCAATATATATAAAGAACTCATGAAAGTGGACTCCACAAAATCAAATAACCCCATTAAAAATGGGGCTCAGAGCTAAACAAAGAATTCTCACCTGAGGGATACTGAATGGCTGAGAAGCACCTGGAAAAATGTTCAACATCTTTAATCATCAGGAAAATGTAAATCAAAACAACCCTGAGATTCCACCTCACACCAGTCAGAATGGCTAAGATCAAAAATTCAGTTGACAATGAACTAACTAGTATCCCGGAGCTCTTGACTCTAGCTGCATATGAATCAAGAGATGGCCTAGTTGGCCATTACTGGAAAGAGAGGCCCATTGGACTTGCAAACTTTATATACCCCAGTACAGGGGAACGCCAGGGCCAAAAAGTGGGGGTGGGTGGGTGGGAGGGTATGGGGGACTTTTGGGATAGCATTGGAAATGTAAATGAGGAAAATACCTATTAAAAATAAATAAATAAATAAATAAATAAATAAATAAATAAATAAATAAATAAATTTCAGTTGACAGCAGATGCTGGCGAGGATGTGGAGTAAGAGGAACACTCCTCCATTGTTGGTGGGATTGCAAGCTTGTACAGCCACTCTGGAAATCAGTCTGGCAGTTCCTCGGAAAATTGGACATAGTGCTACTGGAGGATCATGCAATACCTCTCCTGGGCATATATCCAGAAGATGTTCCAACTGGTAGTAAGGACACATGCTCCACTATGTTCATAGCAGCCTTATTTATAATACCCAGAAGCTGGAAAGAACCCAGATGCCCCTCAACAGGGGAATGGATACAGAAAATGTGGTACATTTACACAATGGAGTACTACTCAGCTATTAAAAAAATGAATTTATGAAATTCCTAGGCAAATGGATGGACCTGGAGAGCATCATCCTGAGTGAGGTAACCCAATCACAAAAGAACTCACACAATATGTACTCACTGATAAGTAGATATTAGTCCAGAAACTTAGAATACTCAAGATATAAGATACAATTTGCGAAACACATGACACTCAAGAAGAAAGAAGACCAAAGTGAGGACACTTTGCCCCTTCTTCCAATTGGGAATAAAACAACCATGGAAGGAGTTACAGAGACACAGTTTGGAGCTGAGACGAAAGGATGGACCATCTAGAGACTGACATATCCAGGGATCCATTCCATAATCAGCCTCCAAACTATGACACCATTGCATACACAATTGCAGGATTTTGCTGAAAGGACCCAGATATAGCTGTCTCTTGTGAGACTATGCTGGGGCCTAGCAAACACAGAAGTGGATGCTCACAGTCAGCTAATGGATGGATCACAGAGCCTCCAATGGAGGAGCTAGAGAAAGTAACCAAGGAGCTAAAGGGATCTGCAACCCTATAGGTGGAACAACAATATGAACTACCCAGTACCCCCCAGATCTTGTGTTTCTAGCTGCATATGTATCAGAAGATGGCCTAGTTGGTCATCAGTGAAAAGAGAGGCCCGTTGGTCATGCAAACTTTATCTGCCTCAGTACAGGGAAACACCAGGGCCAAGAAGTGGGAGTGGGTGGGATGGGGTGAGAGATCGGTTGGAGACTTTTGGAATAGCATTGGAAATGTAAATGAAGTAAATACCTAATTAAAAAAAGAAAGGGCAATTTGCAAATTCATCTGAAATAACAAAACACCTAGGATAGCACAAACTATTTTCAACAATAAAAGAACCTCTGGTGAAATCACCACGCCTGACCTCAATCTGTAATACTGAGCAATTGTGATAAAAACTGCATGGTACTGGTACAGCAGCAGACAGGTATATCAATGGAAGAGAATCGAAGACTGAGAGATGAACCCACACCCCTATGGTCACTTAATCTTTTGCAAGGGAGGTAAAACCATCCAGTGGAAAACAGACAGCGTTTTCAACAAATGGTACTGGCAAAACTTGTGGTTATCATGTAGAAAAATGTGAGTTGATCCATTCTTCTCTCCTTGTACAAAGCTCAAGTCTAAGTGGATCAAAGAATTCCACAAAAACCAGAGAAACTGAAATTTATAGAGGAGAAAGTGGGGGAAAGCCTCAAAGATATGGGCACAGGGGAAATATTCCTAAAAAGAGCAGCAATGGCTTGTGCTATAAGATCAAAGATTGCCAAATGGCACCACATAAAATTGCAAAGCTTCTGTAATGCAAAAGATACTGTCAATAAGACCAAAAGGCCAGCAGCAGAGTGGCAAAGGATTTTTACCAAACCTAAACCCGATCAGGGACTAAGATCTAATATAAACAAAGAGCTCAAGATGCTGGACTCCAGAAACTTAAATAACCCCATTAAAAATGGGGTACAGAGCTAAACAAAGAATTCTCAACTGAGGAATACTGAATGGCTGAGAAGTACCTGAAAAATGTTCAACATCCTTAATCATCAGGGAAATGCAAATCAAAACAGCCCTCAGATTCCACCTCACACCAGTCAGAATGACTAAGATAAAAAAATTCAGTGACAGCAGATGCTGGCGATGATGTGGAGGAAGAGGAACACTCCTCCATTGCTGGTAGTATTGCAAACTTGTACAACCATTCAGAGTCTGGCAGTTCCTCAGAAAATTGGACATAGTACTACTGGATGATCCAACAAAACCTCTCCTGGGCATATACCCAGAAGGTCTTCCAACTGGTAACTTGGACACATACTTCACTATGTTCATAGCAGCCTTATTTAGAGTAGCCAGAAGCTGGAAAGAACCCAGACGTCCATCAACAGAGGAATGGATATGGAAAATGTGATACATTTACACAATGGAGTACTACTCAGCAATTAAAAACAATGATTTTATGAAATTCTTGGGCAAATGGATGGATCTGAAGGATATCATCCTGAGTGAGGTAACCCAATCACAAAAGAAGTCACTTGATATTCACTCACTGATAAGTGGATATTAGCCCAGAAATTTAGAATACCCAAAATACAGTTTGCAAAATACAAGAAAATTAAGAAGAAGAAAGACCAACATGTGGATACTTCATTCCTCCTTAGAATAGGGTACAAAATACCCATGGAAGGAATTACAGAGACAAATTTTGGAGCTGAGACTAAAGGATGGACCACCCAAAGACTATGCCACCCAGGGATCCATCCCTTAATTAGCCACCAAACGCAGACACTATTGCATATGCCAGCAAGATTTTGCTGAAAGGATATAGCTGTCCCTTGTGAGGATATTACAGTGCCTGGCAAATACAGAAGTGGATGCTCATTGTCTTCTATTGGGTGGAACACAGGGCCCCCAATCGAGGAGCTAGAGAAAGTTCCCAAGGAGTTTAAGGGGTCTGCAACACTATAGGTAGAACAATATGAGCTTAACAGTACCCCCATAGGTTGTGTCTCTAGCTGCATATGTAGGAGAAGATGGCCTAGTTGTCCATCATTGGGAAGAGAGGCCCTTTGGTCTTGCAAACTTTATATGCCCCAGTACAGGGGAACACCAGGGCCAAGAAGTGGGAGTGGGTAGGTAGGGGAGCAGGGCGGGGACAGGTTATAGGGGATATCCTTTGAAACTTAAATGAAGAAAATATCTAATAAAAATTGGAAAAAAAAGAGAAATGTTTGGCATAGTTACTCATGAGGGAAATGCAATTGAAAACGACCATGAGATTGCTTCTTGGACCCATCAGAGTAGCTAAGATCAAAGACTCAAACCACAGGACACACTGGCTATGATTTAGAGCAAGGGGAACACTCCTTCACTAGAGTGGGAGTAAAAACTGACACAAGCACTGTAAAAATAAGTCCTGCAGTTTCTGAGAACATGGGACTAGTTCGACATAAAGACCCAGCTATGCACTGCTGATAATATACCTAAAATGTTTTTCCACTATACCACATAGACACGTAATCCACTATGCTCATAACAGCTTCATTCATGATAGCCAGATGCTGTTCAGAGTATTTTATAAATTATTGGGAAACTATAGGTAGAAAAGTATCTGGTATATTGTTGTTACTCTCTTAGCTTTTGTGTATGTGAGAAGCAATGATGGAGGGATATGGGTATTGTTTCAAGGAAAAAAATAAAAAATGTCCTTACATATATTTGGGCATTTTGACTCCATAATTGGAAAAAAAACTTATGTTAAAATAAATTTTGCTTAATTTAGAAACAGTTCTTTGTAACTAAAAATAGTGTAGTGCATGTAGGATACAACTTTGCCACATGCAAGTCCTGGTAAGAACTGGGAATCAGAAAGGAGGCCCAGCAGGCAGACCATCGGGCACCTCAGATATTAACCTAGTCAAAAATGTAAATATAAACTTCTAATGAGCTAAACTCAAGGTTGTGTTGATATGCTAGTGAAACAGTACATAGCTGAAATTTCTGATAGTGTGAAGTTAATGCCTAATTAAATGGTAAGAAATATTGGAACTGTAGGAAGGTTTTGGCAGATCACACTGCCATGTTCCAAAGACATGAACATCTTATTGTTGATAACAATATGGAAAAGGACTAAAGACTATTTGCATTGCACCATCCCAAGTGACAATTAAATTTCATCACTGTTAGTAGGCCAAGATTTTGCCATTTGTCAGGCAAAGCTATTGGCCTAATGTAAGGACCTCCTGGACGTTCACTACTGCCATCCTCATGAGCTTCCACAAATGAAGTACTTAATATAAAACACGGGTGGAGCCTGCAAGCTTCCAAAGTGCCATCACTTGAGAAAATTTCCCAGTAGAACCCTAAAGTAATATTTCTGCACAACAGAGCAATCATACTAGTTTATAATTATGCACTGTAAGGAATGATTGTGGAAATGAATGGAATACATATGAAAGACAAATCTTGTGTGGATAAACAAATTGCCTAGCTCCCGATAGCCTAGCAGTCTGCACTCAACAATAAGGGTGGGGTCCGTTTGTTTCCTCAGCCTTAATGCCAAAAACCAGCCAGTTTGCCCTTAAAACAGAAATGTCTAGGTGTGTGAGGGATTAAAAGCAACAGTGAAGCATCTAAGGCTTCAGGTGTCCCTGAAGGCAGTATATGGTTTTAGAATATGGAGGATGTTCCTAATGTCTTATTCATGAACAAATATTATATTGAGGGTATACTTTAGTTTTATAATTTTTCACCTTTCTTTTTAAACCAGTCAAATGCCATTTCAATAAGGAAGTTATAGAAGTAAAAGAGTTTAATGAAGGTAGAGACATGACAGAGAAAGAGGATATAGGTCTTCATGTATTTCAGAGTGCAGGTATGTAGTAGTGACGCAGGAAAAGTGGACTGTTTTGGCCTGAGGCTTATATTCCTGTTGACTAGCTCTTTCCTGCTGATTGTATCTCTCAGTGCTCAAAGAGAACCTGACCCAAGATCCAGAATCATTTGCCGCTGGGACACAGAATGGTGGAATTTCTTCAGTAGAACTTCCAAGCTAAATTTCATTATAAATGCCGGATACAAAACCACTCAAGTATCTAACTCTATTTCAAATATTTGTCCCCCAAACACACCTATTCTGCCACAGGAAGGTCTTAGTGATATAAGATAGAGATTGAAGAATGGGTTTGTACACTGGGGTGAGAGCAGTGCAGACCAGAGTTGAATCTAGGGGTCAGCAAATCCACTCAGACTAAAGAGTTAACTCGATTTTTGTTTGGCCACATTGATGATGTATGAGCTTTACTATGAAGAACATCTGGTGATGAAGACAATGAAGCTCCTGTCATTATTTCATACTCAGAGACCTCACTTTCATTCACGGGTTTCTTTAAAAGTTAGGGTGTTAATAAAACTTGGCTGGTCTACCTGATTTTTCAAAAGTGTACCAAGGTTGTTCTATCTGCAGACTTTGAGAAAACATAGATTTATTTATTGAAGTTTCTCGTCCAATCCTTCATACAAATGAGAGACAGAATGAATACTTGTGGATATGAGCCTACTTAAGTCACACTTTCCAGAATAAACAGAGTGATACTCTAGAACCTCGTGTACTGAGTAATCAATTGTACTGTAGGTTAATAGAGACTGGTGTGTCTCAGATGTGGAGAGAAAAATGAAAGCTATCTTTCTTCCTAGTATTTCCAGGTTCAAGATCACATATGAGAAAAATTTATACTGATGAACTGAGAAACTTTACTAAAGAAATTATAGGAAGCAGTACTGGAGAACCAAATACCCAATCACCATGTAAGTAGAAAGTACTTAAGAGGTAGCCAACATTATAGTGTTTATTTTGGGGGGCTTTATACAAAATCTCAAGAGAAAAGCAGAAGAAACCTAGGTTATATATTGAGTAGTGATTTTTGGCAAGGATTATCCATTTTACTAATGTGTCACTAAGGCAAGAATGTTGGGAGCCACTTTTGGTTAGTGTCAGCTCAGTAGGAGTCTTTGGAACCTACTCTTGTAGAACACATGCTTCATAAAGTGAGAGTTCATGCATTCACAGTCTTTGCATACTTCCTGTTTTCTGTTCTTCCCATTAACCTCCTCTTGAATCTCAGTTGAGTCCTGATATCATTGAGTTGTCTGCCCTTTTTTCAAGGAAGTACTGGATTGAATCCTTACATTGAAGACTCCATTTTTACATTTAAAAATATTCTTTGCTAGATAGGGGAATTTCAATCAGGTTTGTGTGGACCTGTAACACAGAAAAGACGCTGTTCATTTTATAAATAATCAGCATGTTTTCCTTATGTCTGTATTCAGAGATACCATTAGAGCTCTGAAGGGAAATAGTGGCTGCAACTTATGAAGAGAAAGTGATTTTTGAACATTGTCTTCACAAGGAGAATCTATTCTAAGGATCAGTCCCCTGATATGTTTAGGTGGAATGGAGGAGCAGGAAAGGCAAAGAAAAAAAAAACAGGTCTCTGTGTGTCCAAGATTGTATAGTGTCTCATTAAATACAAGTCTGTATCTCTTTACAAAAATTTGCATCTGGCACATTCTACACACCTAGTCATCATTTCCACTTACTTGTCAAGTGTAGAATATACTCCCAGACATAACCCCGGCTACATCTCTTTTTAGTTGACATATTGTGATTTTGTAGCAGGTGGCATATTCTTATCTAGGTGCAAGGTCAGTGCTTTTTTTTTAAAATATTTTTTATTAGGTATTTTCCTCATTTACATTTCCAATGCTATCCCAAAAGTCCCCCATATTTTAACACTTCCTAATGCTGCCACTTTTAGAAAAAAAATTCCTCAATTTGCAGTAAAACCTCAAAACTAAATCATTTCATTGCTCTTTAATAATTGTAATTTTCCTACTGCTATGAGTTATCCTGTTAATATCTAATATGCAGGATATATGATATGTGAAGCACAGAATGAGAACCAATCTATGAGGAAAATTGCTTTATAAAATCAGTTATTTGACCTCCACTTGTAGTTCTGTCTACCTAGGGAGAAGAAATACATGGGGGGCTGTGAATATTGTGTCAAGTAAGACATAAAATTTTTACTAACACATATTTTGGCATTCTGGTGGTATAATTATAAAGAACTTAAGTTAAAAGGTATTTTGGTTAATTTAGAAGCTATTCTATGTAACTAAAATAGTGTGGTGCATGTAGAAGAGAAGTTTGCATCCAGTAAGTCCTGGTAATTACTGGGAATCAGAAAAGAGCCCCCAACAGGCAGGCCTTAGGGCACCTCAGATATGAACTTAGCCAAGAATCTATGTATTAAGTTCTAATGAGATAAACCCAAGGTTGTGTTGATATGCTAGTTAATCAGCCTCTAGCTTCAAGTTCTGATAGTGCAAAGTTAATGCCTACTTAAATGGTAAGAACTATTGAAACTATAGGAAGGGTTTCTAGGATCATATTGCCATATCCACAAGATATGAACATTGTAGCTTCTGTGTTGATATCTGTCTGCAAGAGGACTTAAGACTCTCTTCACTGCCCCATCCTGAGCGACAATTAGACTTACAGCACTGTTAGTGGGACAAGATAGGGCAACTTGCCAGTCAAATCTATAGGCCTAATGTCACAAGCAGCTCCTAGACCTCCATTACTACCATTCTGACAATCTGCCACAAATGAAGTACTTCATAAAAAGAATTGGTCAAGCCTGCAAGTTTCCAAATGACCATTGCTGGAGAAAAATTTCCAATGGAACACTACAGCAATATTTCTGCACAATAGAACTTCTCTACTAGTTGATATTTCTCCATAACATTTTTTGGTTTGTTTTTTTTTCTTTGTTTTGTTTTGTTTTTGTTTTTTGTTTTTTCCCTGAGACAGGGTTTCTCTGTATAGCCCTGGCTGTCCAGGAACTCACTTTGTAGACCAGGCTGGCCTTGAACTCAGAAATCTGCCTGCCACTGCCTCTCAAGTGCTGGGATTAAAGGCGTGCACCACCACCACCTGGCTTCTTCATAACATTTATATTAGTGTGGAATCATAAGAAATGTTTTTGTGAATGAATGAAATATGTTTGAAAGACAAATCTTAAGTGGACATACAAATTGCCTAGCTCCCTACAGCCTAGCACTCTACAGTCCACTATAAGAGCGGGTCAGGTTTGTTCCTCAGCTTTGGTGCCAATATATAGCCTTTTTGTCCTTAAAACAGAAAGGTACACATGTGTGAGGGATTTAGCAGCAGTGAAGCATCCAAGGCTTCTGGTGTCCATGAGGGCAGCATATGGTTTTAGAATTGTTGGATGTTCCTTGTGTCTTATTCATAAACAAATATTATATTGAGGGTATATTTCTGTTTTGTAATTTTTTTCTTTCTTTTTAAACCAGTCAAATGTTATTTCAATAAGGAAGTTATAGAAGTAAAAGAGTTTAATGAAGGTAGAGACATGACAGAGAAAGAGGATACAGGTCTTCATGTATTTCAGAGTGCAGGTATGTAGTAGTGACGCAGGAAAGGTGGACTGTTTTGGCCCAAGGCTTCTATTCCCATCGACTAGCTCTTTCCTGCTGATTGTATCTCTTAGTGCTCAAAGAGAACCTGACCCAAGCTTCTGAATCATTTGCCACTGGGACACAGAATGGTGGAATTCCATCTATAGATCTTTCGAAGCTAGAGTTCATTATAAATGCCTGTGCGAAACCACTCAAGTATCTGACTGTATTCCATATATTTTGCCCCCCAAACTCACATATTGTGCCAAAGGAGGGTCTTAGTGATATATATTAGAGATTGAATAATGGTCTGTAGTCTGGAGTGTGAGCAAAATAAAACAGAGTAGAATCTAGGGATCAACAAATCCATTCAGACTAAAGTGTGAGCTTGATTTTCTGTTTAACTACATTTAGACATATGAGATTTACTATGAAGAACTTCTAGTGATGAAGGTGATGAAAGAGTTCCTGTCTTTATTTCACACTCAAGGACCTCAGTTCTATTCATGAGTGTCTTTGAAAGGTTAGGGTGTTAATATAGCTTGATGGTCTACCTGTTCTTTTCAGAGTTGTGCTAAGCTGGATCTAGACTCAGAGATTCCAAAAACTTTGCCTTATACATTGAAGTTTCTCTTCCCTTCCTTCTGAACTTCCTGGATTGAATTCTCAATGGTATTGTAGGTAGTAGAGCCTGGCTGTGTCTCAGACATGGAGAGAATAATGGAAGCCATCTTTCTTCCTAGTATTTCAAAGTTCTAGATTTCAAACAAGAAAAACTTATATTAAAGAATTGAGAAACTTTATTAAAGTATTTACAGGAAGCAGTACTGTAGAATTAAATACCCAATCACTATGTGAATTCAAATTAATTAAGAGATAACCAACCTTATATTGTTTATTTGTTGTGCTTTGTCCCTAATTCCAAGATAGAAGTAGAAGAAACCTAGTTTATAGATTGAATAGTGATTTTTGGCAAGGAATATTCATTTTACTGATATCTTATGAAGGCTAGAATGTCAGGAGCCACTTTTCTTTTATAGCCAGCTCAATGAAAATGCTTTGGAACCTAGTCTTGTAGAGCATGTGCTTTACAAGGTAAAAGTCCATACATTCACCTTCTTTCTCTACTTACTGTTTTCTATTCTTCCCATTTACCTCCTCCTGATTCTCACTTGGGTCCTATCACTGGGTTTTATGCTCTTCTACTAAAGACTTACTGGTACATCCTTATATTTAGAATTCAAATTTACATTTTTAAAATTTTTTCATTGCCAAATAGGGGCATTTTAGTCAGATTTACCAGGACCTGTAACAAAGGGAAAATCCCTTGTGTATCACCCCAAAATAAGCCTACAGTATCGAAATATCCTCTATGTCTGCATTTTGAGAAACCATAATGGGTTTCAGGTGAAATGTTGACTAGAACTGATAAAGGGAAAATTCTTATTGAACTTTATCTTGTTGAAAATCATCCCAAGTTTGAGCAAGAAGTTCTAAATTGACTTTTTTTTAACCTGAGTCTTTTCAGGAAAATGATTTCTCTTTGCTCTGTGCTCATCTGATAGCATCATTCTCAGGTGTCCTGCTAGTAAATATCAGAGCACACCCATAAGCCTGGCACTGTACTTAGTACATGACAGCATATAAACCTTCATACAATTAAGAAACAGAACTACTACTTGTTGTTATGAGCCTATTCAAGTCACACTTATCAGAATAAACTGACTAATACTTTTGAGAGTGCAAGAACTCCCAAGTGAATTTGCACTGTTGATACAGATATGGTCATGTAAAGCTCCCCAATGCCTCAAACCTATGGGAATGGTAAAGACTTTAGTCTGTATAGAAAATACATATGGTTAGCCTTACCCTGTTCTAAGAAGTCATGTTAATCAATGAATATTGCCTTTATGTAAAATTTGTGTATATGCAAGCATTATCAATCACATTTCCCTTCAGCCTTATATTTAGAGCATGAGGGGGCTCCTCAACAGAAATCTCCTACCCAAACTAGCCAACGCTTGTCCTCTTTGGACATAACAGGTACTCTGAGTTTCTGGGCTGATTAGTAGGTGACTATCATCACAATGAATACAATGTGACTCACACAGATTTTCTTTATGTATGGCCTTACTTGATTTTAATTTAATTTATGCTTAAAATAATTATTTCAGCAACTTAAAAAAAAACAAGTGCTTTATCTTTCTTGTCAGTCTGTGATTATAATATTTAAATTAATATAAATGTTGATTTATAAATTTGTTTATTTTTTCTGATTTTTCCCATAATGATTAAATTTCAAAAGGCTAAAAATCTCTTAGTTACAATAAATATTGTAGTAATATCTATTTAGAGATAAAAAATAATGTTTTCTTTACCACAATACAAATAATTCTAGGGTCTTCATATAAACCATGGCTAGGGTATAAGGTCATTGCCATTTATGGTGGTGTATTGATTTTCTTTTATTTCAGTGAAAATATGCCATGACAAAGGCAACTTATAAAAAGAAGAGTTTGTTTTGCCTTACACACCTAGAGAGTTAAAGTTCCTCGTGGAGGAACAGAAGAAGCAGGAATTGGGGCAACCCTGAGAGCTCAAATCTCAAATCATAAACCAGAAATAGAGAAAGCCCATCACAAGTAAATCTTTTGAAAATTTAAAACACTTCAAGAAACAGCCTTCCTCCAGCATGGCCACAATTCCTTATTGCCCACAACAGCCAACACCTGGGCACCAAGTATTCAAATGCCCAAGCTTACAGGCACATTCATTCACACCACTACAAGTGGCATGGAGCTACCCATGTGAATGGCACAACTATTACCCTGTTTCAATGGACTTTAGTAGCTCTTCTAGAAGTTATAAGTGAGAGTGTTTGTGCAGCCACTTGGATAACTATGCCTATTGGTTGCAGAGTGTGGGAGAACATGTAAAGGGACCACTCAGTTGTCAAGAAGGAGATTCCATTGAACAGTAGTCATATGGCCTGGACATTAAGTAAGGAAAGGCAACTTTTTACATATCTCTTTTGTGTGTTTGATGTTACTTTGATCTGAGAAACCAAGCTACCTCTGGGTTTTAAAATAGCTTGAATCTTGAGGATTTGGAGCAAGCTAGAGTTTCAGGTGCCTAAAAAATAGTTGTTTTGTTTCTCTAGACCTGTGCCTGACTTGAATATTCCCAGAGGGTGATTAAAATCTTCCAGGAATTGATTCTTTACTACAACATAGAGCATCTCTGAAAGCAAGAAAGGAAGTACTCAGAAATTCTGCCATTCTGTACAGTTCTTCTATGACCTGAGAGATCAACTAATAGCTAAAAATGCAGCATGACCTCTCAGATTTGAGCAGCAGTGTCCCCCACCATTGATAGGAATCTTGGAGGGAAAGACCTGTGAATAAAAAAGGAATTGACCATGAGCCTTGAGAAAAGTGAATGTGATATAGATGTTCCACTTGGCTCTGAACATTCTCCACCTCTTATTCTCTCTACCTTAACAAGGTTTTGGTTTCTGTTTAATAAAATCCACTGCAAATATAAGAACTCTGATGAGGATTGAGAGATAGGTTGATCTATGGGTGTAAAAATTTTGTAGGAATTGGTTTTATAGTGTTCTCACTTGGTAGAATAATAGTAGCAAGTTCTTTCTTGAGTCTATGACCTTTATAGCTATAGATTCTTTGCCCAACAATGGTGCTGACATGATATTCATCTTGTGAAGTAGGGCTTAAATTCAATCATGAGTTGGTTTGGTAATTTCAGTGATGTTCTTGACACTATTGAACCAGTGGTGTTGTCATCTCAGGACAAAATGCATTGTGTCTTACACACTTCAAAGCTTGGTAAGAGTCGTGACTACTACTTTTGACCTCCAGTTGTGTGACTAGCTCCTTTCCGCACTGTGAAAGGTAGCCAGGAGAAGGAAGGTTCCAGGTCAGTACTAGCTTGATATGCCCATACTTCGTGACTCAGTACATTGTTCCTTCAGAAATATTGCGTGTGTGTGTGTGTGTAAACTTTTAGGAAGTTTGTACAGTAATAGATAGGGTTCCATATGAATGTTTCAGAATGTCTTTGGTGTTTATAAATCCCTGTATCCTCTACCTTGCCCTCCAATATCTAATCACAATTTAAACCTTCTCTGTCCAACCATTTCCCTCTAATGTTTACTGTATTCGATTTCCTCTCTTCAAAGACCCCTCCAACACACACACACACACACACACACACACACACACACACACACACACAAACTGCCTCATACTACTTTCCTGACCTCCATGAGTATTGAAATGAATATAAAGAAGATTAAATGGAAAGATCTACAAATGTTAGAAAACATGTTAAATTTGTCTTTCTCTTACAAAATTGCGCCATCTAGTGAGAAATACTCAGACCTGAATCCTGACATACAGTTATTTAAAAATTTCCTCTGCTCAAGAAGTCCGAGCCCAGGAGTACCTGGAAACCCTGCCCAGCGGAGAGCACAGCGGAGTCAATAAATTCCTCAAGGGAAGTTTCTCCACAAGAAATAACCCTCATATTTGCTCAAGGGAAAACCTCCTCCCTAGCGCCCCAGTCCTCCCAGGATGGACCCCTTAGCTGGGCAGGTGGCACGCGCTCTCAACAGCTCCAGAAGGGTCCAGCCAGCATGCAGACTGTTGTTAGTGTGGTTAGTTGCTTCTGGGATCTTTAAATCGTAGATATTAAAAGAGGAGAAGAAGAAGAAGGAAAGTGTTTGGCTCTTCCTTCATTCAGCTCTCCTGCCCCATCTCATCGCCTCTGGGCCAGCTCATTGACTCTGTGGAGCCAGGAGATAGGAAGCGCGGCAGACACAGAAGCTACTTCTGCCTACTGCCACTGCTTCTTCCGGACTGGTCTATGTCGCCACCTGGTGGCAGAGACTGGACTTTACTGTTCTTGACTACATTATCTTCTTTTTTTTTTTTTCCTCCTAGAAGCCATATAGCTCCAATCATGCCCCCAAAGTCTATGGCTTTTAGAGGGACACATAAAAAATAAATAAATAAAAAATAAAACAGGAAATCTTGTTAACTGGTAATAAAATGTTCTAAGGGTCCTGAAGTTTCTATTTCTTGTGGCCCAACAATGACATTTAGGCCAATGTTGTGAGCCTGTTCCTCTTGACCAACAAAGCTGGGAGAGTTTTCTGTACTTGCTTCTCTTTAATGAGAGAGAGGACCCGGATCAGCTGACCTGTGGGGCCAGTGAGAGTCTGCAGGAGCTCTGTGTGCAGCAAAGGGAGGTTCTTGGGCTGGCCTCGGGGCTGCCACCCCGATACTGCTGGGCCCCTGTGAATGCCACCAAAAATTGACTACATCTGGATTGCCTCTGGATTGACTACCTGGGCAGGATTAATAGGGGTGTGTGGCTGGGGTGTTGGGGGGAGCCAAAGAAAGCAGGTGAGCACAGCACGGGGGCTCAGGGACCGATTCCACACAAGCTCCTAGGCTTAGGAAACTTTCTGATAACAATATTCTGTGTATTTTTATATTGCCCCCAAGTGATCACAGTTAGTATTTTGGAATATACGTTCTTTTCTAACTTAATTTATATTATACTGTTTTACTTAAGAACTTAAGGTGAATAAATAAATAAATATATCTTTAGCAACATTCCTTAAAAAAAAAAGAAATTCCTATCTTCCTGACTCAAGTAACAAGCCTTAAGAAATTCTTCTACTACCTAATACAGAAGAAATTTCCTAAAATATATACATATATGAAGACTATCGAAATAAAATCACCAAAGTATGGGAGAGACAGACACCCAACTGGTTAACTTTTTTTGTTTTGTTTTGTTTTGTTTTTCGAGACAGGGTCTCTCTGTATAGCCCTGGCTGTCCTGGAATTCATTTTGTAGACCAGGCTGGCCTCGAACTCAGAAATCTGCCTGCCTCTGCCTCCTAATGGTTAACTTTTATCACCAAACAAAGCTTTGAGTAGTAGGATAAGATTCCACCTAATTGACTTGTTGAAAAAGGAGTCCCACAGGAATCCCCAAGAAGCCCAGATGGTTGCCCAGATTGTAAGGTATTCTCCACATACAGATAGCCAGGCCCCATTGGTAAAGACAACAGCCATAGAACTTACCGAACATGGAGAAGTTGAGCTGGTGCATCTATAGAACGTTTTCCCCTATAGCTCAAGATCATTGGTACAGGAACAAACACTGCATTCTCTCAAAAGGGAAATGTAAACACTAAGCCAGACACAACCCCTTTATGTACAATGATGTACTCCCTGAGTGATATGCTATGGTAGTGGTGGCACAAAGCGTGTAGGAGTAATCAACCAACAACTGATTTGACTTAAGGTCCACTCCATGAGATTGAACCCACACCCAACATTGCTTGAGTAACCAATCATCTGAAACTAGATAGCCAAGAGACTTAAGTGAAACCAAACACAACTGGTCCTTCAAAAATGGTAGTAACAACAATGACTCCTAATGATACTCTGTTAAATTCATAAATGAGTATCTTTTTTCAGTTATCATTGGAGAAGGCTCCTTCTAAAAGAGATAAAAACAAATATATAGACTGACAGCCAGGCATTATCCACAGAGGGACTTTGGAACACAAAACCCTGAATGGAATGTCTTTATCAAATCTCTATCCTCAGAGCTCAGGGAACCCTAAAGAAAAGGAAGCAGAATGAGTTAAAAGCCAGAAGTGATGGAGGACACCAAGAAAACGCGGCCCTCTAAATCAACATAAGCAAAGCTCATATGAACTCATAGAGACTGAAGCAGGATACACAGGTCCTGCATGGGTCTGCACCATCTTCTCAGCTTATATATTCTGACCTCCAGTTTAATGACATTATGGAACTCTTGAGTATGCAAATGAATAGGTCTCTGTTTCTTTTGGCTTCACTCGGCCTCTTTTCCTTTGGTTTACTTTCTCTAACCCTGACGTGATAGTTTTTGTTTTATATTTTATTTTATTATTATTTTAAAAATGACTACATGAATGAAAGAAAGCCCAGCAACTAGGGTAAAAATTAACAACAGGCCTGTCACATTTACTTGCTGTGAAAGTGAATATTAATTTCTCTTAGTAGAGTGACACTGGACGTATCAAATACCCCAATTCAAGACTCATATTCAAGAGTAGTTGACCAACATATAATGGACTCCACATTGTGCATGTGTGTGTATGTGAGTGTGTGTGTGAGGGGGTGTGTCTGTGTGGGAGTGAGTGTGTGTGCACATTTATTTGATTACAATTTAAACGTTTGTTTGTTTGTCCTTTGTCTTCTTTTAGTGTATTGCTTTATTTTGTTTTCTTTATTTTTTTCCATTTTTTATTAGGTATTTAGCTCATTTACATTTCCAATGCTATACCAAAAGTCCCCCATACCCACCCCCCCACTCCCCTACCCACCCACTCCCCCTTTTTGGCCCTAGCGTTCCCCTGTACTGGGGCATATAAAGTTTGCAAGTCCAATGGGCCTCTCTTTGCAGTGATGGCCGACTAGGCCATCTTTTGATACATATGCAGCTAGAGACAAGAGCTCCGGGGTACTGCTTAGTTCATATTGTTGTTCCACCTATAGGTTTGTTTTCTTTATAATGGTGTTTTTTTTTTTTTTTTGTATTAGGTTTTTGTTTCTTTGTTTTGAGAAAGAACTTAAAGTTTGATGGGGAAGAGGATCTGAAAGGACTTGGGGAAGGGTGAAAAGGAGAAGAAGAAAGGGAAGGATGGAAAGGGGAAAGGAGAGGAGAAGAGAGGAGGGGAGAGAAGGGAAAAAGAGGAGAGAATTGAAAAGAGCTAATACCTGGGAAATGAATGGCTATCTTAAGAGCCGTCCCAGTGAATGCTGTCCAGTAGAAATGCAATCTAAGCCAGGGTCATGTTTTCATTCTGAACAGAAAGGCCACATACAATAGGAATAATCTCAGAAATAGAGGCTTCCACTATGGCACTCTAAATTCTGTAAGCTAAATAATTAGAATAATTGATGATGACATCTTTACGATGCATGATCATGAATCTTTCCATATTATTGACTTCAATGCCCAGAAAAAGGAGCAGTTTGGTTAGGACACATCAAGGATAGATAAAAGGTTTGTAGATGCTTTTTCTGGAGAATAACCATTGTATTTGCATGGCTAGTATGGGTAAACTCTGAATTGAAGGGCCTTTAGAGATCTCAACTCAGGATTGATTCTTATTGTTGATATGCCTTTCCTGTCATTATTACATATTGTAATGATTCTTGCACATTAGCCCACAATACTAGGCACATTTATTGAGACTACTTAGCCTAGATGTTTATAGAAAAGTCTCTCTATGCAATATAGCTTCTCACAGTTCTAATATGCAGTCCTATGTTGAAGTTTTGTTTGTTGCTGTGTACTGTAATGCTGAATTCTGTATCCTAAAGTCTAGCTACCTCAAGATGACTGAATTCCCATGTATGCCAGCTTTTGTTTTGCACACCTTGATCCCCAATTTAAAACTATTGGTTGAATTAAAATGCCTACAGCCTGCAACTGAGCAGAAGAAAAGTAGACATGGCTTCAGTTTTTAGGCTTGGGATATGAGGCAGAGGCCCCCACGAAGAAAGGGAGAAAGGGGGAAGAAGGAAGAAGATACCCTGGGGAAGGGGGATAATGAAAACATGGTCATAAGGGCCTACCAGTTCGAGTAGGAGAGGTCTAGAGAGAAGATAGAAAATTATGTATCTGGCTTATTGACAGGGAAGTAGATAAAATAGCATAGTGCTATTAAGTGCTTTTAAGGCTTAATATAATATATAAATATAAAGGTTTTGTTTCTTTTATTTGGGAATTAAATGATCTAATATAGGGTAGAAAACCTCAACTAATATTTAGCAGAGCATTCCTAAACAAGAACCAGCATGTTCCATGACTGAAGCAGGGGGAGGGAGGAGGGGGGAGAAGGGAGAGGATAGGGGATTTTCGAAGGGGAAACTAGGAAAGGGAATAACATTTGAAACGTAAATAAATAAAATATCTAATAAAAAAGAAAGAAAGAAAAAAGCCTCTAGAGAGCATGTTACCAGACTCACCAAATTGAAACAAAATATAATGTTCTAATTATGTCTGTAGGAAATTGTCAGATATCACAAAAACCAAGGCTTAGCTGGATCATATCTCTGTCTATAATCATCAGTTATAAGCCAACATGTTTCTATTCCCTAATCAAGAAATAAAGTCATATTTTAAAGGAGCTTGGGTTGTAGTCAACCCCTACCAGACATGCCTAGTACATGTGTAGGAGTATCTCTTGCTGGGAGCGCAGTGGCATTGAGATAGTTGCTTTAAATAAACTCTCTATCAAAATTTCCAGGCATAGACATTCCTATGATGTAATCTGGTATAACAAAGCCAATACCACCATAAACTTCGATTTGGCAAAAGTTATCAATCTATATGGTGAGGGACCCATTTTTCTGACCTCATCTAATGTATTCTCCATGTAGTGAAGGTCACTAGAAACACTCATTTGTCTCTAAAATGAAACCACTGGAAAGCTAAAATAAGAAAACACTAGGCTCATCATCTCTTATATACTCTGGATACATTTTAAAATCTACATTAGATTCTAGTACAAAATAAGTACTAAACTATGTATGTGTATATTTGTGTGTTCCATTATAGACATATATGAATGTACACAATGTGTGTGTGTGTGTGCCTGCAATAATTTTCTCTATATATCTCTATATCTATATCCATATCCCTATCTATCTATCTATCTATCTATCTATCTATCTATCTATCTATCTATCTATCTTTCTATCTATCTGTCTATGACAAAGTTCAGTGCATCTGATAACTAAATTCAAACATTAACAACAAAAAATAATACAACAGAACATTGATTCTAGGAGGTTTTATTTAAAAGGCATGTTTCAGCTCTCTTGCCTCTGAGACACTAAAACTTCTGAAAGTGTCATTTGAATAAAAATCTGTAACTGCAGATCCAGTTTTGCCGATGTCTTCAGTACATTCACAATGAAGATGCTACACAGGATGGAAGTAAGGCAAGGGGGATTCACAGTGATAGTCGATACACAAAATCTAATTTAACACACACATTACTAAAGATGGAAAATTGACAATAACAAAAGAGCCACCCTTCTTTCTCTAAGAACATCAACAGAACACAAATGTATGTCTTTATACTGAGTTATTAATGTGACAACAAAATTAATATCCTGTAGCTCATTACCTGGCAGTGGGAACTCTAAAGTTGTTCCTTATTCCCAGCTGATAAGGCTATTGATGTTGTCATTGTACATATATTGTTTAAGCAACAATTTTTTGGACATACAGTCTCCTTGTATATTTCATGATCCTTTGTCTCTAAGTCATTCTGCCCTATCTTCCACAATATTCCCTGAGCCTTACATGCAGGAGTTATGAATACTAAAAGGAGAATGAGCACTCCCAGGGGTGAACCCCTGATCAACTACCTAAACAATGTGATTAGTCCTAAAGTCTTGAACATAGAAGGAACAAAAATTGATTCAGCCTTCAGCTGGTTTCATTATATATTCACAAATATATACATATACACATATACGTATATATAATGAAAATCACCAGAGAATAAGAAACAATCAATTTAGCCTGGCGGTGGTGGTGCATGTCTTCAATCCCAGCACTTGGGAGGCAGAGGTAGGTGGATTTCTGAATTTGAGGCCAGCCTGGTCTACAGAGTGAGTTCCAGGACAGCCAGGGCTATACAGAGAAACCCTGTCTCAAAAAACAAAAAAAAAAACCAAAACCAAAACAAACAAACAAAACAACAACAACAAAAAAACCAATCAATTTGAGACTAGATGAGAGTGGGGAATATGTGAGGAGGTAGGGAGGAAAAGTTGTTGGAGGAAAGAAATAAATGGGTTAATATAATTATATTTTAACTAAAACATATATTAAATGAAATGAACTACATACAATTTAAAAGTCACTACTTTCAAAACAAAAAGAAGACAGACACTTCATTTGAACTTAAATATTCTTTAAAGATATTGTTTTATACAATCATTAAACAAACACAAAATCAAGTTATGGGAATCAAATACAAATAAGTGAAGTGCTTAAGTTACAGTATCCATCATGTCTTACTGGATAAAAACATAACAGAATTCACATTACATCACGTTCTGCAGTAACTCATGAACTCTATCCATGCAGCAGAGGCTGGTCATGGTAAACAGAAAGTGCCTCCACTTCACAGGCTGTCTCCATTCCAACCCTTCCTTCTTACCATCAGGCAGTTTACACTCTGGGGTAGACGGCATATGAAGCAATTCCACAGTGGTTGTTCCTGCCTCTGGCAAGCTTCATGTAGCCATTCATGCCCCATTGCTCACCATGACTGAAAGAAACCATGTATCCCATTTAGTAGAAAGAACACAGGACAGTGCACTCAGTACAATAACTCCACGTGTAACCACTGATCCAGAAGCCTACTTAACTCCATGATCAGAAAATGCAAAACATCCAACTCTGAGAAACCAAAGTTATCTCAGAAAGGACTGTGCAAATCACAGCAGTGAAAACTCAGGATATTTTTCCACCCACAGAACCAACAATATCTCAGCTTTTAGAAAAATCAGTGTCACAAACATATTACTACTCAAGGAAACCAGTGCCTAAATCTGAACAACACACATACTATAAGTTGATTACCCAGCCATAGTGTTCAAAGGTTCAAGTGGTGTTCACAAAAGAGAAAAGACTGGAGTTCAATCCAAGATTCCACCTGGGGCTGGAGTTGGGTCTGTGCCTAAGAACAAGGGCTTTTTCCACAGAAAGCTTGTTCCTTTCCCAGCAACCAAGTCAATCAGCTCACAGACTCCTGTAACTATATTTTCAGAGAATCTGATGTCGTCTTCACATCTCCATGTGCAGCTGCTCACACGTAGAATAAAAATTCACACAAACATCCTCACATGAGTGAAAATATAATTTTTAAATGTGAGGTTATCATTGAAGCTTGCCTGAAATCTTATAAAGTAAGGCCACACATTGAGAAGCTGGCTAAACAACTACCAAAGAGAGTAACCTCTAGTATCAGTGAAATATGCTGCCTTCCTGGTAGACAGATAAGGAAAACAACTGATCTCAACATTGGATACCCACATGTACACACATACACACACACAAACACAAATAGACATAATAAACACATACAACTGGTCACAAAGAAAAAGATTGTTGTTGTTTAATGCGTGTTGGAGAACATTTATGTGGGCTCACCCCCATTCTGACTCTAAGGAGAAAACTCATTCAGAAATTAAGTTAAAAATACTTGCAGTTTATACCTGTTCTTTATCAGCCAATATTTGTTGCCATCTGACTCCTTTCCTTCATAACCATAGCCAACTACCAGAACAGAATGGTTGATAATATTACTGCTGCACTTTGGCTCATAATAAATACCTGGAAAACAAAATCAAAGGTGTGAGAGATACCAGGAACCAAATAATGGTGATGGCCAATAGAAATAAGAAAGGCATTTTCTAACTGGACAAAAAAATGTCTAGTCAATATAGTATCCATGATTGATGGTAATCATGATACAGATTTTCATCAAAGTGAGAAGAAATACAGCAAACATATCTTTGTTAATAAACACTTTCCTTCTGGAATATTAGCCCAGAAACTCAGAATACCCAACATACACTTCACAGAGCAAATGAAGCTCAAGAAGCAGAAAGACCAAGGTATGGATATACCAGTCCTTCCTAGAACTGGGAACAAAATACCAACCGGAGGAGATACAGAGACAAAGTGTGGAACAGAGACTGAAGGAAGGACCATCCAGAGACTTCCCACCTGGGGATCCATTCCACATACAATCACCAAACCCAGACACTATTGTGGATGCCAACAAGAGCTTGGTGACAGGAGCCTGATATAGCTGTCTCCTAAAAGGCTCTGACAGTGCCTGATAAATACAGAGGTGGATGCTCTCAACCAACCATTGGATTGAGCACAGGGTCTCCAATGAAGGAGCTAAAGAAAGGACTGAAGGGACTGAAGGAGCTTGCAGCCCCATAGGGGGAATGTCAATATGAATCAATCAGTACCCCCAGAGCTCCCAGAGACTAAACCACCAACCAAAGGGAGGGACTGATGGCTCCAGCTGCATATGTAGCAGATGTCCTGGTCGGACATCAGTGGGAGGAGAGAAGCCTTGATGCCCCAGTGTAGGGGAGTGCCAGGACAGGGAAGCAGGAGTGGGTGGGTTGGTGAGCAGGGGGAAGAGGTATGGGATAGGGAGTTTTCGGAGGTGAAACCAGGAAAAGGGATAACATTTGAAATGTAAATAAAGAAAATAGCTAATAAAAAATAAAATAAACAGTTTCATACATACATACATACATACATACATACATACACTTCTTTCCTTGAAATTTTACTAAGAGAACCCCATTCCAAGAAAACGTAACTGAATATAAATATTTAATTCAAGGCACTTTTTAGAATTCAGCTCTAGAAAGAGTATCTTTCTATAACTTAAGACATATTGAGTGGAGGAAATTTGAGTAGTTTAAGCATAATAATAATTATATCTTATGAAGTACTTGCAGGCATGGAACTAGCATGTCTCTCAGTTTATTTCACCTCCTCAGATGATTGGGAGATGCTCGGCTGAAAAGCGCTCACATACATGGGAGCATGTTATTACCAGCTATTTATTTACATCTAATATTATTTGTTATTTACATCAAATGTTATACACAGTTATGTGGTCTCTCAACTTAGCAGGGGTCTCAAAATCATTCTTAATTATATCTAGAAGAGTGGTTCACAACCATCCTTAGATCCTTTAATACAGTTTCTCTTGTTTCGATGACCCCCAACCATAAAATTATTTCCTTTGTTACTTCATAACTATAAACTTGCTACTGTTATGAATCATAACGTAAATATTTGACATGCAGGATATCTGATATGCAACCTCTGTGAAAGTGTCATTTAACCCCCAATGGGGTTGCAAACACTGAAAAACACATGCTTACCTTCCCTATACAACCTGAAAGATTTATGTCTAGCATCAATTCCAACAGAGATGGGTCCGATAGTTGCTACAGCACGCATTAAGTCTTTCTCACTGTTTGAAACAAACGAAAAGCTAGTGATTCTAGCAGCAGAACGTTCAGGGTGGTACCTGCAGTGTCCGTCCTTTAAATGGTAGAAAGGTAAGAGAATCCGTTATTTCCATTCACCTGCAAAGAGGCACGGGTCAAAATCACAACACTGCATTTTGTAGCAGAGTTTCCCCAAGTCTGCGCTATTATAGAACATCCCAGGAAGTGAAATGATATGAAAGATTTGGAAAAAATATCAGACCTCATGTCTTCAGTGAAACCTCATAGGTCTTTCTGTCCATAAGAAATTTTCACAGAAAGAAATATTTATTATATGTGAAATGGTTTCCATATTCTGTGTGTGCAAAGAAGCAGGAACAGCTACATGGGACCATTGCATCATAAAGGTGTGCACAGACTGATAATGAGACCTTGATGGTATACAGTGATTGTGCCTTGCAATGTGAGTTCAGAGGCCTGGATTATTTCTACAGTTTTTTCTTGCCTGTGATGGCTGAAATTACAATAGCATAGAAAATCTACTTACCGTTCCTTTGTATGGATAGGTTGACTCAGCCTCTAGACCTCTATTTTTCCACACGTACTTTAAAGCAAGGAATGTGCTGCCCTTAAAACAGCCGAAATTCCCTTCAAGTCTAGAACAGTCCACTAGATTTTGTGTGCTCAGTGGGACCAGTTTGCCTGTTTTCCTGAACATCTGTCCTTCTATGGCACCAGCCGCAGAAAAAGCCCAACAAGAATTACACGTGCCCTAAGTAGAGAAAAACAGAGCCATGTACAAACAACTAGCAACCCCAAATCAGACAGCTGAATACTGTGTTGAAGAATGAATTGTTTGCAGGTTATTGGTGCCCAAGGGAGGAAGTTTCATTCTTTCGGGGACCTGGCTGCTGCCAGGTTGCATGGAACCAAATGACTGGCTACATACACATGTACATGTATGTGCATGAACATATGGGTAGGACATAATGTTGTCTGGCTGCCATTATGAACAGTAAATAGGTGACAGAAACTGGAGAGTGATTGGATGGAGGGCACAAGGTAGAGGTAGAAAATGGTGGATGGACATGATCCATACACATTGTGCAACATATGAAACATTCAAAAAAATTTAAAAAGTATTATTAAAAGTGAATTGTGGTAATTATGAATAAAGCTGCTATGAACATAGCTGAACAGTTGTCTTTGTGAGATGTTGCAGAATCTTTCGGGTATATGCCCAAGAAGATATTGCTGGGTCTTGAAGTAGAAATGTTCCCAATTTTCTAAGAAAATACCAAATTAATTTCCAAAGTGGTTGTACAAGTTTGTACTCCTGTCAGCAATGGAGAAGTGTTCCCCTTGCTCTACATCCTTCCCATCATGTCTTATCTCTTTGAGTTTTTGATATTAGCCATTTTCATGGGAGTAAGACGGACTGTCATAGTTGTTTTGATTTGCATTTTCCTGATGACTAACGACTTTGAACATTTAAGTGCTTTTTGGCCATTTTAAAATCCTCTGCTGAGAATTCTCCAATTAGTTCTGTGCCCCATTTTGTAACTGGTTTATTTGTGCTGTTGGTGTCTACCTTCTTTGGTTCTCTGGAAATTTTGGATATCAACCCTCTTTCAGATGTAGGGTTAGTATAGATTCTTTCCCAATCTGTGGGCTGCCAATTTGTACTAATGACAATATCCTCTGCCTTATAAAATCTTTGCAGTTTCATGAGGTTCTATTACTCCAGAGGAAAACCAACTAGGTCAAATAACCTGGACCTTTAGGGCTCTCAGAGACTGAACCCCCAACCAAAGAACACATGGGCTGTACCTAGGCCTCCCCATTCCTATGTAAAGACGTACAGCTTGACATTTATGTGGATTGAACAATTGGAACAGGCCTATCCCAAAAACTGTTGCATGTATGTGAGGTATGTTCTACTAGCTGGAATGCCTTGTCAGGCCTCAAGGGGAGAGGAAGCTCCTAGCCTTTCAGAGACTTGACGTGCTGGCAGCGGCAGGGGGAACCAGGGGCCCCCACCTGCTCAAAGGAGAAGGACAGGGAAATTGAAAAAACACTCTGTGAGAAGGTGACCAGAAAGGGGAACAGAGTACTGGATATAAAGTGAATAAGTAAAACAAACAAACAAACAAACAAACAAGTAATTAATTAATTAATTAAAAAGAAAAAACCCAAAAAACCCAAAAAACAAAAACAAATTAAATAAGTAAAAAATTAAATTTGTAAAAAAGTAGATTGTGTATCACTGTACACTCAACACACAGAGAGATGTCATCCTATTTTTATCTCCCCAGTGACTGAAAAAGATACTTTTGTACCTGATTCTTCACAGGAGTCACACAGCCTCTTTTTCTCCAGTCCACAAATTTGGGGAGATAACCAGCAATAGGTTGGTGGATACTTTTCTTCTTCCTAAAATTTGGGACTGGAATATCAGTCAGCATTTTCCTGTATTCCTCACCAGTCTTCAAGGAAAAGAACATGAATCATTAAAAAGCAAAAAATTTACATAAAGCATTAGAAAAAAATGTGATGCAGTCTATGTCAAACTCACCATGTCACCAAAGGCATTGACATCCATGGTGAAGTTTTTCTTTCCCTGATCATATTCAATATTATGCTGTTTGACCAGTTTCATGTTTTCTTCCCACACTGCTCTCTTCTGTCCTTCTTCCTCCTGGAAATAAACATAATGTGTGACATTTCTTTATAATTAAATCTGTATAGGAACTGGCCAAGGGGACTCACTGCCAAAGGTCATGAAACTGATCTCAGAACACTGCAAAAGTATCATTCTTCACATACATAAGAATAGAAATTCTGACCATCCTGTATTCTTGGTGAATGACTTTTGGGAGTTCCTTAATTAAAGTGGTCTCTCCAAACTCTGTTGCACCCATAAATCCCAGTAAGTACCATTCTCCCTGAAGTCTGGCTGGATAATGTTCATACTACTAACCATGCTGTAGTTTTTGTTAAATTTTCTCTTCCACTCCTGCCATTCAGAATCCAAACTGGGATCAGATGATTGAGTAACTTCAGCCACTCCCAAGCATAGGATGGCCAGCAAGACAGCAGGACCCATGCCTCAAGCACCTAGATGATAAGGAAGGGAAGTAAGAATGGCCAACTACAGTTCTTCCAAAATGCCTGTCACTACATTCTGAGAAATTAAGACATGTATGTTGGATAAAATTAGTTGAAGTACTTTTTTCAAATATCTATCTACAGATTTTGAAAATGGATAAATTTGTACTTAGGGTTCAAGACTCCATGGATGCCGGGTGTGGTGGCGCACGCCTTTAATCCCAGCACTTGGGAGGCAGAGGCAGGCGGATTTCTGAGTTCGAGGCCAGCCTAGTCTACAAAGTGAGTTCCAGGACAGCCAGGGCCACACAGAGAAACCCTGTCTCAAAAAAGCAAAAAAAAAAAGACTCCATGGATGATATTTAGTTGCTCCACCAAAATGCACAGCACGTGTCCCCAAATCTGGGAATAAAAACATCCTGTGTATTGCAAACTTACATTATCAGAAAGATGTTCATGAACCTCAAAATTAAAATGTTACAGAGTCAGAGATGTAGGACATGGATTTGAATAAACTTATATAGCATCTGATTCTAAACACAAGGTCAGCCTTAGAGTTGTGACCAAATGACTTTCATATCCCTACCTAGTAGTCGTTATGTGTATTTGTCATAAAAACTCCCATCTTGAATGAAAAATTTCTAAGCTGTTCTTTGAAAATATGGAAAGAATCAGTACTATTCCCTTAGTTCCATCTTTGTGACTACACACGGTAACCACTACTTCAGTGATGAAGGGTTCATGGGGAAAAGCCACTGGATTATGGTGGAGGTGGAATACAAAAGAGAACCATTCACAGGATTCAAATCATGACTTAATGTTGCCTTAAACAACACTCACTATAAGGCTTGAGAGCTATTTCATCTGCTAATACTTTTGTACAAGTCAATGAAGAATTAAAGTTTACCCAGTGGCAATGTGTAAGGGGATAGAAAAGATACCTGAGGCACAACAGACCAGGTATTGCTCTCTGCAAAAAGACTCAGATTTTTACTTTATGGGAACAAATGTCAAGTTAACCATGTAGGGTCTGCTCTTCCCCTTAGTTTTTCTACCTTCTTCCTCCTCCAAACTGTAAGACTATAGATATTGAGAAGATAGTCTCATTCCTGGAGATTATGCCAGATTCTCCCAAAGAGCTTTATTATCTAGTGACACTTCCTGTTCTGTCTTAGAAGAGGTAGGACCTTACCGGGAAGACTTCTAATGTCTTTATGCACTCCACAAACTCAGATCTTCAGATGTGGCTGAGATCCTAGGATCTGACCCTGCTGTATTTTACTTGAGCTTTAAATACAGTTTCAGGCCAGGAAGTCAGTCTTGCCCTTCCTCTGATTTGCAATTGTGGTGACTGGATTAGGCCTCCAGGCTCTGGAACACATACTGAGATTTGATCCCATCTATCCTGAAGGGTTGAGTGTGGGCAGTCTCAATAGATAGCTTGAAGCTGACCCTGTGGATTGTAACAGGATCTTCCTCGTATCACATGATAGTGCATTTCCCTCCTGAGTGGCTTAAGAAAAATGCTTTCCTAGTAAAGCTGTATGGAATTTTAGTCTAACAATGTCTTAGTGTTACGATTGCTGTGATAAAACACGTGGACAAAAGAAACTTGAGGAGGAAAGGGTTTGCTCTGCTTACTCTTCCATCTTACAGTTTATCACCAAAGGAAGTCAGGACAGGAGCGCAAGTAGGGCAGTAACCTGGAGGCAGGAGATGATGCAGAGCCCATGAAGAAGTGCTGATTTTTGGCTTGCTCATCATGGCTTACTCAGCTTGCTTTCTCATAAAACCCAGGACAGCCATACCAGGAATGCCATCATACATAATGGGATTCCCTCTATTGCCTGCCCCAATATGTTACTAATTAAGAAAATGCTCTACAGGGCCATAGCCCAATCTTATAGATAAATTTTCTCTACTGAGTCTACCTCCTCTCTGATGACTAGTTGATGTCAAGTTGACATAAAACTATCCAATACAACCAGTTATTTTGATTAGAGTGAGAGGCTATGTTGTTGTCATCTGTGGAATGGACTGAGGATGTTCTATTCTAGTATTTCATGACTAGTCCACAGCTGCAGAGGGATCCTGTGAGAATACAGATCCTGGGATGGTCTTTGTCAATGGGGAAGATAACTTGTTTGAAAGGAAGCTTAAGTAGGGGTGACACCCCATCTGGAAAGTGATGTTTACAGCCAAGGCCTAAGAGGGAAAATGAATGCCCTGGCACATTGGATCTCATGAGACTGATGACTTTTGTATTTGAGATTACATCAGGCACTCATCAGAGAGTATAATTTTAAGTTTGCATTATTTTACATGTTTATTACTTTATGTAATACATACTTACCACTTTTTTGTGCAGCTACATACAAGTAGCTCTATTAATGGGTTTCCTATTTTGGCAGGAAACTCTGGACTCATTAAACAGTAATCCTCTATCCTTTCCCTCCAAACTCAGCATCCACATGTTTGTGTTTGCTGTGTAGATATTTGTCTATGTCTGAGAGTTGAATATTTTCTTTTTTATATACTTTTTACTGGATACTTTATTTATTTGCATTTCAAATGTTATCCTCTTTCCTGAACCCCCCTCTCCAGATACCACCTATCCAATCCCCACTCCTCCTGATTTAATGAGGGTGTTCCCCCACCCATCAATGCACACCTGCCTCCCACCCCTCACATTCCCCAACACTGGGGCATTAAGCCTTCACAGGACCAAGGGCCTCTTCTCCCATTGATGCCTGACAAGACCATTCTCTGCTACATATGTGGCTGGAGTCATGGGGCCCTCCATGTGTGCTCCTTGGTTGGTGGTTTAGACCCTGGGACCTCAGGTTTGTTGATGTTGTTCTTCCTATGGGGTTGCAAACCCCTTTAGCTTCTTCAGTCCTTTCTCTAACTCCTCCATTGAGGACCCCATGATAAGTTCAATGGTTGGCTCTGAGCATCTGCCTCTGTATATGTCAGGATCTGGCAGTCTCTCAGGAGACAGTTATATCAGGCTCCTGTCAGTGTGCACTTCTTGGCACCCACAATAGTGTTTGCATTTGGTGACTGTATCAGGGATGGATCCCCAGGTGGGGCCATCACTGGATCATTTTTCCTTCAGTCTCTGCTACATGCTTTGTCTCTGTATATGATTCAATGAATATTTTGCTACCCCTTCTAAGAAGGACCGAAGGACACACATGTTGGTCTTCCTTCTTCTTGAGCTTCATAAGGACTGTGAATTTTATCTTGGGTATCCTGAGCTTCTGGGCCAATATCCACTTATCAATTAGTGCATATCATGTGTGTTCTTTTGTGGTTGGATTACCTGACCCAGGATGATATTTTCTAGTTCCATCCATGTGCCTAAGAATTTAATGACATCATTGTTTTTAATAGCTGAGTTACTACTCCATTGTGTAACTGTATCACATTTTCTGTATCCATTTCTCTGTTGATGGACATCTGGGTTCTTTCTAGCTTCTGGCTATTATAAATAAGGCTACTATGAACATAGTGGAGCTTGTATCCTTGCTACATATTAGAGCATCTTTTGGGGGTATATGCCCAGGACGGGTATAGCTGGGTTCTTAGGTAGTACTATGTCTAATTTTTTGAGGAATGACCAGACTGATTTCCAGAGTGGTTGTACCAGCCTGCAATCCTACCAAAAATGGAGGAGTGTTCCATTTTCTCCACATCCTTGCCAGAATCTGCTGTCACCTGAGGTTTTAATCTTAGCCATTCTGACTGTTGTGAGGTGGAATCTCAGGGTCATTTTAGTTTGCATTTCCCTGATGATTAAGTGTGGGGGAATGGACTAAGGGCAGACAGCCTGGTTTCCAGTCAAGGCTAGATCTTGAACCCTGGCACCCACTTACATGGGATGGAAGGAGTTCTCTCACTTCTCCTGGACCCTGGCTCTGGTCAGAGTTACCACCCCCACAACCCCCACAGAAGAGGCCTGGCTATCAGCCACTTAGGAACAGCACCAAGTCCTCCCACATGCAAATAAGGTTTCCCCCTAACTCTCAGTCCCAGCCAATGAGAGGGGCTTGCTTTCAAAACCCTAAATCACCCCCAGAACTGTATATAGAGAAAGCCAGGCAGGGAATTAAAGGCATGGGCGAACTATTCCTTTGTCTGACCCTTTTGTTCCAAGAGCTGTAACACTTGGGAAGAGATCTCTCCTGAAGAGCCAGGCCTGAGTTCTACCGCATTACTCACTGGATTGTAGGCTTTTCGCCGACCCAGCCTGACCTGACTCAGTTCAGAGAGGCTCTGAGTTACTGAGCGACCTGGAAGGCATGGCAGAGGCTTTGTCTCCCTGCCTGCACTTACTCCCCACCCCCACCCCACCCCCTCTGGGGCCTTCTCACCTGGCCTGGATAGAGGTCTTGGTGGAAAACCTCTGGTACCCAGGCCCACAAGTAAGTATGTTGAACATATTTTTTAGGTGCTTCTTTGTCTTTTGATATTCCTCAGTTGAAAATTCTTTGTTTAGCTCTGTACCCCATTTTTTAATTGGGCTATTTGATTCTCTGGAGTCTAACTTCTTGAGTCCTTTTATTTATTGGATAATTTATTGCCCTCTATCGGATGGAGGATTGGTAAAGATCTTTCCCCAATCTGTTGGTTGCCATTTTGTTTTATTGACAGTGTCCTTTGCTTTACAGACACTTGAATTTTATAAGGTTTCATTTGTCAATACTTTATCTTAGGGCATAAGCCATTGGTGTTCTTTTCTCCTGTCCCTATGTATTCCAGACTCTTTCCTACTTTCTCCTCTATTAGTTTCAGTGTATCTGATTTTATGTGGATCCACTTGGACTTGAGCTTTGTACAGGGAGATAAGAATGAATCGATTTGCATTTTTCTACATGCTGACCATCAGTTGAAGCAGCACCATTTCTAACCATAGGCATGTTTAAAGAAATTTCCCTTTTAGTCATATTAAAACTAGAGAATGTAGCCAGGTGTGGTGATGCACGACAGAGGCAGAGGCAGGCAGATTTCTGAGTTCGAGGCCAGCCTGGTCTACAAAGTGAGTTCCAGAACAGCCAGGGATATACAGAGAAACCCTGTCTCGAAAAACAAAACAAAAACAAAAACAAAAACAAAACAAAACAAAAGTAGAGAATGTTTAGAAATAAATGAGTCTCTACTTGATAGTCCAAATCTCCTCCTTCATGCAAATTATGTAATTTGATATTACATGGAAGTACCATGTTTGGTTTGTCCATTGATTGTTGTATCTTTTCTTTCTTCAGATACAGGATGTATGATATGATACAGGTCAACCCTACAGCCTATACTACCCAACATTCAAAAAAAGCTAAACTTAACTCAGAAATATCTAAAAGTAGGAAAACATTGAAGAATATTTATGTGAGAATGAGTAATGCAAAATTTAGGCTTTAATTAAGTCTTTAAGCATTTAAATTACATATTTACTCACTATCTGTTGAGTGGTACCTATGTTGCTTGATTCTGAACTTTTAGTCTTCTAATAATGTGTCTTGGTGTCGTTCCACTTTCAACATCAATTCTGGTAACTCAGGCCATCACAATCATTATTGCTACCTGATCACCCTTCATATCTGATGAGATGTATCTTCCTCCACTCCACACCAGGTGAAGTCTTCTCATCCACACCTGTCTACAGAAAGGATCCTGAATAGGCAGAGTCTTGCTCATTTAAGCTGACTCTATTCCTTTGTATATCTTTTATATCTACAGAACCCCATACTACTCCTTGGCAATAAAATTCCCTTTACATGACCGCATGTTCTACTTAATGTTTCTTCTTAAGGACAGCATTCATCATATATCCTCATTGGCATACCCATAACTGTTATTAAAGTTATGTTATAGTGTCACAAAACAATTTCCCCATAAACCTACATATTCTTTTTTTCAAACACTATTTTAGCTGAAAAGTCAAACAACAAACAGATAGAATGCTCTTACACAGAGAATGAGAGTCTCAACCCTGATCCTAACCCTTAGAATCATAGCCCAAATCTCTTGGGGTTGTTGGATTCTTGGTATTGGGTTTGTCAAGCCAGTAACTGGACAGGGCAGAAGAATGAGATTGAATGATCAAAAGCTCAACTCTCATCTCTAAGTCCTATTTGTGACATAACATACACTGAAATGAATGTCAAATATTAGAGTATTAGCTGATAGCACCCCTGCATCTGCATCTGCATCAGACTGCATGGATATCCTTCATGCTTAAAGTTGGTCTTGTAAGGAAGCTCAACAGCTACATAAGGCTCTATTAGTGTTACATCATAGTCAATAGTAATGTCAGTATTAGAAAATGGAAATGGAAACTCATTTCTAAATTTATCCCATACCTCCTGAGTCAGACCTTCAGGGAATTGTAAGCAACCACTAAGATTTATCAAGGCCCAGGTAAGTTCTGACCTTCTTCAAAAACTGGAAAGATTGTCTGTCATAAAGTTACATTCATGATGATAGGAAGGGAAGGTATACACTGTTTAGAGCAATGTTGATAATTGGCGTTTATCTATGAATCACATATAACAGTAACCAACATGGCAGAAACTATAGTAACTCTTTAATTTCCATGATCATCCTGTCCCAGTCCAAACCTATTCAGGCCACTTGCTTGGCACTTCACTCTCTGTGACACCACAGGAGCCCTGCTCAGTTAATCCAGTTGGCCATGTTCTCCTCATGTCCTTTATTCCCTCTGGGTCCTTCAATATTTACTAACTTTCTTCTGTGGGATTCCTCAAGCTCTGTGGGGAGGAACCCAATGGAGACCTCCAATTTACTCTCTCTCTCTCTCTCTCTCTCCCTCTCTCTCTCTCTCTCTCTCATCTGGCTTTGGGTCTCTGTATCTACTTTCATCTTCCACCAGTGGAGGTCTTTCTTCTGAAGATTAGATATGGCACTGATCCATGAGTATAGCAGAATATCATTAAAAATCATTTCATTAAATCTTTTGGCCAATTATATTTGGTTATACCCTAGGTCATGGGGGGTATCCATCCTCTGGTTTCTGTCCATCCATGTAGTTTCAAGCATGGTTACCTCTCATGGAGTGGGCTTCAAGTTCAATCAGACATTGGTTGGTCACTCTCATAAGCTTTGCACCACCATTGCCCTATGGCATTTTGCAGGCAGGACAGAAATGTCTTAAAAGGTTTTGTGCCTGCATTGGTGGTGTCTACATTTCTCTCTGCTAGGTGACAGAGTACCTCCTCACATCAAAGAGACTTGGGCATCAATTTGACGTCTACATTTTCAAAGAGCTGTGTGGATACTGTCATTGTTGATGTTGCTGTGCTGTCAGTTTGAGGAGAGCAAGTATCTGTTCCAACATCAGCCTAGGTTTTTTGTGGATCTTCTTGGGGCACCCTCAGCCAACAACTCAACTCAGTTCATTCCAGTACTTGAACTGAAAGCCTGGCCTGGCAACAAAAGATGGCCAGTTCAGAATCCATATCGTCCAGAACTTGAAATTCTCAATAAGTTCCAGGTCGATTCTACTACCTATGGTTTTCATATATTCCCCCAAATGCTTGCCAATTCTAGCTGTCCCTTTCAGCACTCTTTCTGTCCCTCCCTCCCTTTCCCCCAACATATGATCCCTTTCCACTCCGGTCCCACCTTGGTCCACCAGCAAAGTTTTGTCTATTTCCCTTTCATAGAGAGATAGATGCATTCCCACTAAAATTCTCCTGTTTACCTAACCTCTCTGAATCTGTGAATTGTAGTTTGGCTATCATTTTCTTAACAGCTAATATCTGCTTATAAGTAAATACATAAGATATTCATATTTCTGGGTCTTAGTTACCTCACTCTGTGTGGTTTTTTTCTAGTTGCATCCACTTGCCTGCAAATTTAATAATGCCATTTTAAAATAGTTGAGTCATACTCCATTGTAAAAATTTACCACATTTTCTTTATCCATTCGTCAGCTGAGGAACATTTAAGTTTTTTATATTTCTAGTTATTATGAATAAAGCTGCAATGGTCATAATTATACTAGTGCCCATATGGTAGAATGGAGCATTCTTTGGGTATATGCCTAAGAGTAGAATAGCTGAATCTTGAGGTAGAGTAATTCCCAGTAATCTGTATAACCAATATATTGATATTCATTGAGGCTGTATTAGTTTGTACTCCACCAGTAATAAAGGAATTTTTACCTCCCTCCACATTTTTTGCCAACATGAGCTGTCACTTATGATATCTATCTTAGTCACTCTGACAGGTGTGAGATAGGATCTCAAAGTTGTTTTGATTTGCATTTCCGGTATGGTTAAGGATGTTACCATTACTTTATGTGTTTCTTAGCCTTTTGAGATACTATCAAGAATGCACTGTTTGCATCTGTATTTCATATTTTAATTGTATTATTGGTTTGGTTTTTTATATCTAGTTTATTGACTCATTTATATATTTGGGTAATAGCCTCAAATGATATAAAATATATTTGGGTCACTCTTGCAAAAAAAAGTGAGAGACTTGAATGATAAAAAAATTTCAAGTCTTTGAAGAAAGCAAGTAATGAAGAAATCAGAACATAGACAGGTCTCTCATGCACATCAGTTGCATTAGCACAGTTAAAAATTGCCATCCTACAAAAAGCAATCTACATATTCAACACAATCCTCATCAAAATTTCAACACAATTGTTTACAGAACAAGCAATGACAATTCTTAATTTCAAATGGAAAAACAAAACAAGATAAACAAACAAATAAAAAAAACCCAAGATAGTAAAACAATCTTGAGCTTGAATGAAAGAACTTTTGGAAGTATTGTCAGCCCTCATTTCAAGTTGTACTTCATGGTCTTAGCATAAAAACAGACATCTTGATCTATGGAATCAAATTAAAACCAAAGCAAAATACACACACCTATGGACACGCAATATGCTGGTATGCCATGCCAAGATTACTCTTCTTTGACTTTTATCTTTCCTCTCATTTTAAATTCTAGGCTTTCCTTTAGTATGAGATGAAAGTGAAAATGCTATGATAATCTGTTAAATTTTTTCTTCCTTAGACTTATTCAAATACAGAAATTAAAAACTCTCTTGCTGTGAACAGGATATATATGGATCTATTTTGATCATTGTTCTAAAATTCTGGCAAAGGTTGTGTTTTAAAGGACCTTGAGCATGTCAATGTAGCAAACCACTGTTTCCACTGAAGGGACACTTAATGGAGCCAATCCCTTCTCTCCATCTTAAAAAAATGTGTTACTCATCATCTCAAAAGACACCATGGCCCAGATGTCCTAGTGCATCAATCATCCATGAGTGGTGAATGTTGCTTGTTGCTCAGGCTTACCTAATCCACTAGAACTTCCTACCTGGACTCCATTATGCCCAAAGTGGCCTGGACTTGGTCTTTACTCTCAAAAAGTGACCTGCCTTATATTCAGCCACAGAGGTCTGTAATCTAAGAATAGGTGTTAATCTCAAAGATAATGGATAAATTTTCATCTGAAAAAATAGGATACAATAAGTTTGGGAACTATGAATGTTTAAGTCTATCATAGGTCTAACATCAGACTTTGGAGGTCTGTCTCAAAAATAAAATTATCACATTAACATGTTAGTTATGGAACCTTCTGCTGTCTACACTAAGGAAGATACTTAAATCTAGAATGTCAGCATATTATAGAAATGACCTCTGAAATTATGTTCTTCTTTTTAACTAGTTCTTTGAGAATTTCATACAATATGTTGTTTCAATTGAAAATATTTTTCATCAGTATATTCTGATTATAGGTCTCTCCCTCATCACCTCATATATCCACAATCCCCACCTACACAACCCCAGGCTGTTTTTCTCTCTTTTAGAAAACAAATAAAGATATAATAAAAGTAAAGAAATCATAATTTTAAAAACAAAACAAATAAGAAGCACAAGAAATATGCACATACACACATGTTTACCCAGAGATATCATTAAACCACAAAATCTGAAATTATAATATTCATGCAAATGATCAATAAGTTAAAAAACCCAAACAAAGCAATATAAGACAAAGTTTCCCAAAACAATATTGAATTTTAATTTTTGTTGACTACTGGCTTCTGGACATGAAACTTATCCTTAAGTATGGTTTATATGACCAGTAAGACTCAATAAAGAATTATGTTTTTCTTTGTGAATAGCCATCTGTTAGAGAGTGGTTCATGTCCACTTCCCCCACTCAATGCTAGAACACGCTCTGTCTGAAACTTGTGCAGACCTTGTGAATGCTGCCCAGGAAACTGTGAGTTCATATGTGTGTCAGTCCTGTAGTGTCAGGAAGACACTGGTTTGTGTGTGTGTGTCATCCATCCCCTCTAGCTCTTACAGTCATTCTTCTTCCTTTTCCGCAAAGCTTCCTGAGCCCTGAGGGGAGAGCTTTGATGAAGACATCCCATTTAAGGACAGAGTATTCCAAGGTCTCTCACTCTCTGTACTTTGTACAGTACTGGGTCTCTATATTAGACCCATATCATTCATGCAGGCCAGCATTGTAGATTGCATGGTTTGGAGCTGAGTTAGTGGATATTAGTCTCACCTGCTAATATGAAGAGTAGCATCAAATTCCATAAACACTATTCAGTAGGGATGAAGACTCTAGTTAGACACCAGGTCATTTCCCCTGTCTTCAGAGAGATATATAAGTGTTGTCTTCAACAATAAAGCCTTCCCATCAATTTGTGCAGAGCAACTGAAAACTTGGAAATAACTTGAATGATTTTTTGATGTCCTTGGGCCTCTTTTTCCAATCACTTAATTAAATGTAATCTATTCCTGGCATTGGAGTTTGCACTTGGTGAAACATGTATAGTTTGCATTGTCTCCTACAGTGTTTCATGACTCCATTTTTAATCCAAATATATTTTAGGAAACCACTTTTCATATAGCCCCTCAAATGGCCATTAGTATTGTTAGCCATCCTTCATAGTCCCTCCCTTACCCATTTATTCCAGCCCTTCCCCATTTAATCTTCCCACTATAATCTTCCATAAGAATATATTGTATGTCCCTTTTTAAATTATCCTCTAGAATTTCACTATAAAACACATATGTGTATGACAGTGATAGAGAGAAACACATAGAGAGATTGTATGAGAAATGGAAAAAGAAGCTTTTCAGTGTTTATTATCACTGCCTGAACACCATCCTATTATTAGATAAATCTTAAAACATTTAACAATTTCTTTTGCGTTTATGATAGAAGCTTTTTACTATTCTCAAACAATATTTTAATGAATAGCCTCACCTATGTTATTTTGTGGTATTAAGCAAATGATGTGAAAAGTGAGTTCCTAGATGTTAAACATATTGTAAAATATTCCACCCTACATGTAATGATTGGAAATGTTCATTCCTCACTATTTATAAAGTAAGACAATCATTAGATATTTAATTACATTTTATTTTTTATAATTTTACATATAAATACTATGTTTACATCATTATGAATGACATTATAAACATGCATGAAAATGTATGGAAATTAAAAAAAATCATTCTGAGCAAGGCAATCTAAATCAAGAAAGACAAACTTGGTTTTACTGACTTGTATGTGGTTTTTAGCTGTTAAGTAGAGAAAATAATCACTCTATAATGCACTACAGAGGGTATGTGACAAGGTCAGTTCCATGATGAGCACATAAATCTCCCTGGGAAGGAGGAATAGAATAAATTTTACCAGTGGACAGGGGAAAAATGGAGACAGGAAGAATCTGGTGGATTGGGAGGAAGAAATGGGGGGTGAGAGAACAGGGAAAGAAAACTGGAATAGGGGAACATTTGGAGAGCAATGTGGAAACCACATTGCAGTGAAAACTTCCCAGTACCTATAAGGGTGACCCTAGTGAGGACATCAAGTATAGAAACATTCCGAGCCTGAGTAAGCCATCTTATGTAACCAGGCAAAACTGTCCTGGCTGGTAGTTATTGACTCAGAGACTGTGGGGATGGTTTTCCAACAGCTGTTCCAATAAGAAAGCCCATGACTCAACCTACCTGGATAACCAAAACCCAGAAGCTGGATGATTTAGATTTCCAGGGTGGAAGCAAACAAGACTGACCAAAAGAAATATTCAATGAAGTCGATGAAATGATTCCTAATGATATTTTGCTATATGCTTAGAACAGGGCCTAGCCCTATTGTCATCAGGGAGGCTTCCTAAGGCATCTAGGAGCTTCCTTTGGGAGCATAGGTAGAGGTCCATATGCAAACATACAAAAACATAATTCTTAAATGTACCCAAGTCCTACTGAACCAGAATTCAAGAAATTGCATACAGACAGCTGAGTTGTCTTAACCACCTAGATTAGTACTGACCTCCACTGAATCCTCGGGAACCATATGAATGGTGTTTGCAAAAATGATAGGAATGCCAAGTCCAAGACTGAGTAATTTATTGTTTTTTTCTCAGTAAGTCTCATATTAAAAATAAGACATACCAGGAGAAATCATTTCTAGCAATGCTTCATTGCCCTGACTGCCAGATCTTTACAAGGATTTACATACCCAGACAAAAATCTAATGGCATGTATATGCACACATGGATCTCTCGGTTTCAACATTTTTTTAAAATTTAATTTTATTTATAATTCATTTTTTACACTCCATATTCCATTCCCTGTCCCTCACCTCCCATTCTCCAACTGCTCCATATCCCACACCTCCCCCCTGTCATACCCTGTCTCCACATGGATGTCCCCACCCTCCACCCCATTTAACCTCTAAACTCCCTGGGGCCTCCAGTCCCTTGAGGATTAGGTGCATCATTTCTGAATGAACATAGACCTGGAAGTCCTCTACTGTATGTGTGTTGGGTGCCTCATATCAGCTGGTGTATTCTGTCTGTTTAGTGGTTCAGTGTTTGAAAGATATTGGGGATCCAGATTAATTAAGAGTGCTGGCCCATCTCCTCAAATTCTTTCAGACTTCCCTAATTCAACTACAGGGGTCAGCTGCTTCTGTCCATTGGTTGGGTGCAAATATCTGCATCTTACTCTTACAGCTGCTTGTTGGGTCCTTCAGAGGGCAGTCATGATAGATCCCTTTTTGTGAGAGCTCCATAGCCTCAGTAATAGTGTCAGGATTTGGGAACTCCCTTGAGCTGGATCCCACTTTGGGCCTGTCTCTGGACCTTCTTTTCCGGTTTAAACATTTTAACTGTCTCTTCTTTTGATCACCAGAAGGCACCTGAATTGACTAGTTTATTTGTTTGTTTGTTAATTCATTCATTCATTCATTCATTCATTCATTCATTTGTTCATTCATTTATGAAAACAGTGTCACACTATGAACCTCAGGCTTATCTGGATCTGTTGTATAGACCAGATTTTCCAAATTACAACAATCTGCCTTCTCTGCCTCCAAAGGAATGGATTAAAGACATAGACCACCACACTAATGAGTGAGGGGTGTGTGTGTGTGTGGGGGGGGTGTGGGTGTTGCTGACTTTCACATAAAACCATGTTTTCATGTCAAAACGAATTTTCAGCATTCATAGTTTTGACTTTTTAAATATTTTTTCATTTACTTTACATCTCAATTGCAGCTTCTCTTTCCTCTGCTCCTCCCATGCTCACTCTCCCAATTCACTCCTACTCCGTTTTTACTCAGAAAAAGGGAGGCCTCCAAAAATATCAACCCTCCTTGGGATATCATATTGCAGTAAGGCTAGGGACATCTTACACTATAGAAGCTAGACTAGGTATCCCAGTTACAGGAAAGGGATCCAAAGACAGGCAATAGAATCAGAGAGCTCCAGTTTTTGCTTTAGGAATCCTAAGTGAAGGCAGGCCCAGCTTAAAATTGTTAAATAAATATATGCAGCAGGCCTAGGTCCATCCATACATGCTCCCTGGTTTGCAGTTCAGTCTCTAGGAACCCCAATGGGCCCATGTTAGTAGATTCTGTAAGTTTTCCTGTGCTGTTCTCGACCCCACTGACCCTATAAATCCTTCCTCCCTTATTCCATGAGATTCCCCAAGCTCTCCTGAATGTTTGACTGTGAGATTGTACATATGTTTCCATCAGTTGCTGAGTAAAATCTCTCTAATGACAGTCATGTTAGGTTCCTGTCTTCAAGTATCATTTATAGTGTCAGAGGTGACCTCATTCTCATGGTGTTGCTATGAGGAAGTAGAAATGCACTTTTGGTCCTCTAAAAATGTGAGAAATTGTTAAATATGCTTCAATTTTTCAGTGCTGTGGTCACTGTGACAGTTTGGAAGTCAGATTTGCTTCACCAGATTACGCTTAGTAGCAGCCTGAGTCTACAATTACACAAAATCAGGCATTCACCTTCTCCAGTCCCATAGATCATTCTCAGAAACTAAGTGCCGGAAGCCAATATCCCTCCACAATCATTCTATACAATATTCCTTACAGAAAGATAGCATTAGATGTTGAAATGGGTGAAAACTAACTTAGGACACAGAAAACATGTTACCCACATGAAAAACAGGATGGTTTTCAGATGATATTTCTGACACCACTTTGACCTTTTTTTTAAAACTATGACAGTAAGCTTTTTTGACAACTTAACACAATCTTGAGTGACCTGAAAGGTACTTCAACTCAGAAAATGTCTCCTTCAGATATTTCTGCACACATTTTCTCAGTTAAGGATTCATGTTTGAAGGCCAACCTCACTGTAAACAATGTCACCATGGGAAGCTGGTTCTGCATTGTATTATGAATTGTGATATGAAATCCGTGGAGAAAACACCAGCGAGAGTATCTCACTGTAGCCTCTGTTTCAGTTCCTGACTTCATGTTAATTCCTTGAGTTCAAGCGCTGGCTTCTACTGATGATAGACTATAACCTACAAGCTGAATAAAACCCTTCCTCCCAAAGTTGCTCTTGGTCATGGTGTTAATCACCGCAGTAGAAGACAGTCAGGCCAAGAACTAAATAATCACTATGCACCAGCAATATGCAGTTGCAATAATCAGCAGCAGCACTCCATTTTATGTACTTAGAAACTTCCATTCAAATAGAGTGTTTGGGAAGTAAAGATACTATTGTTTTTCATTTGAATATTCTCTTTCCTTGGAGAAAATGCTTGATTGGATTTCTGGAAGCTATAATTTAAAAAAAAATCAAAGCAAATGGAACACAGCAAAAAATAGTTCCCATAGAGCAGATTATCTAATAACAGGTATTAAATGTTCTCTCAAACACAAAACTCTCATATGTAGCAGAGGGTGGCCTAGTAGGTCATCAATGGGAGGAGAGGCCCTTGGTCTTTTGAAGGTTCTATGCCACAGTATAGGGGAAACCAGGGCCAGAAAGCAGGAGTGGGTGAGTTGGGGAGCAGAGGGCGGGGGGAGGTTATAGGGGATTTTTGTAGGGGAAACTAGGAAAGGGGATAACATTTGAAATGTAAATAAAGAAAATATCTAATAAAAAATTAAAATGAAACTCTCTGCCTGAAAGTCATCTTGGTTTTAAGCTTCTGTATAAGTACACATATACTTTTTGTATATGTAGCCAACTACGTGAAGATTTTCACTTTTGTTAACATTATTGATACTTTAATTATTTTGTATTCATTAAAATCTGGATGATTTATTAATTGAAATCATAGTAAAGTTTGTTAGCCTTTGGTAAAACTGTTTTCACTTAGTGCAAAATATTCTATTGTGTCTTTCCACATGAGAACTAAAAGAACTGAGACAGGATATAAATACCATCTCCCAACAATATTTTCTCTAAATAGTTGCCTTCACACTCAAATACTTTTTAGTAAAATTTGATACCATGCTTCCTGAATCCAATGTTGTAGCAAATACTGTTATATCCTTTTCTGGATTAGTATAAAAGTATATGCAGTAAAGTAAAAGTTTATGCTATATTTTACAAAGCACAACCTCCTAGAGATGAAATTTAAAACATTTAATTACATAATTCCCTTAGACTTCTAAACATTATGTCATTTTCTATATTAAAAATCTTCATATTGTATAATGTAATGTTAAATATTCAGTTTTAAGTAGAAGAAATTCAAAATAATTTTTGATTTGTAAGTTTAAATATATTAATTACATCTATTTAATTACATTTCTATTTAATTACATCCAAACTCAAAGTAAAATTTAGGAAAGGGCAACTTTTTTTATGTGCAGAAAATGTATAAATCTTGTCTGTTGTCCTAAAAGCCTGTCAATTATTTCACTTTGAGCAGCCCTGAACAGTGGCTCATATATGTAGTAAATGCTTGTCTCTGATGAAGATACACTAAGAGGGATAACTATCCTTATTTTCCTGAGTTTTGGGGGAAAGGAATCCCCAGTGGCATTAATGAGAGGCCAGTGTGTCACTCTTTGTGTTGAAGGAGAGTCTGGCCAAAGCTTGCTGGTGTTCTTCATTATGATGAATGAAGGTTAAGTGTTGTTTGATACTCACAAGTTTGTCTAAACCATCAGACTCTTTCATCTGTGCTAAACATTGCCGTAGTTCATTACACCTTGATCTTGCCTGAAATTTCAACCAGTCTTCGTTGCTGTTCTACTGCTGATTATTAAGGACAATACCAAATATCTCAGATAAGAGAAGAGGAGACTGTGAAACTTTTCAAACTCTACAGAAACAGGTCTAACCAAGACAGAATCAAGTTTTAGACAACTTTCTCAGTGTATAATATATTCACATTAGCACATTGGTTACAGGACCTTCCACATTCCACCACTATAAAGGAAATTCAGTGTCTAGAACAATAACAAGCTACTGAAACAATCCCTGGAATTATGTTCTTTACTCTATTTAGTTCTTAGTGAGTTTCATGGGAATTATTATCTCACACTCACCCCACACTACCTTTCCTTCCTAGATCTGGTTATCCTTAACTGTACACCTTTCTGTAACATTTTTTGAAACATCAACACTAAGTGTTGCTCTGCAAGTATTTGTGCATGTGTGGCCTCTTACTGATGGCACTGGCTTATGAGAGTCTATAGTCTTAGAGATCAATGATTCTGCCTCCCCCAGAAGCTAAAACTTGCAAGTAACTCCATGTCTAAGAATGGGATTTCATGCCTAGCTATCTTGTTCATGGTGGGCTTCATTTTGTTTCTCTTAGACATGTCTACTCTCTGCTTTCAAATTTTCTATGAAACCATCTGTGCAACTGCTCTGCTGTGTCCAGGAAACTCTGTTTCCATGTAGTCATTAATCACCTTTGGGTCTCATATGATATCCTTCCAGTGATATCTGAACCTTGGAGGAAAAGTAGTTGTATATCTGTTTCATTTCCAGATGAGTGCTTTACAGTCTCTTTGTCTTCTTGATTAAGTGTCTTTGTGTTAATAACCACATACTTCAAGTAGAATCATCCACAAATGGGTTGTCAGATGTATTGACTTGAGGGTATAACAAGGCATTACAAGTTTATTTAATATTATGGCTGTTTAGTAGCATTATAGCAGTATATTTTAGCTGAATAATGGTGTGGGTTATTGATTTTATCTTTTAAAGCAGGACTTAAGTCCAACTAGATATTGATTGGATAGACCCTTAAAGTTCATGCTACTATTGCACCTGTGGGCGTGCTAATTACTATTGTACCTCCCAGGGTTCAGAGAGGGGTTTCAAGCAGACATCCTTAGAAGGGCAGAGGTCACCTGAGCAAGAATGGTCAAAGAAATATCAAGGCACTTCCTGGAGGAGAGACTGAGATCACAGCAATTCTGTTTCCCACTCTTCTGAGAAAACTCAGTGGATCCAAAATGAGCTGAAGAGCTATACTCATAAAGCAGGTAGAAATATCAGTCAGGGAAAAGCAAAATTAAGACCTGTGTTCCCAACCATAAAAACTATCTTTACTAAAATCTTGAACAGAGATCAAAGACTACAGATGAATGACTGAGAGGAAAGCTTTTCTACTAAATTATCTGTGGTCATAAAATGCTAAAGTAAACACTTTCAGAATTTTCAGCTGCCCTACACACTTCAGAAAGACAAGGAGGCATCCATAACCTTTCTCAAGATGCTATGGAATATATATTTATACAGAATCAAGATCACAGAACTATAAGTTTCCTCAAAATATAAACATTCAGCTCCGTTTAACACAGACATTCATAGAAAGCTTCAAAATCTGGTGGTTGAAACATGCCAGCTTCTGGATGTTTTGTCTTGGCTCCAATCACAGTCTTTCATAATTTTGAACAAGAAAAAGAGAAAAGGTAAAAGAGGAAAGGATATGAAGGTAAGGGAGGGGAGGGGAGGGGAGGGGAGGGGAGGGAAGGGAAGGGAAGGGAAGGGAAGGGAAGGGAAGGGAAGGGAAGGGAAGGGAAGGGAAGGGGAGGGGAGGGGAAGGGGAGGGGGGGAGGTGAGGGGAGGGGAAGGGAAGGGAAGGGAGGGGAGGGAAATGAAAAGTGCTAAACACCTGGGCAAAGAATCTCAATGGCTACATTGAGAGCTGGCCCAGTGAATGCTCTCTACTAGGAATGAAACCTAAGCCAGGAGCATGTTTCCATTATGAACAGAAAGGTCATATGCAGTGGGAGTACCCTCAGAAATAGCAGCCTCCACTATGACACTGTCCAATCTGTAAGATCAATAACTAGGATAATTGATGATGTCATCTTTATGATATATGATTATGAATCTTCCTATATTAGTGCCTTCAATGCCCATAAAGAAGAACAATTTTTGTTAGGAGCCATCAAAAACAGGATAAAGGCTTGCAGCTGATTTTCCTGGAGATGGTCCACTCCAGGAAATTTGCATGGTTGTGATGGATAAATTCTGAATTGGAGGGCTTTCAGAGATCTTATCTCAGGAATGATTTTTATTGCCGATATACCTTTCCTGACATTATTATATATTCTAATGATTCCTGGGCATTGTCCCAAAGTATTGGACATATTTTTTTGTAGAAAAATGAAGATTTACTGTCTTGTAGCAATCCTGGGTAGACAAATCGATGATTTCATAATTGCTAATAATGACTTTACAGAATTCCTACATTTTCAAAAGTTCCTTCCAGCTCTTGATAGTATGAAAGCTGCAATTAGAGTTCTATAAACCATCATGTGTCACAGACTAATTGCACTAGGATAGAAATCACACTTGGAACAAAGGAAAAATATTCCTTCTAGGTTATTTGTGAAACCATTATCTGATAACTAAAGGTCATAAACTGGGAATAAACAATTTATTGTTAAATGCTAGGACAGAAAATAATATATTGACTGGATTTATTTATATAAAAGTTCAAAACTAATGAGACACAAGACTGATGATATAACTCTTGTAAAACTGTGCTGACTTCTAACATGAAAAGTATTGTTTTAAGCATTTTATCAACTTACAAAGCTAGAAAATAGATAATAAAAGTTTTGTTAGGTACTAATTATAATGAAAACACATGTAAAGATTTCTGCTGTCACACTTTCTCATTTTACGACTAGAAATAGTGTCTTAAACTTTGACTTATGCAATGTAAAGATGCTTGAAAGTCTATGTGACCTATTCTCCTGAGAAAGTATAAGAGGTAAGAACAACAATAAGGGATAGGCTTTTTCTAACACAGGCTTTTTCTGACATGGAACATTTTTTCTTACTTAGGGGCTTTTTCTTACTTTTATCAATAAAATCGTGGAACTTATTTTTTCCTTTTCCAAAGAATAAAGTTTGGAGCTTCTTTTCCTCAAAAATGAGTGATTTTTTTTGTTGTTGTTGTTGGTTAATACTTATTGGAACTTGATCCTGTAGGCTGTTGCTCCATCCATCAAATGTATACATGCATATAACAAATAAAAAGGTATGTATGTAAGTATGCATGAACACTTGTGGACTTAATGAGATAGGTGGTCAGATCCAACAAGTGTGTGTGTGAGTGAGTGTGTGTGTGTGTGTGTGTGTGTGTGTGTGTGTGTATTCTGCCTATGTAAAATAATTTTATTCCTTTGTTTCTTTTCTCTTTGGTTCATAAAGTGTTAATGAATTTCAAGCCTCTCACTGGGCAGCAAGAGAGCCTTAAGTTTTGAGCAAGAAAGAAAAGAAATCAGTGTTTACTATCACAAAATAGTAAGAGATAGTAGCAGTGGAAGAAACCAGTGCTTATTAAAACCCAAATATTAATATTATAATGCATAGATCATCAGTCTTTAGCTTTCATCCAACCCTCTGTTCGTTCTCAGTGGCTTCATAGAGGACATAGGCCTCCAGCACATTTTAACTGTAGAATATTATGAGTTTACTTGCATGATTGACACCAGAGCATAACAGATTGTTCTTTTGCTTTCTCTTAGCTTACCGTTTAAATGCCCTTGAAAGTATTAAGTCATTCCAGGTAAGTCTCTGAGTTGTTATTTTTCTATTTTTCTCAGCTGTTTTCCTAGCCAGGGAGAATATCCATTTCTGTTTGTCCTACTTAATAATTCCTCAGACAATACCCCAAATTTGCAGAGGGACTGATGTTCCAAGCCAGTGGTCCTATTCCTTTTTTCTCCATGACAGCATCACTGACTGCCCTTGGTGGAGAGTGATACCCACACCTCAGTATGGACAGATGGACAGAGGGTTAAGGAAAATAACTACTTCATTCATTATGCATCTCAAATACCAACTCCATTTCTTAAGCTAAAAACAATATCTCAAAAATTTTAAAGACAAGGAAGTACTTATTCCATAGTCAAATATTTAAAATCAAGTGCTGTTAATTACATTCCAGTCTATACAACACCCCAGGATATTTTCAGTGTTAGGGATGGCACTAACAAATGGAAGTGAGTCTGGGGATCTCTAAGATTGCATTAGTCCCACTCCATCATTTCTAATCATCATACCTTCTGTACACATTTCCATAGATATGAGCTATTACTCAGTTTTAGATTTTGTAGATACTTTGATATATACTGTATACCACACAGATATGCATATAAAGACCTCAAACTTACTCCTGGATACATCATATCATTCATTATTCTACAAGGCTTTTCAAAATCCACAACTTATTATACTTCACTGTAGTGAGAAGTTTGTAGTTTTTGTTTCTTCACAAAACACAGAAATATTATAAGAATATATTTTTATTTTAATCTCATATCTGGGATATGGGGCTGTTTCAGATTGTCCACAGCAGCTGACTATAATTTCCCTCATGCTTTAGCAGAGGTATGATTTTGCCACCTGCCAATAGTTTATGTTGTTGTGTGATGTATGTAATCCTAGGAATTTTTCAAAGTACAGATAAATGCTAGGGCCCAAAGAGGAGCTGTGATGGCTTGTTGATTAGTTTGGGGGGATTGCTGGTAGGTTGTTCATTGCTATTGCTTGAGGTTTTATTTAAGTAATCATGCATAAAAAAACAAAAAACAAAACAAAACAAAACAAACAAACAAACCAACAAACCAAGAAGAAATTAGATATCCTGATAGCAAAGATCAAACTTTCCCTCAAGATTCTCACTGCCTCTAGTCAGTTGGGGTATAACTATAGCAGTAGTCTAATGTCAATTTAACACCCTTTCCAAACCCTGACTTTATTCAAGGATATCTTTCCTTTCCTCTATAGTCCTTTCCCCATTATATCTAGTGTTATGATGTTGGAAGTGTGGGAGAAGGATGGAGAGGAGTGGGAGAGGGAAGAATCCACAAACTAGTTAAGACCAGCTACTCTTAACACTCTCAGTCATGTTGGAATGGAATTCCCTGAAGATAACCCTAATCTACTATACAAATTACCTCCTATGTGGCTCTACTAAAAGGGATATTTCCTGAGGGGGGAAATACCTTCTTAGTTTCATAGCTTACAGAGGATATAGTGTGTCATGGGAAGAGGCTCAACAATGTTAAGACAAAACTACCTATTCAGGCAGGTCTTTGCAGTTGTTTGTCATGTTGATTTTGTTTTATTCTTTTTCTTTCTTCTTTCTTTCTGATCTCTGTTGTTGTTTCTTTGTTTTGTTGCTGTTGTCATTTTTAAGAAAAGAAGTATTACAATGAGGACAAGAATGATCTCTTTTGGCTTTGCAACTTCTCAACACACTCAAGAAAATGAGAGCAGGCTTGGTAATCACAGAATATTGTAGATTTTAGATTCCTGGTTATGCACAAAATGCTGCACCTTTTTTTTAGCTCCCAATAAAGCCCAAAATTGAGTGGCTCATTTGAGTCCCAACAGGCTTTCCAAAAATCCACAGAGCCCCTAATGAAGGATTCTGAGTTAGGTATGCCCACTCAGCTCACCAAACACATGTCATAACTAAGGGACAAGGCACACTCTTACTGGTAATTTCTCTATCCATAGGAACCTCTAGTCTGTCTGTAGAATATGTAAGCAAGCTGCTTCAGTAATCTAGTCACAGTACTGATTCTAGCACCCCTGAGATAACAAAACACCCCAAAGTACTGTTTCAGTTATTCCTGTAAGACAGGCAACTCATCAAGATGTCACTTAGGCTCTGCATTTCTCATTACATTAGCCATGGTTACTATTTTCTATCATTTTTGCCCAACAAAGTCTCTGGGAAGACAATATTCCAGGACCTACCAGCTTGGGGTTCCAGAGAGCTCCTCAAAGTGGATAAACCTATACAATTAATGAAATCAAGAATTTATGCTTTACTCAAACAACCCTAAAACGTTATCAAATAAAGAGAAACTATGAGTTTATTACTTCATCTCAGATACTATGGGGCAAACTTACCTTCAAATTATTGATGACTATATCACAAATGGAGGAGGACTATCCTGAAGCTTCACAAAGATCAAATTCTACTATTCGACCCATTACTGCGTTGTCATGATTACACATTCAATGAGTGCATTACAAACATTAATAAGCATTATAATAGCTGTCACAGCCCTGTCTGCATCATGGTCAATATGACAAATGTTCACAAATAATATTGGCTGCTCATCAACATAGTTCATTGTAGTCTGGGTCACTGTTTAGAAAATTTCCTTCTCTGTGCCTGTTTTAATCATGAAACTTAGAAAATAAAAACATCCCAGCTACTAAAAATAGCCTTTCAAACATACTTACCAAATCATGGAGGAGCTACACACAGAGACACAGACACAGTCATCCATCTAGTTAAAGGAACTGCCCACTGCCTTAACTTTCATGGGTGATCTCCATGTTCTGGATTCGTCACTCTAATCCTAACTGTAACTGGGCCATGACACTCCTTACCTGTACTCTTTTTTATTATTATTATTTTTTATTAGGTATTTTCCTCTTTTACATTTTCAATGCTATCCCAAAGGTCCCCCATACCCACCCCCCCCCAATCCCCTACCCACCCACTGCCCCTTTTTGGCCCTGGCGTTCCCCTGTACTGGGGGATATAAAGTTTGCAAGTCCAATGGGCCTCTCTTTCCATTGATGTCCGACTAGGCCATCTTTTGATACATATGCAGCTAAAGACAAGAGCTCCCGGGTACTGGTTAGTTCATATTGTTGTTCCACCTATAGGGTTGCAGTTCCCTTTAGCTCCTTGGGTAATTTCTCTAGCTCCTCCATTAGGGGCTGTGTGACCCATCCAATAGCTGACTGTGATCATCCACTTCTGTGTTTGCTAGGCCTGGCATAGCCTCACAAGAGACAGCTATATCTGGGTCCTTTCAGCAAAATCTTGCTAGTGTATGCAATGGTGTCAGCATTTGGAAGCTGATTATGGGATGGATCCCTGCATATGGCAATCACTAGATGGTCCATCCTTTCGTCACAGCTCCAAATTTTGTCTCTGTAACTCCTAAGAGAACAATTGTCTTGGTAGACTTCACTGAACTGACTCTTAGACACACAGGATACTGAGAGCTACATACATATTCCCTAGCATAACTCACAAGCCAGAGCTTAAAACCCTGAGGCAAACAATGCAGAAGCCAATGTCTACAAATAGTCAGTTTTCCTTGGTCACATTCAGAGACATTTATTATCTTTTGACTGTAGGAGAGCAGTATTCTTTAGAGAAGTATTGCCTGTCCTGGGGATCAAGGAACACAGCGGATATATAGAAAATCAGTAAACATATGATTTAGAAATAGATTTTGTTTCTAAGATAGGCCATAGCTTTGCCTATGTCTCCAAAAGTAAAGAAAATGTCAAAAATCTTAATAAAAAATCTTCAGGATTATAATAAAGGTTACAATCCACTAGATAAATCCTACAAAATTATGCCTCAAAGTTTGGTTGAGAAATGGTTTGCACAAAGACTCAACAGTGCCTGCTAGGATATTTGGCCAATGACACAGCATTTTTACTGAGACCACTTAGTCAAGACAGTATAGACTGTCTATAGAAAACTCTCTCTATTCAATATACATTCTCACCGCTGTAATATGCCTTCCTATGTTGAGGTGTGGTCTGTTGCTATGCACTGTATGCATAATTCTTTATCCTAAGGTCTAGTTACCACAAGATAACTGGATTCTAATGTATGCCAGTTTTTGCTGTGGAAATCTTGATCCATAATTTAAAACTATTGGTTGAATGAAAATGCCTACAGCCTGTAGCTGAGCAGAGGAAAGGTAGGCAGGGCTTCAGTTACTAGGCTTGGAATTTGAGGCAGAGACCACCAAAAAGAAATGGAGAAGGGAGGAAGAAGAAGAAGGAAGAAGACACCATGGGATAGGGGGATAATGAAAACATGCCCATAAGTGCCTGCCAGTTGAGGTAGGAGAAGTCCAGAGAGAACATGACAAGTTACGTATCTGGGTTTTTAAAAATGAAGCAGACAAAAGGGCATAGAGATTGATATTTGCCCAGCTCTAGTGTTTTTAAAGCTTGATATAAATATAAAGTTTTTATGTCTTTTATTGGGGAATTAGATAATTTAAGATAAGGTAGAAAACCTCAATTAATATTTAGCACAGTGCCAGGCGTGGTGGTGCATGCCTTTAATCCCAGCACTCAGGAGGCAGAGGCAGGCAGATTTCTGAATTCGAGGCCAGCCTGGTGTACAGAGTGAGTTCCAGGACAGCCAGGGCTACACAGAGAAACCCTGTCTTGAAAAACAAAACAAAACAAAACAAAACAAAACAAAAAACAAACAGAAAATATTTCTCAAAGTATTCCTACACAAGAATCCCTGTTCCATGATTGAGCAAGGCCTCTAGAGAGGATGTTATCAGACTCACAAAATTGGACCAAATATGATACTCAAAGTATGTTCATAGGAAGTTGTCAGATATCACAATAAAAACAAGCCTTAGTGGGATTTTATCTCTTCCTATGATCATCAGTTATATGCCCACATGTGTCTATTCCCTAATGAAGAAAGCAATTCACATTTTTAAGGAATTTGGGTTGTAGTCAATACCTACGAGACATTATACCTAGTACATGGGTAGGAGTATCCCTTGGTGGGAGGGGCAGTGGATTTGAGATAGTTGATTTAAAGAAATTTTCCATTAAAATATCCAGATATTGACATTACTATGAGGTAACTTGGTTTAACAAGCCAATACCACAATAACATTTTGATCTGGCAAAAGATGTCAATCTAGAGGTGAGAGCACCATTTTCCTGACCTCATCCTATGTATTCTCCATGTAATAAGGGTTACTAGAAACACTCATTATTCTCCAAAGTGAAATCACTGGGAAGATAAAATAAGAAAATTCTAGGATTATCATCCTTTACACATTCAGGATACATTCTAACACCTATACTAGATACTAGACTATAAAGTTGGTGCTAAGCTATATGTGTGTATATTTTTGAGTGCTCCACTATAGACATATATGAATATACACACTCAATGTGTGTGTACATGTGTGCAATAAATTTCCATACATATATACATATGGCAAAATTCAGTGCATCAGATAGGTAAATCCAAACACTAACAACAGAAACAATACAATATAACAGTGAATCCAGCATGTTTTATTACAAAGATGTGTTTTAGTGCTCTTGCATGTTGAGTCACTGAAGCTTCTAAAAGTGTATAAATAAAATAAAATTAATAAAAATATGAATAAAATATACAAATGAAGTTCCAGTTACTCTGCTGTCTTCAATAGAGTCACGGGGAAGATGGTGCATATGGTTGAGGTAAGGCAAAGGCAATTCACAGTGATAGTAGATACACATATTCTCATTTTAGAACACAGACACACTTATAAACAAAGATGGAAAATTTACTTTAAAAAAGGGTCACCCTCTTTCTCTAAGATCACCAACTGCACACAAATGCATGTCTTTATACTGAGTTACTTATGTAACTATAAAAGGTCACATACTAATTACCAGTAGCTCATTTCCTAAGCATGGGACCTCTCAAGATGTTTCCCATTCCCAATTAGCAAATCTATTGATGTCATCATTGTACATGTAATATAGTCTCATTGCAGACTTGATAATGTTTCATGAAATTTTCAAAAACATGCTTCCACCTCAGCAGCTCTACTGATGCTCCCAGCTAGGCTCTGTGATCAGCTCCTGGTGGGCTCACTTAGCTCCACCAACATCAGGCTGACTGTTTTTCTCAGGAGCTGCAATGGCTCCTCCAGCCCCTCATGACTGGCTTTGCCATGCCTTCAACAATTGCCTCAGCTACCCTTTTTTTCCTTCTGCCCAGCTTAGCCCTAAGGAAAACATTAGATTGTTTTATTATTTTAAAACTAGCCAAATAATTCAAGAGCTGGGTGAAGAATTACGTGTCCCAATCTTATCAACTAACAAACACCCTCCATTCTCCTTTGCCCCCATTTGTGGCAGAGGCTACAAACTTTAGGTGCCCCAAGACCTAAATGTCTTTTTGTCCCTTTTAAGTCCACCTTTTTTTTTCCTTTTGCTCAACAATTGGCTTCTGCCTCCTTTATTGACACAAACAAGAACCAATAAGGGAATCAACACCTCCCTCTACATCTCACCTTTTGAATCCAATAAAAATTTGAAAAAAAATACTCTTCTCTGAGATATTAAGTGAACATGACCATTACAATTAAGTAAATGACACAGCAGGAGGTACAAATGTCATTCAGTTCATCAATTTATCAATTTAGTTAAAGTACTCTACCATATTTCCTAACTGGAAGAATTATGATTCTATCCCTGGATTATGTTTAGAATTTTGGCCTGTTACATCACTTGAAAACCATGTCATCTACTCTATAAGCTCTCAATATACTCAATATCATAATACACTGGCTCCTAGTCTATTTGACCTTTCTTTCAGAATGTTCACTGACCCTTAGGTGCAGGAGTTATGAATGCTGAAAGAAAGAGAAGAAGCACTCCCAGGGTCAAATCCCTAATCAACTACAGAATATAAACTGATCAGTCCTGAGATCATGTGCACAGAAAGAACAAAAATGAATTCAGCATTCAGCAGGCTTTATTAAATATTCATGGATATGTATACAGATGTATACATAATGATAATCAACAAAGAAAAAGAAAGAATCAATGTGAGAGAAATGAGGGAGGAGGATATATGAGGAGCTAGAGGGAGGATATCTGGGAGGAGTTTGAGGAAGAAAAATAAAAGGGGTAAGGTAATTATATTTTAATTAAGACATATATTAAATAAAATGAATTTCATAAAATTTAAAAGCCACTACTTTTCAAAATGAAAGGAAAACAGACACTACGACTGAACTTAAACCTTTTTTCAAGATATTTTGTACAAACATTAAACAAAATCAAGTTAGTAAGGGAATCAAATACAAATTAATGAAGAGCTTCACTTACAGTAGCCATCATGTATTACTGGAGTAAACACATAACAGAATTCACATTACATCATGTTATGCAGTAAATCATGAGCTCTATCCATGCAGCAGAGGCTGGTCATGGTAAAAAGGAAGTGCCCCCACTTCACAGGCTGTCTCCACTCCAATCCTTCCCTGTTACCATCAGCACCTTACACTCTGGGGTAGACGGCATATGTAGCAATTCCACAGTGGTTGCTCCTGCCTCTGGCAATCTTTATGTAACCATTCATACCCCATTGCTAACCGTGACGGAAAGGAACCATGTTTCCCATTTATTAGAAAGAACACAGGAAAGTGCACTCATTACAATAACTCCACGTGTAACCACTGATCCAGAAGCCTCAATGATCAGAAAATGTAAAACAGACACCTCTGAGAAACCAATGTTATCTCAGAAAGGACTGTGCAAATCACAGCAATGAAAACTCAGGATATTTTTCCACCCACAGATGGCACAGAACCAACAATATGCCATCTTTTTTAAAATCAATGTCACAAATGTATTACTACTCAAGAAACCAGCGGCTAAATCTGAACAACTCACATACTATAACTTGTTTGCCCAGTCATAGTGTTCAAATGTTCAAGTGATGGTCACAAAAGAGAAGGGGCTGGAGTTCAAGTCCAAGAACCCACTTAAAGCCAGAATGGAGACTGGAGTTGGATCTGTGCCTAAGAACAGGGTTTTTTCCACAGAAAGCTTGTTCCTTTCCCAGTACCCAAGCCTCCTCTAACTACATTTTCAGATAATCTGATGTCCTCCTCACATCTCTATGGGCAACTGCTCACATGTAGAATGAAATTTCACATAAACACCCTCACATTAGCAAAAATAATAATTTTTAAAAGTGAGGATATCATTGCAACTTGCCTAAAGCCCCGTAAAGTGAAAACACACCTGGAGAAGCTGGCTAAACAGCTACACAAGATAGTAACCTCTAGGATCAGTGAAATATACTGCCTCCATGGGAGACAGCTAAGGCAAACAACTGCTCTCAACATTGGAAATACAAGCAAACACGTGCATGTGCGCACACACACACACACACACACACACACACACACACACACATGCAAATAGGCATAGGGTACACATACAGTTGATCGCAAAGAACAATGTTGTTGTTTAATGTATGTTGGAGAACATTTATGGGGAATCTTATCCCCATTATGACTCAAAGCAAAAAATTCATTCAAATACTTTTTGCAGCTTATACCTGTTCTTTATCAGTCAGTATTTCCTGCCATCTGATTCTCTTCCTTCATAGCCATAGCCAACTAACAGAACAGCATGGTTGACATTATTATTCCCATATTTTGGCTCATAATAAATACCTGGAAAATAAAATCATAGGTGTGAGAAGTACCAGAAACCTAATAATGACCACGGCCAATAAAAAATTAGTAAAGTATTTTCTAGTTAGACAAAAAAAAAAAAGTCCAGTATAAAAGAAAATGTCATCCAGACACCACTCCAGTTAGGGATCCATCCCATCTGCAGACACCAGACCCTGACTCTATTGCTGATGCCAAGAAGCTCTTGCTCACAGGAGCCTGGTATAGCTGTTTCCCGAAAGGTTCTACCAGAACCTGACCAATAGAGATGCAGATACTCACACACAGCTATCATAATGAGCCCTGTGACCCCAGTGGAAGAACTAGGGGAAAGACTGAAAGAGCTGAAGGGTTTGCAACCTCATAGGAAGAAAATCAGCTAACAAAATGACCCAGATCTCCCCAAGACTAAACCAGTAACAAAAGGGTATATATAAAGTGATCCATGGCTCCAGATACATATATAGAAGAGGATGGGTGTATCTTACATCAATGGGAAGGGAGGACACTGGTCCCATGGAAGCCTGATGCCCCAGTGTAGGGGAATGCTAGAGAGGTGAGGTGGGAGTGACTGAATGGATGAAGGAACACTCTTATACAAAAAAAGGATGGGGGAGGGGGGTCAAAGGGGATGGGATGGGGTTTTGTGTAGGGGTAACTAGAAAGGGGGATATCATTTGAAATGTAAACACATAAAAGGATTAATAAAAATAGAACCCATTGTTGAGAGGAATCCTGGTAACAGGTTTTCATCCAAAAGCAAAGAGATACAACAAATACAACTTTGTTAGTAAACACTGCCCTACATATATACAAATACTTTTCTCCTTGCATTTTTACTTAGAGAACCCCATTTCAAGAAAACATATTTGAATATAGAATTATGTAATTCAAGGCACTCTTTAGAATTTAGTTCCTGAAAGACAATCTTTCAATTACTTAAGATATATCATGTGGAGGAAAATTGTACAATTTAAGCATAATAATTATTATATACTATGAAGTACTCATATGCATGTGAATTATTTGTGTCCCAGTTGATTTCACTTTCTGGTATGATTTGGGGATATTAAGCTGCAAGGAGCTCACATGCATAGGAGCATATTATTACTATCTATATACTAGTTATTAGCATCAAATGTTATACACAGTAATGTGGTCCCTCAACCTAGCAACAGTCTCACAAGCATTCTTTCTTATGTCTACCAGAGTGGTTCTCAACCTTCCTAGTGATAGTTTAATATAGTTCCTCACGTTCTGATGGCTCGCAACCATGAAAATATTTTCTTTGTTACTTCATAACTGTAATTTTGCTACTGCTATGAATCATAATGTAAATATATAACATGCAGAATATCTGATATGCAACACCTGTGAAAGTATCATTTGATCCCCAATGGGGTTATGACCTACAGGTTGAGAACACATTCTTACCTTCCCTATAAAATGTGAAAGATTCATGTGAAGGATCAATGCCAACTGAGATGGGCCCTATAGTTGCTACAGCATGCATTAAGGCTTCCTCAGTCCTTGAGATAATAGAAAAGCCAGTGATTCTAGCGGCAGAACGTTCAGGGAGGTACCTGCAGTGTCCTTCCTTTAAAAGGTAAGAGAATCAGTTATCTCCATCCATCTGTAGGGAAGTGTGTGTCAAAATCACAACACTGCAATTTGTAGCTGAGTATTCCCAAGTCTGAGCTGTTATTGAACATCCCAGGAAGTGAAATCAACTGAGAGATTTAGAACAAATATCAGACCTCATGTATTCAAAGACAACTTTCTGTCCATAAGAATTTTCACAGGAAGAAACACCTATTATACGTGGAATGATTTCCATATTCTGTGTGTGCAAAGAAGCAGGAACAGCTACATGGGACCATTGCATCATAAGGGTGTGCACAGACTAATAATGAGACCTTGATAGTATACAGTGATCCTGCCTTCCAATGTGAGTTCAGAAGACTGGATTACTCTACAATTTTCTCTTGTTTGAGATGGCTGAAATGACAGTAGCATAGAAAACTCACTTACCCTTCCTTTGTATGGATAGGTTGACTCAGCCTCCAGACCTCCATTACGCCACACGTACTTTAAAGCACGGAATGTATGGCCCGAAGAACAGCCATGATTCCCTTCAGTTCTCGAACAGTCCACTAGGTTTTGTGCACTCAATGAGATTAGTCTGCCTGTTTTCCGAAATATCTGTCCTTCTATGGCACCAGCTGCAGAAAAGGCCCAACAAGAATTACATCTGCCCTCAGTAGAGAATAAAAGACAGTCACACACAAACAACTAGCAACCCCAAATCAGACAGCTGAATAGTATGTCAAAGAATGAACTGATTGCAGGTTGTTGGTGCCAAGGAAAGACATTTAATTTTTCTTGGGGACCTGGCTGCTTCCAGCTTGCTTGAACACCAATGAATTGCTACATACACATGCATGCACATGTATGAGCATGAACATATTGTCAGGACATAAAGTTGTCTGGTTGCTACTACCAAAAATAAATAAGACACAGAATATGGAGAGTGAGTGGAATATGGAGGCCACTAGGTATGAGTAGATAATGGTTGATGGACATGAACCATATACCTTGTACAAACAAATGAAACATTCAAAATAGGAACATAAGTTATTAAAAGTGAAGAATGGCTATTATAAGTAAAGATCCTATGAATATTGTTGAACAATTGTCTTTATGAGATATTTGAGGATATTTTGGGTATATGCCCAAGAGTAGTACATCTTGGTCTTGAGGTAAAAATATTCCCAGTTTTCTGAGAGAATGTCAAATTGATTTCCAAAGTGGTTGTACAAGTTTGCACTCCAATCAGTGGTGAAGTAGTATTCCTCTTGTTCCACAACCTCCCCACCATGTGTTATCTCTTGAAATTTTTGATCTTAGCCATTTTGATCGAAGCAAGAGGGAATGTCATAGTTGTTTGATTTGCATTTTCCTGATGACTTTGAACATTTAAGTGCTTCTCAGCATTTCTAGATTCATGTGTTGAGAATTCTAATTAGTTCTGTCTCTTATTTTGTAATTGGTTCATTTGTGTTGTTTGTGTCTAACTTCTTGAGTTATTTGTACATTTTAGATATTAACCCTTTGTCAGATGTAAAGTTAATAAAGATTCTTTCCCACTCTTTCAGCTACCGATTTGTTCTATTGACAATGTCACTTACCTTAAAAGCTTTGCAGTTTCCTGAGGTCCCATTTACTCCATAGGAAGATGAACTTGAATCGACTAACCTGTACTCTTGGGCTCTCAGAGATTGAACCACCAACTAAAGAATACAAAGACTGAACCAAGGCCTCCCCACTCATATAGAGCAGATGTGCTGCTTGACCTTCGTATGGGTTAAACAATTGTAACAGGCTATCTGAACAAGCTGTTTATGTATATGGATCATGTTCTACTGGCTGGGCTGCCTTGTCTGTCTTCAATTGGAAGAAAAAGCATTTAGCCTTGCAGAGACTCAAAGTATGGTAAGGAGGGATAGTCAAGGGGCCTCCACCTGCTCAGAAGTGAAGGGAAGAAGGAAGAAAAAAGAATTGTGGGGGAAGGTGACTGGGAAGGGAACAAAGTACTGAATGTAAAGTGAATAAGTTAAAAAAGAAGAATAATTAAATTGGAAAACAAAAAATCAAAAGCAAAAACAAAGTGAATAAGTAAAAGAAATAAAATTAAATTTTTAAAAAAGTAAATTATGTGTCATTCTACACTCAACACACACAGAGTTGTCAACGCTAATTTTTTCTCACCAGCGACTCAACAAGACAGTCATGTGATATGCTTATACCTATTCTTCACAGAAGTCACATAGCCTCTTCTTCTCCAATCTACAAATTTGGGGAGATAACCAAAAATAGACTGGCAGATGCCTTTCTTCTTCCTAAGATTCTGGACTGGAATATCAGTCAGCATTTTCCTGAATTCCTCTCTGGTCTTCAAGAAAAACAAGAATCATTAGAAAGTAAAAGATTTCACACAAAATATTGGAAAACGTAGGTGATGCAGTCTGTCTCAAACTCACCATGTCACCAAAGCCATTGACCTGCATAGTGAAGTTATTCTTTCCCTGATCATATTCAATATTATGCTGTTTGACAAGTTTCATATTTTCTTCCTAAACTTCTCTCTTATGTCCTTCTTCCTCCTGGAAATAACCATAATGTGTGACATTTCTTTATAATAAAACTTGCCCACAAGCTGGCAAGGAGGACTCACTGCCAGAGGTCATAAGACAGGTCTCAGGATACTGCAGAAAAAGCCATTCTTCACATATCTAAGAATAGAATTTCTCACCATCCTGTATTCTTGGATCATGACTTTGGACAATTGCTTAATAAAAGGTAGTCTCTATGACCTCTGTTGTACTATAAATACCAATAAGTACCATTCTCCCTGAGGTCTGGCTGAATAGTGTTCATACTACTAACCATGCTGTAGTTTTTGTTAAATTTTCTCTTCCACTCCTGACAATCAGAATCCAAACTGGGATCAGTTGATTGAGTAACTTCAGCCACTCCCAAGCACAGAATGGCCAGCAAGACAGCAGGACCCATGCCTCAAGTACCTAGATGATAAGGAAGGGAAATAAAGATGGCCAACTGCAGCCCTTCCAAAATGTCTTTCACTCCATTCTGAAAAATAAAGACATGTGTGTTGGATAAAATTACTTGAAGTACATTTTTCAAATATCTGCCCACCAATTTTGACAATTGATAAATATGTACTTGAGGTTAAAGATTCCATGAATAATTGCTCTACCAAAATGCACAGTATATACATTGAATTCTAGGATTGGAAACAGCCAGTGCAGTCTGTGTATTGCAAACTTAAATTACCAAAAGATGTCCATGAACTTCAAAATTGAAATGTTAGACAGTCAGGGATGTAGGACATGTGTTTGCATGAACTTATGTGACATCTGATTATAAGAACAATGTGACCAGGAGAGCCGTGGCTAAATGATTTTCATATTCCTACCTAATAGTTGATATGTGTGATTGGGAGTGGGTGGGTTGGGAAGCAGGGCAAGGGGGGGGGAGGAGGGGACTTTTGGGATAGTATTTGAATTGTAAATGAAGAAAATATCTAATAAAAAATTCCCATATTGAATAAAAAATTTCTAGGCTCCTGGCCTTTGAAAATATGACAACAATCAGTACTATTCCTCTTGTTTCATCTTTGTGAAAACAGTTCATAATTACTACTTCAGTGATAAAATGGTCACAAGGAAAAGCCACTGGATATCAGTGGGATACAAAAGATAGCCACACACAGGATTCAATTCATGACTTAATGTATATCAAATGACACTCATTATAAGGCCTAAGGAGAGCTATGTCATCTGCTATACTTTCTCACATGTCAATGAAGAATTGTAGTTTACCCAGTGTCAATGTGCAAAGAGATAGAAAAAAAAATACTTGAGGCACAAGTGACCAACTATTGCCCTCTCTGCAAAAAGACTCAGATTTTGTACTTAATGGGAACAATGTCGAGTTAAGGGTCTGTTTTTACCCTTAGTTTTTCTACATTCTTCCACCACCAAAGAGTACTACAGATAATGAGAAAATAGCCTCATTCCTGGGGAGTTTACATATTCTCCCCAACAGTTTTCTTATCCAGTGTCACTTCCTGGTTTGTCTTAGAAGAGGTAGGACCTTACCGGGAAGACTTCTAATGTCTTTATGCACTTCACAAACTCAGATCTTCAGATGTGGCTGAGAACCCAGGATCTGACCCTGCTGTATTTCACTTGAGTTTTAAATACAGTTTCAGACCAGGAAGTCAGACTTGTTCTTCTTTTGATTTGTTCTGCTGATGACTGGATTAGGCCTCTAGGCTATGGAACACATAATAAAATCAGATCCCATATGTGCCAGATGCCCTAGACCTCCGGGGGTGGGGCAAAGTATACACATGAAGGGACCCATGTCTCCAGCTGCATATGTAGCAGAGGATGCTCTTGTCTGGTATCAAATGGTGGGGAGGCCATTGGTCCTGTGAAGGCTTGAAGCCCCAGTGTAGGGGAATGCTAGTGCAATGGGGCTGGAGTGAGCATGTGAGTGGGGGAGTGCCCTTGTGGAGGCAGGGGAGAGAACGTAGGATGAGGGGTTTTCTGAGAAGAAACTGGGAAGGGGGTAACATATGAAGTGTAAATAGACAAAATAACCAATGAAAAATTTAAAAATGAAAGTTGTTTTAATGTGCAAGCTAACATCCTTATAAATGCAAAGAGTTATTATTTCTACCATCATAATTTTTAGCACTTTGATCCTTATCACTAAACTACTTCCACTGAAATGACCGTCTGTCTTCCTGGAATTTCCAAACACTTTTTTATCAATGTTGAAAACAACTTCTGTTTAAATGGACTTAAGGACCCATTAGTATGAGGAAATTAATGTTTGGTATTGTAAATCTAGCTAGCTACTTGAGACTGGAGAGGTCCGAGACTTTACTTTTATTGTACTCCTCAAAGTAACCTCAAGAAATAGAGCCTACATATGTGGCTGAAAATCCCCACACAATACTCCTCATTGTTTATCAGGCTTTGGGTCACTGAGATTTCAGTTTCTAACAAACAAACAAAAAATGTGCATAAATATTCTGTATTCATTTCTATCTGGTACATGAAGAACATGTAAAAGATAGAAAGCAGTAAAGAGAGATTAAGCTGATGACAGCTGAGGAAAATTACCTTGTTTTGGCTTCAGTGACAACATGAAATATTTATTACTAACAGCAATCAAATCATCATCATTACTGAGGTCCTTATGAAACTCAAAAATCTCCATGACTTATTCTCTAGGTTCTTCCTGATCAACCCATACCTTTAGAGACATGGCCATCATTCACTGTTCTGAAAATAAATGATTCTAGAGAGTTCACTTTTTGGTTAAGAATGGGCCTTCCTCACTTATAGTGAAGTTTGTTTAAGAAACCCTGAGACTTGCCTATCATTTTTACATCAACTCCATGTGTTTTCTTGTGTTTCAGAGCAAATGACCATTGCAAGACTAATGGTGAGCACTGGTGAACTATTTTTTTAAGTATTTTCTTCATTTACATTTCCAATGCTATCCCAAAAGTCCCCCATGCCCACCCCCACTCCCCTACCCACCCACTCCCGCTTCTTGGCCCTGGCTTTCCCCTGTACTGAGGCATATAAAGTTTTCAAGACCAATGGACCTCTCTTTCCACTGATGGCTGACTAGGCCATCTTCTGATACATATGCAGCTAGAAGTTTTATTGAATGGAAATGCTTATCTTGTGATATTTTTAAACAATTTTATTAGATACTTCTTCATTTTCATTTCAAATGCTATCCCAAAAGTCCCCTATACCCTCCCCCACCCCCCACCCCCACACTGCTCCCCAACTCTCCAACTCCCACTTCCTGGCCCTGGTGTTGTGAAAGCTACAACCCACAGTTCTGTTTCTTATTTACATGAAGGACTATAAAGTACTACCTTACCTGTAGCCCTTTGACTTCCTTATATTATGTGAAGCAAGTATTGTATCATTCACAAAGTGCTATGACAAAGGTAATTAGTAAGGGCCATGAGAATGATCCTGACAGATGTTTCCAGAGCACTTAGGAGTTAGGAGCAACAATTAAGCAACATGACCTTCCCAAAGAGATAATGCTTTTCCTCTTCAGCAGGTGATTCAGCAACATTAGTCATTACTTCTGGACAGAACCCTCTAGCATCTGTAAACACAGATCTTTAGAACTCAGTGACCTATTTCCTGATCTTTACTGGAGTAAAGGAAGTTCCTGTAGAAGGAACTTCCTTTACTCGAGGTAGAGTAACCAGATCTACTAAGTCTTGCAACCAAACAAAAAGAAATTGTATTATTCTCAGACAACAAAAGAAAAGAAAATAGTTAACAGAAGTTTTAATACCTCATTGGTTCCGACATGAGATCTGACCAGGAAATACAAGGTAGAAAGTGAGAATATAAATCAATAAACCAACCAATATGGTCAAAGATAACTGTAGCAGCTTAAATGCCATGCAATACATAGGTATGGAATCGGAAGTCATTAGAGTAAGTTGGAATAAAAAAGTGACTTCCTACTTACAAATGTGTATCATGATTAATCAAACAATTAATTATTCATTGCAAAGCCACATTATGAAGAATAGAACCCATGATTCATTCTTTCTAGCACAATCAGAAAACAAATGCAGCAACTGGGAGTTGACAAAAGGCCAACCAGATCCTCACAGGGCCCAAATATAACTTAAACAAAGCCTACAAAAAGGTAAATTACCAGTTAAAAAATAATAAAACTTGAGACACTGACATTGTTTTAAATATCAAAAAGGAAAGCATAAGTAAATGGATTTACTGATACAGAACAGAAGAGCTACATAAAACAGTGAAAGGATTCATTTTGGGAGAATTTTATTATTTTTACACTGATAGTCATAAGGGGGATTACTATGAAGTTCTCTTTCTTTGTTAGGTCTTTGAATGACTTAGGTATCAGCACAACTATGGCTTCATAGAACAACTTAGGTAGTGTTCCTTCTGTATATATTTTGTGGAATAATTTTTAAAACTATTGGTATTAGGTCTTCTTTGAAGATCTGATAGAATTCTGCACTGAAACCATCTGGTCCTGGGATTTTTTTGGGGGGGGAGGAGGAGGTGGGAGAATTTTAATGACTACTTCTATTTCTTTGGGGGTTATGGGACTGTTTTGATGGTTTATCTGATCCTGATTTAACTTTGGTATTGGGTATCTGTCTAGAAAAATCATCCATTCCATCTAGATTTTCCAGTTTTGTTGAGTACTATTGCTTTTGTAGTAGGATCTAATGATTTTTTTTAAAAAAATTCTTCAGTTTCTGTTGTTATGTCTCCCTTTTCATGTCTGATTTTGTTAATTTGGATACTGTCTCTGTGTCCTCTAGTTAGTTTAACTAAGAGTTTATCTATCTTGTTGATTTTCTCAAAGAACCAGCTCCTAGTTTCCCATTGGACTGAGCACAGGGACACCAATGAAAAAGTTATGGTAATGACTGAAGGACCTGAAGGGGATTGTAACCTCATAAGAAGAACAACAATATCAACTAACTGGACAACCCGGAACTCCCAGTGTCTAAACTCCCAACCAAAGAGTACACATGGAAGGACTCAAGCTGCATATGTCAAAGAGGAATGCCTAATATGGCATCAATGGAGGCTAAATGCCCAGCATAGGGTGATGTTAAGGCAGTGAGGATGAAGAGGATGGGTAAATGGGTAGCACCCCCTTAGAGGCAGGGAAAGGGGTTATGCAATCGGGGGGGGGGGGTTTACAGAGCTCAAAAAGGCTGAAGACAAGAAAGTGCTTATTCCATAGTCAAAGGTTTAAAAGACAGGGCTGTTATTTCAACATTCAGCCTATATAAAACCCCAGTCAGTTTTCAGTGTTAGGGATGACCCTAACAAGTGCAAGTGAGTCTGGGGATCCCTACGATTGCATTGGTCCCACTCTATCATTTCTAATCACCATATCTTCTATACATACTTCCCGAGATATGAGCTATTACTGTTTTAGATTTTGTAGATACTTTGTTTTCTACTGTATACCACTCAGATATGCTTGGGATAGCAGGCTAGTACCTGACTGCAGTGTAGTATATTGTTAAGATTCTTTCAGTTTTATCTCCCTTTCCATCAAGTAGTGAAACTTTAAAAATGGCTCTTTTGAGAAGTTTTTTGTTTTTTGTTTTTTATGTTAAACTGACTGAACTTTGTAGAACAGAGTTGGGAGTTTTGATAGGTACAGTGGACAGCACTTAGGACCTTTCAGATTATTTGAGAGACTGTAGTGTTATGTTGAACTTGCACAGTTGTCTCTCAGTGAGCAATATTCCACCCTTAGGAACTCTGTTCCTGGGAATGAGTAGGGAGAAAAGAATGTAATGCTGAAAGTGTAGTGTAGGTTGTACTCCAAGAGAGCTTAAAAGGAGTTTTTATTATTGCTATATGTCTATTCTAGCAATACTGTTTTTATATTCTAGGACTTGGGGTGGCTTTCAGACCTTGTGGATGCAAAAAAAAAAAAAAAAAAAAAAAAGCATGTGTTCTATCAGTGGCTAAGTCTCTAGCTTTCAGAAATACTGTGGCCCAGATTTGGCATAGAGCTAACTCTGTTTGTAGCCAAGGCTGATCTTGAACTAACAAAACTAACAGTAATGGTCCAGTCTTAGCCTCCCAAATGCATATGAAGAACTCAAACTTACACCTGGATAAGACATGCCCTTTGTTTTCCTCCAAGTATTTTCGAAATTCCCAACTTGTTATGTTTAACTGTAGTGAGAAGTTTGGAGTTTTGGTGTCTTCACAAAACACAGAAATATAAAATTTGTTTTAATTTTATCTCAGATGTGGGATATGGGGCTGCTTTAGATTGTTCATAGCAGCTGACTATGATTTGCCTCATGCTCTAGCAGAGCCATGATTTTGCCACATATCAATAGTTTATGTTGTTGTGTGATGTTTGTAATTCTGGGAATTTTTCAAAGTACAGATAAATGCTAGGGCCCAAAGAGGAGGTGTGATGGCTTGTTGATTAGTTTTTGGGCTTTGTTGGTTGGTTGTTCACTGCTATTGCTTGAGGGTTTTTTAAGTAATCATGCATAAAAGAAAGAACAAGAAGAAATTAGATATCCTGGTAGCAAAGATCAAACTTTCTCTCAAGAGTCTCACTGCCCCTAAGCACTTGAAATATAACTATAGCAGTAGTGTTATGCTAATATAACAACCTTTCCAAGCTCCATGAAGTCATCATTCAGGGATCTCTTTCCTGTCCTCTATAGTCTTTTTTCTCTTATATCTAGTGTTAGGTTGTGGGAAGTGTGGGAAGTAAACCGAGCTACTCTTACCTATTTCCTATCATGTTGGAATGGACTCCTCTGGAGACAACCCTAATCTACTATTTAAACGACCCCTTATATGACTCTACTAAAAAGGATGTTTCCTGAGGAATAGAATACCTTCTTAGTTTGTTTTTTGTTTTATTTTATTGAATATTTTCTTTATTTACATTTCAAATGTTATCCCTTTTCCAGGTTTCCCCTCTGTCCAGAAGCCCCCTATTGTATCCCCATCCCCTTGCTTCTATAAGGGTATTCTACCATCAACACACCCATTCCTGTTTCCCCACCCTGGCATACCTCTACACAGGGTTATTGAGCCTTCACAGAACCAATGGCCTCTCCTTTGACTGAAGCCTGACAAGGCCATTCTCTGCTACCTATGGATCTGGAGCTATGGGTTGCTCCATGTGAGGCTATATTATGTTATGGAAAGAGGCTCAAAGACAAAATTACATATTCAGCCATGTTTTATTGTTAGTGTTTGTCATTGTTGATTTTTCCTTTTTTTCTTTCTTTCTTTCTTTCTTTCTTTTTGTTTGTTTGTTTGTTTGTTTTATAAATAAAGCAGAGTAACACAATGAGAAAAATGATGATCTCTTTTGGTTTTTCAACTTCTCAACACACTCAAGAAGATGATAGCAGACATGGTAGCTCCAAAATTTTATAGATTTTAGATTACTTGTTATGCACAAAAAGACTGCACCTCTTTGTCAGCTTCCCAATGAAGCCCAAAATTAAGTAGTGCATTTATATTGAGTGAACTTTTGAGTCTCAACAGGTTCTCCAAAAATTCAGAGCCTCTAATCAAGGACTCTGACTTAGGTGTACCTACCCAGCTTACCATCATCATGTCATAACTAACAGAAAAGGCACATTCCTGATCAAAATGTCTCTATCCATTTGCACCTCTTGTCTGTCTCTAGGATACCTAAGGAGATGCTTTAGTAATCTAGTTACAGAATTGATTCTACTTCCCCTGAGATAACAATGGACCCCTAAAATACTAAATGTTACAGTTATTCTTGTGAGACAGGCTACTCATCAAGTGTCAGGTCACTTGCTAGAGGCTAAGTTGTTTATGCACTGAATTTCTCATTGCATTAGGCACTGTTTCTGTGTTCTATGTTTCTTGCCCAACAAAGTCTCTGGGAGCACATTATTCCAGAACCTACTGGCTTCAGGTTCTAGAGAAGTCCTCAGAGTGGAAAAACCTATACAATTAATCAGATCCAGAATTTATGCTTTACTCAAACAACCATAATCATTATCCAATAAAGAGAAACTATGAATTTATTACTTCATCTCAGATACCATGGGACAAACTTACCCTCAGATTATTGATGAATATATCACAAATGGAGGAAGATGACCCTGAAGCTTCAGAAATATCAAATTCTATTGTTCCACCCATTATAGTGTGGTTATGATTACTCATTGAATGACTGCATGACAAACATTAATAGGCATTATAATAGCTGTCACAACCCTGTCTATTTCATGGTCAATATGACAAATGTTCCCAGCCAAAATTTGCTGCCCATCATCATAGTCCACTGTAGTCTGGGCCCCTGTTCAGAAAACTTCCAGCTTTGTCCCTGTAGTAATCATGAAACTTGGAGCATAAAAACATCTCAGCTACTGAAAGTAGCCTTTCAGACATACTTACCATGTGGCTGGGGCAAATCATGGAGGAGCTACACAGAGACACAGACACAGTCAATCCATCTAGTTAAAGGAAATGCCTACTGCTTTAACTTTCATGGGTGGTCTTCAAGTTCTGAATTCATCACTTTAATCCTAACTGTAACTGGGCCATGACACACCTAAGAAAAAAATTGTCCTGGTAGACTTCACTGAACTGACTCTTAGACACACAGGATACTGAGAGCTGCATACATATTCACTATCATAACTCATAAGCCACAGCTTAAAACCCTGAGGCAAGCAATGCAGAAGCCAATGTCCACAAATAATCAGGTTTCCTTAGTCACATATCCATCATATTCTGACTGCAGGAGAACAGTATTTGTTAGAGGTATATGGGCTGGCCCGGGGAATCACTGAATACAGTGGTTACAGAGAGAATTAAGACACATATGATTTAGAAATAGATTTTCTTTCTAAGATAAGCCAAAGCTTGGCCTTTTTCTCCAAAGGAAAGGAAAATGTCAAAATTCCTTAACCAAAGAAACTTCAGGATTACAAGAAAGGCTACAATCCACTAGATAAATCCTACAAAATTAGGTCTCAAAGTTCGGTTGGGCAAGAGCTTGCACACAGACTCAACAGTGCCTGCTAGGATATTTGGCCAATGATCCATCATCTTTATTGACACTATTTAGTCTAGAATTGTTTGGGTTGTTATAGAAAACTCTCTATGCAATATACCTTCTTACAGCTCTAATATACCTTCCTGTGATGAAGTTTGGTCGGTTGCTATGCACTGTAATGCTTAATCCATATCCTAAGGTCTAGTTACCTCAAGATGACTGAATTCTAATGTATGCCAGCTTTTGTTGTGCAAACTTTGATCCCTAATTTAAAACTACTGGTTGAATGAAAATGCCAACAGCCTGTAGCTGAGCAGAAGAAAGGTAGTCAAGACTTCAGTGCCTAGGCTTTGAATCTGAGGCAGAGACAACCACAAAGAAAGGGAGAAGGGAGGAAGAAGGAAGATGACACCATATGGTAAGGGGATAATGAAAACATGGTCATAAGGGCTTGGCAGTTGGGGTAGGAGAAGTCCACAGAGAACAAGGTAAGTTGTATATCAGGGTTTTTGACAATGAAGCACACAAATTAGCATAGATGTTGATATTTTTCCAGCTCTAGTGTTCTTATGGCTTAATATAAATATAAAAGTTTTATGTCTTTTATTTGAGAATTAAATGACCTGAGATAGGGTAAAAAACCTTAATTAATATTTAGCAGAGCATTCCTATACAAGAACCACCATATTCCATGATTGAACAAGGCCTCTAGAGAGCATGTTATCAGACTCACCAAATTGGAACAAAATATGATACTCAAAGTATGTTGATGGAATTGTCAGATATCACACACACACACACACACACACACACACACACACACACACATACACACGGCTTATATCTCTTCCTTTTATCACCAGTTATATGCCAAAATGTGTCTATTCTCTAACCAAGAAAGAAATACATATTTTAAAGAAGTTTGGCTTGTAGTCAACCCCTACCAGACATTATGCCTATTACATAGGTAGGTATATCTCTTACAAGGAGGGCAGTGACTTTTCGATAGTTGCTTTAAGTAATTCTTTATTAAAATTTCCAGACATTGACATTTCACAATAACACTTTGACCTGGCAAAAGATGTCAATCTACATGGTGAGAGGACCATTTTCCTGACCTCATCCTATGTATTGTCCATATAATGAGGGTTACTAGAAACACTGACACCATTGCATACACTAGCAAGATTTTATCGAAAGGACCCAGATGTAGCTGTCTCTTGTGAGACTATGCCGGGGCCTAGCAAACACAGAAGTGGATGCTCACAGTCAGCTAATGGATGGATCACAGGGCTCCCAATGGGGGAGCTAGAGAAAGTACCCAAGGAGCTAAAGGGATCTGCAACCCTATAGGTAGAACAACACTATGAACTAACCAGTACCCCGGAGCTCTTGACTCTAGCTCCATATGTATCAAAAGATGGCATAGTCGGCCATCACTGGAAAGAGAGGCCCATTGGACATGCAAACTGTATATGCCCCAGTACAGGGGAACGCCAGGGCCAAAAAAAATGGGAATGAGTGGGTAGGGAAGTGGGGGGGAGGGTGTGGGGGGCTTTTGGGATAGCATTGGAAATGTAATTGAGGAAAATATGTAATAAAAAATATTAATTAAAAAAGTCACTACTTTTCAAAATTAAAGGAAGACAGACACTAGTGTTGAACTTAAACCTTTTTTCAATATATTTTGTGCAACTATTAAACAAAATCAAACTCTTATGGGAATCAAATAGAAATTAGTGAAGTGCTTAAACTATAGTAGCCATCATGTCTTACTGGATAGACACAACAGAATTCACATTAGATCCTGTTCTACAGTAATTCATGAGCTCTATTCATGCAACAGAGGCTGGTCATGGTAAACAGAAAGTGCTTCCACTTCACAGGCTGTTTCCACTCCAACCCTTCCTTCTTATCATTAGGCACTTTACACACTGGGGTAGACAACATATGTAATAATTCCACAGTGGTTGTTCCTGCCTCTGGCATTCATACCCCATTGCTCACCATGATGGAAAGGAACCATGTTTCCCATTTAGCAAAGAGAACACAGGAAAGTGCATTCATTACAATAACTCCAAGTGTAACCACTGATCCAGAAGCCTACTTAACTCAATGATCAGAAAATGCAAAACATCCAACTCTGAGAAACAAAAGTTATCTCAGAAAGGACTGTGCAAATCACAGCAGTGAAAACTCTGGATATTTTTCCACCCACAGATGGCACAGAACCAACAATATGCCATCTTTTTTAAAATCAATGTCACAAATGTATTACTACTCAAGAAACCAGCGGCTAAATCTGAACAACTCACATACTATAACTTGTTTGCCCAGTCATAGTGTTCAAATGTTCAAGTGATGGTCACAAAAGAGAAGGGGCTGGAGTTCAAGTCTAAGAACCCATTTAAAGCCAGAATGGAGACTGGAGTTGGATCTGTGCCTAAGAACAGGGCTTTTTCCACAGAAAGCTTATTCCTTTCCCAGTACCCAAGACAATCAGCTCACAGTATCCTCTAACTATATTTTCAGATAATCTGTTGTCCTCTTCTAGTGAGCAACTGCTCACATGTAGAATGAATGTTCACACAAACACCCTCACATTAGTGATAACAATAATTTTTAAGTGTGAGATTATCATTGTAACTTGCCTGAAGTCTTGTAAAGTGAAGACACAGCTGGAGAAGCTGGCTTCAACTACAAATGATCATAATCTCTAGGATCAGTGAAATATGCTGCCTCCATGGTAGACAGCTAAGGCAAACAATAGCTGTCAACACTGGAAACACAAACACACACACAAACACACAAGCACATGCAGGCATGCATGAATTCAAGTAGGTATACTGCACACATACAATTCATCACAAAAAATTCTTGCTGTTTAATGTATGTTGGAGAATATTTATGGGGACTCTTATCCCCATTCTGACTCCAAGCATAAAATTTATTCAGAAACTTAAACATAAACACTTGCAGTTTATACCTCTTCTTCATCAGCCAATATTTCCTGCCATCTGACTCTCTTCCTTCATAACCGTAGCTGACTAACAGAACACCATGGTTGACAGCATTACTCCCACAGTTTGGCTCATAATAAATACCTGGAAAATAAAATCAAAGGTGTGAGAAGTACCAGAAACTTAATAATGATAATGGCCAATAAAAATTAGTAAGGCATTTTCTAATTAGACAAAAAAAAATGTCCAGTAAAAAAAGGAAAAGCCATCCAGGCACCACTAGGGATCCATCCCATCTGCAGACATCAAACCATGACTCTATTGATAATGCCAAGAAGATATTCCTGACTGGACCCTGGTATGGCTGTTTCCTGAGAGGTTCTATGAGCACCTCACTAATAAAGATGCAGATATACTCAACCATTGGACTGAGCCCTGGGACCCAATGAAAATGTAGGAGAAGGATTGAAGGTGCTAAATGTGATTGATAGGAAAAACAATGTCTACTAACAGAACCACCCAGAGCTCCCAGAGACTAAACCAGCAACCCAAGAGTATACATGAAGGGATACATGGCTCCAGCTACATATGTGGCAGAGGATGGCCTGATAAGAAATCAATGGGAGGGGAGGCCCTTGGTCCTGTGGAAGCTTGATGCCCCAGAGTAGGGGGATGCTAGAGTGGTGAGATGGGAGTGAGTAGGTGGAGGAACACCCCCATAAAAGCAAATGGGAGAGGGGGTTGGGATGGGGCTAGGGTAAGGGTAACCAGAAAGGAGAATATCATTTGATATGTAAACAAATAAAAAGATTAATTTAAAAAAATAGAACCCAGTATTGACAGGAATCCTTATACAGTCTTTCATCCAAATGCAAGCGATATAACAAATATAACTTTGTTAATAAACAATTCCCTACATGAATATAAATCCTATTCTCCTTTGATTTTTACTAAGAAAACCTTATTTCAAGAAAACATAACTGAATATAAAATTATTTAATTCAAGGCACTCTTTAGAATTTAGTTCTAGAAAGACTATCTTTCCATAACTTAAGATATAACCAAGATGCTCACAGTCAGCTAATGGATGGATCACAGGGCTCCCAATGGAGGAGCTAGAGAAAGTAGCCAAGGAGCTAAAGGGATCTGCAATCCTATAGGTGGAACAACAATATGAACTAACTAGTACCCCGGAGCTCTTGTCTCTAGCTGCATATGTATCAAAAGATGGCCTAGTCGGCCATCACTGGAAAGAGAGGCCCATTGGACTTGCAAACTTTATATGCCCCAGTACAGGGGAACGCCAGGGCCAAAAAGGGGGAGTGGGTGGGCAGGGGAGTGGGGGTGGGTGGGTATGGGGGACTTTTGGTATAGCATTGGAAATGTAAATGAGCTAAATACCTAATAAAAATGGAAAAAAAAACAAAAAAAAACAAAACAAACAAACAAACAAAAAAAGATATACCAAGTGGAAGAAAGTTAAGTAATTTAAGCATAATAATAATTATATATTATGAAGTACTCATATGCATGAGAATATGTGTCCTAGTTCATTTCACTTTCTGTGATGATTTGGGGATGTTAAACTTCAAGGGGTTCACATGTATGGGAGCATGTTATTACTATCTATATACTAGTTATATGCATCAAATGTTATACACAGTAATGTGTCCCGTCAATCTAACAGGGTTCTCACAATCATTCTTTATTATATCTAGAAGAAAGGTTCTCAACCTTCCTAATGATCATTTAATACAGTTCCTCATGTTCTGATGATGCCCAAACAGGAAATTATTTTCTTTGTTACTTCATAACTCCAGTTTTGCTACTGCTATGAATCTTAGTGTAAATACACAACATGCAGGACATCTGATAGTCAACCCCTGTGAAAGTGTCATTTGACCCCCAATCAGGTTTCAACATTCAATGAAGAACACATGTTTACCTTCCCTATAAAATGTGAAAGATTCGTGCAAAGCATCAGTGCCAACGGAGATGGGCCCTATAGTTGCTACAGCACACATTAAGTCTTCCTCGGTGTTTGAGACAAACAAAAAGCCAGTGATTCTAGCAGCAGAACGTTCAGGGAGGTACCGGCAATGTTTTTCCTTTAAAAGATAGAAAGGTAAGAGAATCCGTTATTTTCATTCATCTGCAGGGAAGCATGAGTCAAAATCACAACAATGCAATTTATAACTGAGTATCCCCAAACTTGGGCTGCTATAGAACATCCCAGGAAGTGAAATGAATGGAATGATTTGGAACAAATATCAGACTCACATCTTCAATGAGACCTCAGAGATCTATCTGTCCATAAGAAATTATCACATGAAGGAATATCTATTATATGTGGAATGGTTTCCATAGTCTGTGTGTGCAATAAGCGGGAATAGCAACATTGAACCTCTGCATCATTAGGCTGTGCACAGACTGATAATGAGACCTTGATGCTATACAATGATTCTATCTTCCAGTGTGAGTTCTGAGGGCTGGATTACTTTTACAGTTTTCTCTTGCCTGAGATGGCTGAAATGACAATAGTTTAGAAAACTCACTTACCCTTCCTTCGTATGGATAGGTTAACTCAGCCTTCAAACCTCCATTATTCCACACATACTTTAAAGGATAGGACATACTTCCTGTATAACAGCCACGATTCCCTTCAGTTCTAGAATACTCCACTAGGTTTTTTGCACTCAATGAGATTAGTCTCTCTGTTTTCCAGAACATCTGTCCTTCTATGGCACCAGCCATAGAAAAGGCCCAACAAGAATTACATCTGCCATAAGTAGAGAATAAAAGACTGTCACACACTGTACAAACAAGTAGCAACCCCAAATCAGACAGCTGAATGTTATGAAGAATGGACTGTTATCACGTTATTGGTGCCAAGGGAAGAAGTTTCATTCTTCTTAAAGAACTGGATGCTGCCAGCTTTCTTGTACCCCAATGAATGGTTACATGCACTCATACATGTATGTTTATGAACATATGGGGAGCACATAATGTTGTCTGGTTGTTATTATGAGCAATAAATATGGAGAATATGGAGAATGATTGGATGGAGGCCACTAGGTAGAGGTAGATAATGGTGAATGGACATGACTTCACCTGATCAGAGGAGATCAGGGGAGAGGGAAGGGAAGAGAATTGTGGGAAAAGATGACTGGGAAGGGGGCAGTGTACTGGATGTAAAATGAATAAGTAAAATAAGAATTAAATAAAAAACAAAAACAAACAAAAATAAAATACAAAGTAAATAAGTAAGAAAAATAAATTTTAATTAAAAAAATTATATTGTGTATCACTCCACAGTCAACACAAAAATAGATATCAGTGCTATTATTTTTCCCAAGAGAATGAACATGAGAGTCATGTGAAACTTTTATACCTGATGCTTCACAGAAGTCACATAGCCTCTTATTCTCTGGTCCACAAATTTGGGGAGATAACCAACAATAGGTTGGCAGATGCTTTTCTTCTTCTTAAGATTCAGGACTGGAATATCAGTCAGCATTTTCATGAATTCTTCATGAAATTCATGAAGGGGGCATTTCATGAAAATGATTGTCTTTAAGGAAAACAAAAATCATTAAAAAGCAAAATATTTAACACAAAAAAATTGGAAAAAAATATGTGATGCAGTCTGTCTCAAACTCACCATGTCACCAAAGCCATTGACCTGCATAGTGAAGTTATTCTTTCCCTAATCACTTTCAATATTATGCTGTTTGACCAGTTTCATGTTTTCTTCCCATACTGCTCTCTTCTACCCTTCTTCCTCCTGGAAATAAGCATAATGCCTGACATTTCTTTATAACTAAAACTTGCCCACAAGCTGACAAGGAGGACTCACTGCCAGAGTTCATGAGACAGGTCTCAGGATAGACAGAAAAAAGCATTCTTCAGATACCTAAGAACAGAAATTCTCACCATCCTGTATTCCTCATGCATGACTCAATAAAAGGTAGTCTCTATGTCCTCTGTTGCACCATAAATCCTAATAAGGACCATTCTCCATGGGGTCTGGCTTAATAGTGTTCATATTACTAACCATGCTGTAGTTTTTGACATATTTTATCTTCCACTCTTTCCATTCAGAATCCAAACTGAGATCAAATGATGGAGTAGCTTCAGCCACTCCCAAGCACAGGATGGCCAGCAAGCTAGCAGGTTTCGTGCCTCAAGCACCTAGACAGTGAAGAAGGAAAATAAAGTTGGCCAACTGCACCTCTTCCAAAATGCCTTTTACTCATTTCTGAGAAATAAAGAAATAAATGTTGGATAAAATTACTTGAAGTACTTTTTTTTCTTTTTTTTTTTCTTTTTTTTTAATTAGGTATTTTCCACGTTTACATTTTCAATGCTATCCCAAAAGTCCCCCATACCCACCCCCCCAACCCCCTACCCACCCAGTCCCCCTTTTTGGCCCTGGGGTTCCCCTGTACTGGGGCATATAAAGTATGCAAGTCCGATGGGCCTCTCTTTGCAGTAATGGCCGACTAGGCCATCTTTTGATACATATGCAGCTAGAGACAAGAGCTCCGGGGTACTGGTTAGTTCATATTGTTGTTCCACCTATAGGGTTGCAGTTCCCTTTAGCTCCTTGGGTAATTTCTCTAGCTCCTCCATTGGGGGCCGTGTGACCTATACAATAGCTGACTGTGATCATCCACTTCTGTGTTTGCTAGGCCCCGGCATAGTCTCACAAGAGACAGCTATATCTGGGTCCTTTCAGCAAAATCTTGCTAGTGTATGCAATGGTGTCAGCGTTTGGAAGCTGATTATGGGATGGATCCCTGGATATGGCAATCACTAGATGGTCCATCCTTTCGTCACAGCTCCAAATTTTGTCTCTGTAACTCCTTCCATGGGAGTTTTGTTCCCATTTCTAAGAAGGGGCAAAGTGTCCACACTTTGGTCTTCGTTCTTCTTGAATTTCATGCGTTTAGCAAATTGTATCTTTTATCTTGGGTATCCTAAGTTTCTGGGCTAATAACCACTTATCAGTGAGCACATATTGTGTGAGTTCCTTTGTGATTGAGTTACCTCACTCAGGATGATGCCCTCCAGGTTCATCCATTTGCCTAGGAATTTCATAAATTCATTTTTTTAATAGCTGAGTAGTACGCCATTGTGTAAATGTACCACATTTTCTGTATCCATTCCTCTGTTGAGGGGCAGCTGGGTTCTTTCCAGCTTCTGGCTATTATAAATAAGGCTGCTATGAACATAGTGGAGCATGTGTCCTTCTTACTGGTTGGGACATCTTCTGGATATATGCCCAGGAGAGGTATTGCGGGATCCTCCGGTAGTACTATGTCCAATTTTCTGAGGAATCACCAGACTGATTTCCAGAGTGGTTGTACAAGCTTGCAATCCCACCAACAATGGAGGAGTGTTCCTCTTTCTCCACATCCTCGCCAGCATCTGCTGTCACCTGAATTTTGGTCTTAGCCATTCTGACTGGAGTGAAGTGGAATCTCAGGGTTGTTTTGATTTGCTTCTCTGATGATTAAGGATGTTGAACATTTTTTCAGGTGCTTGAAGTACGTTTTTTTGAACATCAGTGCACAGATTTTGAAAATGAATAAATGTGTACTTTGGGTTAAAGGTTCCATGGATGATGTTTAGTTGTGCTAACAAAATGCCCAGCAAGTGTCCCCAATTCTAGGAGTAGAAACAGCCTGTGTATTACAAATTTACATTACTAGAAAGATGGCCATGAATCTCAAAATTGAAATGTTAGACAGTCAGAGATGTAGGACATGGATTTGTATGAACTTATGTGGCATCTGATTCTAAACACAAGGCGACCCAAAGAGCTGTGTCGGAATGACTTTCATATCTCTACCTAATAGTTGGTATGTGGGATGATCTTGAAATCTCCCATCTTGAATGAAAAATTTCTGAGCTCCTGTACTTGAGAATATGGAAAGAATCAGTACTATTTCCTTGGTTCTCTCTTAGTGACTATATACCATAATCACTAATTCAATGATAAAAGGTTCACAAGGAAAAACCACTGGATACCAGTGTAGGTGGGATACAAAATACAGCCGCTCACAGGATTCAAATCATGACTTAATGTGCCTTTCAAACGACCCTCACTATAAAGCCTAAGTAGACCTATGTCATCTGCTATTACTTTTGCACATGTTAATGAAGAATTGTAGTTTACCCAGTGACAATATACAAGGAGTTAGAAAAGATATCTGAGGCACAAGGGGCCAACTATTGATCTCTGCAAAGAGACTCAAATTTGTACTTTATGGGAACAATGTCAAGTTACACATATAGTGTCTTTTATTCCCCTTAGTTTTTCTACTTTCTTCCACCTCCAAGGAATAAGACTACAGAAACTGAGAAGATAGTCTCATTCCTGGAGATTATGCCTGATTGTCCCAGTTTTCTTATCCAGTGTCACTTCCTGTTCTGTCTTAGAAGAGGTAGGACCTTACCAGGAAGACTTCTAGTGTCTTCATGCATTCCACAAACTCAGATCTTCAGATGTGGCTGAGATCCCAGAATCTGGTGCTACTGTACTTCACATAAGATCTAAATACAGTTTCAGGCCGGGAAGTCAGTCTTGCTCTTCTTTTGATTTGCTATGCTGGTGACTGTATTAGGCCTCTAGGCTCTGAACACATAATAAGATCGGACCCTACCTGTCCTGAACATTGGGTGTGGGTATCCTCAATAGATGTGTAGAACTGACTCTGTGGATCTTAACAGAGAATGGCAGAGAACCACCTTTTTTTTCCTTGCATCACATACTTGATGTTCTTCACTCTTGAGTGGTTTAAGAAAACTATGGTAAAACAATATGGAATTTTAGTCCAACAGTGTCTTAGTGATACTATTACTGTGATAAAACACAATGACAAAAGAAAGTTGAGAAAGAAAGGGTTTTTTCTGCTTACTTAAAGTCCATCACCAAAGGAAGTCAGAACAGGAACTCAAGTAGGGCAGTAACCTGGAGGCAGGAGATGATGCAGACCCCATGAAGGATTACTGATGATTGGCTTGCTCATCATGGATTACTCAGACTGCTTTCTAATAAAACCCCTGACTGCCATACAGGAATGATATAATCCATAATGGGATGACCCCTAGTAACCCCCCTCAATAAGTCACTAATAAAAAAAAAACGCCCTACTGGCTTGTCCACAGCCTAATCTTACAGATAAGTTTTCTCTACTGAGACTACCTCCTCACTGATGACCTGTGTAGGTTAGGTTGACATAAAACTCTCCGAGAGAAACAGTTACTTTACATTAGAGTGAATAGCTTTGTTTACCATCTATGGAATGGACTGCATATGTTCTAGTTTAGTACTTCATGATTAGTCCAAAACTGCAGTAGGAGCAGTAGAATTCTATGAAAATAAAGACTCTGGGATGGGTCTTCCTTTGTCAAGGTGGAATATACCGTGCTCCCAAAAGAAGCTTAAATGGAGGTGACATTCAATATGAAAAGTGTTGTTCACAGACAAAGCCTAAGAGGGAAAATGAATGCCCTGGCCTCTGGATCTCTAGTGGTTTTTGTATTAGAGATTGCATCAGACAATCATTAGCAAGTGTGACTTGAAGTTTGCATTGGGTTATATGTGTATTACTTTATATACGTACAATAGTGTCCTTAGGTACTTGCCATTTTTTGTGCAGCTATTTACAAGTAACTCTATTAATGGATTTCCACTTTCTGCAGGAAACTCTGGACTCAATAAGCAATAATCTTGTACTCTTTCCCACAAAATCAGCATCCACATTTTTCTGTTCTCTGTGCAGAACTTTGTCTATGTCTATGGGTTGAGTGGTTTTCTTACCGTAGGCATGCTGAAAGAAATTTCCATTGTAGTTGTATTAAAAGATGTGAATGTTTAGAAATAAATGGGTCTCTAATTACTGTTCTCAAAATCTCCTCTATTACTCAGTTTATGTAATTTGATATTACATGGAAACACTGTATGTGGTTTATCCATTGATTGTTTCACTTTTCCTGCTCCAGATACAGGATGTAACATGTCAACCATATGGCCTATACTATCCAACATTCAAAAACCCTAAAATTAACCAAGAAATGACTAAAAGTAGGAAAACATTGAAGGATATTTATGTGACAATATGTAATGTAATATTAAGGCTTTAATTAAGTCTTTAAACTAAGCCTTTAAAAAATATATTTTATTAACTTTCCATAGTGGTACCTGTGTTGATTGATTCTGAACATAGAATCTTCTAATAATGTGCAGGACTTACAACAGCAATCGTGATAACTCAGGTCATCACAATCATTATTACTATCTCATCACCCATCATATCTGATGAGATGTATCTTCCTCCACTCCATATCAGGTGATGTCTTATCCTCACCTGTCTACAGCAAGGATCTTGAAGTATGCAGAGTCCTGCTCATGTTAGCTGATTCTATTTCTCTGAAATTTTTTTCATGTCTACTGAGTCCCTTTCTACTCCTTAGCAATAAAATACTCTTTACATAACTGTATGCTCTTCTTAGTGTCTCTTATTCATGACAGGATGCCATTCATCATCCATCCTTATTGACATTTCCATGACCCTTACTGAAGTTATACTGTAGTAAGTGTCAGAAAACAATTTTCCCATATACCTACATTTTATTTTTTCAAACACTATGCTAGGTGAGTAGGCAGCTTCATCAAACAGATAGGATGTTCTTACATAGAGACTGGGAGCTTCAACCTTGATCATAACCCTCCGAATCAAAACTCACCTCTCTTGAGGCTGTTGGGTTCACAGTATTGAGTTTGTCAAATAAATACCAGGATAGGACAGAGAGATGAGGTTGAATCTTCTAAATCTCAATTCTCATCTCTAAGTCCTGTTTGTGACATGACATACATTGAAGTGACTGCCAAGCATTGCAGTTGTAGCTGATAGCACCCCTGCATCTACATCAGACTGCATGGACGTCCTCCATGTTTAAAGTTGGCCTTTTAAGGCAGCTCACCAGCTACATAAAGCTTCATTAGTGTAACATCATGGTCAATAGCAATGCCATCATTAGGGACTGGAAATGGAAACACATTTCTAAATCTACCCCACACCTCCTGAGTCAGACATTCAGGGAATTATAACCTACCATAAAGATTTCTCGAGGCCCCAGATTGGTTGTGACCTCCTTTAAAATTTGGGAACGACTGTTGTAAAGTTATTTTCATACTGACAGGAGGTAAATGTATAAACTGCTTAGGACAATGTTGATAATTGAAATTTATCTATAAATTCCATATAAAAATAAGCAACCTGTCAGAAATTATTTTTAGTAACTCTTTAATTTCCATGACTACCCAGTCCCAGTCCAGACCCATCCAGGACACTTGCTTGCCACTTCAGTCTCTTTGACTCCATAGGAGCCCTGCTGTTTATCTTGTTGGGCATGTTCTCTTCATCTCATTTATTCCCTCTGGGTCTTTCAATCTTTCCTGCATTGCTCATGTGGGATTCTCCAAGTTCTGAGGTTAAAAACCAAATGGAGGCCTCCAATATACTCTCTCTCTCTCTCTCTCTCTCTCTCTCTCTCTCTCTCTCTCTCTCCATCCATTCAAGCAGTGTTGGGCATGGACTTACTTTCATGGAGTGGGCCTCAAGTTCAATCAGACATTGTTTAGCCACTCTCATAAGTTCTGCACCACCTTTGCCCTAGGGAATTTTACAGACAGGTCAGAAATTTAGTAAAATCTTTTTTGCCTGGGTTTGTGTTTAAATTTCTCTTTTGCTAGGTGACAGAATACTTCCTCCCGTAAAAGAGACTCAGAATGCAGGCATCAACTGGACCTCAACATTTTCAAAGAGCTGTGTTGATGCTGTCCTTGCCAATGGATCTGTGCTGTCAGTTTGAAAAGAGCAACTACCTATCCCAACATCAACCTGAGTAATTTGGGAATCTTCTCGGGTCATCTTCTGCCAACAACTTCACCCAATTTAATCCAGTCCTTGCACAGAAAGCATAGTCTGGCCACAAAAGATGGCAAGTTCATAATCCATATCCTCCCATACTTGGAATCCTCAGTCAGGTCACCTTCATGGATTCCAGGAAGATTCTGCTTTCCTAGGTCTTCACAATTTCCCCAAATGCTTACTAATTCCAACTGTCTCTCCCAGGACTCTCTCCCTCTCTACCTCCTTCCCTTTCCTCCACCACCTGATCCCTTCCCACTCTTATCCCATCTCGCTTTAGTCTACTTGGAAAGTCTTGTCAATTCCCTTTTATAGGGAGATCCATGCATCCCCACTAGAGTTCTCCTTGTTACCTAACCTCTCTGAATCTGAGAATTGTAGTTTCATTATCATCTACTTAACAGCAAATATCTGCTTATAAGTGATTCATAACATAATCATATTTCTGGGTCTGAGTTTCCTCACTCAGAATGATTATTTTCTAGTTGCACCCACTTGCCTGCAAATTTCTTGATTTTAAATAAGTATATGGAGATTTTTATATTATACATACAGAATTACTTCTTTTTTTATTAGATATTTTCTTTATTTACATTTCAAATGTTATCTTCTTTCTTTGTTTTCCCTCCCAAAAAAAACCCTATCCCATCCCCTCTCTCCCTGCTCACCAACCAACATACTCCCATTTCCCTGTACTGGCATCCCCTAGCTGCACTGGGGCATAAAGCCTTCACAGGACCAAGGGCCTCTCCTCCCATTGATGTCCAACAAGGCCATCCTCTGCTACATATACAGCTGGAGCCATGGGTCCCTCCATGTGTACTATTTGGTTGGTGGTTTAATCCCTGGGAGCTCTGGGGTTACTGGTTGGTTTTTATTTTTTATCCTCCTATGTGGCTGCAAACCCCTTCAGCTCCTTGGGTCCTTTCTCTAACTCTTCCATTGGTAACCCTTTCTTCAGTGCAATGGATGGCTGAGAGCATCCACCTCTGTATTTTTCAGGTACTGACAGAGCCTCTCAGGAGACAGCTATATCAGACCCCTGTCAGCAAGCAGTTGTTGACTTCCACAATAGTGTCTGGGCTTGGTAACTATATATGGGATGGATCCCCATGTGGGGCAATCTCTGGATGGCCTTTCCTTCAGTCGCTGCTTGACACTTTGTCTCTGTATCTCCTCCCATGGTTATTTTGTTCCCCTTTCTAAGAAGGACTAAACTATCCACACTTTGGTCTTCCTTCTTCTTGAGCTTCATGTGGTCTGTGAATTGTATCTTAGGTATTGCAAGCTTCTGGGATAATATCCACTTATCAGTGAGGGCATACTGTGTGTGTTCTTTTGTGATTGGGTTACCTCACTCAGGATGATAATTTCTAGTTCCATCCATTTGCCTAAGAATTTCATGAATTCATTGTTTTTAGTAGCCGAGTAGTGCTCCATTGTGTAAATGTACCACATTTTCTGTATCCATTCCTTTGTTTTTTTTAAATTGGTAATTAATTAAACAATCAATATTCTTTTTTCTTTTTATTAGATAGTTTCTTCATTTACATTTTAAATGCTGTCCCCTTTCCTAGTATCTTCTCTGAAAGTCCCCTAGACTCCCTCCCCCAGCTCCCCAACCCACCTGCTATCCATTCCTTTGTTAATGGACATCTGGGTTCTTTCCAGCTTCTGGCTATTATAAATAAGGCTTCTATGAACATAATGGAGCAGAACACCAATAGCTTATGCTGTAAGATCAAGAATTGACAAAAGGGACCTCATAAAATTGCAAAGCTTCTGTAAGGCAAAGGACACTGTCAATAGGACAAAGCAGCAACCAACAGATTTGGAAAAGATCTTTACCAATCCTACATCCAATAGAGGGCTAATATCCAGTATATACAAAGAACTCAAGAAGTTAGACTTCAGAGAACCAAATAACCCTATTAAAATATGGGGTACAGAGCTAAACGAAGAGTTCTCAACTGAGGAATACTGAATGGCTGAGAAGCACCTAAAGAAATGTTCAACATCCTTAGTCATCAGGGAAATGCAAATAAAAAAAAACCCTGAGATTCCACCTCTCACCAGTCAGAATGGCTAAGATCAGAAACCGAAGTGACAGCAGATGCTGGCAAGGATGTGGAGAAAGAGAAACACTCCTCCATTGCTGGTGGGATTTCAAGCCAGTATAACTACTCTGGAAACCAGTTGGGCAATTCTTCAGAAAACTGGACATAGTGCTACCTGAGGACCCAGCTATACCACTCCTGGGTATATACCCAGAAAATCCTCCAAAATGTTATAAGGACACATGATGTTTATTTAGTAGTTGAGTCATACTATTTTTTGAGTCACATTTTGCATTGTAAAAATTCACTGCATTTTCTTCATAAACTCTTCAGTTGAGGAAAATTTAGGTTTTTACAATTTCTAGTTATTATGAATAAAGCTGCAGTGATCATAGTTGAGTAAGTGCCCCTGTGGTAGATTGGAGTTCTTTGGTTATGTGCCCAAGTGTGGCATAGCTGGATCTTGAGCAAGATTAATTTCCAGTTTTCTGAGGAAGCAATGTGTTCATTTTCACTGTGGCTGTATAAGTTTGTACTCCCACCAATAATGGAGGAGTTTTCATTTTCCTCCATATTCTCCCCAACATGACTGCCATGCATGTTATTTATCTTAGCCATTCTGATAGGTGTGAGATAGAATCTCAAAGTTTATTTGATTTGCATTTCTGTTATGGTTAAGGACGTTGGACATTTCTTTATCTGTTTCTCAGGTGCTTGAGATACTATTAAGAATTCTGTGTTGTCATCTGTATGTCATATTTTAATTGGATTATTTGACTTGTTTTTTTGATATATAATGTCTTAGTTTGGGTTCTACTGCTGTGAACAGAAACCCAAGACCAAGGCAATTCTTATAAGAACAACATTTAATTGAGGCTGATTACAAGTTCAGAGGTTCAGTCTATTATCATCAAGGCAAAAACATAGTAGCATTACAGGCAGGCATGGTTGAGGAGGAACTGAGAGTTTCACATCTTCATCCAAAGACTGGATTCTAGGAAGCTAGGATGAGGGTCTTAAAACCCATACCAAAAGTCATACACAAACTCCAACAAGGCCACACTTCCTAATACTGCCCCTTCTTAGTCATACACAAACTCCAACAAGGCCACACTTCCTAATACTGCCCCTTCTTATGCTAAGCATATACAAACCATTAAATTCCAACCGCTGTCCTCCTTAGGCTTATTCAAATATTTGAGTCTATGGGGGCCATACCTAGCCATAGCATAATAAAAAATACATTTGGTCCAGTTCCCAAGTCCCCATAGCCTATAGCAGTCTCAACAATGTTAAAGGTCCAAAGTTCAGTCTTTTCTAAAATTCCTCAAATCGCTTAACTCTACTCCCAAAAGCAAGACGGGAAACCAGCTTGTCAAACTCCAAACTCTGCATCTCCATGTCTGATGTCAAAACAGTCTTCATATCTTCAACTCCTGTTGCATCTTTGTTGATTGCAACAAAGTTTCCTCTCCTGGGCTGGTTGCACTCCCTGTTATACCTTTCCTCAGTAGATAACCCATGGCTCTGGCATCTAGAAAATCTTATGGTCCCCAATGCAACTTCAATGTTACAACTTCTTGTTCCAATGTCTAGGATCCAGACATTATCTTCTGGGTTCCTCCAAAAGGCTTACATCACTTCTCCAGCTCTGTCCTTTGTAGCACTCCAAGCTCACACTGATCCATTCTACTGCTGCTGCTCTTCTTAGTAATCATCCAATGATGTTGGCATTCTCCAATACACTGAGATCTTCCACTACAACTAGGCTTCACCAATAGCCTCCCATGGGCTATTTTCTTGGTGACAAGCTTCAAATCCTTTGCATGACCCCTTCAGTCCTGGGTGTCAACGACAACTAAGGCTGCACCTTCACCAATGGCCTTCCATGGCCTTTCACAGTGCCAAGCCTCAGCTGCTCTTCATGACCCCTTTATGCCTTCAAAACCAGTAGCACCTGGGTGTCTCTTACACATTACCAAGTATAGCTGCAGCACAAGGTACAACTGTAGCTATCTCTGGAACACTGCTTCTTTGGACTCTCAGAAAACACATCCCAGATGATTTCCACTCAGTGATGCTGGTCTCTTATTAATCACTGCTAATTTTTTTTTTGCTCAGCTAACCAACATCAATTGTCTCAGTAGTCCCTTCTATTTTTCACTCTAAAGCCAGAGCCACATGGCTGAAGCTGCTGAGTTCTGCTGTTTGAAGGAGCTGAAACATTGCTCTCTTGTTCTATTACCAGCTTTCTGTTTTCTGACTCCCTCTCTGCCTAAGCTTGGCTTTCATGGTACTTTTCTACATGGCTTTGTCTCCTGCAATGCTGGGATTAAAATCTGGTACCACCATGCCTGGATTTAAGCTTTTCTTCTCCTAAAACCTGCTTTTTCCCAGGCTGCCCTTGAACTCAGAGATCTGTTTGCCTTTGTCTCCTGTGACTAAAGGTGTGTACTGCCATGCCTTGGATCTAAATTTATCACAGTAGGATTCTGCACCAAAGTTCCACTCCCTTAATCTGTTATCTACTAGAACACAGGATTTAGCTCAATTTCACTTCCTGGAGTCCCTTTAATACTAGAATAATATATTTAAAATTTTTCCTTTCTAAGCTTGGTATGCTTGTTCAAAATGCATTTTGCAAGATTTAATCAGAGAACAAAGTCTATGATGGGCATTTCTGAGACTTCCTTTATCCATGCAATTAATCTGAGTCTCTTCACCTTATTCTCAAGCAGATTCTTTGGACAATGGCAAAAAGCAGCCACATTCTTCACCAAAATATCACAAGAACGGTCCCTCAGCCATAAACTAAAATTCTCCCACGAAAACTCTAGAACCAGGATTCCACACTTCAAATCACTCTCAAAAACAAAGACTTCCTTATTCCTTCTAGGATGGTCTATTAAGCATCACTTAAAGCATTCTACAGCTTTTCAAATACAAAATCCCAAAATCCACATTCTTCTAAACAAAAGCATTCTCAGGGCTGTCACAGTAGTATCCCATCAATCTTACCAACTTCTGCCTTAGTTAGCGTTTTACTGCTGTCTACAGACACGATGACCAAATGTTCTTCTTATAAGAACATTTAATTGGGGATGCTGACAGGTTAAGAGGTTCAGTGAATTATGATCAAGGTGGGAACATGGCAGCATCTAGGTGGGTAAGGTGCAGGAGGAGCTGAGAATTCTACATATTCATCTGAAGGCTGCTAGCAGTGTACTGGCTTACAGACAGCTAGGGTGAGAGTCTTAAGCCCATGTCCACAGTGACACACCTACTCCAAGAATACCATATCTCCTAATAGTGCCACTCCCTGGGCTAAGTTATACAAACCATAACCTCTGGTTTATTGACTTATTTATATATTTGGGTAGTAGCTTCAAATAATATGAAATACATTTGGGTCACTCTTTCCAAACAAGTGAGAGACTTGTATGATAAAAAACAGTTCAGGTCTTTGAAGAAAGTAATTAATGAAGATATCAGAACATAGACAAGTCTCCCATGCCCATCAATTGCATTACCATAGTAAAACTGCCCATCCTACCAAAAGCAACCTACATATTCAACAAAATCCTCATCAAAATTCTAACACAATTGTTACAGACCGTGAAATGTAAGTTCTCAACTTCATATGGGCAAACAAACAAAACAGACAAAAAACCAAACAAACCAGGATGGCAAAAATAATTCTGAATAATGAAAGAACTGCTGTAAGTATTGTCAGCTCTCATTTCAAGTTGTACTTCATAGTTATGGTAATAAAAACAGCATGATGTTAGCATAAAAACAGACATCTTGATCAATGGAATCAAATTGAAGACCTAATCAGAATCCACACACCTGTGGACAAGCAATATGCTTGCATGCTATGCCAAAATTGCTCTTCTTCAAGTTTTAGTTTTACTCTCATTTGAGATATTAGGCTTTCCTTTAGTATGATATAAATGAAAATATTACATTAACCTGCTAATTTTTTCTTTCTTAACTTTATTCAAATATAGAAATTAAAGTGTTTATAAATAAGGTTGTTTGTCTGGAAATTGAAATGCTTAGGAGCCCAATTTTCAGAATGTGCTAGAATTATATTTATGCGCTTTTTGTTTTGCCATATCGACATATTTAAAATTGGGTAATAAAAATTGAGAAGTCAATAAAAGGAAAAACTAATATTCCATTTATAATTTATTTCTTATGTAACCATACAACTGAATTTCTAAAACTAAATAGTTTTGACACACAAAAAAAAATTGTATTAAGAAATTCTCCCTCAAAGGTTGACCCATTCTTTATAAACTTTTTATCCAAACCCTATCAGCAACTGGAAACTCTGGAGAACTGCACATGAATATCAGCCATCTAGAATGCTACTGTGTCACTCTGGAGGATGTTGGACTTGGGTTGATTCATGATTCATTAAAAAGTTTCTATAACAAGGACATATTGCAGCCAAATACACCCAACAGAAGAAACCCTTTTTACTCTATTGTCCTGAAAATTCATTTTCCAGGGAAGTTGGGAGGAGGTAGGAAATAATATTGTAACCCTCTAAACTGTGTAATAAACTATAAAATGTGCTTTCAAATTCCAGGAAATGTGGTCAGTATGAGACAGATGGTTTGGGATGTAGGTTTGATTCGCCAGACGCTAGCTGAGGAAGGAGCAAGCCTTATTACATAGTGACACATTAACAGACCCTTGCCTTATCTCCAATCCTTGGGCACATCAATGGGACTAAATGTTGCTTCCAGTACTTCTTGTGCAGTGATCCTCACTGTTCCAGCTAGAAAAAATAAAATGATGAAGTGAGAAGTCATAGAGCTTAGGATTTCAGGGGCAGCATGGCTAGTGAAGGAAATGACAGGTTTGTGCTGGTGTTCCTTGGTGATCTTGAATCTCCATTAAGTTAGGCTCTTTGCTGAGGAATCAACATGAAGTAACTGTTTTGCATTCTAAGATTGAGAAGTCACAGTCAAATCAAAAATGTGGAGTAAAAACTTCCTGGCTGTAAACAGAATGTGTATGAATCTCTTCTTATCATTGGCAAGAGCAAGGGTAGTATTTTGAAAGACCTTGAGAATGTCAATGTAGCAAACCACTGTCCCCATTGAAGGGACATTTAATGGAACCAATCCCTCCTCTCCATCTTTTTTAGAAAAAGAATTTGTGCTACTCATCATCTCAAAAAACATCCTGGTGCAACAATCATTCCCGAGGTGTGAACGTTGCCTGTTGCTCAGACTTACCTAAACCATTAGAACTTCTTACCTCAACTCAAGTATGGCTGAAGTAGCCTGGACCTGGTCTTAACTGCCTTATAGTCTGCCACAGATGTCTGTAACCTAAGAGTAGGTGTTAATCCCAAGAATAATGGTTAAGTTTTCATCAGAGAGAATAGGTTATAATCATTTTGGGAACTTGGAATCTTCAGGTCTATTAAAAGTCTATCATCAGTCTTTGGAAGGCTTTCTCAAAAAGAAAAATAATCACATTAGCATGTTGATTATGGGATCTACTGTCTACACTAAGGAAGGTACTTAAGTCTAGAATGTCAGCAAATTATGGAAATGACCTCCGAATTTATGCACATCTATTTAATTTGTTCTTTGCAAATTTCATGAAATGTCTTTTTTAATTGAAAATATTTTTCATAAATATATTCTGATCATTGTTTCCCTCCCTCATCACCTCCTAGATCCACAATTCCCACCTACTTAACCCAGACTGTCTTATCTCTTTTATGAAAACAAATAAGGAAATAAGAAAAACAAGCAACTCAAATTTAAAAACAAAGCAAAGAAAAACTACAAGAAATATACATATACACACACATAGACACTATAAAAACACAAAATCTAAAAATAAACTATTCAAGCAAAAGATCAATAAGTTTTAAAAATTCCCAAACAAAGCAACTTGAGACAAAGTTTCTCAAAATACCACTCACTGCATTTACTTTATGTTGACTACTGGTTTCTGGGCATGAATCCTATCATTAAGTCTGATTTATATGCCCAGTAAGACTTAATTTAAAACTATTTTTCTTTGCAAATTACCATGTGTTAGAGAGGGCTTCTAAATTAGGGGTTGGAGCTCCTGTCTTCTTCCCCCACTCTCTGCCTGAAACTTGTGCTAGAACACTCTCTGCCTGAAACTTGTGCAGACCTTGTGAATTCTGCCCAGGAAACTGTGAGTTCATATGTGTGTCAGTCTTGTATTGTCTGGAAGCCATTGTTTTGTTTGTCTCATCCATCCCCTCTAGCTCTTGCAATCATTCTTCTTCCTTTTCCGCAGAGCTTCCTGAGCCCTGAGGGATAGCTTTAATGAAGACATGCCATTAAGGGACAGAGTATTCCAAGGTCTCTCATTCTCTATAATTGGTCAAGTTCTGGGTCTCTTAATTCGTCCCAGCTCCTACAGGATTCAGCTTTTTTGATGATGGCTGAGAGATTCACTGACCTATAGATATAGTAGAATATTGTTAGGAGTCATTTTAGTGTTACATTCCTTTAGTAGAAGAAGAATATTTAGTTTTCCCCTAGGTCCATGGTTGTCTACTCTCAGGATCTTGGGCACATGAACATTGTCAGACATGAGTTCTAGCTCATAGAATGGGTCTCAAATTCAATGAGATAATGGTTTGTAAATTCAAAAATGTTTGTGCCACTATTGTACAGGCTTCTCATTCAAGCAGGTCAGCAATGTAGATTGCAAGATTTGTAGCTGAGTTAATGGATACTAGTCTCATCTGCTATATGAAGAGTGCCTTCAAATATCATAAACACTAGTCAGTGGGGATGAAGGCTCTCATTAGACATCAGCTCAATTCATGTGTGTGTGTGTGTGTGTGTGTGTGTGTGTGTGTGCACTTGCGTGTGCACGTGCACGTGTGTGTCTGTGGTCTTAAGCAATAGAAACTTACCATCAGTTTGTGTAGAGCAACTAATAGCCTTGAAAATAACTTGGATTGTTTTTTGCGACCTTGGGGCCTTTTGGCCAGTCACTTAATTAAATGTAACCCATTTCTAGCACTGGAGTTTGCACTTGTTGGTGAAATACATGTGGTTGGGATATTGTCTCCTCCAGTAATGATGACTTCATTTTTCCTCCATAAATATTTTAGGAAGCACGTTTTCATACAGGCCCTCAAATGTCCATAGCCACTCCTTTACCCATTTCTTCCATCCCTTCCGCATTTGTTCCTCCCATTATAGTCTTCATAGAAATATATTGTTATCTTCCTTTCTTGGTTATCCTCTAGAATTTCACAATAAAACACATATGTGTGTAACAGAGACAAAGAGGAACTCATGGAGAGAGTGTGTGAGCAATGGAGACAGAAGCTTCTGAGGTAGTAAACCTAGATTTCCCATACATTGAGAGGCAGCAAATGATGCATGTGTTCCTATTTCATAGCTGGTGTTCAGTGAAAGCCATTATTTCCAATGCATGAATGCCATTCTACTACTAGACAAGTCTTAAATAATTTATCAAATTCTTTTGCATTTATGATGTAAAATTTTGTTGCTATTCTCAAACAATATTTTAATGAATATTCTCACCTGTATCTTTACTGGTGCTAAGCAAATAATGTGGTAAATCAGTTCCTAGAAGTTGAACTTATTGTAAAAATTTCTACCCCTACATCTAATGGTTGGAAATCTCCATTCCTCCTAATTTTTAAAGTAGCACATTTCTTGGATCTTTATTTACATTTTATATTTTTATATTTTACAGATAAGTACTATGTTCACATCATTTTGACCCCACTCTACCACCATACCTTCAAGGTACTCTCTACTCCCTCTCAATCTGATAACCTTTTCTTATTATTTTTACATTTATACATGCATATATATATACATATAGATGTATGCATGTCTCTATATACATAAGTATGTTTATATATACCTACACATGAATATGTTCATATATGAATATATATTATATGTTTAGTTCATTTAGTGATGTTTGATGTGTTTGGGTCTAACCACTTGGATTGAATAGCCTACCAGGAAGCGTGTTCCTATAGAAACTGATCTTTCATCTCAGCAGAAATCAGCTGCCTCTAAACTTAATCGAATGGGGGCAATTGGAGCTAAGACAAAAGGATGGACCATCCAGAGACTATCCCACCTGGGGATCCATTCCATAATCAGCCACCAAACACAGACACTATTGCATATGCCAGCAAGATTTTGCTGAAAGGACCTTGATATAGCTCTCTTGTGGGGCTATGTCAGTGCTTGGCAAATACAGAAGTGGATGCTAACAGTCATCTCATCTATAGGATGGAACACAGGGCCCTCAATGGAGGAGCTAGAGAAAGTACCCAAGGAACTGAAGGGGTCTGCAACCCTATAGGTTGAACAACAATCTTTTCTTTATTAGATATTTTCTTTAATTACGTTTAAATGTTATCCCTTTATCCTCTTTTCCAGTATGAAAAGCCCCTATCCCATTCCCCCTCCCCCTGCTCACCAACCCACCTCCCCGTCCCTGTCCTGGCATCTCCTTACACTGGGGCATCAAGCCTTCATAGGACTAAGGGTCTCTCCTCTCATTGATGTCCACCATTTCTTATAGCTACATTGGCAAATCAATGGGTGATGTCATTATCTAGCCCTTGTTACATAACCATATTGCTGATATTTGAAGGTCTCAGCTTCTCTGTCATGTCTGAAAATTACTACCTGGCAACACAATTACTATTCTTATATCTCTTACCATGTTCCTTCCCCAATTTCTTTTTTTCTTTTTACTTTGATCTAGAAGCATATATGTAGAAATTGCATTATAGAGGCATTCATTGGAGTTATTTCATGGTCACTTACTCTTTGCATTTTGACAAGTATAGCTCTGTGTTAATAGTACCCACTTATGAAAAAAGAAGTTTTTTTGATAAAGAGTGATAATTATAATTCTCTGTGAATATGAGAAAACTACGTAGAGTAGAGTTATAAATTATATTGGATTAGGAAAGTAGCTTTAATAGATTCTCTTTTAGGTTCTATAACCTCCAGCTATAGGTAGTTAACTACATTTAAAGTACCAAGCAAGAATTTTCTCATACTGATAAATCCTTAAGTCCATTTAGACAGAAGTTGATTTTCACCATGATAAAAATGTCACTGTCATACTATTGGCTATATCTTATAAGGCCTGTTATTAATATGATTTATAGAAATTACAGTTTGGTGAGATTACTTAAGCCTCTCTCTCTCTCTCTCTCTCTCTCTTTCTCTGTTTGTCAGTGTGTATGTGTGTGTGTGGTGTGTGCTTGATTGTGTGTTTAATTGCATGTGTGTGTTTGTGTGTTATTGTCTCTGTGTGTTTGATTGTGTGTGTGTATTTGTTTACATGTGTGTTAAATGGTGTTATGTCACATAGAGTGACTCTCCACAGGAGTCAAAGAATAACAGAATCCTCAGTGCCATTTAAGGACAATGTTCCTTTGGTTTGTTGAGTTCAAGAAACATCCAGAACAACATAGAGACTTAGGGCAGGGTAGGCAAAGCAGAAGACAGAGAGCACAAAAGGACAAATAAAATTGTATCAACAAATTGATCTACTACTTTAATTTGAATATTTATTTGAAAGTTGTTTTAATGTGAAAGTGACCATCTTTATAAATTCAAAGAGTTATTATTTCTAATTATCCTGAGTGTTAGCACATTGATCCATATCACAAAACTGCTTCCACTGAAATGAGAGTCTGTCTTCCTGGAATTTCCAAAAACTTTTATCAATGTGAAAAACAACTCTGTCTAAATGGACATAAGGACCCATTAGTAAGAGGAAATTCCTGCTTGGTATTGTAAATCTAGCTAACTACGTAGGACTGGAGATGTCTTAGACCCTACATATACTTTACTTTTATTTTTGGATTTTTTATTAGATATTTTCTTCGTTTACATTTCAAATGCTATCCCCTTTGCTAGTTTCCTCTCCAAAAGCTCCCTGTACCCACGCCCTTCCTGATCCCCAACCCACCCAATCCTGCTTCCTGGCCCTAGCATTCCCCTATACTAGGGCATATAGTCTTCACAAGACCAAGGGCCTCTCCTCCCATTGATGGTCTACAAGTCCATCTTTTACTACATATGCAACTAGAGACATGAACTCTGGGGGGGTACTGGTTAGTTCATATTGTTGTTCCTCCTATAGGGTTGCAGACCCCTTCAGCTCCTTGGGTACTTTCTCTAGCTCCTTAATTGGGGGCCCTATGTTCCAACCAACAGATGACTGTGAGCATCCACTTCTGTATTTGCCGAACACTGGCATAGCCTAACAAGAGATAGCTATATCAGGGTCCCATCAGCAAAATCTTGCTGGCAACCAAAAAAGAAATTCCTCCAGACACATAATAATCAGAACAACAAATGCACTAAATAAAGACAGATTATTAAACGCAGTAAGGGAAAAAGGTCAAGTAACATATAAAGGCAGACCTGGTAGAATTATACCAGACTTCTCACCGAAGACTATGGAAGCCAGAAGATCCTGGACAGATGTTATACAGACACAAATGCCAGCCAAGGCTACTATACCCAGTAAAACTCTCAATTACCATAGATGTAGAAACTAAAGTATTCCATTGCAAAACAAAATTCACACAATATCTTTCCATGAATCTAGCCCTTCAAAGGAAAATAAAGGGAAAACACCAACACAAAGATGGAAACTACACCCTAGAAAAAGCAAGAAAGTAATCCTTCAACAAACCCTAAAAGAGGACAAACACAAGAACAGACTCCCAACTTTAACAACAAAAATAACAGGAAGCAACAATTACTTTTCTTTTCTTTTTTTTCCATTTTTATTAGGTATTTAGCTCATTTACATTTCCAATGCTATACCAAAAGTCCCCCATACCCACCCACCCCCACTCCCCTACCCACCCACTCCCCCTTTTTGGCCCTGGCGTTCCCCTATACTGGGGCATATAAAGTTTGCAAGTTCAATGGGCCTCTCTTTGCAGTGATGGCCAACTAGGCCATCTTTTGATACATATGCAGCTAGAGACAAGATCTCCGGGGTACTGCTTAGTTCATATTGTTGTTCCACCTATAGGGTTGCAGTTCCCTTTAGTTCCTTGGGTGCTTTCTCTAGTTTCTCCATTGGGGGCCCTGTGGTCCATTCAATAGCTGACTGTGAGCATCCAGTTCTGTGTTTGCTAGGCCCTGGCATAGTCTCAGCTATATCTGGGTCCTTTCAGCAAAATATTGCTAGTGTATGCAATGGTGTCAGCGTTTGGAAGCTGATCATGGGATGGATCTCTGGATATGGCAATCACTAGATGGTCCATCCTTTCGTCACACTTCCAAATTTTGTCTCTGTAACTCCTTCCATGGGTGTTTTGTTTCCTATTCTAAGAAGGGGCAAAGTGTCCACACTTTGGTCTTCGTTCTCTTGAGTTTAATGTGTTTAGCAAATTATATCTTATATCTTGGGTATAAGGACACATGCTCCACTATGTTCATAGCAGCCTTATTTATAATAGCCAGAAGCTGGAAAGAACCCAGATGCCCCTCAACAGAGGAATGGATACAGAAAATGTGGTACATTTACACAATGGAGTACTACTCAGCTATTAAAAAGAATGAATTTATGAAATTCCTAAACAATTACTTTTCTTTAATTTCTCTTAACATCAATGGACTCAATTCCCCAATAAAAAGACATAGACTAAGAAACTGACTACACAAACAGGACCCAACATTTTGCAACTTGCACGAAACCCACCTCAGGGACAAAGACAGACACTACCTCAGAGTAAAACACTGGAAAACAATTTTCCAAACAAATAGTCCAAAGATAAAGCTGGAATAGCCATTCTAACATCAAATAAAATTGATTTCCAACCCAAAGTTATCAAGAAAGACAAGGAGGGGCACTTCATACTCATCAAAGGTAAAATCTACCAATTATAAATATATATGCCCCAAATGCAAGGGCAGCCACATTCATTAAAGTATCTTTAGTAAAGCTCAAACCACACATTGCACCTCTCACAATAATACTGGGAGACTTCAATATCCCACTCTCATCAATGGACAGATCCTGGAAACAGAAACTAAACTGAGATACATGGAAACAAACAGAAGTTATGAAACAAATGGATTTAACAGATATCTACAGAACATTGTATCTGAAAGTAAAATGATTTACCTTCTTCTCAGCACCTCATGGTACCTCCAACAAAACTGACCATATAATCGGTCATAAAACAGGCCTCAACAGATACAAAAATATTAAAATTATCCCATGCAACCTTTCAGGTCACAATGGACTAAGGCTGAACTTCAATAGCAGCATAAATAATAGAAAGACAACATTCACATGGAAACTGAACAAAACTCTACTCAATGATACCTTGGTGAAGAAAGAAATAAAGAAAGAAATGAAAGACTTTTTAGAGTTTAATGAAAATAAAGACACAACATACCCAAACTTATGGGACACAATAAAAGTAGTCCTAAGGAAAAAAATCATATCCCTCAGTCCCTCCAAAAAGAAACTAGAGAGAGCATAAACTAGCAGCCTGACACTACACCTAGAAGCTCTGGAATTAAAGGAAGCAAATTTACCCAAGAGGAGTAGACTGCAGGAAATAACCAAACTTATGGCTGAAATCAACCAAGTGGAAACAAAAAGAACTATTCAAAGAATCAACCAAACCAGGAGCTGGTTCTTTGAGAAAATCAACAAGATAGTTAGCCAGACTAACTAGAGGGCACAGGGACAGTATCCTAATTAACAAAATCAGAAATGAAAAAGAAGACATAACAGCAGAACCTGAGGAAATCCAAAACATCATCAAATCCTACTACAGAAGGCTATACTCAACAGAACTGGAAACCTGGATGAAATGGACAACGTCCTAGAAAGATACCAGGTACCAATGTTAAATCAGGATCAGATTTATTATCTAAACAGTCCCATATCACCTAAAGTAAGTAGTGATTAATAGTGTCCCAACCAAAAAAAAAAAAAAGAAAGAAAAAAAAAAGAAAAAGAAAAAGCCCAGGACCAGATGGGTTTAGTGCAGAGTTCTATCAGACCTTCAAAGAGACCTAATTCCAATTCTCCTCAAACTAGTCAACAAAATAGAAACAGAAGGTACTCTACCCAATTCATTCTATGAAGCCACAATTACTCTGATACCTAAGCCACATAAAGATCCAACAAAGAAAGAGAACTTCTGACCAAGTTCCCTTATGAAAATCAATGCAAAAATACTCTAAAAAATCCTCACAAACTGAATCCAAGAACACATCAAAAAGATCATCCATCATGACCAAGTAGCCTTCATAACAGGGATGCGGGGATGGTTTAATATATGGAAATCTATCAATGTAATACACTATATAAACAAACTCAAAGACAAAAATCACATGATCATCTCATTAGATGCTAAAAAAGCATTTGACAAAATCCAACACCCCTTCATGATAAAAGTCATGGAAAGAAAGGAATTCAAGGCCCATACCTAATCATAACAAAAGCAATATACAGCTAACCAGTGGGCAACATCAAACTAAATGGAGAGAAACAAGAAGCAATTCCACTAAAATCAGGGACTAGACAAGGCTGCCCACGCTCTCCCTACCTATTCAATATAGTACTTGAAGTCCTAGACAGAGCAATTTGACAACAAAAGGAGATCAAGGGAATAAAAATTGGAAAGGAAAAAGTCAAAATATCACTCTTTGCAGGTGATATGATAGTATATATAAGTGACCCTAAAAATTCAACCAGAGAACTCTTAAACCTGATAAACACTTTCATTGCAGTATCTGGATATAAAATTAACTCTAACAAATCAGTGGCTTTTCTCTACACAAAGAATAAACATGATGAGAGAGAAATTAGGGAAATAACATCCTTCACAATAGTCACGAGAAATATAAAAATAGTTGTGTGACTCTAACTAAGGAAGTGAAAGATCTGTATGACAAGAATTTCAAGTCTCCGAAGAAAGAAAATGAAGAACTCAGAAGACAGAAAGATCTCTCATGCTCATGGATTGGCAGGATTAATATAGTAAAAATGGCTATCCTGCCAAAATCAATCTACAGATTCAATGCAATCTCCATCAAAATTCCAACTCAATTCTTCACTGAGTTATAAAGAGCAATTTGTAAATTCATCTGGAATAACAAAAAATGTAGGATAGCAAAAACTATTCTCAACAATAAAAGAATCTCTGGTGGAATCACCATACCTGATCTCAATCTGTACTACAGAGCAATTGTGATAAAAACTGTTGCTACAGCAACAAACAGGTAGATCAATGGGATAGAATTGAAGACCCAAAAATGAACCCACAGAATTGAAGACCCAGAAATGAACCCACACGCCTATGGTCACTTTATCTTTGACAAGGGAGCTAAAACCACCCAGTAGAAAAAAAGACAGCATTTTCAAGACTTGGTTCTGGCACAATTGGCGGTTATCATGTAGAAGAATATGAATTGATCCATTCTTAACTCCCTGTACAAAGCTCAAATATAAAGGGATCAAAGACCTCCACATAAAACCAGAGTCACTGAAATTTATAGAGGAGAAAGTGGGGGAAAGCCTTGAAGATATGGGCATAAGGTAAAAATTCCTGAACAGAATAGCAATTGCTTGTGCTGTAAGATCAAGAATCAACAAATGGGACCTCATAAAATTTCAAAGCTTCTGTGAGGCAAAAGATAGTGTCAATAATACAAAAAGGCTACCAACAGATTAGGACAGGGTTTTACCAATTCTAAATCTGATAGGGGACTAATATTCAATATATACAAAGAACTCAAGAAGCTGGACTCCAGAAATTCAAATAACCCACTAAAAATGAGGTGTAGAGATAAACAAAGAATTTTCAACTAAGGAACACCTAAGGGCTGAGAAGTAATTGAAAAATGCTCAACATCCTTAATCATCAGGGAAATGCAAATCAAAACAACCTGAGATTCCACCTCACACCAGACAGGATGGCTAAGATAAAAAATTCAGGTGACATCAGATGGGTGGTGAGGATGTAGAGAAAGAAGAACACTCCTCCATTACTGGTGGGATTGCTAGCTGGTACAATCACTCTGGAAATCAGTTTGGCAGTTACTCAAAAAATTAGACTTAGTACTAACAAAAGACACAGCAATACCCCTCCTGGGCATATACCCAGAAAATGTTCCATCTTAAAGATACAGCAATACCCCTCCTGGGCATATACCCAGAAAATGTTCCATCTTATAATAAGGACACATGCTCCACGATGTTCATAGCAGCATTATTTATAATAGCCAGAAGCTGGAAAGGACCCAGATGTTCCTAAACAGAGGAATCGATACAGAAAATGTGATACATTTATACAACAGAGTACTATTCAACTATTAAAAACAATGAATTTATGAAATTCTTGGGCAAATGGATGTATCTGGGGAATATCATCCTGAGTGAGGTAACCCAATCACAAAAGAAGTCACTTTATACTTGATCTTAGCCAAAAGGCCGAGAAGCGATAAGAAGTCACTTTATAAGCACTCAGTGATAAGTGGATATTAGCCCAGAAACTTAGAAGACCCAAGGTGCAATTTGTAAAACACAAGAAAATCAAGAAGAGAGAAGACCAAAGTGTGGATACTTCATTCCTCCTTAGACTAGGGAATAAAATACCCATGGAAGGAGTTACAGAGAAAAAAAAATGGATTTAAGATGAAAGGATCGACCATGCAGAGACTTCCCCGACTCGGGGATCCATCCCATAATCAGCCACCAAACACAGACACTATTGCAAATGCCAGAAAGATTTTGCTGACAGGACGCTGATATAGCTGTGTCTTGTGAGACTATGCCAGTGCCTGGCAAATACAGAAGTGGATGCTCACAGTTATCTCATCAATAGGATGGAACACAGGGCCCTCAATGGAGGAGCTAGAGAAAGTACCCAAGGAGCTGAAGGATTCTGCAACACTATAGGTGGAACAACAATGTGAACTAACCAGTACCCCCAGAGCTTGTATCTCTAGATGCATATGTAGCAGAAGATGGCCTAGTTGGCCATCATTGGGAAGAGAGGCCCCTTGGTCATGCAAACTTTTTATGCCCCAGTACAGGGGAAAGCCAGGACCAAGTAGCAGGAGTGGGTGGGTAGGGAAGCAGGGCAGGGGGAGGGTATAGGGGACCTTCGGGATAGCATTTGAAATGTAAATGAAGAAAATATCTAATAAAAATTTAAAAAAATAAATAATATTCCAATTTGCACACAAAAAAATCTTGCTGGCATATGCAATAGTGTCTGGGTTTGGTGGTTGTTTATGGGAAGGGTCAGCAGTTAGAGCAGTCTCTGGATGGTCCTTCCTTCCATCTTAGCTCCAAACTTTGTTGCTGTAACTCCTTCCATGGGTATTTTGGTCCCCATTCTAAGAAGGAATGAAGTATCCATACTTTGGACTTCCTCCTTATTGAGTTTCATGTGTTTTGCAAATTGTAATTTGGGTATTCTAAGTTTCTGGGCTAATATCCACTTATCTGTGAATGCATATCATACGTGTTCTTTTGTAATTGGGTTACCTCACTAGGGATGATATCTTCCAGATACATCCATTTGCCTAAGGAGTTTAAAAATTCATTGCTTTTAATAGATGAGTAGTACCCAATTGTGTAAATGCACCACATTTTCTGTATCCATTCCTCTGTTGATGGAAATCTGTTTTTTTTCCCAGCTTCTGGCTATTATAAATAAGGCTGCTATGAACATAGTGGAGCATGTGTCCTTCTTACCAGTTGAGGCATCTTCTGGATATATGCCCAGGAGAGGTATTGCTGGATCCTCCGGTAGTACTATGTCCAATTTTCTGAGGAACTGCCAAACTGATTTACAGAGTGATTGTACCAGATTGCAATCCCACCAGCAATGGACGAGTGTTCTTTCTCCACATCCTTGCCAGCATCTGCTGTTACCTGAATTTTTGATCTTAGCCATTCTGACTGGTGTGTGGTGGAATCTCAGGGTTGTTTTGATTTGCACTTCCCTGATGATTAAGGATGTTGAACATTTTTTCATGTGCTTCTCAGCAATTCAGTATTCCTAAATTTAGAATTATTTTTTTAGCTCTGTACCCCATTTTTAATATGGTTTGTGATTTTTCTGGAGTCAAGCTTCTTGAGTTCTTTGTATATATTCGATATTAGCCCCCTATAAGATCTGTTGGTGGCCTTTTTGTCTTATTGACAGTGTCTTTTGCCTTACAGAAGCTTTGCAATTTTATGATGTTCCATTTGTAGATTCTTGATCTTACAGCACAATCCATTGGTATTCTATTCAGGAAAATTTCCGCTGTGCCCATATCTGTGAGGTTTTTCTGAACTTTCTCCTCTATAAGTTTCAGTGTCTCTGGTTTTATGTGGAGTTCCTTGATCCAGTTAGACTTGAGATTTTTACTAAGAGATAAGAATGGATCAATTCGAATTCTTCTACAGGATAAGAGCAAGTTGAGCCAGCACCATTTGTAGAAAATGATGTGTTTTTTCAACTGGATGATTTTAGCTCCTTTATCAAAGTTAAAGTGACCATTGGTGTGTGGGTTTATTACTAGCTCTTCAATTCTAGTCCAGTGATCTACCTGCTTGTCACTGTACGAGTACCATAGAGTTTTTAACACAATTGCTCTGTAGAACAGCTTGATGTCAGGCATGGTGATTCCACAAGAGGTTCTTTTATTATTGAGAATAGTTTTTGCTATCCTAGGTTTTTTGTTATTCCAGATGAATTTGCAAATTGCCCTTTCTGACTCGGTGAAGCATTGAGTTAGAATTTTGATGGGGGTGCATTGGATCTGCACATTGCTTTCCGCATGGTAGCCATTTTTACTATATTAATCCTGCCAATACATGAGCATGGAGATCTTTCCATCTTCTGAGATCTCTGATTTCTTTCTTCAGAGACTTGAAGTCCTTATCTTACAGATCTTTCACTTCATTTGTTAGAGTCACACCAAGGTATTTTATATTATTTGTGACTATTGTGAAGGGTATTGTTTCCCTAATTTCTTACTCAGCCTGCTTATCCTTTGTGTAGAGATAGGCCACTGATTTGTTAGAGTTAATTTTATATCCAGATACAGCAATGAAGCTATATATAAGGTTTAGGAGTTCTCTTGTGGAATTTTTAGGATCACTTATATATACTAGCATATCATCTGCAAAGAGTGATATTTGGACTTCTTCCTTTTCAATTTGTATCCCCTTCATGTCCTTTTGTTTTATAATTGCTCTGTCTAGGACTTCAAGTACAATATTGAATAGGTAGGGAAAAATTGGGCAGCCTTGTCTAGTCACCGATTTTTGTGGGATTGCTTCAATTTTATCTCCATTTAGTTTGATGTTGGCTACTAGTTTGCTTCATATTGCCTTTATGATGTTTAGGTATGGGCATTGAATTCCTGTTCTTTCCATGGCTTTTATTATGGAGGAGTGTTGGATTTTGTCAAATGCTTTCTCAGCATCTAAGGAGATGATCATGTTGTATTTGTCTTTCAGTTTGTTTATCTAGTGGATTACGTTGAAGGATTTCCATATATTAAACAATCTCTGCATCCCTGGTATGAAGCCTGCTTGATCATGATGGATGATCGTTTTGATGTGTTCTTGGATTCAGTTTGAGAGAATATTATTGAGTATTGTTGTATTGATACTTAAAAGCGAAATTGGTCTGAAGTTCTCCTTTTTTAGTCTTCAAGTGTTTTAGGTATCAGAGTAGTTATGGCTTCATAGAATGAATTTGGTAGAGTACCTTTTGCTTCTATTTTGTGAAATCGTTTGAGGAGAATTGGTAGTAGGTCTTCTTTGAAGGTCTGATAGAACTCTGCACTAAAGCCATCTACATGGTCCTGGGCTGTTTTTGGTTGGAGACTATTATTGACTATTTACTTTAGGGGATATGGGACTGTTTAGATCATTAATCTGATCATGATTTAACGTTGGTACCTGGTATCTGTCTATGAAGCTGTCCATTTCATCCAGGTTTTCTGGTTTTGTTGAATATAGCCTTTTGTAGTAAGATCTGATGATTCTTTGGATTTCCTCAGGTTCTGTTGTTTTTTTTTTTCTTTCTTTTTTTCCATTTTTTATTAGGTATTTAGCTCATTTACATTTCCAATGCTATACCAAAAGTCCCCCAATACCCTCCCCCCACTCCCCTGCCCACCCACTCCCCCTTTTTGGCCCTGGTGTTCCCCTGTACTGGGGCATATAAAGTTTGCAAGTCCAATGGGCCTCTCTTTCCAGTGATGGCCGACTAGGCCATCTTTTGATATATATGCAGCTAGAGTCAAGAGCTCCGGGGTACTGGTTAGTTCATAATGTTGTTCCACCTATAGGGTTGCAGATCCCTTTAGCTCCTTGGCTACTTTCTCTAGCTTCTCCATTGGGAGCCCTATGATCCATCCATTAGCTGACTGTGAGCATCCACTTCTGTGTTTGCTAGGCACCGGCATAGTCTCACAAGAGACAGCTACATCAGGGTCCTTTCAATAAAATCTTGCTAGTGTATGCAATGCTGTCAGCGTTTGGAAGCTGATTATGGGGTGGATCCCTGGATATGGCAGTCTCTACATGGTCCATCCTTTCATCTCAGCTCCAAACTTTGTCTCTGTAACTCCTTCCATGGGTGTTTTGTTCCCAAATCTAAAGAGGGGCATAGTGTCCACACTTCAGTCTTCATTCTTCTTGAGTTTCATGTGTTTAGCAAATTGTATCTTATACCTTGGGTATCCTAGGTTTGGGGCTAATATCCACTTATCAGTGAGTACATATTGTGTGAGTTCTTTGTGAATGTGTTACCTCACTCAGGATGATGCCCTCCAGGTCCATCCATTTGGCTAGGAATTTCATAAATTCATTCTTTTTAATAGCTGAGTAGTACTCCATTGTGTAGATGTACCACATTTTCTGTATCCATTCCTCTGTTGAGGGGCATCTGGGTTCTTTCCAGCTTCTGGCTATTATAAATAAGGCTGCTATGAACATAGTGGAGCATGTGTCCTTCTTACCAGTTGGGGCATCTTCTGGATATATGCCCAGGAGAGTTATTGCTGGATCCTCTGGTAGTACTATGTCCAATTTCCTGAGGAACCACCAGACTGATTTCCAGAGTGGTTGTACAAGCCTGCAATCCCACCAACAATGGAGGAGTGTTCCTCTTTCTCCACATCCTTGCCAGCATCTGCTGTCACCTGAATTTTTGATCTTAGCCATTCTGACTGGTGTGAGGTGGAATCTCAGGGTTGTTTTGATTTGCATTTCCCTGATGATTAAGGATGTTGAATATTTTTTCAGGTGCTTCTCTGCCATTCGGTATTCCTCAGGTGAGAATTCTTTGTTCAGTTCTGAGCCCCATTTTTTAATGAGGTTATTTGATTTTCTGAAGTCAACCTTCTTGAGTTCTTTATATATGTTGGATATTAGTCCCCTATCTGATTTAGGATAGGTAAAGATCCTTTCCCAATCTGTTGGTGGTCTTTTTGTCTTATTGACGGTGTCTTTTGCCTTGCAGAAACTTTGGAGTTTCATTAGGTCCCATTTGTCAATTCTCGATCTTACAGCACAAGCCATTGCTGTTCTGTTCAGGAATTTTTCCCCTGTGCCCATATCTTCAACGCTTTTCCCCACTTTCTCCTCTATAAGTTTCAGTGTCTCTGGTTTTATGTGAAGTTCCTTGATCCACTTAGATTTGACCTTAGTACAAGGAGATAAGTATGGATCAATTCACATTCTTCTACACGATAACAACCAGTTGTGCCAGCACCAATTGTTGAAAATGCTGTCTTTCTTCCACTGGATGGTTTTAGCTCCCTTGTCGAAGATCAAGTGACCATAGGTGTGTGGGTTCATTTCTGGGTCTTCAATTCTATTCCATTGGTCTACTTGTCTGTCTCTATACCAGTACCATGCAGTTTTTATCACAATTGCTCTGTAGTAAAGCTTTAGGTCTGGCATGGTGATTCCGCCAGAAGTTCTTTTATACTTGAGAAGACTTTTTGCCATCCTAGGTTTTTTGTTATTCCAGACGAACTTGCAAATTGCTCCTTCCAATTCGTTGAAGAATTGAGTTGGAATTTTGATGGGGATTGCATTGAATCTGTAGATTGCTTTTGGCAAGATAGTCATTTTTACAATGTTGATCCTGCCAATCCATGAGCATGGGAGATCTTTCCATCTTCTGAGATCTTCTTTAATTTCTTTCTTCAGAGACTTGAAGTTTTTATCATACAGATCTTTCACTTCCTTAGTTAGAGTCACGCCAAGATATTTTATATTATTTGTGACTATTGAGAAGGGTGTTGTTTCCCTAATTTCTTTCTCAGCCTGTTTATTCTTTGTATAGAGAAAGGCCATTGACTTGTTTGAGTTTATTTTATATCCAGCTACTTCACCGAAGCTGTTTATCAGGTTTAGGAGTTCTCTGGTAGAATTTTTATGGTCACTTATATATACTATCATATCATCTGCAAAAAGTGATATTTTCACTTCCTCTTTTCCAATTTGTATCCCCTTGATCTCCTTTTGTTGTCGAATTGCTCTGGCTAATACTTCAAGTACTATGTTGAAAAGGTAGGGAGAAAGTGGGCAGCCTTGTCTAGTCCCTGATATTAGTGGGATTGCTTTCAGCTTCTCTCCATTTACTTTGATGTTGGCTACTGGTTTGCTGTAGATTGCTTTTATCATGTTTAGGTATGGGCCTTGAATTCCTGATCTTTCCAACACTTTTATCATGAATGGGTGTTGGATCTTGTCAAATGCTTTTTCTGCATCTAATGAGATGATCATGTGGTTTTTGTCTTTGAGTTTGTTTATATAGTGGATTACATTGATGGATTTTCGTATATTAAACCATCCCTGCATCCCTGGAATAAAACCTACTTGGTCAGGATGGATGATTGTTTTAATGTGTTCTTGGATTCGGTTAGCGAGAATTTTATTGAGGATTTTTGCATCGATATTCATAAGAGAAATTGGTCTGAAGTTCTCTATCTTTGTTGGATCTTTCTGTGGTTTAGGTATCAGAGTAATAGTGGCTTCATAAAATGAGTTGGGTAGAGTACCTTCTACTTCTATCGTGTGAAAAAGTTTGTGCAGAACTGGAATTAGATCTTCTTTGAAGGTCTGATAGACCTCTGCACTAAACCTGTCTGGTCCTGGGCTTTTTTTGGCTGGGAGACTATTTATAACTGCTTCTATTTCTTTAGGGGATATGGGACTGTTTAGAAGGTCAACTTGATCCTGATTCAACTTTGGTACCTGGTATCTGTCCAGAAATTTGTCCATTTCGTCCAGGTTTTCCAGTTTTGTTGAGTATAGCCTTTTGTAGAAGGATCTGATGGTGTTTTGGATTTCTTCAGGATCTGTTGTTATGACTCCCTTTTCATTTCTGATTTTGTTAATTAGGATTTTGTCCCTGTGTCCTTTAGTGAGTCTAGCTAAGGGTTTATCTATCTTGTTGATTTTTTCAAAGAACCAACTCCTCGTTTGGTTAATTCTTTGAATATTTCTTCTTGTTTCCACTTGGTTGATTTCACCCCTGAGTTTGATTATTTCCTGCCTTCTACTCCTCTTGGGTGAATTTGCTTCCTTTTTTTCTAGGGCGTTTAGATGTGTTGTCAAGCTGTTAGTATGTGCTGTCTCCCGTTTCTTCTTGGAGGCACTCAGAGCTATGAGTTTCCCTCTTAGAAATGCTTTCATTGTGTCCCATAGGTTTGGGTACGTTGTGGCTTCATTTTCATTAAACTCTAAGAAGTCTTTAATTTCTTTCTTTATTCCTTCCTTGACCAAGGTAACATTGAGAAGAGTGTTATTCAGTTTCCACGTGAATGTTGGCTTTCCATTATTTATGTTGTTATTGAAGATCAGTCTTAGGCCATGGTGGTCTGATTGGATACATGGGACAATTTCAATATTTTTGTATCTATTGAGGCCTGTTTTGTGATCAATTATATGGTCAATTTTGGAGAAGGTGCCGTGAGGTGCTGAGAAGAAGGTATATCCTTTTGTTTTAGGATAAAATGTTCTGTAGATATCTGTCAGGTCCGTTTGTTTCATAAGTTCTGTTAGTTTCACTGTGTCCCTGTTTAGTTTCTGTTTCCATGATCTGTCCATTGAAGAAAGTGGTGTGTTGAAGTCTCCCACTATTATTGTGTGAGGTGCAATGTATGCTTTGAGCTTTACTAAAGTGTCTCTAATGAACGTGGCTGCCCTTGCATTTGGTGCGTAGATATTCAGAATTGAGAGTTCCTCTTGGAGGATTTTACCTTTGATGAGTATGAAGTGTCCCTCCTTGTCTTTTTTGATAACTTTGGGTTGGAAGTCGATTTTATCCGATATTAAAATGGCTACTCCAGTTTGTTTCTTCAGTCCATTTGCTTGGAAAATTGTTTTCCAGCCTTTCACTCTGAGGTAGTGTCTGTCTTTTTCCCTGAGATGGGTTTCCTGTAAGCAGCAGAATGTTGGGTCCTGTTTGTGTAGCCAGTCTGTTAGTCTATGTCTTTTTATTGGGGAATTGAGTCCATTAATATTAAGAGATATTAAGGAAAAGTAATTGTTGCTTCCTTTTATTTTTGTTGTTAGAGTTGGCATTCTGTTCTTGTGGCTGTCTTCTTTTTGGTTTGTTGAATGATTACTTTCTTGGTTGTTCTAGGGCGTGATTTCCGTCCTTGTATTGCTTCTTTTCTGTTATTATCCTTTGAAGGGCTGGATTCGTGGAAAGATATTGTGTGAATTTGTTTTTGTCGTGGAATACTTGGGTTTCTCCATCTATGGTAATTGAGAGTTTGGCCGGGTATAGTAGCCTGGGCTGGCATTTGTATTCTCTTAGTGTCTGTATAACATCTGTCCAGGCTCTTCTGGCTTTCATAGTCTCTGGTGAAAAGTCTGGTGTAATTCTGATAGTCCTTCCTTTATATGTTACTTGACCTTTCTCCCTTACTGCTTTTAATATTCTATCTTTATTTAGTGCATTTGTTGTTCTGATTATTATGTGTCGGGAGGAATTTCTTTTCTGGTCCAGTCTATTTGGAGTTCTGTAGGCTTCTTGTATGATCATGGGCATCTCTTTTTTTTATGTTTGGGAAGTTTTCTTCTATTATTTTGTTGAAGATATTAGCTGGCCCTTTAAGTTGAAAATCTTCATTTTCATCAATTCCTATTATCCGTAGGTTTGGTCTTCTCATTGTGTCCTGGATTACCTGGATGTTTTGAGTTAGGATCCTTTTGCATTTTGTATTTTCTTTGACTGTTGTGTCGATGTTCTCTATGGAATCTTCTGCACCTGAGATTCTCTCTTCCATTTCTTGTATTCTGTTGCTTATGCTCGCATCTATGGTTCCAGATCTCTTTCCTAGGGATTCTATCTCCAGCGTTGCCTCGCTTTGGGTTTTCTTTATTGTGTCTACTTCCCCTTTTAGTTCTAGTATGGTTTTGTTCATTTCCATCACCTGTTTGGATGTGTTTTCCTGTTTTTCTTTAATGATTTCTACCTGTTTGGCTTTGTTTTCCTGCTTTTCTTTAAGGGCCTGTAACTCTTTAGCAGTGCTCTCCTGTAATTCTTTAAGTGACTTATGAAAGTCCTTCCTGATGTCCTCTATCATCATCATGAGAAATGTTTTTAAATCTGTGTCTAGATTTTCGGTTGTGTTGGGGTGCCCAGGACTAGGTGGGGTGGGAGTGCTGCGTTCTGATGATGGTGAGTGGTCTTGATTTCTGTTAGTAGGATTCTTAAGTTTGCATTTCGCCATCTGGTAATCTCTGAAGCTAGCTGTTTTAGTTGTCACTGTTAAGAGCTTGTTCTTCAGGTGACTCTGTTAGCCTCTATAAGCAGACCTGGAGGGTAGCACTCTCCTTAGTTTCAGTGGGCAGAGTATTCTCTGCAGGCAAGCTCTCTTCTTGCAGGGCAGGTACCCAGATATCTGGTGTTCGAACCAGACTCCTGGCAGAAGTTGTGTTCCACTCACTAGAGGTCTTAGGATCCCGTGTGGAATCCTGTGTGGGCCCTTGCGGGTTTCAGGCGACTCTGCTGGCAAGGTAGCCCGGGGCTCGAGTGGAGCGGAAGGGGTTTGTGCCCCAGATCCAGCCCGGGTAGCCTGCTTCCCTATGTACCGCAGTCTCAGGTTCCACGTGATTGGATTGGGGCAGGCGCTGTGTTCCACTCACCAGAGGTCTTAGGATCCCATGGGGAATCCTGTGTGGGCCCTTGCGGGTGTTGGGCGAGACTCTGCTGGCAAGGTAGCCCGGGGCTCGAGTGGAGCAGAAGGGGCTTGTGCCCCAGATCAGGCCCGGGTAGCCTGCTTCCCTGTGTACTGCAGTCTCAGGTTCCTCGCGATTGATTGGGGCGCTGTGTTCCACTCACCAGAGGTCTTGGGATCCCGTGGGAAGTCCTGTGTGGGCCCTTGCAGGTGTTGGGCAAGACTCTGCTGGCAAGGTAGCCCGGGGCTCGAGTGGAGCGGAAGGGGCTTGTGCCTCAGGTTCTGTTGTTATGTCTCCCTTTTCATTTCTGATTTTGTTAATTAGGATACTGTCCCTGTGCCCTCTAGTTAGTCTGGCTAAGGGTTTATCTATCTTGTTGATTTTCTCAAAAGAAAAAAAAAAACAGCTGGTTTGGTTGAATCTTTGTATAGTTCTTTTGGTTTCCACTTGGTTAATTTCAGACCTGAGTTTGGTTATTTCCTGCTGTCTACTCCTCCTATTTGTTTTCTTTTGTTCTAGAGCTTTTCAGTGTGCTGTCAATCTGTCAGTGTAGGCTCTATCTAGTTTCTGTTTGGTGGCACTCAGAGCTATGAGCTTTCCTCTTAGGACTGCTTTCATTGTGTCCCAAACATTTGGGTTTGTTGTGGCTTCATTTTCATTAAACTCTAAAAAGTCTTTAGTTTTTTTCTTTATCTACCTTGACCAAGTTATCATTGAGTCGAGTGTTGTTCAGCTTCCATGTGAATGTTGGCTTTCTATTATTTATGTTGTTATTGAGGATCAGACTTAGTCCATTGTGATCTGATAGGATGCATGGGATAATTTCAATATTTTTGTATCTGTTGAGGACTGTTTTATGACTGATTATATGGTCAGTTTTGGTGGAGGTACCATGATGTGCTGAGAAGGTATATCCTTTTGTTTTAGGATACAATTTTCTGTAGATATCTGTTAAATCCATTTGTTTCATAACTTCTGTTAGTTTCACTGTGTCTCTGTTTAGTTTCTGTTTCCAGGATCTGTCCATTGATGAGAGTCGGGTGTTGAAGTCTCCCACTATTATTGTGTGAGGTGCAGTGTGGGCTTTGAGCTTTACTATAGTTTCTTTAATTAATATGGATGTCCTTGTATTTGGAACATAAATATCCAGAATTATGAGTTCATCTTGGAAGATTTTACCATTGATGAGTATGAAGTGCCTCTTCTTGTCTTTTTTGATAACTTTGGGTTGGAAGTCGATTTTATTCGTTGTTAGAATTGCTACTCCAGCTTGTTTCTTTGGTTTGTTTGCTTGGAAAATTGTTTTCCAGCATTTTACTCTGAGGTAGTGTCTGTCTTTTTCCCTGAGGTGGGTTTCCTGCAGCAAAATGTTGGGTCCTGTTTATGTAGCCATTCTGTTAGTCTATGTCTTTTTATTGGGGGATTGAGTCCATTGATTTTAAGAGATATTAAGAAAAAGTAATTGTTGCTTCCTGTTATTTTTGGTGTTAGAGTTGGGATGTTGTTCTTGTGGCTATCTTCTTTTAGGTTTGTTGAAGCAGTACTGTCTTGCTTTTTCCAGGGCATAGTTTCCCTCCTTGTGTTGGAGTTTTCCCTTTATTAATCTTTGAAGGGCTGGATTTGTGGAAAGATATTGTGTGAATTTGGTTTTGTCATGGAATAGTTTGGTTTCTCTATCTATGGTAATTGAGAGTTTTGCTGGGTATAGTAGCCTGGGCTGACATTTGTGTTCTCTTAGTGTCTGTATAACATCTGTCCAGGATCTTCTGGCTTTCATAGTCTCTGGTGAGAAGTCTGGTGTAATTCTGATAGGTCTGCCTTTATATGTTACTTGACCTTTATCCCTTACTGCTTTTTAATATTCTATCTTTATTTAGTGCATTTGTTGTTTTGATTATTATGTGTCAGGAGGAATTTCTTTTCTGGTCCAGTCTATTTGGAGCTCTGTGGGTTTCTTGTATCTTCATGGTCATCACTTTCTTTAGGTTAGGGAAGTTTTCTTCCATAATTTTGTCAAAAACATTTACTGGCCCTTTAATTTGAAAATATTCATTCTCATTTATACCTATAATCCATAGGTTTGTTCTTTTCATTGTATCCTGGATTTCCTGGATGTTTTGAGTTAGGATCTTTGTACATTTTGCATTTTCTTTGATTGTTGTGTTTATGTTTTCTATGGAATCTTCTGCACCTGAAATTCTCTCTTCCATTTCTTATATTCTGTTGTTGATGCTCACATCTATGGTTCCTGATTTATTTCCTAGGATTTCTATCTCCAGAGTTGTCACCGTTTGGTTTTTCTTTATTGTTTCTACTTCCATTTTTAGATCTTGGATGGTTTTGTTCAATTCCATCACCTTTTTTGTTGTGTTTTCTTGTAATTTTTAAGGGATTTTTGTGTTTCTACTTTAAGGACTTCTACCAGTTTAGCAGTGTTCTCCTGTGTTTCTTTAAGTGAGTTATTAATGCCCTTCTTAAAATCCTCAACCAGCATCATGAGATATGATTTTAAATTCAAATCTTGCTTTTTGGGTGTGTCTGGGTATCCAGGACTCTCTGTGGTGGGAGTACTAGGTTCTGATGATGCTGAGTGGTCTTGTTTTCTGTTAGTAAGATTCTTTTGTTTGCCTTTCCCCATCTGGTCATCTCTGGTGATATATGTTCTTCCTATCTCTGGCTGGAGATTGTTCCTTCACTGATTCTGTTTACCTCTGTCAGCAAAGGTGTGAGTCAAACTCTCTCCTGAGTCCCAGTGGTCAGAACTCTTTGCAGGCAAGCTCTCCTCTGGCAGGGAAGCTGCACAGAGGTCTGGAACTCAGCTCTGCCTCCTGGCTGAAGATGAATGCCTGAAGGAACCCTGTCTAGGAAGCTCTGTTGCTTCTGTGGACACTGTGCTATCCTGTGTGGACTGGTCTCTGACACCCAGAATACAAGCTGGCACTCTCACCTGAGACCCAGCATCAGATTCCTCCCTGTTCGCTGACTCTCCTCTGGTGGGGAAGGTGTGCAGAGGTCTGGTACACTTTACTTTTATTGTACTCCTCACAGTAACATCAAGAAATAGGTCCTACATATGTGGCTGAAAATCCCCCCACAATACTCCTTATTGTTTACCAGGCTTTGGGATATTGAGATTTCAGTTTTCAACACAAAAAAGTGAATATCAATATTTTTTCAGTCCTATCAGGTACATGAAGAATATGTAAAGAATACAAAGAAGTAATGAGAGATTAAGCTGATGACAACTGAGGAAAATTACCTTGTTTTGGCTTCAGTAACAACATAAACATTTATTACTAAAAGCAATCAAATCATCACTGTTACTAAGGACATAATGAAACTCCAAATTCTCTATGACTTATTCTCTAGGTGCTAGCTGATCAATGATATCTTTAGAGACATGCCCATCACTCACTAACATGACAATAAATGATTCTAGAGAATTCACATATTTGGTTAAGAAGAGGCCTTCCTCACTTATTGTGAAGTTTGTTAAAGAAACACTGATAATTGCCTATCATTTTTACATTTTACTGTGTAAGTTACAACTCACAGTTATTGGTTCTGTTTCTTATCAACATGAAGGAGGTTAAAGTGCTACCTTAACTCTACTCTTTTGACTTTCTTATATTCTGTGAAGCAAGTATGGTGTCACCCACAAATTACTATGACAAAGATGATTAGTGAGGACCAAGAGAATGATTCTGACAGATAGCCCCGGAGCTCATAGGACCTATAAGCTACAGTCAAACAATATGGCCTTCCCAAAGAAATAATGCTTGTCTTCCTCAGCAGGTGATCCAGGATCATTAGTCATTATTTCTAGACAGAACCCTATAGCATCTGTAAACACAGATCTTTAGAACTCAGTGACCTGTATCCTGAAGTTCCTTGTGATGAACACAGGAACTTCCTTTACTCCGGGTGCAGTAACCAGATCTACTGAGTCTTACAACCAATATATATATATATATATATATATATATATATATATATATATATATTCTCAGACGATAAAAGAAAAGAAGCGGGCAGTGGTGGTGCATGCCTTTAATCCAAACACTTGGGAGGCAGAGGCAGGCGGATTCCTGAGTACGAGGCCAGCCTGGTCTACAAAGTGAGTTCCAGGACAGCCAGGGCTGTCCTATACAGAGAAACCCTGTCTCAGAACAGAAGAAGAAGAAGAAGAAGAAGAAGAAGAAGAAGAAGAAGAAGAAGAAGAAGAAGAAGAAGAAGAAGAAGAAGAAGAAGAAGAAGAAAGAAGAAGGAAGAAGAAGACGAAGAAGAAGACGAAGAAGAAGAAGAAGAAGAAGAAGAAGAAGAAGAAGAAGAAGAAGAAGAAGAAGAAGAAGAAGAAGAAGAAGAAAATAATTGACAGAATTTTTAATACCTCATTGGTTCTAACATGGGATCTGACCAGGAAATAAAAGGTAGAAAGGGAGAATATAAATCAATAAACCAACAAATATGGTCAAATATAACTATATCAGCTTAAGTGCCATGCAATACATAGGTGTGGAATCAGTAGTCATCAAGATAAGTTGGAAAAGAAAATTTATTTCCTATTAAATCTGTATCATGATCAATATAATTAAGAATTCATTGCAGGGAGACATAACAACAGATCCTAAAGAAATCCAAAACACCATCAGATCCTTCTACAAAAGGCTATACTCAACAAAACTGGAAAACCTGGATGAAATGGATAAATTTCTAGACAGATAACAGGTACCAAAGTTAAATCAGGATCAGGTAAATGATCTAAACAGTACTATAAACCCTAAAGAAATAGAAGCAGTCATTAATAGTTTCCCAACCAAAAGAATCACAGGACCAGATGGGTTTAGTGCAGAGTTCTATCAGACCTTCAAAGAAGATCTAATTCCAGTTCTTCACAAACTATTCCACAAAATAGAAGCAGAAGGTACTCTACCCAATTCATTCTATGAAGCCACAATTACTATGATACCTAAACGACAGAAAGATTCAACAAAGATAGAGAACTTCCGACCAATTTCCCTTATGAATTTCAATGCAAAAAATACTCAATAAAATTCTCACTAACTGAATCTAAGAACAAGTCAAAACAATCATCCATCCAGGCCAAGTAGGTTTCATTCCAGGGATGCAGAGATGGTTTAATATATGGAAATCCATTAACGTGATCCACTATATAAACAAACTCAAAGAGAAAAACAACATGATCATCTCGTTAGATGCTGAGAAAGCATTTGACAAAATCCAACACCCATTCCTGATAAAAGTTTTGGAAAGATCAGGAATTCAAGGCCCATACCTAAACATGATAAAAGCAATCTACAGCAAACCAGTAGCCAACATCAAAGTAAATGGTGAGAAGCTGGAAGCAATCCCACTAAAATCAGGGACTAGACAAGGCTGCCCACTTTCTCCATACCTATTCAACAAAGTATTTGAAGTCCTAGCCAGAGCAATTTGACAACAAAAGGAGATCACGGGGATACAAATTGGAAAGGAAGAAGTCAAAATATCACTTTTTGCAGATGATGATAGTATATATAAGTGACCATAAAAATTCTACCAGAGAACTCCTAAACCTGATAAACAGCATCAGTGAAGTAGCTGGATATAAAATTAACTCAAACAAGTCAATGGCCTTTCTCTACACAAAGGATAAACAGGCTGAGAAGGAAATTAAGGAAACAACATCCTCACAATAGTCACAAATAATATAAAATACCTTCGTGTGACTCTAACTAAAGAAGTGAAAGATCTGTATGATAAGAAATTCAAGTCTCTGAAGAAAGAAATTAAAGAAGATCTCAGAAGATGGAAATATCTCCCATGCTCATGGATTAGCAGGATCAATATAGTAAAAATGGCTATGTTGCCAAAAGCAATCTACAGATTCAATGCAACCCCATCAAAATTCCAACTCAATTCTTCAATGGATTAGAAAGGGCAATTTGCAAATTCATCTGGAATAACAAAAAACCTAGGATAGCAAAAACTCTTCTCAAGGATAAAAGAACCTCTGTTGGAATCACCATGCCTGACATTAAGCTGTACTACAGAGCAATTGTGATAAAAACTGCATGATACTGGTATAGCGACAGACAAGTAGACCAATGGAAATGAATTGAAGACCCAGAAATGAACCCACACACCTATGGTCACTTGATCTTTGACAAGGGAGCTAAAACGATCCAGTGGAAAAACGACAGCATTTTCAACAATGGTGCTGGTACAATAGGCATTTATCATGTAGAAGAATGCAAATTGATCCATTCCTATCTCCTTGTACTACAGTCAAATATAAGTGGATCAAAGAACTCCACATAAAACCAGAAACAGTGAAATTTATAGAGGAGAAAGTGGGGAAAAGCCTCGAAGATATGGGCACAGGGGAAAAATTTCTGAATGGAACAGCAATGGCTTGTGCTGTAAGATCAAGAATCAACAAATGGGACCTCATAAAATTGCAAAGCTTCTGTAAGGCAAAAAACACCGTCAATAAGACAAAAAGACCAGCAATAGATTGGGAAAGGATCTTTACCTATCCTAAATCAGATAGGGGACTAATATCCAATATATATAAAGAACCCAAAAAGTGGACTCCAGAAAATCAAATAACCTCCTTAAAAAATGGAGCTCAGAGCTAAACAAAGAATTCTCACCTGAGGAATACCGAATGGCTGGGAAGCACCTGAAAAATATTCAGCATCCTTAATCATTAGGAAAATGCAAATCAAAGCAACCCTGAGATTTCACTTCACACCATTGAGAATGGCTAAGATCAAAAATTCAAAAATTCTCATGACAGCAGATGCTGGCGAGGATGTGGAGAAAGAGGAACACTCCTCCATTGTTGGTGGGAAAACAAGCATATACAACTATCCCATCCTGCGAGACTCAGTTATTCGTGGGTGCGAGGCGGACCGCAAACCTGAGAGAAAATGGGAGGAAGAGAAAAAGGAGCTGCAGACCAAGTAGATCTTTCCTATCAAGGTCTCAGTTTAGTAGGCAGAAACACTGGGTTTTAAAGCATACATCAAGGGGAATAGGGAGGGGTTGAAGGGGAATTAACAAAGAACACAGAAGTGGGCATCAGGAGATATGAGGGCCGAAGTCAGGCTCAAGGTGGCGAGCACTCTGTGACTTATCTCCGGAACATAGATCCTCCTTAACAGCCTTGGGTGTCAGGCCGGGCTCAGCACGTAACTCATGTCCTTGGAAGTCATGAGATTCAGGAAGAGATAAGAAAGAGGGGACTATAATTCAGCTTTTACAGCCTCAGGTGCCAGGAAGGGAACAGGGAGAAGGGAGTGACGACCTGCTCCTAGCACAAGGCCATTTGGCTTGTCAGGTTGGGAGACAGTGAAAAGCTCACTTTCTCAGTGTATGGTCTCCAACATCTCCCCCTTCTGAATTAAATTTAATAAGGCCACACTTAACTGAGGTGATCAAATGATCTTCTCATCCTTGGATGAGTGGGCATTAACCATGGCTGGGGGAGCATTGACATGATTCCTCCCGTGGGTGTTGTCACGACCCACACTTATGGCTCTTGGTATCTTTTGGGGAGGGGAGGCAGAGCCTTAGAAAATTTTTTTGGTTGTAACTGGAACTAGATACCAACCTCCATGCAAACCGGGTGTGTCTCTCAGGGAACTCAGAAACAGTCCAATTGGACCTTCACCTACAGTGCTTAGCCTCGTACCCACACTGGTGCCCATACTGAATTTGTATTATCATGAACCAGCATGCACAGTTCTGAGTCCTGCGCAGCTCCCAAAGGAGAATTGTCAACCTCAGATTCGGTAAGGCCTCTACAAGAATTATACCAATTGTAACACCACAATTTGTGGCTCTTAGGCTATATTAGGAGCTAAAGGTCACCCTTCCTCATCCCTATTGTCTCCAAAGCCTAAGGAACCAAGGGGACCCTGCATTTGCAGCAAAGGTGGAAAACTGGAGACCAGTTGCTCCTTCTGCCTTGGTGGGAGAAAGATCTTCTTCGTCTGATGTTTGGATATCCAGTTGATGGTAGTGAACTGCAACTGGCTTGTTTAAAGCAGCTTCAATCTGTGACTTAACAAAACTGGTTGATCTTTTAAAGGCCCAGGGGCCAAAGGACAAAAGCAGTAAAATACCTATGAAAGGTCCCAAAGGCTTGGAAGTAAGCTAGTGACCCAAGGAGAAGTAGAAAACCAATTTTTATACCAATATTCTTGTTTCTCTCTGTTGCGTTTTCCCTCTTCTAGACTAGTTCTAACTTTGTCTATGCTATCTTGAACTCATCCAGTCTTATCAGAATAAAAACAACATTCTTCTTTGAGGGCTACAAATAACCCTCCTTCTTTAAGGAACACTAAATCAAGGCCTTGCCTGTTCTGCAATATCACTTCAGAGAGACCAGGGAGCCTTTTACATTTTTTAAGCCCCTTTGTAGCTCTTGTATATCTCTGTCCACAGCAGGGTGAAGCTGAGTGTACTGCTGTTGGGAAGTGACCAAAGAGGCAATGCCAGTTCCTGTGCCTGTGTCTCCTAAACCTAGGATCACTGCTAGGGTTACTGCAGAAATAGGCTCTCTCTTATCATGGGGTAGGTCTGTGTCACTCTCCCAGAATTGGAGGAGGTCTTCTGCATGGTGCACTGTCAGTTTTGGGAGAAGCTGAACTACAACACAATAATCTCTGTCATCTAAAAAGGTCTGAGTAACAATTTAGGTAGTAAGTCCAGTAGAACATGCTAAATAAGTACCATTAGGTGCTCCAAGGCATTGAGAGATGGCATTTACCATAATAGTCTGATTGCAAACCTCTAATAAGGACTGAGGAGGAAGCATGGAAGGCCCCAAAAGGCATAAGCCTATGCCAGACACCTGACTCAGAGTGAGCCCATCATGGCTCTCGGGGTTCCATCCAAGAACCCCTGCTAGATCCATCTGCTAGAATCATTAATTGCAATAACTGATCCAAATGTTGTCACACCTTCGTAAAAGGGAGGTTGAGGAGAAAAACACACCCAAAATTCTTCATATTGAGTAGCATTAGCTGCATGCATAGTAGCAATTGATGCGTTTACCAAGGATAAAATCAATTCTGAGGAGGAGAGAGATCCAGCAGATAAAGTAGGTTGGAATATGATAGGCCCAGGTGGACCTAGGGTAACAGCATGTGGGATACTCGGCTTTTTTGGATATGAGGAATGCAGAATAAGGTTGGGGCCTATAGCAGCCAACCCTAAAAATGGGGTGTTCTTAAGTAACTGGATTCTGAAAGTCATTCCAAAATCTCTTTCATCTCTATAGATGTGTAGACCCCAGTCAGCCCCTCGTGAATATTCCCAATTAAATTTTTTCCCAGAGTCAGTAAAGTTGATCTCCAAGGTGTTGCACCATCCTCGGGAAGTCTGGTTGGAACTAGCACAGGCAGCATAATCGGGCCTGCTCTGGACCTTTATCAGGTCCCAATTAGAGGTGGGTTTCCAATAGGTGTCTCCTGTGGTCTCACAGCCCCAGGAAACACAGAAATAATCAGGGGCGGTCTCACAGCCCCAGGAAACACAGAAATAATCAGGGGCAAAACCACATTTATAATTAAGAGTGCAGCTCCTGTGACTGGGGCCAGGACAAATATACATACCCCATCTTTTTAAAACACTAGCAAGTGTTCTCCTACGACTTAAGTTAGCATATCTGGGGGTGGTATAGGCAACTTGTCTTGGATCATCAACAGCATGTTCTTGTGGCATGAATACTGAGTGGGTTCCCCAGTCATTATGACCTCCTAGGACTAATTTACAAAGATCGACCCTCAGGATGGGCCATGGGATGGAACCTTCAATTTTGGAGGTGGCATTAGCTAAGTCACCAGCCTCGTTAATGACCAGCCAGGTGTAATTATAAAGTCAATAAGGATTTTTCTTAACTTGGCCTACCACTGGTGATATGCTTCTCATCAGGCAAAGGTCCACTTATTCGGTCCCTTCGTGGGTTTGAGGGGGACCACAAACCTGGGAGAAAATGGGAGGAAGAGAAAAAGGAGCTGGAGACCAAGTAGATCTTTCCTATCAAGGTCTCAGTTTATTAGGCAGAAACACTGGGTTTTAAAGCATACATGGAGGGGAATAGGGAGGGGTTGAAGGGGAATTAACAAAGAACAAAGAAGTGGGCATCAGGAGATATGAGGGCTGAAGTCAGGCTCCAGGTGGCGAGCACTATGCGTCTTATCTCCAGAACATAGATCCTCCTTAACAGCCTTGGGCGTCAGGCCGGGCTCAGCACGTAACTCATATCCTTGGAAGTCATGGGAGTCAGGAAGAGATAAGAAAGAGGGGACTATAATTCAGCTTTTACAGCCTCAGGTGCCAGGAAAGGAAGAGGGAGAAGGGAGTGACGACCTGCTCCTAGCACAAGGCCATTTGGCTTGTCAGGGTTGGAGACAGTGAAAAGCTTTCTCACGGTATGGTCTCCAACATACAACCACTCTGGAAATCAGTCTGGTGGTTCCTCAGAAAATTGGACATAGAACTACCGGAGGATTCCGCAATACCTCTCCTGGGCATATCCAGAAGATGTTCCAACTGGTAAGAGGGACACATGGTCCTCTATGTTCATAGCAGCCTTATTTATAATAGCCAGAAGCTGGAAAGAACCCAGATGCCCCTCAACAGAGGAATGGATACAGAAAATAAGGTACATTTACACAATGGAGTACTACTCAGCTATTAAAAAGAATGAATTTATGAGATTCCTATGCAAATGGATGGACCTGGAGGGCATCATCCTGAGTGAGGTAACCCAATCACAAAAGAACTCACATGATATGTACTCACTGATAAGTGGATATTAGCCCAGAAACTTAGAATACCCAAGATATAAGATACAATTTGCAAAACAAATGAAACTCAAGAAGAATGAAGACCAAAGTGTGGACACTTTGCCCCTTCTTAGAATTGGGAACAAAACACCCATGGAAGGAGTTACAGAGACAGAGTTTGGAGCTGAGATGAAAGGATGGACCATCTAGAGACCACCATACCCGGGAATCCATTCCATAATCAACCTCCAAACACTGATACCACTGCATACTCTAGCAAGATTTTGCTGAAAGGACCCAGATATAGCTGTCTCTTGTGAGGCTATGCCAGGGCCTAGCAAACACAGAAGTAGATGCTCACAGACAGCTATTTGATGAATCACAGGGTCCCCAATGGAGGAGCTAGAGAAAGTACTCAAGGAGCTAAAGGGGTCTGCAACCCTATAGGAGGAAAAACAATACGAACTAACCAGTACCCCCGGAGCTCGTGTCTCTAGATGCATATGTGGCAGAAGATAGCCTAGTTGGCCATCATTGGAAAGAGAGGCCCATTGGTCTTGCAAATTTTATATGCCTCAGTACAGGGGAACGCCAGGGCTAAGAAGTGGGAGTGGGTGGGTAGGGGAGTGGGGGGAGAGTATGGGAGGAGGGCTTTTGGGATAGCATTGCAAATGTAAATGAAGAAAAACCTAATATATATATATATATATATATATATATATATATATATATATATATATATATATATATATATATATAATTAATTTTAAAAAGAAAAGAAAAAAAACAAAAAAGGAATAAAACTGCCATAATAATCCTTAAAAAAAGAATTCATTGCAAGGTCACATTATGAAGAATATAACACATGATTCATTCTTTCTGGCACAATAAAAACAAAAATGCAGCAACTGGGAGTGATCAAAGGGCAAAGGGAGCTAACCAGATCCTCACAGGGCCCAGATATAACCTACAGAAAGCCTAAATAAAGGAGTATTACCAGTAAAAGAAAAAAAATAAATTTTGAGGCACCTACATTGTTTTAAAAACTAAAAAGAAAATCATAAGCAAATAGATTAACTTTAGTGATACAGAACAGAAGACCTACATAAGACAGTAAAAGAATTTGTCTTCTGAGAATTTTATTGAGTCTTTTGGCATCGATATTCTTTTAGGTATCAGCATAACTGTGGCTTCATAGAATGAATTAGGTAGTGTTCCTTCTGTGTCTATTTTGTGGAGTAGTTTGAAAAGTATTGGTCTTAGGTTGTCTTTGAACATCTGATAGGATTTTGCATTGAAACCATCTGGTCCTGGCATTTTTGGTTGGGAAACTTTTTATGACTGCTTCCATTTCTTTATGGGTTATGGGAAGATTTAGATAGTTTATTTGATCCTGATTTAAGTTGGTATCTGATATCTGTCCAGAAAATCATCCATTTCATCTAGATTTTCCAGTTTTGTTGAGTATAAGCTTTTGTAGTAGAATCTGATGATTTTAAAAATTTCTTCAGTTTCTGTTGTTATGTCTTCCTTTTCTTTCCTGATTTTGTTAATTTGGATACTGTTGCTGTGCCCTCTAATTAGTTTGGGTAAGGGTTTGTCTATCTTGTTGATTTTCTCAAAAAACTAGCTCCAAGTTTCCCGTCAAACTGAGCACAGGGACACCAATGGAATAGTTATGATAAAGACTGAAGGACCTGAAGGGGATTGTTACCCCATAGGAAGAACACCAGTATCAACCAACCAGACCCCCACAGGGCTTCCAGTGACTAAACTACTAACCAACAGTGCACATGGAGGGAACCATACTCAAGCTGCATATATAGCAGAGGCTTGCCTTATATGGCATCAATGGAGGCTTGAAACTCCAGCATAGGGTGATGCTAACTAAGGAAGTGAGGCTGAAGTGGGTGGATGGAAAGGAAACACCCCCATAGAGGAAGGCGAAGTGGGCATGAGATAGGGGGATTGTAGCATGGAAACAAGGAAACAGGACAACATTTGAAATGAAAATAAATAAAATAACCAATAGAAGACAGTAAGTTGGCTCCACTCTAGGATAAACTGCTAAAAGACTTTGACAGATTATGGAGCATTTCTCTACAAGAAAAAGGGACAATATATCTCTGTTTCCTCACTAAAAAGAGTTTGAATCAGCATTTCTCCATCAGTGGTATTGACGTTGCCCTGACAACAAAGATGACTAGAATTACATATATCCCTATCACATAAGCAGAGACCTTAATCAGCAGGAAAGTGGGAGCCTGCTGATATACTGTGTGAGTAAGTAGTATATTTTTAGCTCCCTCTCACTTGCTATTAATAGCTTTTCTAGAGCAAAAAAAAATGGTTAAGAATACATAAAAGCCTACACTCTTTGTAATCTATTAATTCAAAGAGATGATTACTAAATTCACTTTTATTTTATTTCCCAAAGACTCAAGAATTTGTCAAATGACAAGTTAGTCTAGGAAAAGACCAACAAAATTGTGAAAATCAGGACTTACAGTCTCTGAGACAAAAGACTTCTGAATTTGGTTGTCTTCAGAATTATGATCTTGTGAAAACATTAGCAGGAAGGTTACCCTCTGACCAACTAGACCCTGATCAGAAAGAGACTTGTTAAGTCCTTTCAAACAAGGCTCTTTTGCTTTTAGAACCTTTGACTCCTGATTGTCAGAAATTCCTGTGTGATCTCACATCATGACTATACAAAGCTGCCATATAAGCAAGACATTTACTAGATAATTCAAATTTACTTGTTTGTTCAATAAAGATATGTACTTATAATTTACATGTATGTAAGTGCACCAAATCCATGAAATGTGACTCCAGGAGCAAAAATACAGTTGCAGATCCCTTAAAGCTAGAGTTAAAGAAGATTGTAAGCAGCCATGTGGGTGCTGTGAAATCAACCTGAGCAGTCTGCAACATCAGCCAGTTCTGCTAAAGACTAATCTGTCTCTTCAGCACCAACGTGGACTTTGCAAACAGTTTTTGCCATGGATACAATCTTTACATTTCCTAAGAAGGAGAATTATATACTAATGAGAAGAATGTGATACTTATTTTGGCATAATAATTAATCATGGCTGAATACTTGATATTGCAGGATATACACTGTTGTCATCAGTTTTAAAAATGTTCAATATGTTGATTTTATAATTATCAGTACTAGTGATTTAAGGTTTGAACTAATAGGATAATAGAGCAAAATATGTTTCAGGGATATTCACAAATTTTTGTTAATTCTTACCCAGTTGTAAGACAAAATTCATCAGAGGCTTTTTACTAAAACTCAAGAATGTAACTCAAATGGCAATTTAAAAGATTAAAGATTCTCAACCTAATCCAAAGATATATTTAGTGGGTATTTAAAGAGGAATGGGATAGGAATATATTAAAGAATCTGTTTGCCATAGTTAAGTCATTATGTTTCTATAAATGCAGAACACTTAGTAAGTATAGTAAAAAAAAAGAAATCATGATTAAGGATACACAGAGTGATTATTTTCAGGTATTTTGGACATTCATTCATAGTGTGTTCAATGAAGGTTCATGGCAAAACAACCCACATTGAGTCACCAGAAGCAGGATACCAACGACTTATCATGGACCAAGTTTCAAGAAACATGATGTGTGATCACACACACACACACACACACACACTCAGACACACAGAGATAGACAGGGAGAGACAGAACATAAAACATATAGCTCTAAATGGGTTGTCTTTATCACATCCCTCCCCTCAGACCTCAGAGAATCCCCCTAGAGGAAAGGCAGAAACACTGTGAGAGCTACAGGGTATAGAGGACAGCAAGAGATCAAAGCCTTCTGAATCAATTGTGCAAGGCTCAGATGAGTTCACATAGGCTGAAGCAGCAAGGACAGGGCCTGTATATATCTGTAGCAGGTCCTCTGCATATGTACTATAGCTTTCAGTGTAGTAATTTTATGGTATTTCTCACTTTGTGAATAACAATGCATTCTTTTGATATTTTCTGTCTCTTGGTTTGCCTTATCCAAACTAAAGGTAAGGGTTTAATTTTATCTTATATTTTATTTTGTTATATGTTCTTGTTATCTCTTAGAAGTATGTTATTTTCTAATGAGAGACAGTCAGAGAACGGATCCAGATGAAAGGAGAGGTGGGGATGAACTTCAACTTCAAGATAACAGTAATCAGGATAAAGTTTACTTTGACTTGTAGCTGTAATTAAGGATAGGAGAAAAATATCACTATGAAAATGTGCCTCCCCTTCCAATTCTGTTGCAGTTGATCATATGCCCAACCACAGATTTGTTGTATTAATAATCCTATGTCTTTATAAAAGTTATACATAGGATATATGATAAAAAGAAGTGTGAGGCAAAGAGGTCTGGCTAAGCAGACCTACTTGTCAATCTAGATGTACAGACGATCACTTCTCTGAACTGTCTCTTGATAATGATCATGCAAGTAAGGTTATTGAGACCCAAAGACCAATCTCTGTAGTCAAGCTACAAGCTTGGGAAGCTGAAACAAGATCTGACTATACTGGTGATATATTCTAATGCCTGCCATAGATGCTTGAGACTACAAATAGTGATAAATAGTATATCCCAATGGAATAAGTACTTAGAAGTGTGTATTTCTATTTTTCTATTTATACATTCATATGGCAAAGAAAATCACATCACATAATTATGCTCTAGCTAGAAAAACTATAAACAGCAATAGAATAGGGTTGTGGATACAAAAGCCTGCGTTAAAATGACTTGTCATCACTCAGCATGGTAAGGGAATAAACTTTTCAAAGTACATCCTTGTAGCTGAAGATATAATCACCTTGATGTCTCTGACTCAGTCTCAAGAAAGCTCATAAAAGATTGAAGTACTAAAGAGGAAGGTGTCACAGCCCAGCACCATACAGATGAGTAGCATGTGGTGCTATCATATTGCACGGAGAAGACAATAATTGAAACTGAATGAAGTCATGTCAGCTAAAAATGTCAAATACAGGAATTTTCATATAATCTTTTAGGCTACAGTTGCTTGTATAAACAGACAAAAACAGCTATGAAATAGCATCCATCACAAAGGAGGCACCCATTCTTCCTCCTATAATATCGGCACCGCAGTAAGGTCTATCATCAAGAACAATTTTGTGTTTGAACACAAAAATGTTACTGGACAAAAGTAGAAAAGGTAACTTTGTAGTTAACTTTTATTTTTAAGAACAGCATTTGGTACAGTGAAAAAAATAAAATAAAGTCATTACAGGATTCAGTTATATAAGTCACTTCAGAACATCATCAATGGTTATGACTTACTAAACCAAACATAAAACAGATTTCACCTTTTTCCCTGTTGTTCGGTGACACAAATGTTTTTATACAGCAGAGGCTGGCCATTTTGAATAGGATAAAATTCTTCTGTATGTGTTGCCTTAATATCTTTCCTTCCTTCATACACATAGGCAGCTCACAATGCAGGGTACATGGCATAAGAAGCAATTCCACAGTAGTTGTTCTGACCTCTGGGAAGCTTCATGTAGCCATTTTCTCCCCATCTTTCACCATGGCTGAAAGAAATCAGGTTTTCCATTTACAAGAAAAGAAACAGTACAATAGATTGTTACAACAAATCTGCATTTGAGAACTGAACTATAGGCCAACTTAACAGAAAGCATCAGAAAAGCCAGATGGCCAACTACCAGAGTACCAAGAATTATCTCATAAAAGACAGTAAAAGTCACAGCATGGAAAATTGGGATGTCCTTCAACCAATAGGTTGTCCAGGAATAACAATTAATTGAGAAACAGAAAATCAGTGGCACAAGTATGATATTGGGTCTCATGGAAATAAGTGATAAAATCTAAACTCCTTGGCTATACATTATATGTTAGTTGATACAGCCAAAGACAGGGATCAGCCAGATCATGTAAATGTAACTTCTGGAGTATGATTCCCAGTTCCACTTAATGCTAGGATAAGGCTTCTAAAGCTAGAGCTTCAGATTAGGGCCCCCTTGGACTTCTTCAACCGAAAAAAAAATCCTGCCCAGCACCCATGTAAGTGAATTCACAATCCTCTCTAATTGGATCTCTGGGAAAAATGGTGTCTTCTGGTACGAAAAAGCATCTGTCCCCACAAAGAACTCATTCATACAAACACACAACTTACAAATAATTGACAATAATATTTTGTAAAGGTAAGAGGTTTTCCCAGTCAAACTCTAATCACAGAAACCAGGACATAACTGGAATGAACTGCATAAGCTTAACACCAAAATAGAAAATTCTAGGATCAGAAAAATTTGAGCCTTGTACATGAGATGAGAAAGCACTGAGGAAGACAACTGATATCAATATCACACCCCCACACTCACATACACATAAATTTGAACAACAAAAAAGAACATGTTCTTTTTTCAATTTAATGCAACAATGCGTTCTGTGACTAGTATCTAAAAATCCAACTGCCAATAGAAAATCCATCCGGATCTTAAAATCAAGTAACTTTCACAACATATACCTGTTCTTTAGCAGCCAATATTTCCTGTTCTCTGACTCATGGCCTTCATAGCCATAGCCAACCAATAGTAAACCATGGTCGAGAGTATCCTTTCTGCACTTTGGCTCATGATATATACCTGAAAAATAAAATCAAGGGAATGAAATATTCCAGAAAGCTGACCATGGGGACAACAGGAAGTGAAGCATTTTCTAATTGGACTGAAATAACAAAACATCCTTCCTTATACCCATATAAGATACTTTGACATCTTACATTTTTACTAAGAGAAAGTCATTCCAGGAAATCATAACTGAGCATAAATTACTTAATTCAAGATACTCTTTAGAGTTCAGTTCTAGAAAGGCAACTCCATATCTTAAGATACACCAAGCAGAGAAAAGTAGAGTAAAAAAAAAAGCTAAGAAATAATGATAAATAATGAATTACTCATGTGGATTGCAATGTCATGTCTCAAAGTTCAGAGCTGAGATGGAAGGAAGGACCATACAGAGACTGCCCCACCTGGGAATCCATCCCATATACAACCACCAAACCCAGACACTATTGCATATGCCAGAAAGATTTTGCTGACAGGACCCTGATATAGCTATCTCTCATAAGGCTATGCCAATGTCTGGCAAATACACAAGTGGATGCTCATAGTCATCTAGTGGATGGAACACAGGGCTCCTAAAGAAGGAGCTAGAGAAAGTACCCAAGGAGCTAAAGGGGTCAGCAACCCTATAGGAGGATCAACAATATGAACTAACCAATACCACCACCCGCCCCCCGAACTGTGTCTCTAGTTGCATATGTAGCAGAGGATGGCCTAGTCAGGCATAAATTGGAGGAGAGGCCCTTCATCTTACAAAGATCATATGCCCCAGTAGAGGGGAATGCCAGGGCCAGGAAGCAGGAGTGGGTGGGTTGGAGAGCAGAGCAGGGGGAGGGTATGGGGGACTTTCAGGGTAGCATTTGAAATGTATTTTAAGAAAATATCTAATAAAAAAATAAAAAAAAATGTCATGTCTCATAGAAGCAATGTACTTAATGCATGGATAAGCAAAAAAGCTAGTACACATCAAATCATACACAAAATTGGACATCAACACAGCAAAGTGGTACTAGCATTCTTCATTAATATCTAGAAGAAAACATGTTTACCTCCCCGATATGAATGAAAGGATGCATGTGAACCATCAATTGCAACAGCAATGGGTCCATGTGTTACTAGAGCTTGCAGTAGAGCTTCTTCATTCCTTGGAACAACAAAAAAGCGGTTGACCTTAACAACAGAACGTTCAGGACGGTACCTGCAGTGTTTTGCCTATAAAAGATAAAGTTACAAGACTTGGTGACTTCAATCTACCCTCTAGAGAGCATAATTCAAAACCATAACACTGCACTTTGCAATGGAACACCCCCATGTCTGTGCTTCTACACTGCTTCCTCGGCAGTGAAATATGATGGAGATATTTGGAGCTGAAAATCAGCTCTCATGTCTTCAATGACATCTCTTATCCATAAGAGAATTTTATGGTGCAGAACTGTATCATATGTGGAATGGTTTGCACATTCTTCATGTGCACAGAAACAGTAAACACAGAATCAAAGAACTATACAGTGGTGGGTACTGTAATGGCAGCCCTGATGGGGCACAGAGAAATTCTACATTCAATGTGAGCTCTGAATACAGTGTATTTTTCTGATATTTTCCCCTTGCTCAACCTGAATTGATATGACAAGATAGGACATTCACTTACCTTTGCTTCATATGGATAGGTTGCCTCAGCTTCTAGACCTCCATTGTTCTTCACATATTGGAAGGCATCATAAGGTCTGCCTCCATCACAGCCCTTGGTGCCATAAGATACTGAGCAGTCCATTAAATTCTGTACACTCAGTGGGATCAGTTTGCCAGTTTTCTTGAACAGTTGACCTTCTATGCATGCAGTCACAGAAAAAGCCCAACATGCACCACAACTTCCCTGAGCAGGGAAAAACAGAATGCCATGTACAAAAAGCAGTTCCATACTTTATCAAAAAAAGGTAAACTATCAGCATTTGATGGGTGCCTAGGTAAGAGGGGTCAGTCTCCATAGGGAGGTGTCTAATGCAACAGTGAATAGCGCAACAAGCACACACATATAAAGCTGTGTTCTACTGTACTGCAGGTGTGATAAATGTCATTTATGGAATAAATTAAGTCTGGAGAGAAATACAATGGACCCATAGGTGGAGATTCAAAAGTAAGTAAGGCCCGGAAATGATACTGTACATATATGGGCTTATAATTGCTAAGGAATGTATTAGGGCTTCCTCATTATTTGGGACAACCAAGAAACATTTGTTACTAGTAACAGAATGCTGAGTACCTGTGGCTTTCAGGTTATAGAAAAGTATTAAGTGAACTGCATGTCATACCACAGTCAAATAACACAGGCATACCAAATGAATATTGTATCCTAGTAGTTTGGTAATACAGGGATGTGATGTTGTTATACCTGTCTTCGCACTGGAGTCACATAGCCTTCCTTTCTCCAATCCAAAGTTGGGGGGATTTTGGGGTTGCGTTTCTGGATGTGTTTCCCATTTCTTAGAGGATAAGATGAGCTTTCTGTCAACATTTTCATTTCTTCACCAGTCTTCACAGAAAAGAACATCAAGACTCCATTTAAACAATAAAACAGCAAAGGCAGAAATGTGAATCCGTTTAAGTCACACTCACCATATCACCAAATTCATTCATTTCTATGGTGAAGTTGTTCATCCACAGGCCATTCTCCATAATGTGCTGTTTGATCCATTTCACATTTCCTTCCCACACTGCTCTCCTCTGTTTTTCTTCCTCCTGGAAATAAATGTAATTGATGGCATTTACTTCTGATTATGCTTCTGCCCTAGCTGAGCATGTGGACTAGCTGCTACAGATATGCACAAGCCATAGAGAGGGATCTCAGGGAAACAAACAAACCACTCTCAACATTCTGATGAACAGGCATGTGGCCACCGTGTGTTCATCCCATGTTACATTACTACCACAGGTAGATGTGGCATCTAAGGCTACTATTATATCCATGAAAACTCATTATGAGCGAAAATCTCTCAAAGGGCACTCTTTGTGTATCTATGTGACCTACTGGGCTGTATGTTCTGTCATTGCTCCTCTTCCACTCCTCCCACTCGGCATCCAAATTGTAATCAGGTGCTGGAGCAGCCAAGGCCACTCCCAAGCACAGGATGGACAGGAAGACAGTAGGAGTCATGTTCCAAGTACCTAGAGAATAAAGAAAAACAAATCAGAGACTATACCAACCCTTATATACATATATATATATATATATATATATATATATATATATATATATATATAACCATCCATGCTGGAGAAAAATATTCTAACTACTCTGCCAGATATTTACTCAAAAATTTGGGAAATAGCTAAATATTAATTTGGGCTAAAAATGCTCTGGATGGCCTTTAGTTTTAACTTAAAATTATACAGCATGTGGGCAAAGTTCTGACGTAAAATGGCATGCACTGCAAATTTGCATGATCAGAGAGATTACCATGGACATCAAATTTAAGAACCTACATATCTAGGGACTTACAACATTTATCTGAGAATATGTAGTGATACAAAATTCTTATGTAGCATGTGATTGTAAGTCAGAAGTTTCTTCTGGACTTGGGGCTTAGATTGTATCACATCCAATTTTAGTAGAGAGATGGAGATAAGTTTATTTGAAACATCCTCTTTTCAAAGAAAATATTCTAGACTTCCCTCCTTAGAAAATAAAGAGAAGACAAATGTTACTAGTACTCTAATCTACCTTGGGACATTGCCACACTTTCATTACCTCAGTGAGGAAAATCTCACATGGGAAGGATACTGGAAGCCAATGCCGCCAGGAACGATGAAGTAATACATAAAGACATTTTATCACTTCATGGTCAGGTCAAGCCAGGTTTCATAAGCCATGCCTCTTATACTTTTTGGCCAGAGACATGCCACCTATTATTTCCTCTGCATATGACAATCTTGAAAATGAGCTTTTATCTAGTGGAAATGTTCAAAAATTAAATATCTAGGCTTGGGGTGAGATAAACATGCACCTACTGTGCATGTACTAGCTGTCATTCTCTCTGATCATTACCAGCCATGCAATGAATTGGAACCCATACAAACCTGGATCCAGGTGTGGCTTGGATTCCTCTCTGACTTCCTTACCCTCCCCCACTTCCACACAATGGGGGCTGCTGACGTTTAGAAGATGTTCTTATTTATGAGGGCCTGTCTGATTTTCCAAGGAGTCTCTCAAGGCTTCCTTCCAGGAAAAGTAGAGTCAGGGCCCCACCTCTGATGATTGCTGCTATCTTGGTGCACTCCACAGTCTCTTCAGAGGTTGTTGGGCTGTCAGGATCTGGACCAGCAACACCTCACTATGAGTTTAAATACCAAGTCAGCCCACCTCATCAACCTTTTCCTTCTACCAATTGGCTATAAGGGTCACTGGATCAGGCCTCCAGGCTTCTACTGAAATCTGATCTTACCTATCCTGGAGGGGTGGATGTGGGCTTCCTTTAGTGTAATGTGGAGAATTGAACTTGTGGACCTTCACAGAGAACATTACAGAAACACCTTTAGGCTATGGATCTCATAATAGCCAGTCATTTTATCTCAATAGTACCTCAAGATGAGAGTTAGAACATTTCCTTAAAAAGCTTTGATGATCTCTGCCTAGCACTTACTTTATAATGAGAGGTGGGTTACCAGCATGAAGTAGGCTGAGTCAGCATATTCTACACTTGTATTTCATGCTTAATATATAGGTATATTGGGATTCTATGAGAACACAGACCAAAACATGCATTCTTTCTGGTGTCACAGAGGAACACAATTAGTGTTCCTAAAAAGCCTAAAGTTGCAGGGTAACTGTATAGAAAGTGTTCTTCAAGGCTAAATCCAAGGAAGTAAATGAAGACCCTAGTCCATGTGGTCTCATGAAACTATCTGATGTTTCTCTAATTGAGGTTAAGTTGAGTAGCCATTACTAACCTCGATCAGACCTGTCAAGGTTTTGATTCAATGGCACATATATTATCTGAAATTTCCAATATTACCATTTTAAGTAAAAATTACAATGGCTTTTGAGACATCATCATTGGTATGTGAACACCACTAAGTATATCTTAGGAAAGATTTCATCTCCTTTCAGAAAACTGTGGACACAATGATCTTGTAATCCCTGTCTTCAAGCTCAGCATTAGTCACATTATTTTCTCTGTTTAGGGATTTGCTTTCTAACATAGGTGACGTGTTTTTCCTTATGGTAGCCATGATAGAGGTAATTTCCACTGTACCATTATTGAAAAGGCAACTATTAGGAAATAAGTTAGTCCTCAGTACGGACAGTCAAATTATCCTTCTCTACTCAAGTTACATAATTGTATTATATGGACACACCATATTCTGTTTTTGTATTCAATGTGGCATTTTGTTGCTTCTTTTAATCAAGAAAATCATGTGTGTTACCTGTCTACTCTACACCCTATACCCAACTTGTACAAAATCTGAACTTAACCAATATAGTTTTAAATATAGTATAAATGATGAAAAATAATTATGCCATAAAGTGTAATGCAATATTAAGACTGTAAGTCTTTGAAGTGGGTAATTATCATTTTTTACTTAATAATACCTGGCATGCCATATTCAGAGTTCTGATATCTATGCATATCCTTGTACTATCCCATTTCCGTGAAGTATCCTGATAAGTCAGGTCACTACAAGTCATTATTGTTATCTGATCTCCCAAGGTTCTCTTCCTCCACAATGAACAGGATAAGGTCTAGTCATCCTTACCTGTCTGTAGCAATCATCTTTAACATTTATCCGGCCAGATAGCCTTTCAACTCTGATTCTGTTTTGCTGCACTACTTCTCCATTTTTAGATCCCCAGCTTCTATTTTGACTTTGAACTCTGTTATATAAATGGACATATTTGAGTCGGCCAACTGTCCATCCCCATTTTATTAGCTTTATATATAATAGTCCTTAATAAAGTTCCTAGTTATAACCCAGTGAGTGTCACAGGATAAGTTCTTCTTAGGCAGCAGTTAATCTTTGTATGAATTATTGTCCATTTTGAACAAGCACCTTCATCAAAACATGATTGCCTTCTTGTACAGCCTTAGGGATCTCTCAGAAGCCCTCAATATCAAATGTGATCAATAATTCTGATTGTAGGTCACCTGAACTTTTTAGCTGCTCTGTCATTACCTTGATGTTATTGCCCCACACTATAAAGGTAGCTAGGACCACTATTCATCTGCATCATTCACGACTGTGAACACTTTCATGTATACATTTTCTCATACAAGGCAACTCATCAACTTATCATATGAGGTCAGTATCAGTGGCAATTTCATCCCTGAGATATAGGAAAACATAAGTTTTTTCTTCATATATCTCTCATATAATACACCCTGACCAAAGCCCCTTCTCTCTTCATCCCACCCACTCACCTTATTCCCACCTCCTATATTCTCTGGGTCCACTGTTCCTCCCTTTCCCTTCATAGAAGAGTAGGACTCCCAGAGATATCAACTGAATACTGGGTAAGATGCAATAAGACTAGACACAAATTCTCATGTAAAGGTGGAACAAGGCAAACCAAGAAGAGGGAAAGGGTCCCAGGAGTAGACAATAGTAGGTAGTCAGTCATACCTACCCCAACTGTTTGGGGTCCCACAAAAGCCCGAAGTGAATTAAAGTGCATGTATGCAGAGGGCCTAGTGCAGACTCATACAGGCTCTGTGATTGCTGCTTCAGTCTATGTGAGCCCCTATCAGTCCTGGCTAATTAATTCTGTGGTCCTTGCTCTCCTGGTATCCTTGACCCCTCTGGCTCCTGCAATCCTTCATCTCCTCTTTGCTGGGGCATCAACACTTCAGCCTAATGCTTTGACATATATCCAAAATATGCTCTATCATACCACAAGGACACTTGCTAAAGTATGTTTATAGCAGCTTTATCCATAATAGCTAGAAACTATGAACAGTGCTGATATTTCTCAATAGAGGAATGGATAAAGAAAATGGTTTGTTTGCATAGTGGATTATTACTCAGCTGTTTATTTAGACAAAAACAACATCATGAAATGTGCATGAATATGTATGGAACTAAAAGAAAAGATCATTCTGAGCAAGGCAATCCAAATAGAGAAAGACAAATAAGGTACATACTCACTTATAAATGGTTATTAGTTAATTAAAAGATATTCTACACTACAATTCACAGAGTCAGAGAGGGTAAGTGTCAAGGACAGCTCCACAGGGAGCACATGAATCATCCTGGGAAGGAGGAATAGAATAAATTATACCAGTGGACAGGAGACGAATGGGGGCAGGAAGAATCAGGTGGGGAAGGAAGAAATGGAGGGTGAAAGAACAGAAAAAGATGACTGGAATGGTGGGAGGGCATTTGGAGAACAATATGAAAACTTCAGTTCAATGGAAACTTCCTAGAACCTATAAGAGTATCCCTAGATCCTGATATAGTTGTCTCTTGTGAGGCTATGCTGGTGCCTGGCAAACACAGAAGTGGATGCTCACAGTCAGCTATTGGATGGATCACAGGGCCCCCAATGGATGAGCTAGAGAAAGTACTCAAGGAGCTAAAGGGGTCTGAAACCCTATAGGTGGAACAACATTATGAACTATCCAGTACCCCGGAGCTCATGTCTCTAGCTGCATACGTAGCAGAAGATGGCCTAGTTGGCCATCATTGGGAAGAGAGACCCCTTGGTCTTGCAAACTTTATATGCCTCAGTACAGGGGAACGCCAGGGCCAAGAAGTAGAAGTGGATGGGTAGGGGCTGGGGGAGGTTATGGGGGACTTTTGGGATAGCATTTGAAATGTAAATGAAGAAAATACCTAACAAATAAATAAACAAACAAACACATAAAAGAGTATCTCTAGTAAGGACTTCTATTATAGAAAAATACAGAGCCTGAAACAGCCATCTTACATAACCAGATTACATAATCTTCCAATGATGGGACTAAGACATAAACTTAGCCTCAAATCCTTTATACACAGAAAAAATAGTTTGGGCCAGAAAAGAAGTCCCTCCTGTCACTTAATAGTCAAAACACCAAAGGCACTAAACAAAGAAAGAATATTAAAAGCAGTAAGGGAAAAAGGTCAAGTAACATATAAAAACAGACCTATCAGAATTATACCAGACTTCTCACCAGAGACTACGAAAGCTAGAAGATCCTGGGCAGGTGTCATACTGTACCTAAAAGAGCAAAAATGCCAGCCCCGGCAACCATGATCAGCAAAACACTCAATTACCATAGATGGAAAAAAACAAGATATTCTATAACAAAACCAAAGTTAGACAATATCTTCCCACAAATCTAATCCTACAAAGATTCATAATGAGCCAGGCAGTGGTGGCGCACACCTTTAATCCTAGCACTTGGGAGGCAGAGGCAGGTGGATTTTTGAGTTCGAGGCCAGGCTGGTCTACAAAGTGAGTTTCAGGACAGCCAGAGATACACAGAGAAACCCTGTCTCGAAAACAACAACAACAACAAAAAGATTCATAATAGATGGAAAATGCCAACACAAGGAGGGAATCTACAGCCTAGGAAAATCAAGAAAGTAATCTTCTTTCAACAAACCCCAAAGAAGATAGCCAGACAAACATAAAAATAACATCAAAAATAACAGGAAGCAACAATCACTATTCCTTAATATCTCTTAACATCAATAAACTCAACTCCCCAATAAAAAGACATAGGCTAACAGACTGGTTATGTAAACAGGACCCAACATTTTGCTGCATATAGGAAACTCACCTCAATGACAAAGACAGACACCACCAAAACTTATGGGACACAATGCAAGTAATGGTAGGAGGAAAACTCATAGTTCTAAGTGTCTCCAAAAATAAACTGGAGAGAACTTACACTAGCAGCTTGACAGTATACCTGAAAGCTCTAAAACAAAAAGAGCAAATACACCCAAGAGGAGTAGAAGGCAGGAAATAATGAGACCAAATAGAAACAAAAAAAAACTATACAAAGAATCAACAAAACGAGGAGCTGCTTCTTTAAGAAAATCAAGTTAGATAAACCCTTACCTTAACTAACCAGAGGGCACAGAAACAGTATCCAAATTAATAAAATCAGAAATTAAAAGGGAGACATAACAATGAAATATATCTTAAAATAACTATTCTGTTTGTTGAATATCAACAGGTGAAAATATTAAAATCATGTTCAACAAACATCATGAAAATATTGACAAGTTTTCTCACTGTGCTTGAAATTAGCATTTTTTTACATTTAACTTCAAAAAGGGTTTTCTACTTTGAAATTTTTAAATTATACTTACTGATAAAATAATTTCTCTCTTAAAAACACTGATAATCTTTTTAAGTAAACTGATTGTTAGACAGTGTACACAGATATATAAGGCATATTAAATACTCTCTCACTATGTCAAGTGGTATCATATAAGGGCTTTTGAGTATTATTTTTTAAAAAAAGATTTATGTATTTTATGTGAGTACACATTACTGTCTTCAGACACCAGAAGAAGGCATCAGATCCCATTACAGATGGTTCTGAGATACCATGTGGTTGCTGGGAATTGAACACGGGACCTCTGGAAAAGTAGTCAATCCTCTTACCTGCTGAGCCATCTCTCTAGCCTAGAATATATTTATTAATGATTCATTTTTAATATGTTATGCTCTTTCACTATGCTTAACTCCCAAAGAATATTTTGTATATTTTGAAACAACTTAGTACTCAACGTCAGATATGGGATACTCAATTATGGATGGTATTTCTTATTTTGATTAACTTATTTTTTAGACACCATATTTAATTTGCCCCCATCCACTCTCTGACTCTTCTACATCCCATACGTCCTCCCTATCCTCCTGTCTCCACATGGATGTCCCCATGCCCCATCCCACCTGACCTCTAAAGTCCCTGGGACCTTCAGTCTACTGAGTGTTAGGTGCATCATCTCTGAATGAACACAGACCTGGCAGTCCTCTACTGTGTGTGTTGGGGGCCTCATATCAGCTGGTGTATGCTTCCTGTGTGGTGGTCCAGTGTTTGAGAGGTCTTGGGGGTCCAGATTAATGAGACTACTGGTCCTCCTATAGGACCATGCTTCTTTCAGTCTTCCCTTATTCAACAGATGTCATCTGCTTCTGTCCATTGCTTGGATGCAAATATCTGCATCAGACTCTTTCAACTGTTTGTTGTGTCTTTGGAGGTAGTCATGATAGGTCCCTTTTTGTGAGAGCTCCATAGCCTCAGTAATAGTGTCAGACCTTAGGATCTCCCTTTAAGCTGGATCACATTTTGGGCCTATCACTGGGACCTTCTTTTCCTCAGGCTCCTCTCCATTTCCATCCTTGTAATTCTTTCACACAAAAACAATTTTGGGTCAGAGTTGTGACTGTGGGATGGCAACTCCACCCCTCACTTCCAGCTGGAGGTAGGCTCTAAAAATCCCTCTCCCTACTGTCTGGCTTTTCATCTATGGTCCCTCCCATTGAGTCCTGAGAGTCTCTAACCTCTCAGATCTCTGGTGCATTTTTCCTGAGGTTGCCTGTTTCCATTCTTTCTGCTGGCCCTCAGGGTTTCAGTCCTTTTCTCTCACCCAGTGCCAGATTGGGTTACCCTCCCCCCTAACTGCCCCCATCTACTTTCCATCCCAGGTCCCTCCCTCTCTCCCGACTTGGAATTGCTTTCTTTTCTCTCCCAAATAGGACTGAGGTGTCCTCACTTGGGCACTTCAGCTTGCTGAACTTTTTGAGTTCTATGGATTGTATCTTGGGTATTTTGTACTTTTGGATTTTTTTTGGCTAATATCCAGTTATTAGTGAATACATACCACTCATGTCCTTTTGAGTCTGAGTCATCTCACTCAGGATGATATTTTCTATTTCCATCCATTTGCCTGAAAAAACTCAGTATGTCCTAGTTCTTAATAGCTGAGTAGAATTCCATTGTGGAAATGAACCACATTTTCTGTATCCATTCTTCTGTTGTGGGACATCTAAGTTGTTTCCAGCCTCTGGCTATCAAAGATAAAGCCACTTTGAACACAGTGGAAGATGTGGCCCTGTGGCATTGTGGGGCATTGTTTGGGGATATTACCAAGAGTGATATAACTGGGTCTTCAGGTAGATCTATTTCTAATTTTCTGAGGAACCTCCATATTGATTTCCATAGTGGTTGTACCAGTTTGCAATACCACCAGCAATGGAGGAGTTCTCCTCTTCCTCTATATCCTTTCCAACAGGTGTTGTCACCTGAGGTTTTGATCTTAGTGATTCTAATTGGTGTAAGGTAGAATCTTGGAGTCATATTGATTTGCATTCCTCTGATCACTAAGGACTTTGAACATCTCTTTATGTGCTTCTCAGCCATTTGAGATTCCTCAATTGTGAATTTTTGGTTTAGATCAATACCCCATATTTTCATTGGGTTGTTTGGTTTAATATTAACTTCTTGGGTTCTTTATATATTTTGGATATTTTCCCTCTATCTGCTGTGGGCTCAGTGAAGATTTTTTTCCCAATCTGTAGGTTGCTGATTTGTCTTATTAACTATGACCTTTGGCTTACAGAAGCTTTTCAGTTTCATGAGGCCCCATTTATCAATTCTTGATATTAAAGCATGAGTTATTGGAGTTCTGGATAGGAAATTTCCCCCTGTGCAAATGAGTTCAAGGCTCTTTCCCACTTTCACTTCTATTAGATTCAGTGTATCTGGTTTTATGTTGAGGTCCTTGATTCACTTGGACTTGAGGTTTGTGCAAGGTGACAAATAGTTCTATTTTGATTTTTGTACATACAGAGAGTCAGTTAGATGAGCACCATTTATTGAAGATGCTTTCATTTTTCCATTGTATATTTTTTACTCCTTTGTCAAAGATCAAGTGTCTGTAAGTGTGTGGTTTTGTTTCTGGGTCTTCAATTCTATTTCATTGATCAATACCATGCAGTTTTTATCAAGAAGATGATAAAATTTCCAGATGAATTTGAGAATTACTCTTTCCATGTCTTTGAAGAATTGTGTTGGGATTTTGATAGGAATTGAATTGAATCTATAGATTGCCTTTTGTAGGATGGCCATTTTAACTGTGTTAATCCAATCCATAAGCATGGGAAATCTGTCCATTTTCTGAGATCTTAGATTTCTTTCTTGAGTGACTTGAAGTTATTATCATACAGGTCTTTCACTTGTTTGGTTAGAGTTACCTAAAGATATTTTATATTATTGGTGGATATTATGAAAGGAGTTGTTTCCCTAATTTCTTTCTCAGCAAGTTTATCATTTGTATAAAAGAGGCTACTGATGTATTTGAGTTAATTTTATATCCAGCCACTTTGCTAAAGTTGTTTATCAGCTGGAGAAATTCTCTGGTAGAATTTTGAGGTTGCTTATCTATTCTATCATATCATCTGCAAATAGTGATACCATTATTTCTTCTTTACCAATTTGTATCCCCTTGATCTCTTTTTGTTGTCTTATTGTTTCAGCTAACATTTTGAGTACTATATTGAATAGTTGTGGGGAGAGTGGGCATCCTTGTCTTGTCCCCAATTTCAGTGGAATTGCTTCAAGTATGTCTCCATTTAATTTGATATTGGCTGTTGGTGTGCAGTAAATTACTTTTATTATGTTTATGTATGGGTCTTGAATTCCTGATCTGTCTGGTACTTTTAACATGAAGGTGTGTAGTATTTTGTCAATTGCCTTTTCAGCATCTAAGGAGTTGTTCATGTGAATTTTTTTTCTTTGAGTTTGTTATATAGTGGATTACGTTAATGTATTTTCCTATATTGAATCAACCTTGGATTACTGGAATGAAGCCTACTTGATCATGGTGAATGATGGTGTTGATATGTTCTTAGATTCTGTTTGCAACAATATTATTGAGTATTTTTGCATCTGTATTCATAAGGGAGATTGGTCTGAAATTCTCTTTTTTAGTTGGGTCCTTGTGTAGCTTAGGTAGTGTTCCTTCTGTTTCTATTTTACAGAACAGTTTGAGGAAAATTGGTATCAGGTCTTTACGGAACGTCTGGTTGAATTCTGTACTAAATCCATCTGGCCCTGGACTTTTTTGATTGGGAGACTTTTAGTGACTTCTATTTCCTTGTGCAATATGGTCCTGTTTCAACAGTTTACCTGCTCTTGATTTAACTTTGGTAAGTGGCGTCTGTCTAGAAAACTATTCCTTTCATCTAGATTTTCCAGTTTTGTTGAGAATAGGCTTTTATACTAGGATCTGATGATTTTTTTAATTTCCTCCATTTCTGTTGTTATGTTTCTCTTTTCTAATTTTGCTAATTTGAATACTGCCTCTTGGCCCTTTAGTTAGTTTGACTAGGGGTTTATCTATCTTGTTAATTCTCTCAAAGAACCAGTTTTTGGTTTTGCTGATTCTTTGTACTGTTTTCTTTGTTTCTATTTGGTTGATTTTGACCCTGAATTTCACTATTTCCTGCCTTCTACTTCTCTTGGGTGAGTTTGCTTCTTTTTGTTCTAGAACTCTCAGGTGTGCTGTTAAGTTGTTAGTGTAAGATTCATCCAATTTCTTTAAGAAGGCACTTAGTGCTATGAACTTTCCTCTTAGAACTGCTTTCATTGCAGTCCATAAGTTTGAGTATGATGTGTCAACATTTTCATTAAATTCCAGGAAGTCTTTAGTTTTTTTCTTTATTTCTTCCCTGACCAAGTTATCATTGAGTAAAGAGTTTTTCAGTTTCCACATGTATGTGGGCTTTCTGTAGATTTTGCTGGTGATGAAGACCAACCTTATGGCATGGTGATCTGATGGGATGTATGATATTATTTTAATCTTCTTGTATCGGTTGAGGGTTGTTTTGTGACCGATTATATTGTCAATTTTGGAGAAGGTACCATGAGGTACTGAGAAGAAATTGTGTTCTTTTGTTTTAGGGTAAAATGTTCTGTAGATATCTGTTAAATCCCATTTGGTTCATAACCTCTCTTACTTTCACTTTATCTCTGTTTAGTTTCTAGTTAACTATTATTGTGTGGGATTCAATGTGTGTTTTGATCTTTAGTAAGGTTTATTTTATGAATTTGGGTGTTCTTGCTTTTGAGGCATAGATGTTCAGAACTGAGACTTTCTCTTGGTGGATTTTCCCCTTGATGAACATGAAGTGTTTGTCTTCATCACGATTGATAACTTTTGGTTGAAAGTCTTTTTATTGGATATTAGGATGTCAATTCCTGCTTGTTTCCTGGAACCATTTGCTTGGAAGGCCTTTTTCCATCCTTTTACTCTGAGATAGTGTCTGTTTTAGTTATTGAAGTATGTTTCTTATATGCAGAAAAATGCTGGATCATTTTTGCATATCCAGTCTGTTATCTTATGTCTTTTTATAGGTGAGTTGAGTCCATTAATGTTGAGAGATATTAAAGAGACATGACTGTTGGTTCCCGATATGTTTGTTTTTGTAGGTGGATTTATGGGCTTGTGGCTCTCTGCTTTTGACTTTGTTGTGAGATGCTTAATAGCTTCTTCTTTCTTTAGTACAGGCACCTTCTTTGTGTTGGAGTTTTCCTTCCAGGTTCCTCTGTAGTGCTGGGTTGGTAAATAGATACTGTTTGAATTTGTTTATTTCCTGGAATATTTTGATTTCTCCATCAAAATATTTTGATTTCTCCATCTATGATTGAGAGTTTTGTTGGGTATAGTAGCCTGGGCTGACATTTGTGTTCTCTTAGAGTCTGCATGATCTCTGACCAAGCTCTCCTGTCTTTCATAGTCTCTGTTGAGTAGTCTCATGTAGTTCTGATAGGTCTACCTTTGTGTGTTACTCAACCTTTTTCTCTTGCAATTTTTAATATTTTTACATTGTTCTGTGCATTTAGTGTTTTCATAATTATGTGACAAGAAGATTTTCTTTTCTGGTCCCATTTATTTAGTGTCCTATAGGCTTCTCGTACATTCATGTCAATCTCTTTCTTTAGGTTGGAGAAATTTTCTTCTATGATTTTGCTGGAGACATTTTCAGGTCCTTTGAGCTGGGAATCTTCATTCTCCTCTATTCAGATTATTCTTAGATTTGGTCTTTTTATTGTGTCCTGAATTTCCTGGATGCTTTGGGCTAGGAGTTTTTTATATTTTGAATTTTCTTTGAGAATTGTGTCAATCCCTTTTACACTATCTTCATTACCTGAGATTCTCTCTTCTATCTCTTGTATCCTGTTGGTATTACTTATATCTGTAATTCCTGACCTCTTTCCCAGGTTTTCCATTTCCTGGTTTGCCTGCATTTGTGTTTTCTTTATTGTTTCTATGCCAACATTAAGGTTTTTAGATTGCTTTATTCAATTCCCTCACCTGTTTACTGGTGTTTTCCTATATTTCTTTCAGTGAGTTATTGATATCCTCCTTAAAGGACTCTATTAACTTCATGAGATAGGATTTTAGGACAGATTCCTAATTTTCAGGTGTGTTGGTGTATTCAAGGCTAAAAATGTGAGAAATTGTTAAATATGCTTCAGTTTTTCTGTACTGTGATTACTGTGGCAGTTTGGAAGGAAGATTTGCTTCACCAGATGACTCTTAGGAGCAGCCTGAGTCTTTAATTATACACAATCAACCATTCACCTTCACCAGCAGACCCTTAGATCATTCTTGGGAACTGAGGGCTGACACCCAATCTTCCTCCATAAATATTCTACACAATATTCTTTACAGAAAGATAGCATTAGATGTTGAAATGGGTGGTAGCAATCTTAGGACACAGAAAACATGTTACCTACATTGAAAAAAGGATGGTTTTCAGATGATATTTCTGTAGTCACCTTGACTTATTTTTATGACTATGACAATAAGCTTTTTTTTGACAACTTGACACAATGTTGGGCGACCTGAGAAAAAGGTACCTCAAGCCAGAAATTGTCTCCTTCAGAAACTTCTGTGTACATTTTCTTGGTTATTGATTCATGATTGAAGACCAACCTCACTGTAAACAGTGTCACCATGGGAAGTTGGTTCTGCGTTGTATTATAAATTGTGATAAGAAACCTATGGAGAGGGCACCAGCAAGAGTGTCCCACTGTAGCCTCTGCTTCAGTTCCTGACTTCATGATAATTCCTTGAGTTCAAGCACTGGCTTCTACTGATGATAGACTATAACCTGCAAGCTGAATAAAACCCTTCCTCCCAAAGTTGCTCTTGGTCATGGTGTTAATCACAGCAATAGCAGAGAGTCAGGCCAAGGCCTAAATAACCACTATGCTGCAGCAATATGCAGTTGCAATAATCAGCATCAGCACTCCATTTTCTGTACTGAGAAGCTTCCATTCAAGTAAAGTGTTGGGAAGTAAAGACACTATTTTTTTCATCGAAATATTCTCTTTATTTGGAGAAAATGCTTAATTTGGAATCTGGGAATTATAATTTTTAAAAAATCATACTAAATGGAACAGAGCAAAAATTGTATCCCGTAGAGCAGATTTTCTAATAACAGGTATCAAATATTCTCTCAAAAATAAATCTCTCTTCCTCAAAGCCATCTCAGATATGCGCTTCAGTATAGGTATGTATTGTTTTTGTATATTTAATCTGCTACATCAAGACTTTTACCTTTTGTTGGCATTATTGATACTTTAGTTAGTCTGCATTCATTAAAATCAGGACAACTTATTACTTGAGAGCTAGGAAAATTTGTTAGACTTTGGTTAAAATATTTTCACTTAGTGCAAAAAAAAAATGCTACAGTGTCTTTCCACATGAGACGTAAAAGAATTGACACAGGGTATAAATATCATCTTCCAACAATATTTGCTCTAAATAGTTGCCTGTACAATCAAATACTTTCCAGTGAAAGTTTATATCATGCTTCCTGAATCCAATGCTCTACCAAATATTATTATATACTTTTTGGATAAGTATAAAAGCATATATGGTAAAGTTAAAGTTTATGCCATAATTTATAAGAGATTATGTCCTGGAAATGAAATTAAAAACATTTAATTAAATAATTTCCTTAGCCTATTCCTAAACATTCATTAAATTTTCCATATTCACAAATCCTCATATTGTATAATAAGAAATTTAACTTTTCAGAAATTTTAGATACAAGAACTTCATAATAATTTTTGATTTGTGAATTTAAATGTATTTATATTATTTAACTGTATTCCAAATGAAGTGGAATTAATTTAGGGAAAGCTACCTGTTTTATGTACAGGAAGTGTGTGAATCTTCTGTTGTCCTAAAAGTCTTTCAAGAATTTTACTTTGAGAGAACCTGAACAGTGGAGCATATATGTAGAACATGTTTGTTTCCAGTGGAGGAACACTGAGATAGACTATGCTTTTTTTCCAGAGTTCTTGGGTAGAAAGGAATCTATAATGGCATTAATGAGAGGCTAGTATGTCACTCATAGTGTTGAAAGAGAATATGGCCAAAGCTTACTCATATCCTTCATTATGATGCATGAAGGATGACTGTTGATACTCAGAAGGGTCCATAAACCGCCAGACTCTTACCTCTGCAAAATTTTGCTATAGTAGCTTATATAGTGGTCAAGCCCAAATATTCAACCAGTCCTAATTGCAATTGTATGACAGACTTTCAAGGACAATAGTAAAGTTCTCAGATGAGAGAAAAGGAGACTGTAAAGCTTTTCAAACTCTACAGAATCATCAGGTCTCAGCAAGACAGCATCAAGCTTTAGACAACTTTCTCCTTGAATAATATGTTCACATTATTGCATTGGATACAGGACCTTTCAAATTCTACTACTATAGAGGAAGTTCAGTGTCTAGAACAGTAAGAAGCTACCAAAATGATCCCTGGAATTATATTCTTTTCTCTAACTAGTTCCTTGAGAGTTTCATGGGAGTTATTAGCTCACACTCACCCCACACTACCTTTCCTTCCTAAATATTAACATCCTTAGCTACACACCTTTCTGTGACATACTTTAAATCATCAAGACAAATTGTTGCTCTACAAGTATATGTGGATGTGTGGCTTTTATTGATGTGGCTGGATTACCAGAGTCTATAGTCTTAGAGATCAAGGATTCTGCCACCCCCAGAAGCTAAAACTTTCTGGAAGCTCCATGCCTGAAAATGGGATTTCATACCTAGTGGTCTCATTCATGCTGAAACTTGTTTTGTTTGTCTTAGACATGTCTACTATCTGCTTTTACATTAACTATGAATTCATCTGTATAGCTGTCCTGCTGTCTCTAGAAGATTCTGTTTCCTTGTAGTCATCAACTGCCTCTGGGTCTCACACCATATCCTTCCGGTGATATCTAAATCATGGAGGAAGAGTAGTTGTATAACTCTTTCATTTCCTGATGAGCAATTTGCAGTCTCTTTGTCTTCTTGACTAAGTGTCTTTGTCTATCTGCTATCTACTTCAAGTAGTAGGTAGGTTCCACTCAACATCTCCATGTAAAATAAGCCGTTTAAATGCTGTCTGCAGAAACAGGATCTTAACATCAGTCTATGGACAGCAAACAATAGCTTTGGAATCAGACTGTGTTGCCTGGGAGTTATTATGGCGAGGCCCTTTGACCAGCAACTCTATTATATGTAACCCATTCCCTGGATCAAAGTTTTATAGAAGATGGTCCACTCATGCCATATTAAATCTTCTGATTTTTGCATTCTCTTATATCTTCTTCAGTTTCTTTTTCAGTAGCAGAGTATTTTTATTATACTTAGACAATTATAAATGTGTCATTTGCTATGGAACCCTCTGAGTTTTCAATATCTATACCCCAAAGAGTCTTGTCTGCAATCTGCCAGTTCTTCAAACATTTAACATTCAAGTGGCTTTTCACTAACAACACAATATAAAATAGACCCGGGAAGTTCAGTGCTTTCATCAACAAATAATTTCCATATATATGTAGAGAAAGAGAGAGAGAGAGAGAGAGAGAGAGAGAGAGAGATGCAAAAGAGACAGTAAGCCTTTCTCATCATTGCTATAGAGAAGCCATCTGTTTGCTCCTGTGTTTCAACCTGTATTTCAAATCTCAAGATCATTGGAAATCAATGGGGAGCACTGGTCAGTTCATTTTTCAAAATGTCACTGAGGAACTTGAACTCACAAATGTCAGTCTGTTTCTTGTTAAATGTTCATTTCCTAAAGGCTGTGTTATCTGTAATAGTCTTTTACTTACCATCAAACACCAGACACAACATCCTCCTGATGACTTGAAAACCGACAACAGTAATTAATGATGACCTTGAGAATGAGATGCTGATATCTGCCCTCACAGCACAGATCAACATGTGCTTAACAGGTCTGAGTAACAACTGTTGAGGCTTGTGTGTTCCACAAAACGAGTTTTCCCTCAGCAGGAAGCTTTGTGCTTACTAATCCTGGGTTCATCTCCAGTAAATCTCCATGGCTTCTCTGAATACAGATGTGGAAACCCTAGTGGTTCTGTAGACTAAAGCTCCATATGATAGACAATGGTACTTCTCTTAATTCAAGCACAAGAAAGCTTACCAATGACCCATTGCAACTGGCAATCTAAAAGGAAATAAGGAAATCCAGGTTACATAATAAAAACAAATAAAATACTTAATAAAGGCTTAACAATTCACTTGTGATAGTTCTGATATAAGTTCTAACCAGGAAATAGGAAGAGGTCAAAACGGGAAAGATTAAGTTGTAGCCTAAAGTCATATAGTGTCTAGATGTGGTATCAGTAACCAAGCTGAGGAGGTATTAAAGAAGATAACTTCCGCATTTCAATATGCACCTTGACATACCAATGAACTAGATATCCCTTCCAAAGATTAATTACTCTCCTTCTCTAATTCTTTCTTACATGCTGTCAAAAACAATTAGGAAATAAGGGTAGAAGGATGCCTCTATGTGATCTGTGTCTCTAAGACCTTTTAAGATTTATCTACCTTTAACACTATTGAGGACCCAGAGTAAAGCATATATAAGAAATTGATGAAGTGGGGCCTAGCAAACACATAAGTGGATGCTCACAGTCAGCTATTGGATGTATCACAGGGCCCCCAATGGAGAAGCTAGAGAAAATACCCAAGGAGCTGAAGGGATCTGCAACCCTATGGGTGGAACAACGTTATGAACTAACCAGTACCCCAGAGCTCTTGACTCTAGCTGCATTTGTATCAAAAGATGGCCTAGTCAGCCATCACTGGAAAGAGAGGCCCATTGGACTTGCAAACTTTATATGCCCCAGTGCAGGGGAGCGCCAGGGCCAAAAAGTGGGAGTGGGTGGTTAGGGGGGTGGGGGGGGGGAGGGTATGGGGGCCTTTTGGGATAGCATTGGAAATGTAAATGAGGAAATTACCTAATTAAAAAAAAAAACTTAAAAAAAAAAAGCTCAGTCCAGTTCATCATAACGTCAGTAATGAAATGCTTAACAGGCTTCTTGGCAGCTCTCTAGATGACACTGAAAGTGACACCTCCTTTAAGGGTAGTTTTGAAATGTCATTACATTAAGATACATACGTAATTAACCCAGAAGTATTTTGTAGCAAAGCAGGACCAGCTTAGGAATCATCCCTCAACTGGACTTAATGCAAAACTAACTATTATGAGACAAGGATTCTGAAAGAGCCCTCTCACATCAGACACCTCTCACTCTGGTCCTGAGCGGCCTGTGAACACCTGCAAATGTCTGGTATGCTGAGGTCAGAGGAACTACTAGGACCCTCCATGAAACACCAGCTAGAATGGTCCTGAGCCATCAGCTGATGGGGCAGCCCTCAGTGCATCACTGTCAATGGATCATGTCCCTATTCTACAGGGTTAAATGGGCCAACACTGGCTGGCACCAATCAACTCAGGACATCTTTCCTGATCTTATCATGAACTACTTTTCCATTCATAAAACCAAAATAGCTAAACTGTTTTCAGGAATTGTGAACTCCTGAACTCAGAGAGTTTCTCAGGAATCATGCTACGTCAATTCAAAGAATGGTTAATTGTTTGTTTGTTTGTTTGTTTGTTTGTTTTTTGCAAATTGAGTTACAGCTATGGAAAAGATTGCAATCATTGAATGGTTAATCTTTATCTGGTTGTAAGCAAGACACTCTGCAATTTTCTGAGTAAAAATTGCCTTGGGGCAAGGAAATAACAGTTTTCATTTAATTGCTTGTGTTAAGGGAACTCAAGCATATTTAAATGTATGTTGACTAATCAAATAAATAAGCTATATAGAAATGTTTTATAATCTTAAATACACTGTGTACAAACACAATATCATTTTTAAGTACTGTAAATAGTTTACTCTTCCCATGGAATAATTGTATTGAGTGTACAAAATGAAACTTTTCAACACCAAAAATTAAACTATGTTGTACTACATGTTTTTGAAAAAATTGTCTTAAAAAAAAAGAAATTGACGAGGGACTTGCAACTGCCAGTAGATTATTTCTGAGGATAGAATTAGTTTTACACAACACTGTGATCCTATGTACTCTGGTATAATTCTATTAGAACATTTACATCTTAAAGACATTCACAATAGATGAATGGGATTACAAAGCAGGAGCTAGTAAAATGGACTAGCTCTTGTCCTGTTCACTGCAAAAAGATTTGCATAGTGAAGCTGCTCATATACCATCTATCTGGCTACATACAGGGCTAAATTTATACTCCCGTCACAATTCGTCCTCTAATGTATAATTGTATCTGCACTGTGTTTTTGTATACAAAATACCAGTACACATAATCTTCTACCTCAAACAAGTGCAGCCAATAACCATCTTAGAACACATGAGCTATGGGTGTGGGTAGGCAGGAAATATACAGGAACTTCCATCACTCTGAGTCCCATTGACTAATGAATTTGGTTCCTAAGATAAGGCACTCTCTGAGCTCTAAGTTATAGACACAAATCAACAGGAAAATAGTCATCAACAGGAAGAACAGGAAGAACAGCACGGGAGCAAAGGACACACCTGCCCTGTTGACTCAGAGCCATACAAATCCTCTTGCACATAGTTCAGACTCTGTGGAGGTCCATATCTGTCTTCCTTCTGATGTACAACCTCACTACTCACATTCAGACCTATAGTCTACTGCAGTTAAATGAACTCATCTGCAAAATCAAACAATGTTAAATTAATCTTGGAGGGTCTTGTCATGAATATAAGAATTGTTCAGGGATTAGTCACAAGGAAAATCTTCCACATTCTAAAACCATGATCATGATTCATGGGTACCTCACTTCATGGGCTAGTCTGAAGCCCTGGTTACCAAGAACCATTATACATGCAAACTATGCACTCTCTTTGGGGTCCAGTATATGCTCAGGTATGAAACTGGCCCTCCCTTATAGAATAAAATGGTCAATCTCATGAACTCATTGCTGTCTTGACTCCAAACTTTTCTTTTGGTGTCACAAAGATCAGGATAATTGTCACAAAGGATAACATCCCTCTGACCCTTGAACTCCCACCTGGTCAATACAATACAGTAGTGTAATGGAGGAAATTATATTTTAAATTTCTCAGAAGATAATAAATTCTTAATTTGATTTTGCTTTAGATTTGGGCAGGTGAGTTATATTGTCTTGGATCTGTTGACAATTTATTTCTCAGTTGGCTATTCCATTTGTTCAGGTATATTAGCTCTCTGCACGTGAGAGGCGTAAACTTCCTCTTAAGGTTTGTATTTCCTATAATTTCTTCTAAAGACTTAAAAAGATGATTTATAATTGAATAACAACCTTAATGCGTCTCTGGAAGAATATAGTTTTATTGTGTGCATTTTCTCTTTCCTCTCAGCCTAAACTTATAATAATACCTAATTTAACTTCATTGCAGATATGTAACTTTGATTCTATATCTCTTGGATTGCTCATAATTTTTGAAAATAAAGTCATAAATAAATGAATAGAATAAAATATTTATTAAAATTTATCTACAGATTAAAAGGAAGAAATACTTGCTCCATCACACTATAGATAAGTCTAGCGGGCTGGGATCACCATGTCGTTAGTGGCTGGAGTATGATGTCAACCGAGTCTATGGTTGCATGGAGTTTCCCATCTGAAAGACATGTTATTCTTTGTTGAAAAGAATTCCTATAGACTATCTTGTTATTATATGGATGTATTCCCTTGCTAATTAAAAAAACCTATGGCCTGAAGAAAAGGGTACAATAGAAGTTGGACATCTGGGAGGGAAAAAGAATTCTGCAACTGGCCCAGGCTTGAGAGACTCACTTGGACAGATGTATACAGAAGCATGGTACCTTAGCACAGGTAACCAGCCACGTGGCCGAATGTATATTAGAATAAGTAGTTAAGTTATAATATAGTCAAAAAAGAGTCTAGGTTATACGGCCAGGGTATTTGTAAATATATTTTAAGTCTGGGTCTTATTTCTGGGAGCATGGGCTTGGAAAGAAGAACTGGCATGTCCTTTTCAAATTCCACTAGCTGTTTCTAAGTTATACATGAGAGAGTTCTCATGCTCACACTGGGATAGCTATGCCTACTGGTGTCTGGGATTTTTCAAAAATATAAATGAATTATATGCCCCACTGATAATTTTTTAAATGGAAATTTCTACTAACCAATGCCCTTTCTTAAATATATTCCCATTACTGACTGTTGCTTCAGGCAGCAAGCTGAACATTGGAAAAATGAATCATATATCAATATTGTTTAGTGGCTTTATCCCTTTTATACTGTGAATTCATGTTGTAAATGTTAGTTTAAAATCCATGTTGTGCTTTTGAATGCTTGTGAATAGGGTGTGTGTAAGAGACCCTCACAATTTTGTGTAGAAGCTTTCCCCCTGACATTCTATCTATTTTCTGTTTCTACCCCTCACTGCCTCTACTATACTGTTCTTCCAAGAATGTACAGCTGAATGCACACCAAGGTTTAACACTAATAATACCTGAGTGAGTTGGCTGGTTTTATGTTGACACAAGCTTGAGTTAACTGAAAGGAGGAGAACCTCAATTGAGAGAACACCCCTGTAAGATCTGGCTGTAGGGAGTTTTCTTAATTGGCGATAGATATAGGAGGGTACAGCCCATTGTGTGTACTACCATACCTGGGCTAGTGGTCCTAAGTAGTTTGAGTATGCCATGATGAACAAGCCAGTCAGTGGCATCTATTCAAGCTCCAGACTCAAGCTCCCTGCCCTTTTTGAGTTCCTGGCCTGACTTCCTTTGCTGAAGAACAGCAATGTGGAAGTATAAACTGAATAAAACCTTCTCTCAACAACTTGCTTAGTGTGTGTGTGTGTGTGTGTGTGTGTGTGTGTGTGTGTGTGTGTGTGTGTGTTTGGTTGGTCAGTTGTTTGTTTGGTTGTTTGGTTGTTTGGTTGATTGATTGGTTTGGTTTGTTTGATCATGTTTCTTTACATCAATAGAAACACTAAGAGAAATGCCTGCCTTAATTTTAGTAATGGACTTTGATCACAGCAACTGAAACTAAGTGAATATAGCCATCACAAAAGGCAAAACTTAAATTTTGTTTGACTGTCTTATTACATACTTAAAAGTGTACCAAAGAGTGCACCAACAGTCATAAATAGATAACCAGAAAGCTTCCCCTTTTATTCACTGTTCTATGGGGTTCATTGTTGGATAGAATGATAAAAGACCTAGAAAAATGCTGATTTTTTTTCCTTTTGAATTCAGAGGAAATGAGCTGTCTCTAGTTCCTCACTAAAGAGAATTAAGTTCAATATTTCCTTACAGCTAGTACTGAATCTTCGCTCACAGAATAGATGAACTGAAAATATTCTATGACTCGGAGATCCCTAATCACCTACATAACAGTGAGACACAATCAGCTGGAAATTTAGTTAACCCTATTCTTTTAAAGGTATTTTATGAGATTGTTTGTGAGGCAGTGCACCATGACAGGAAACTTGGTAAGACTGAGTGGGTTCGGAGAACTTGGGCCCTAGGCAACCACCTGAGATGGTAGGTAGATCCCTGCACCCTACCAGTTTCCTGGCCTGGAACATGTGCCACACTCTCCACATAGGAAATGTGACCCATAGTCATATAGATCAAAACAGAATTCTTCATGCTAATAAGGTATTTAGATGGGCCCTGAGCGTTTAGCCAATAAATGTCCCTTCTAAGACAGTCCACCCTGCAAAAGATATTTAATCTTGGGTCCAACCTAAGGAGGTGGTGTGCACCCATTGTTCCACGATGAATAATCAATAAACAGTTTGAAACCAAAGACTGTCTTTCTTATCAAGAACCACCGTGGGGAGCAAGGACAAAGCCTTCATCTACAGAGCTGTGCTAAGTCTCCTGCAGAATGGCCTTCCAAGCTTCCCAACAATAGCTGCTAAGGACAATTGTCAGTGAGCACCCCATTCCCAACTCCCCATGACCCAGTAGCATCTGGATGTTAAAGGGTTTGGGAACCCTAACCCCAATCTCATCTTCAGCCCATGGGCCCTCCTCTGTTCTGACTCCTCCATGCAGTTTCCAGCATGATCTAGATGCACAGGAGTCAGCGAAACCCTCAGCCTATGTCATTATCCTCATGAGCTGAGGCCCTCCATCTTACACTGCATTTTATCAACTCCTGAGCAGTATATTGGAGCTTCCCTTGAGTGTAGAGTAAATGCAGCCCTAGCATTCCAATTTTCATCTGCATGAGTGGAGTTCACATACCCCAGTAGCAAGGCAGAACACATCACCACAAATGTTGGAGTTCTAAGAGTCTACTATAAGGCCTTCTGGGGGAAAATGATTAGAATAGTTAAAACCTTATCCTTTATTGATGGACAGAGAAGCTTTTCCTATATTTAGATTTATTTATAAATTGTGGCCTCAAGGTGAGAACTACAACTTAAATATAAAAAACAAAGACTCTCTCAAGCACCGGGGTGCCTTGCCAGCGGAGTCTCCCGACACCCGCAAGGGCCCACACAGGATTCCCCACGGGATCCTAAGACCTCTAGTGAGTGGAACACAACTTCTGCAAGGAGGCAGGTTCGAACACCAGATATCTGGGCACGTTCCCTGCAAGAAGAGAGCTTGCCTGCAGAGAATACTCTGACCACTGAAACTAAGGAGAGAGCTAGCCTCCCAGGTCTGCTTATAGAGGCTAACAGAGTCACCTGAGGGACAAGCTCTAAACAGGGACAACTATAACAGCTAGCTTCAGAGATTACCAGATGGCGAAAGGCAAACATAAGAATCCTACTAACAGAAACCAAGACCACTCACCATCATCAGAATGCAGCACTCCTACCCCACCTAGTCCTGGGCACCCCAACACAACTGAAAATCTAGACCCAGATTTAAAAACACTTCTCATGATGATGGTAGTAAGGTAGTAAGGTAGTAAGGTAGTAAGGTAGTAAGGGAGAAAGGTCAAGAAACATATAAAGGCAGACTTATCAGAATTACACCAGACTTTTCACCAGAGACTATGAAAGCCAGAAGAGCCTGGACAGATGTTATACAGACACTAAGAGAATACAAATTCCAGCCTAGGATACTATACCCGGCCAAACACTCAATTACCATAGATGGAGAAACCAAAGTATTCCACGACAAAACCAAATTCACACATTATCTTTCTAAGAATCCAGCTCTTCAAAGGATAATAACAGAAAAAAAAAACAATACAAGGACAGAAATCATGCCATAGAAAAAGCAAGAAAGTAATCCCTCAATGAACCAAAAAGAAGACTGCCACAAGAAAAGAATGCCAACTCTAACAACAAAAATAAAAGGAAGCAACAATTACTTTTCCTTAATATCTCTTAATATCAATGGACTCAATTCCCCAATAAAAAGACATAGACTAACATAATGGCTAAACAAACAGGACCCAGCATTCTGCTGCTTACAGGAAACCAATCTCAGGGAAAAAGACAGACACTACCTCAGAGTGAAAGGCTGGAAAACTATTTTCCAAGCAAATGGTCCGAAGAAACAAGCTGGAGTAGCCATTTTGATATCGAATAAAATCGACTTCCAACCCAAAGTTATCAAAAAAGACAAGGAGGGACACCTCATACTCATCAAAGGTAAACACCTCCAATAGGAACTCTCAATTCTGAATATCTATGCCCCAAATGGAAGGGCAGCCACATTCATTAAAGACACCTTAGTAAAGCTCAAAGCACACATTGCACCTCACACAATAATAGTGGGAGACTTCAACACACCACTGTCATCAATAGACAGATTGTGGAAACACAAACTAAACAGGGACACACTGAAACTAACAGAAGTTATGAAACAAATGGACTTAACAGATATCTACAGAACATATTATCCTAAAACAAAAGGATATACCTTCTTCTCAGCACCTCATGGGACCTTCTCCAAAATTGACCATATAATTGGTCATAAAACAGGCCTCAACAGATACAAAAATATTGAAATTGTCCGATGCATCCTATCAGACCACCATGGACTAAGGCTGATCTTCAATAACAACATAAATAATGGAAAGCCAACTTTCACATGGAAACTGAATAACACTCTTCTCGATAATACCTTGGTCAAGGATGGAATAAAGAAAGAAATTAAAGACTCTTTAGAGTTTAATGAAAATGAAGCCACAACATACCCAAACCTATGGGACACAAAGAAAGCATTTCTAAGAGGGAAATTCATAGCTCTGAGTGCCTCCAAGAAGAAACTGAAGAGAGCACACACTAGCAGCTTGACAACACATCTAAAAGCTCTAGAAAAAAAGGAAGTAAATTCACCCAAGGGGAGTAGACGGCAGGAAATAATCAAACTCATGGGTGAAATCAACCAAGTGGAAACAAGAACTATTCAAAGAATTAACCAAACAAGGAGTTGGTTCTTTGAGAAAATCAACAAGATAGATAAACCCTTAGCTAGACTCACTAGAGGGCACAGGGACAAAATCCTAAGTAACAAAATCAGAAATGAAAAGGGAGACATAACAACAGACCCTAAGAAATCCAAAACACCATCAGATCCTTCTACAAAAGGCTATACTCAACAAAACTGGAAAACATGGATGAAATGGACAAATTTCTGGACAGATACCAGGTACCAAAGTTAAATCAGGATCAAGTTAACGATCTAAACAGTCCCATATCCCCTAAAGAAATAGAAGCAGTTATTAATAGTCTCTCAACCAACAAAAGCCCAGGACCAGACAGGTTTAGTGCAGAGTTCTATCAGACCTTCAAATAAGATCTAATTCCAGTTCTGCACAAACTATTTCACAAAATAGAAGTAGAAGGTACTCTACCCAACTCATTTTATGAAGCCACAATTACTCTGATACCTAAACCACAGAAAGAACCAACAAAGATAGAGAACTTCAGACCAATTTCTCTTATGAATATCGATGCAAAAATACTCAATAAAATTCTCGCTAACCGAATCCAAGAACACATTAAAACAATCATCCATCCTGACCAAGTAGGTTTTATTCCAGGGATGCAGGGATGGTTTAATATACAAAAATCCATCAATGTAATCCATTATATAAACCAACTCAAAGACAAAAACCACATGATCATCTTGTAAGATTCAGAAAAAGCATTTGACAAGATCCAACACCCATTCATGATAAAAGTCTTGGAAAGATCAGGAATTCAAGGCCCATACCTAAACATGATAAAAGCAATCTACAGCAAACAAGTAGCCAACATCAAACTAAATGGAGAGAAGCTGGAAGCAATCCCACTAAAATCAGGGAGTAGACAAGGCTGCCCACTTTCTCCCTACCTTTTCAACATAGTACTTGAAGTATTAGCCAGAGCAATTCGACAACAAAAGGAGATCAAGTGGATACAAATTGGAAAAGAGGAAGTCAAAATATCACTTTTTGCAGATGATATGATAGTATATATGAGTGACCCTAAAAATTCCACCACTCCTAAACCTGATAAACAGCTTCGGTGAAGTAGCTGGATATAAGATTAACTCAAACAAGGCAATGGCCTTTCTCCACACAAAGAATAAACAGGCTGAGAAATAAATTAGGGAAACAACACCCTTCTCAATAGTCACAAATAATATAAAATATCTTGGCGTGACTCTAACTAAGGAAGTGAAAGATCTGTATGATAAAAACTTCAAGTCTCTGAAGGAAGAAATTAAAGAAGATCTCAGAAGATGGAAAGATCTCCCATGCTCATGGATTGACAGGATCAACATTGTAAAAATGACTATCTTGCCAAAAGCAATCTACAGATTCAATGCAATCACCATCAAAATTCCAACTCAATTCTTCAACGATTTAGAAAGAGCAATCTGCAAATTCATCTGGAATAACAAAAAACCTAGGATAGCAAAAACTCTTCTCAACGAAAAAAGAACCTCTGGTGGAATCACCATGCCTGACCTAAAGCTTTACTACAGAGCAATTGTGATAAAACCTGCATGGTACTGGTGTACTGACAGACAAGTAGACCAATGGAATAGAATTGAAGACCCAGAAATGAACCCACACACCTATGATCACTTGGTCTTCGACAAGGGAGCTAAAACCATCCAGTGGAAGAAAGACAGCATTTTCAACAAATGGTGCTGGCACAACTGGTTGTTATCATGTAGAAGAATGCGAATCGATCCATACTTATCTCCTTGTACTAAGGTCAAATCTAAGTGGATCAAGGAACTTCACATAAAACCAGAGACACTGAAACTTATAGAGGAGAAAGTGGGGAAAAGCCTTGAAGATATGGGCACAGGGGAAAAATTCCTGAATAGAACAGCAATGGCTTGTGTTGTAAGATGGAGGATTGACAAATGGGACCTCAAACTCCAAAGCTTCTGCAAGGCAAAAGACACCGTCAATAAGACAAAAAGACCACCTACAGATTGGGAAAGGATCTTTACCTATCCTAAATCAGATAGGGGACTAATATCCAACATATATAAAGAACTCAAGAAGGTGGACTTCAGAAAATCAAATAATCCCATTAAAAATGGGACTCAGAACTGAACAAAGAATTCTCACCTGAGGAATACTGAATGGCAGAGAAGCACCTGAAAAAATGTTCAACATCCTTAATCATCAGGGAAATGCAAATCAATACAATCCTGAGATTCCACCTCAAACCAGTCAGAATTTCTAAGATCAAAAATTCAGATGACAGCAGATGCTGGAGAGGATGTGGAGAAAGAGGAACACTCCTCCATTGTTGGTGGGATTGCAGGCTTGTACAACCACTCTGGAAATCAGTCTGGCGGTTCCTCAGAAAATTGGACATAGTACTACCGGATGATCCAGCAATACTTCTCTTGGGCATATATCCAGAAGATGTCCCAACTGATAAGAAGGACACATGCTCCACTATGTTCATAGCAGCCTTATTTATAATATCCAGAAGCTGGAAAGAACCCCGATGCCCCTCAACAGAGGAATGGATACAGAAAATAAGGTACATTTACACAATGGAGTACTACTCAGCTATTAAAAAGAATGAATTTATGAAATTCCTAGCCAAATGGATGAACCTGGAGGGCATCATCCTGAGTGAGGTAACACATTTACAAAGGAACTCATACAATATGTTCTCACTGATAAGTGGATATTAGCCCAAAACCTAGGATACCCAAGATATAAGATACAACTTGCTAAACACATGAAACTGAAGAAGAATGAAGACTGAAGTTTTGACCCTATGCCCCTCCTTAGAATTGGGAACAAAACACCCATGGAAAGAATTACAGAGACAAAGTTTGAAGCTGAGACGAAAGGGTGAACCATCTAGAGACTGCCATATCCAGGGATCCACCCCATAATCAGCTTCCAAACACTGACACCATTGCATACACTAGCAAGATTTTATCGAAAGATCCCAGATGTAGCTGTCTCTTGTGAGACTATGCCAGGGCCTAGCAAACACAGAAGTGGATGCTCACAGTCAGCTATTGGATGGATCACAGGGCCCCCAATGTAGGAGCTAGAGAAAGTACCCAAGGAGCTAAAGGGATCTGCAACCCTATAGGTGGAACAACATTATGAACTAACCATTACCCCGGAGCTCTTGACTCTTGCTCCATATGTATCAAAAGATGGCCTAATCGGCCATCACTGGAAATAGAGGCCCATTGGACACAGAAACTGTATATGCCCCAGTACAGGGGAACGCCAGGGCCAAACAAAATGGGAATGAGTGGGTAGGGAAGTGGGGGGGACGGTATGGGGGACTTTTGTAATTGAGGAAAATATGTAATAAAAAATATTAATTAAAAAAATAAAGACTCACAAGCTTTTCAGAAAAAAAAATTTGCAAACCAGAAGAAGGCATCAGATCCCATTACAGATGGTTGTGAGCTGTGGTTGCTGGGAATTGAACTCAGAACTTCTGGAAGAGCAGCCAAGTATTCTTAACCACTGAACCATCTCTCCAGCATTGCTGGTGGGATTACAAGCTTGTTCAAGCACTCTGGATGTCAGTCTGGTGTCTCCTCAGAAAACTAGACATAGTGCTACCAGAAGATCTAGCAATACCTCTCCTGGGCATTACCCAGAAGATGTTCCAAGTGGTAATAAGAACACATGCTCCACTATGTTCATAGCAGCCCTATTTATAATAGCCAGAAGCTGGAAAGAACCCAGATGTCCCTCAACAGAGGAATGGATACAGAAAATGTGGTACATTTACACAATGGAGTAATACTCAGCTAGTAAAAACAATGAATTTATGAAATCCTTACACAAATGGATGAATCTGGAGGATATCATCCTGAGTGAAGTAATCCAATCACAAAAGAAGTCACTTGATATGCACTCACTGATAAGTGGATATTAGCCCAGAAACTTAGAATACCCAAGATACAATTTGCATAACACAAGATACCCATAGAAGGAGTTACAGAGACAATGTTTGGAGCTAAGATGAAAGGATGGTCCATCCAGAGACTGCCCCACCCAGGGGTCCATCCCACAATCAGCCACCAAATGCAAACACTATTGCATATGCCAGCAAGATTTTGCTGAAAGGACCCTGATATAGTTGTTTCTCGTGAGGCTATGCCAGTGCCTGGCAAATACAGAAGTGGATGCTCACAGTCATCTATTGGATGGAACACAGGCCCCCCAATGGAGGAGCTAGAGAAAGTACCCAAGGAGCTGAAGGGGTCTGCAACCCTATAGGTGGAACAACAATATGAACTAACCAGTACCCCCAGAGCTCATTTCTCTAGCTGCATATGTAGCAGAAGATGGCCTAGTCGGCCATCATTGGGAAGAGTCCCCTTGCTCTTGCAACTTTATATGCCCCAGTACAGAGGAAATCAAGGGCCACGAAGTGGTAGTGAGTGGGTAAGGGAGCAGGGTGGGGGAGGGTATAGGGGACTTTGGGGATAGCATTTGAAATGTAAATGAAGAAAATATCTAATAAAAATTTAAAAAAGAAATTTGCTATAGATTGTAACCTTGGAGAGACATTAATTCCTTTGCCTGTTGGATCCCAAATGATTCCACCAAAAGTCACAGTTTTAAAATACATGGTTTCAGAATTTGTTGTTTGTCCTACTGGATTTAGTGTTGCTTCATGTTTTTGTTAACACTGTCTCTTCATTTCTCTTTCTAGGATTTGGGGGACATACTCTCAATATTCTATTGACTTTTTTATTATCATGAGAGCAAAGTTGGGAAAATGTGTTGAGTCTTGAAAGAAACTTTGGGCACTTGGACATTATTGGAACTAATAAAGCCTGCAGACTCTTAGGTGGACTGAGTAGATTTCATACTAACAGAGGCATTCATCTTTAAATTATTGGAGTCTATGCTCAATCAGACGTGTTTGTTTGTAATGTTAATATGGGAAACTTATAATACCAAGCTTTTTTATCAATGTGATGGAGATTAGTAATATCCATCTTTGGATACGCACTTGGGAGGTTTCTTGTGTGTGTGTGTGTGTGTGTGTGTGTGTGTGTGTGTGTGTGTGTGTGTGTAAGGTGCTTTTAATTCATTGAAGGGATTTGGAAGAAAAAACAGAGTAAAAGTGAAGTTACTTGAAGACAAGGACTAATTAATTAGCAGAGGACTCCTTCAAACCCAGGTACCATCATGTTTTTGTGTGATTCTTGTTTCTGTGCATAATTTCTAGTGTGTTTGATGGAGGAAATCTTTGATGATTATTCTTGGGATGTTTCTTCAATGGTTTAGCTTGGTGTGTAAGATCCTGATGTGGATGGGAGTATTTCAATGGCTTGAGATCCCAGAGTAAACAAACCCAAGCCGATGGTGTGGCAGAGAGTTATTCTCCAGAAATGCAATGGGGCCACAGTGCTGAGCAGAACACCCACTCACTTCATTGAACATAGAGTGGTTTGAGGCAGTGCCTACATGGAGCTTTTACCCCTAAATTCTATTCTATTTCATTTGGGAAAGTACTTTGCACGCCACTGAAAGGGGAAACTGGACATCAACCCAGACATAAAAATTTGGATCTAGAATCTGTCCCACCTGCAAGATATGCTGGGGCAATAGTGGTGTAGAACTTATTCATGTGGCCAACCAATGTCTGATTTAACTTCCAGTCCACTCAACAAAACCATATTCAACAATGCTTAGATAGCCAGGAACTGGAAACTGGTAGCCTAGAGATGTAGGGTAGACCCAAACATGACTAGCAAAAATTAAAAATCAATGAAGTGATTCCTAATGATATTCTGCTATACTCATATTCAAAGGGACTTTGTGTGTGTATAGACTCACAGCCATACTTTATGAGAACAGTATCTAAGAATATCTATCTATCTATATCTATTGAGAAAGGATCTGTGTGAGTGGGTACTAGGAGGAGCTGATATTAGGATGTAGCATGAATCAATATATAAATTTTAAAAATATGACTAAGGAAAGTGGATTTGTTTTTCCTGTTTTTAATTGTGTGTATTATGAAGAGGTGTATGTAAGTGCAGGTGTCTACAGAGATCAGAAGTGTCAGATCCTCTAAGAGCTTGCATTACAAGTGATTGTAAAGGCCTTATGGGTCTGGTGACAATTGAACTTTGGTTTTCTGTAAGAGCAATGTGTGCTCTCAGATGCCGAGATATCTTTCCAGACCTATGATGGACTTATTGTGTGGCCATATTTTGGAGGACTCTTCTGCACTGTGTGAAGGTAAGTACATGCCATGCCAAAACTGAGAAGAACTGGAGTTGCTTACTGTGTTCTCTGTAAAAGTCCTTGAAAAGGGAGATACCCAGCCAAACAGGGACTTATCTATGAACAAGCTGATCATTTGATTTCCTTCCTCTCTCTAATAAGGAAGGTCTTTCCTCATACACTAACCCCAACTGTAATATCTTTGTTGAAGGTAAACAGAAGAATTTGATTACAGAAATGCTCTATTTGCAGCCAGACTTTGTGGGTTGATAATGATGATTTCCTGGAATTCATCAATAAACATGGGCTGCAAGGAGATTTTATGAATTTTATCCCAGAAAAGAATACTTTTCTTTTCTTTCTTTCTTTTATTTTTTGCTTTCTTTTTCTATTATTTTCTTTATTTACATTTCAAATATTATTCCATATCCTAGTTTCACCTCCAAAAATCCTCTATCCCCTCCCCCTCCCCCTGCTCGCCAACCCACCCACTCCCATTCATGGTCCTGGCATTCCCCTATACTGGGGCAGAGAGCCTTCACAGGACCAATGTCCTCTCCTCCCATTGATGACCTACTAGGCCGTCCTCTGCTACATATACGGCTAGAGTCACGAGTTCCACCATGTGTTTTCTTTGATTGGTGGTATAGTTTCAAGGAGTTCTGGGGGTACTGGTTAGTTCATATTTATGTTTCTTCTATGGGGCTTCAGACCCCTTCAGCTCCCTGGGTACTTTCTCTACCTTCTTCATTGGGGACCTTATGCTTTGTCCAATGGATAACTGTGAGCATCCACTTCTATATTTGCCAGTGTCTTAATCAGGGTTTCTATTCCTGCACAAACATCATGACCAAGAATCAAGTTGGGAAGGAAAGGGTTTATTCAGCTTACAATTCCATACTGCTGTTTATCACCAAGGAAGTCAGGACTGGAACTCAAACAGGTCAGGAACCAGGAACTGATGCAGAGGCCATGGAGGGATGTTCTTTACTGGCTTGCTTCCCCTGGCTTGCTCAGCCTGCTCTCTTATAGAACCAAGACTACCAGCCCAGAGATGGTCCCACTCACAAGGGGCCAATCCCCCTTGATCACTAATTGAGAAAATGCCTTACAGTTGAATCTCATGGAGGAATTTCCTCAACTGAAGCTCCTTTCTCTGTGATAACTCCAGCTGTGTCAGGTTGACACAAAACTAGCCAGTACAGCCAGACACTGGCAGAGCCTCCCAGGAGACAGCTATATCAGGCTCCTGTCAGCAGGCTCCTGTTGGCATCTGCCTAGTGTCTGGGTTTGGTGGTTGTTTATGGGATGGATTCCCCAAGTGGGATAGTCTCTGAATGGTCATTCCTTCAGGCTCTGCTTCAAACTTTATGTCTATAACTCCTTCCATGGGTATTTTGTTCCCCCTTCTAAACAGGATTCTGAGCTTCTGGGCTAATATCCACTTATCAGTGAGTGCATTTCATGTGTGTTCTTTTGTGATTGGGTTACCTCACTCAAAATTTTCTAATTCATCCTAGGAAACATAAATGAATATTCTCTCGCACTCTGTATGTCTCTCACTCTGTCTGTGTGTCCATTTTCACTATTCCAGTTTGAATCAAAATAAAAGGAGTTATTAATTTTCCTTTGTTAAAATGTGCAACAGTATTAGGCAGGCTAAAGTAAATGGCAATTTTGGTCACAATATTAAGCATCAAAACCTGACCAGTGAGCAGACACTAAGCGCCACCTACTGACAAAGCCTTGATTTGCACTACAGTGTAATTTCTCACATTTCATGGTGATTATTGATTTGGGTGTTGAAAGGAGAGAGGCCACCAATCCATGCAGATCAAGGACAAAGGTTTAAAGACTGTAAAGAAATAGTTCCTTCACTGTGAAGTATGTCAACCTGTGATAAATTGGTCAGAGACAGAAAGATAACATTTCTTAGAAAAATGTGAGTATACTGTCCCTGAAAGTAAGACATTATGTTCTGTTAAGACACATGAGAAAATACCACTAAATGTGAGACCGGCAGTAACTTTGGTCAGTTATACCACCATCTTTGCCTGCCTTTCTACATCTGAAAGAAATTGGAGAAGAGGCCAGTAAGAGCCTAAGGAAAGGAATTTCTTACCTTTTTATCCTGGAGCATCATGGGCCTCCCCCCATCCCCTTAGGAAGCCAAGAAGTCTCACAGATAGTTCCCAGCCAATAGCATGGTATTTTCTTACTAGTTAGTAACCTGACCAACCTATTATTTAATATATACTATGGTCTAATCCCCTCTGCATGTGATGGGAAATTGCAATAGTTTTTATTAGACAAATAAAATGGTCATTAAGTCTCTCTATAGAGAATCTATCTCTCTCTCTATCTCTCTCTCTCTCTCTCCCTCTCTCTCTCTCTCTCTCTCTCTCAAAACTAGACTTATATAGACCAATTCTTCTACAGAAAAATCTGGAAAGAATTAATTTGCTTTCTGGAATGGAGGCATCATACATATTGAAGCTACAAGTAAAAATAGCAAGAGCCGGGACAGTGGTCTTGAGAAAGCACATACCTCAAGTCACATCCATTTTGAAAATGTATCACAAGGACGTTAAAGTGGGTAACACTCATACCACTAAATGTGAGACCGACAGTAACTTTGGTCAGTTATACCACCATCTTTCCCTGCCTTTTCAACATCTGAAAGAAATTGGAGAAGAGACCAGTAAGAGCCTAAGGAAAGGAATTTCTTACCTATTTATCCTGGAGCATCATGGGCCTCCCCCCCATCCCCTTAGGAAGCCTGCTTCAGCCATATTAGTTAAAGTGGTCTTTCTGGACATGTGACTTGGAGAAGCAAGCCAACAGGGACCTAGATGTTGAATTACTTAGAAAACATGCCTTAAATTTTTCTGTTCTTGTTGTTGTTTTTGTTGTTTAGCCCCCTGGCTGGTCTGAACATCATCTGGATGACAGGGGGAAAATGGTCACCAGATGGCATTGTTAAACAATGTCATCACAGAATTAGGTGTATTCTGTAGCACAAAGAGAAGTCTAAAAAATGCTGAAAATAAGCTCAAGTCTTCTCTGACCTATCATCTAACCCAGAATTAACTAAAAACTGATGAACAAATTCTCAAGTTTTACCTGCAGAGTACTCTGACATGGATTAGGTTCTGAGAAGGAAAGACAAGGAATAGAAGGGGAATTCTCATCTTACAAGATGTCATCACTAAATAAGAGATTCTTATACATCAACCTGACTTCCAAAAGCTTCAAAGTTTCTCTGACCAGGAGAGTCCTGAATCTATTATTCAAGGGCAAACTAGTCAAGGATTCCATCCACTTCCCCACCGCAAGGAACATGTTCTCTGACAGGAAAATGCCTAGAAGGGAGACTGGGATAACAGTGACTGAGTGTGTGTATGTGTGTCCCACGGGAAATGAATCAAAATGACAAAATGATCTGGAAAGCTAAACAAATAACCCAGATCAAAATGCCATATTATTGAGCACCTAAACCTGGTGTGTGAATTAGCTTCAGCAGATGTGATGTTACACAAGGAAAAAAACATAACATCTTCAAATAGGAAAAAAAAAAAAGAATATACACTTCACTATTTAGGAAACAGAGAGAGGGCAGGTAATAGCCCAACCAGGATGAAGCCATCCACATTCAAATCAAGAATAAAGATCAAACAATAGAGAGAAATGTCTGAGTAGTAGTTTGATTTGCTGAACCATGAAGAGTCTTAGAAATGTTAAAATGGAACCCTTAAATTATTCTCACATATCACACATTAGATTGTGGGAGGCTGTGAGAATGTATACTAACATATAACCATGATACAGGAAGAAGATGATCTCCTAAAAGACAAATTGTAATAGAGTTGAACCCAGGCTTTCATAATAAGTATAAGTAGCTCATGATTGGACCTGGCATTACTATTCAAGCTTTACTTCAAACTACATTCTTCATCATTTATAGTCTAAAACAGGAAAAAATAAATGTCAAGGACATAAATGATTATAATGAGGGACAGTTTGACAAAGGCTGTCCTCCTGGAGGACAGTGTAAGCTATGGATATGTTTCAACTCTAGGCTAGAAGTAAACATTTAAGGGCAGTGTTCAGAAAAACAGAGGCCAACTTCATGGGTCCTGCCCAAACTGCAAGGGAAATTGTTGGAAGAGTTGATGCTCCCACAACAAAGTTTTTCCTCATTACTATCTTCTCCCTAATGACTGGATTCTAGGCTTTCCATAGTGGATCCTTCCATTTCCCTTCAATATAATATAAAAGAGCCAAGGCTAATTTTTAATGTAGAAAACAATAATATAAAACATGTCATTGTAAAGAGAGAATGATTTGAGGCCCTACTCTTTTCATCTTTACCTCAGTCAAAAAGACTTAAAACAATTTAATCATAGCAGGACAAGGGTAAGGATGTTATTTTATCATCTGCTCGTCTATCTATTGGAGGATCCCATTTCTTTTACTATACATATTTCTCAACAGTCTACACCCAATCTTGGAAAGACTGGAGGTCCTGGTTCAAAGTCCTACTGCTTCCTCCTCAAGGACAGCAGTGCTTCCTATCCAGTATCTTACCTCTATAATTAACAGGGCTATAACAATGTTTAGCATGAGAATTTTCAAGATGTCCTGCAGAAGCCAGAATTTTTTTAAAGTGAACTTCATCAACAAATTCAAAGAATTTAAAGTAAACATAAAAAAATAGGTAAATAAAATAGTAAGAAATGAGGAGAACCGGGAAGGCTTTGCCTGAACATCTGTGGAAGACATCTTGGATCCCGGACTCCACTGAGACTAGTCTGCACAGGTGAGAGTGTGGACTACAGAAGCTAACAGCTTCTGGGACAGGTACTGTTTCAGGCCTTCATCTTCTGCCAGGAGGCAAGTCTGAACACCAAATATCTGTGCACCTTCCCTAAAAAAGGAGAGCCTGCCTGCAAAGAGTGCTCTAACCACTGAAACTCAGGAGAGAGCAAGTCTCCCCGGTCTGCTGGTAGAGAATAACAGAATCACAAGAGGAACAAACTCTAACCAGAGACAACTATAACAACTGACTCCAGAGTTTACCAGATGGTGAAAGGCAGACATAAGAATCTTATGAACAAAAACCAAGACAACTCACCATCATCAGAACCCAGTACTCCCATCTCAGCCAGTCCAAGGCACCCCAACACACCCGAAAACCTAGACCCAGATTAAAAGGCATATCTCATGGTGATGGTAGAAGACATCAAGAAGGTCTTTAATAACTCACTTAAAGAAATACAGGAGAACACTGCTAAAGAGTTGCAAGTCCTTGTAGAAAAACAGGAAAACACATCCAAACAGATGATGGAAATAAACAAAACCATACTAGTCCTAAAAAAGGAAGTAGACACAATAAAGAAAACCCAAAGTGAGGCAACGTTGGAGATAGAAACCCTAGGAACGAAATCTGGAACCATAGATGCCAGCATCAGCAACAGAATACAAGAGATGGAAGAGAGAATCTCAGGTGCAGAAGATTCCATAGAGAACATGGGCACAACAATCAAAGAAAGTGCAAAATGCAAAAAGATCCTAACTCAAAACATCCAGGAAATCCAGGACACAATGAGCAGACCAAACCTACGGATAATAGGAGTAGAAGAGAATGAAGATTTTCAACTTAAAGAGGCAGCAAATATCTTCAACAAAATTATTGAAGAAAACTTCCCAAATCTAAAGAAAGAGATGTCCATGTACATACAAGAAGCCTACAGAATTCCAATTAGACTGGACCAGAAAAGAAATTCCTCCCGACACATAATAATCAGAACAACAAATGCACTAAATAAAGATAGAATATTAAAAGCAGTAAGGGAAAAATAACCTATAAAGGAAACTCTATCAGAATTACACCAGATTTTTCATCAGAGACTATGAAAGCCAGAAGATTCTGGAGAGATGTTATACAGACACTAAGAAAACACAAATGCCAGCCCAGGCTACTATACCCAGCCAAACTTTCAATTAAAGTAGATGGAGAAAACAAAGTATTCTACCACAGAAACAAATCCACACATTATCTTTTCACTAATCCAGCCCTCCAAAGGATGATAACAGAAAAAAACAATACAAGGACAGGAACCACGTCCTAGAAAAAGCAAGAAAGTAATCCTTCAACTAACCTAAAAGGAGACAGTCACAAGAACAGAATGCCAACGTTATCAACAATAATAATAGGAAGCAACAATTACATTTCCTTAATATCTCTTAATACCAATGGACTTAACTCCCCAATAAAAAGACATAGACTAACAGACTGGCTACACAAACAGGACCCACCATTTTGCTGCTTACAGGAAACCCATCTCAGGGAAAAAGACAGATACGACCTCAGAAAGAAAGGCTGGAAACCAATTTTCCAAGCAAATGATATGAAGAAACAAGCTGGAGTAGCCATTCTAATATCTAATAAAATCAAATTCCAACCCAAAGTCATCAAAAAAGACAAGGAGGGGCACTTCATACTCATCAAAGGTAAAATCTTCCAGGAGGAACACTCAATTCTATATATCTATGCTCCAAATACAAGGGCATCCACATTCATTAAAGAAACTTTAGTAAAGCTCAAAGCACACATTGCACCTCACACAATAATAGTGGGAGACTTCAACACACCACTTTTACCAATGGACAGATCATGGAAACAGAAACTAAACAGAGACACAGTGAAACTAACAGAAGTTATGAAACAAATGTATCTAACAGATATCTACAGAATATTTTATCCTAAAACAAAAGAATATACCTTCTTCTCAGCACCTCATGGTACCTTCTCCAAAATTGACCATATAATTGGTCACAAAACAAGCTTCAACAGATACACAAATATTGAAATTGTCCCATGCATCCTATCAGATCACCATGGATTAAGGCTGATCTACAATAACAAAATAAATAATAGAAAGCCAACATTCACATGGAAACTGAAAAAAACTCTCCTCAATGATAACTTGGTCAAGGATGGAATAAAGAAAGAAATTAAGGCCTTTTTGGAGTTTAATGAAAGTGAAGCTACAACATACCCAAACTTATGGGACACAATGAATGCATTTCTAAAAGGAAAACTCATAGCTCTGAGTTCCCCCAAAAAGAAACTAGAGAGCACACACTAGCAGCTTGACAACACACCTAAAAGCTCTAGAACAAAAGGAAGCAAATTCACCCAAGAGGAGTAGACAACAGGAAATAATCAAACTCAGGGGCAAAATCAACAAAGTGGAAACAGGAAGAACTATTCAAAGAATCAACCAAATGAGGAGCTGGTTCTTTGAGAAAATCAACAAGATAGATAAACCCTTAGCCAGACTCAATAGAGGACACAGGAAAAGCATCCTCATTAACAAAATCAGAAATGAAAAAGGAGACATAACAACAGATCCTGAAGAAATCTAAAACAACATCAGATCCTTCTAAAAATGCTATACTCAACAAAAGTGGAGAACCTGGATAAAATGGACACGTGTCTAGACAGATACCAGGTACCAAAGTTAAATCAAGATCGGGTTAATGATCTAAACAGTCCTATATCCCCTAAAGAAATAGAAGCAGTCATTAATAGTCTCCCAACCAAAAAAATCCCAGGACCAGATAGATTTATTGCAGAGTTCTATCAGACCTTCAAAGAAGATCTAATCCCAGTTCTTCACAAACTATTCCACAAAATAGAAGCAGAAGGTAAACTACCCAACTCATTCTATGAAGCCACAATTGTTCTGATACCTAAAACACAAAAAGACCCAACAAAGATAGAGAACTTCAGACCAAATTCCCTTATGAATATTGATGCAAAAATCCTCAATACACTTCTCACTAACCGAATCCAAGAACACATTAAAACAATTATACATCCTGACCAAGTAGTTTTTATTCCAGGGATGCAGGGATGGTTTAATATATGGAAATCCATCAATGTAACCCATTATATAAACATACTCAAAGACAAAAACCACATGATCACCACCTTAGGCGGGGAGAAAGCATTTGACAAAATCCAACACCCATTCATGATAAAAGTCTTGGAAAGATCAGGAATTCAAGGCCCATACCTAAACATGATAAAAGCAATCTATAGCAAACAAGTAGCCAACATCAAAGTAAATGGTGAGAAGCTTGAAGAAATCCCACTAAAATCAGGGTCTAAACAAGGCTGCCCACTCTCTCCCTACCTATTCAACATTGTACTTGAAGTCTTAGCCAGAGCAATTTGACAACAAAAGGAGATCACGTGGATACAAATTGGAAAGGAAGAAGTCAAAATATCACTTTTTGCAGATGATATGATAGTATATATAAGTGACCCTGAAAATTCCACCAGAGAACTCCTAAACCTGATAAACAGCTTCAATGAAGTAGCTGGATATAAAATTAACTCAAACAAGCCAATGGCATTTCTCTACACAAAGGATAAACAGGCTGAGAAAGAAATTAGGGAAACAACACCCATCTCAATAGTCACAAATAATATAAAATACCTTGACATGACTCTAACTAAGGAAGTGAAAGATCTGTATGGTAAGAACTTATTAAATGTCTCTGAAGAAAGAAATTAAGATCTCATAAGATGGAAAGATCTCCCATGCTCATGGATTGGCAGGATCAATATAGTAAAAATGGCTATCTTGCCAAAAGCAATATACAGATTCAATGCAATTCCCATCAAAATTCCAACTCAATTCTTCAACGAATTAGAAAGGGCAATCTGCAAATTCATCTGGAATAACAAAAAACCTAGGATAGTAAAAATTCTTCTCAAGTATAAAAGAACCTCTGGTGGAATCACCATGTCTGACCTAAAGCTATACTACAAGGCAATTGTGATAAAAACTGCATAGTACTGGTATAGCCACAGACGAATAGACCAATGGAATAGAATTGAAGACCCAGAAATGAACCCACACACCTATGGTCACTTGATCTTTGACAAGGGAACAAAAACCATCCAGTGGAAAAGAGACAGCATTTTCAACAAATGCTGATTGTGCTGGCACACCTGGTGGTTATCATGTAAAAGAATGCGAATTAGTCCATTTTTATCTCCTTTTACTAAGGTCAAATATAAGTGGATTATGGAACTCCACATAAAACCAGAGACACTGAAACTTATAGAGGAGAAAGTAGGGAAAAGCCTCAAAGATATGCATACAGGGAAAATAATTCCTGAATAGAACAATAATGGCTTGTGATGTAAGATGTAGAATCCACACATGGGACCTCATAAAATTGCAATGCTTTTGTAAAGCAAAAGACACCATCAATAAGACAAAAAGGCCACCAACAGTCTGGGAAGGTATCTTCACCTATCCTAAATCAGATAGAGGACTATTATCCAATATATATAAAGAACTCAAAAGGTGGACTCCAGAAAATCAAATAACCCCATTAATAATGGGGCTCAGGACTTAGGAAATTAGTCTGAACAGGTGAGAGGGTGCGCCAGAGAACCTGACAGCCTCTGGAACAGGCAGAAGCACAGAGGGGCTGAGGCAGCACCCTGTGTGGGCCGGGGACAGCCGGCCACCTTCCGGACCGGAGGACAGGTGCCCGCCCGGCTGGGGAGGCGACCTAAGCCACAGCAGCAGCGGTCGCCATCTTGGTCCGGGACCCGCCGAACTTAGGAAATTAGTCTGAACAGGTGAGAGGGTGCGCCAGAGAACCTGACAGCTTCTGGAACAGGCGGAAGCACAGAGGCGCTGAGGCACCACCCTTTGTGGGCCGGGGACAGCCGGCCACCTTCCGGACCGGAGGACAGGTGCCCACCCGGCTGGGGAGGCGGCCTAAGCCACAGCAGCAGCGGTCGCCATCTTGGTCCCGGGACTCCAAGGAACTTAGGAATTTAGTCTGCTTAGGTGAGAGTCTGTACCACCTGGGAACTGCCAAAGCAACACACTGTCTGAGAAAGGTCCTGTTTTGGGCCTTCTTCTTCGGCCAGGAGGAGGTCCAAATACAAGATATCTGCGCACCTTCCCTGTAAGAGAGCTTGCCAGCAGAGAGTGCTCTGAGCACTGAAACTCAGAGGAGAGAATCTGTCTCCCAGGTCTGCTGATAGACGGTAACAGAATCACCAGAAGAACAATCTCTAAACAGAGTCAACTATAACTACTAACTCCAGAGATTACCAGATGGCGAAAGGTAAACGGAGGAATCTTACTAACAGGAACCAAGACCACTCACCATCACCAGAACCCAGCACACCCACTTCGCCCAGTCCAGGGAACCCCAACACACCTGAGAACCTAGACCTAGATTTAAAAGCATATCTCATGATGATGGTAGAGGACATCAAGAAGGACTTTAATAAATCACTTAAAGAAATACAGGAGAACACTGCTAAAGAGTTACAAGTCCTTAAAGAAAAACAGGAAAACACAATCAAACAGGTAGAAGTCCTTACAGAAAAAGAGGAAAAAACATACAAACAGGTGATGGAAATGAACAAAACCATACTAGACCTAAAAAGGGAAGTAGACACAATAAAGAAAACTCAAAGCGAGGCAACACTAGAGATAGAAACCCTAGGAAAGAAATCTGGAACCATAGATTTGAGCATCAGCAACAGAATACAAGAGATGGAAGAGAGAATCTCAGGTGCAGAAGATTCCATAGAGAACATCGGCACAACAATCAAAGAAAATGGAAAATGCAAAAAGATCCTAACTCAAAATATCCAGGAAATCCAGGACACAATAAGAAGACCAAACGTACGGATAATAGGAGTGGATGAGAATGAAGATTTTCAACTCAAAGGTCCAGCAAACATCTTCAACAAAATTATTGAAGAAAACTTCCCAAATCTAAAGAATGAGATACATATGAACATACAAGAAGCCTACAGAACTCCAAATAGACTGGACCAGAAAAGAAATTCCTCCCGACACATAATAATCAGAACATCAAATGCACTAAATAAAGATAGAATACTAAAAGCAGTAAGGGAAAAAGGTCAAGTAACATATAAAGGCAAGCCTATCAGAATTACACCAGATTTTTCACCAGAGACTATGAAAGTCAGAAGAGCCTGGACAGATGTTATACAGACACTAAGAGAACACAAACTGCAGCCCAGGCTACTATACCCAGCCAAACTCTCAATTATCATAGAGGGAGAAACCAAAGTATTCCACGACAAAATCAAATTCACGCATTATCTCTCCATGAATCCAGCCCTTCAAAGGATAATAACAGAAAAAAACCAATACAAGAACGGGAACAACGCCCTAGAAAAAACAAGAAGGTAATCCCTCAACAAACCTAAAAGAAGACAGCCACAAGAACAGAATGCCACCTTTAACAACTAAAATAACAGGAAGCAACAATTACTTTTCCTTAATATCTCTTAACATCAATGGTCTCAACTCGCCAATAAAAAGACATAGACTAACAAACTGGCTACACAAACAAGACCCAACATTTTGCTGCTTACAGGAAACTCATCTCAGAGAAAAAGATAGACACTACCTCAGAATGAAAGGCTGGAAAACAATTTTCCAAGCAAATGGTATGAAGAAACAAGCAGGAGTAGCCATCCTAATATCTGATAAGATTGACTTCCAACCCAAAGTCATCAAAAAAGACAAGGAGGGACACTTCATTCTCATCAAAGGTAAAATCCTCCAAGAGGAACTCTCAATTCTGAATATCTATGCTCCAAATACAAGAGCAGCCACATTCACTAAAGAAACTTTAGTAAAGCTCAAAGCACATATTGCGCCTCACACAATAATAGTGGGAGACTTCAACACACCACTTTCACCAATGGACAGATCATGGAAACAGAAACTAAACAGGGACACACTGAAACTAACAGAAGTGATGAAACAAATGGATCTGACAGATATCTACAGAACATTTTATCCTAAAACAAAAGGATATACCTTCTTCTCAGCACCTCATGGTACCTTCTCCAAAATTGACCACATAATAGGTCACAAATCAGGCCTCAACAGATTCAAAAATATTGAAATTGTCCCATGTATCCTATCAGATCACCATGCACTAAGGCTGATCTTCAATAACAAAATAAATAACAGAAAGCCAACATTCACATGGAAACTGAACAACACTCTTCTCAATGATACCTTGGTCAAGGAAGGAATAAAGAAAGAAATTAAAGACTTTTTAGAGTTTAATGAAAATGAAGCCACAACGTACCCAAACCTTTGGGACACAATGAAAGCATTTCTAAGAGGGAAACTCATAGCTATGAGTGCCTTCAAGAAAAAACGGGAGAGAGCACATACTAGCAGCTTGACAACACATCTAAAAGCTCTAGAAAAAAAGGAAGCAAATTCACCCAAGAGGAGTAGACGGCAGGAAATAATCAAACTCAGGGGTGAAATCAACCAAGTGGAAACAAGAAGAACTATTCAAAGAATTAACCAAACGAGGAGTTGGTTCTTTGAGAAAATCAACAAGATAGATAAACCCTTAGCTAGACTCACTAAAGGGCACAGGGACAAAATCCTAATTAACAAAATCAGAAATGAAAAGGGAGACATAACAACAGATCCTGAAGAAATCCAAAACACAATCAGATCCTTCTACAAAAGGCTATACTCAACAAAACTGGAAAACCTGGACGAAATGGACAAATTTCTGGACAGATACCAGGTACCAAAGTTGAATCAGGATCAAGTTGACCTTCTAAACAGTCCCATATCCCCTAAAGAAATAGAAGCAGTTATTAATAGTCTCCCAGCCAAAAAAAGCCCAGGACCAGACGGGTTTAGTGCAGAGTTCTATCAGACCTTCAAAGAAGATCTAACTCCAGTTCTGCACAAACTTTTTCACAAGATAGAAGTAGAAGGTATTCTACCCAACTCATTTTATGAAGCCACTATTACTCTGATACCTAAACCACAGAAAGATCCAACAAAGATAGAGAACTTCAGACCAATTTCTCTTATGAACATCGATGCAAAAATTCTCAATAAAATTCTCGCTAACCGAATCCAAGAACACATTAAAGCAATCATCCATCCTGACCAAGTAGGTTTTATTCCAGGGATGCAGGGATGGTTTAATATACGAAAATCCATCAATGTAATCCATTATATAAACAAACTCAAAGACAAAAACCACATGATCATCTCGTTAGATGCAGAAAAAGCATTTGACAAGATCCAACACCCATTCATGATAAAAGTTCTGGAAAGATCAGGAATTCAAGGCCAATACCTAAACATGATAAAAGCAATCTACAGCAAACCAGTAGCCAACATCAAAGTAAATGGAGAGAAGCTGGAAGCAATCCCACTAAAATCAGGGACTAGACAAGGCTGCCCACTTTCTCCCTACCTTTTCAACATAGTACTTGAAGTATTAGCCAGAGCAATTCGACAACAAAAGGAGATCAAGGGGATACAAATTGGAAAAGAGGAAGTCAAAATATCACTTTTTGCAGATGATATGATAGTATATATAAGTGACCCTAAAAATTCCAACAGAGAACTCCTAAACCTGATAAACAGCTTCGGTGAAGTAGCTGGATATAAAATTAACTCAAACAAGTCAATGGCCTTTCTCTACACAAAGAATAAACAGGCTGAGAAAGAAATTAGGGAAACAACACCCTTCTCAATAGTCACAAATAATATAAAATATCTCGGCGTGACTCTAACGAAGGAAGTGAAAGATCTGTATGATAAAAACTTCAAGTCCCTGAAGAAAGAAATTAAAGAAGATCTCAGAAGATGGAAAGATCTCCCATGCTCATGGATTGGCAGGACCAACATTGTAAAAATGGCTATCTTGCCAAAAGCAATCTACAGATTCAATGCAATCCCCATTAAAATTCCAACTCAATTCTTCAACGAATTAGAAGGAGCAATTTGCAAATTCATCTGGAATAACAAAAAACCGAGGATAGCAAAAACTCTTCTCAAGGATAAAAGAACCTCTGGTGGAATCACCATGCCTGACCTAAAGCTTTACTACAGAGCAATTGTGATAAAAACTGCATGGTACTGGTATAGAGACAGACAAGTGGACCAATGGAATAGAATTGAAGACCCAGAAATGAACCCACACACCTATGGTCACTTGATCTTCGACAAGGGAGCCAAAACCATCCAGTGGAAGAAAGACAGCATTTTCAACAATTGGTGCTGGCACAACTGGTTGTTATCATGTAGAAGAATGTGAATCGATCCATACTTATCTCCTTGTACTAAGGTCAAATCTAAGTGGATCAAGGAACTTCACATAAAACCAGAGACACTGAAACTTATAGAGGAGAAAGTGGGGAAAAGCCTTGAAGATATGGGCACAGGGGAAAAATTCCTGAACAGAACAGCAATGGCTTGTGCTGTAAGATCGAGAATTGACAAATGGGACCTAATGAAACTCCAAAGTTTCTGCAAGGCAAAAGACACTGTCTATAAGACAAAAAGACCACCAACAGACTGGGAAAGGATCTTTACCTATCCTAAATCAGATGGGGGACTAATATCCAACATATATAAAGAACTCAAGAAGGTGGACCTCAGAAAATCAAATAACCCCCTTAAAAAATGGGGCTCAGAACTGAACAAAGAATTCTCACCTGAGGAATACCGAATGGCAGAGAAGCACCTGAAAAAATGTTCAACATCCTTAATCATCAGGGAAATGCAAATTAAAACAACCCTGAGATTCCACCTCACACCAGTGAGAATGGCTAAGATCAAAAATTCAGGTGACAGCAGATGCTGGCGAGGATGTGGAGAAAGAGGAACACTCCTCCATTGTTGGTGGGATTGCCGGCTTGTACAACCACTCTGGAAATCAGTCTGGCGGTTCCTCAGAAAATTGGACATAGTACTACCGGAGGATCCAGCAATACCTCTCCTGGGCATATATCCAGAAGAAGCCCCAACTGGTAAGAAGGACACATGCTCCACTATGTTCATAGCAGCCTTATTTATAATAGCCAGAAACTGGAAAGAACCCAGATGCCCCTCAACAGAGGAATGGATACAGAAAATGTGGTACATCTACACAATGGAGTACTACTCAGCTATTAAAAAGAATGAATTTATGAAATTCCTAGCCAAATGGATGGACCTGGAGAGCATCATCCTGAGTGAGGTAACACAATCACAAAGGAACTCACACAATATGTACTCACTGATAAGTGGATACTAGCCCAAAACCTAGGATACCCACGATATAAGATACAATTTCCTAAACACATGAAACTCAAGAAAAATGATGACTGAAGTGTGGACACTATGCCCCTCCTTAGAAGTGGGAACAAAACACCCATGGAAGGAGTTACAGAAACAAAGTATGGAGCTGAGATGAAAGGATGGACCATGTAGAGACTGCCATATCCAGGGATCCACCCCATAATCAGCTTCCAAATGCTGACACCATTGCATACACTAGCAAGATTTTACTGAAAGGACCCAGATGTAGCTGTCTCTTGTGAGACTATGCCGGGGCCTAGCAAACACAGAAGTGGATGCTCACTGTCAGCTAATGGATGGATCACAGGGCTCCCAATGGAGGAGCTAGAGAAAGTACCCAAGGAGCTAAAGGGATCTTCAACCCTATAGGTGGAACAACATTATGAACTAACCAGTACCCCTGAGCTCTTGACTCTAGCTGCATATGTATCAAAAGATGGCCTAGTCGGCCATCACTGGAAAGAGAGGCCCATTGGACACGCAGACTTTGTGTGCCCCGGTACAGGGGAACGCCAGGGCCAAAGGGGGGAAGTGGGTGGGTAGGGGAGTGGGGGTGGGTGGGTAAGGGGGACTTTTGGTATAGCATTGGAAATGTAAATGAGCTAAATACCTAATAAAAAAAAATGAAAAAAAAAATAATAATGGGGCTCAGAGCTAAACAAAGAATTCTCACCTGAGGAATACCGAATGGCGGAGAACACCTGAAAAAAATGTTCAACATCCTTAATCATCAGGGAAATTCAAATCAAAACAACCCTGAGATTCTACCTCACACCAATCAGAATGGCTAAGATCAAAAATTCAGGTGACAGCAGATGCTGGCGAGGATGAGGAGGAAGAGGAACACTCCTCCATTGTTGGTGGAATTGCAAGCTTATACAACCACTCTGGAAATCAGTCTGGCAGTTCCTCAGAAAACTGGATATAGTACTACCGGAGGATCCCGCAATACTTCTCCTGGGCATATATCCAGAAGATGTTCCAACCGGTAAGAAGGACACATGCTCCACTATGTTCATAGCAGCCTTATTTATAATAGTCAGAAGCTGGAAAGAACCCAAAATGCCCCTCAACATAAGAATAGATACAGAAAATGTGGTACATTTGCACAATGGAGTACTACTCAGCTATTAAAATGAATGAATTTATGAAATTCCTAGGCAAATGGTTGGACCTGGAGGGCATCATCCTGAGTGAGGTAACCCAATCACAAAAGAACTCACACAGTATGTACTCACTGATAAGTGGATATTAGCCCAGAAATTTAGAATACCCAAGATGTAAGATACAATTTGCTAAACACATGAAACTCAAGAAGAACGAAGACCAAAGTGTGGACACTTTGCCCCTTCTTAGAATTGGGAACAAAATACCCATGGAAGGAGTTACAGAGACACAGTTTGGACCTGAGTTGAAAGGATGGACCATCTAGAGACTGCCATATCCGGGGTTCCATTCCATAATCAGCTTCCAAATGCTGACACCATTGCATACACTAGTAAGATTTTGCTGAAAGGACCCAATTATAACTGTCTCTTTTGATACTATGCCAGGGCCTAGCAAACACAGAAGTGGATGCTCACAGTCAGCTATTGGATGGATTAAAGGGCCTCCAATCGAGGAGCTAGAGAAAGTAACCAAGGAGCTAAAGGGATCTGCAATCCTGTAGGTAGAACAACAATATGAACTACCCAGTACCCCCCAGAGCTCGTGTCTTTAGCTGCATATATATCAGAAGATGTCCTAGTCGGCCATCAGTGGAAAGAGAGGCCCATTGGCCATGCAAACTTTATCTGCCCCAGGACAGGGGAATGCCAGGGCCAAGAAATGGGAGTGGGTGGTTGGAGGAGCGTGTGGGGGACTTTTGGGATAGCATTGGAAATGTAAATGAAATAAATACCTAAAAAAAAGAGAAAGAAATGAGGAGAAGAGGGGCTGGGCTGATTCCCAAGGGGGAAAAAAAGCATAACTCTGACAGAAATTACTAAGAAAATATAGAGTTTCAAAATGTAATACATTAAATATATATATATAAATATTAAAGAGAACTCAAACTACAATAAATATGGAACTAAAAAAAATCCAGAAAACTCAAAGAAAAGCCTTATAAATACAAAAACTTAAACAGAAGACAGACTATCAGGAGTTGAATATAAAGTAGAGAATCTAGATCAAATGAGCAAGGAATGTGAAAAAAAAATGTTTAAATGTGAAAAGGAGCATACAGATAATGTTAAATATTGAGAAAAGTCCAAATCTGATAATTCAAGGCATAATGGAGGGAGAGTAATTATAAATCAGTAATATAGATCAGGCATTCAACATCACTGAAAATAAATCCTTCCTCAAACTAAGGAAAGACATATCCTTATATCTACAAGAAGCACAAAGTCACCAAATAGACAAGTTCTAAAAGGAAATGCCCATGGCATATCGTAATTAAAACACTAATTATACAGGAGAAAAAAGTGTTTAGAAAAATAAAAATCCAATTGAATAGTTGGTTCCCCCCCCCCCCAGGGGAGACTTCCAAAGACAGAAGAGCTTCGTGCAATGCATTTAAAAACAAAGTATCAGACTCTCCACGCTGCAGGCACCCTAGCACACCCATGATCTTGAGACCACTGAGACCAGTCTACTCAGGAGAGCTCATGGGTGGAAGAAGCACCAGAGCTTCTTAGATAGGGTCTCTTTGGGCCTTCATCCTCAGCCAGGAGACAGAGCTGGGACCCAGACCCATGGACACCTTCCCTGCCACAGGAGAGTCAGCCGCCAGGGAGGGCTCTGTTCACTGGAACTCAGGAGAGAGTTGTTCTCCCAGGAGTGCTGACAGAGGCTAAAAATCACATAAGGAACAATCTCCAGCCAGAGACAGCTAGAATATCTAACACCAGAGATTACCAGATGGCGAAAGGCAAAGGAAAGAATCTTACTAACAGAAACCAAGACCAACTGGGCATCATCAGAACCCAGTACTTCCACCAAAGTGAGTCCTGGATATACTAACACACCTGAAAAACAAGATTCAGATGTAAAATCATATCTCATGATGCTGGTAGACAATATTAAGAAGGGCATTAACAATTCACTTAAAGAAATACAGGAGAACACTGATAAAAAGGTAGAAGCCTTTAAGAGGAAGCACAAAAATCCCTTAAAGAATTACAGGAAAACACAACCAAACAGGTGATAGAATTGAGCAAAACCATGCAAGATCTAAAAATGGAAGTAGAAACAATAAAGAAAACCCAAAGGGAGACAACTCTGAAGATAGAAACCCTAGGAAAGAAATCAGGAACTATAGATGCCAGCATCAGCAACAGAATACAAGAGATGGAAGAGAGAATCTCAGGTGCAGAAGATTCCATAGAAAACATAAACACAACAATCAAAGAAAATGCAAAAAGGTCCTAACTCAAAACATTCAGGAAATCCAGGAGAAAATTAGAAGACCAAACCTACAGATAATGGGTACAGATGAGAATGAAAATTTTCAACTTAAAGTGCCAGTAAATATATTCAACACAATTATAGAAGAAAACTTCACTAACCTAAAGAAAGAGATGCCCATGAACATACAAGAAGCCTACTGAACTCCAAATAGAGGAACCAGAAAAGCAATTCCTCCTGACACATAATAATAAGAACAACAAATGCACCAAATAATGATAGAATGTTAAAAGCAGTAAGGGGAAAAGGTCAAGTAACCTATGAAGGCAGACCTATTAGAATTACACCAAACTTCTCACCAGAGACTATGAAAGCCAGAAGATCCGGACAGATGTTATACAGACACTAAGAGAACACAAATGCCAGCCCAGGCTACTATGCCCAGCAAAACTCTCAATTACCATAAATAGAAAAACCAAAGTATTCCATGGCAAAACCAAATTCACACAAAATCTTTCCAGGAATCAAGCCCTTCAAAGGATAGTAAAGGGAAAAATCCCAACACAAGGACAGAAATTACACACTAGAAAAGTCAATAAAGTAATCCTTCAACAAACCTAAAAGAAGACAGCTGCAAGAACAGAATCCCAACTTTAACAACAAAATAACAGGAAGCAACAATTACTTTTTTAAAAAATATCTCTGAATATCAATGGTCTCAAATCCCAAATAAAAAGATATAGACTAACAGACTGGCTACATAAACAGGACCCAACTCTTTGCTGCTTACAGGAAACTCACCTCAGGGACAAAGACAGACACTACCTCAGGGTAAAATGCTGAAAAACAATTTTCCAAGCAAATGGTCCAAAATAAGAAGCTGGAGTAGCCAGTCGAATATCGAATAAAATCGACTTTGAACCCAAAGTTATCAAAAAAGACAAGGAGAGGCACTTCATACTCATCAAAGGTAAAATCTTACAAGATGAACCCTCAATTCTGAATATCTATACTCCAAGTGCAAGGGCATCCACATTCATTAAAGAAACTATAGTAAAGTTCAAAGCCCACATTGCACCTCACACATTAATTGTGGGAGATTTTAACACCCCATTCTCATCAATGGACATATCCTGGAAGCAGAAACTAAACAGAGACACATGGAAACTAATGGAAGTTATAAAACAAAAGGATTTAACAGACATCTACAGAACAGTTTATCCTAAAACAAAAGGATATACCTTCTTCTCAGCACCTCATGGCACCTTCTCCAAAATCAACCATATAATTGGTCACAAAACAGGCCTCAATAGATATAAAAATATTGAAATTATCCCATGCATCCTATCAGATCACCACAGCATAAGGCTGATCTTCAATGACAACATAAATAATAGAAAGCCAAAATTTAAGTAGAAGCTGAAGAACACTCTACTCAATGATACCTTGGTCAAGGAAGAAATAAAGAAATGAAAGACTTTATAGAGTTTAATGAAAATGAAGTCACAACATACCCAAACTCCTGGGACACAATGAAAGCATTCCTAAGAGTAAAACTCATAGCTCTGAGTGCTTCCAAAAAGAAACCAGAGAGAGCATACACTAGCAGTTTGACAGTACACCTAAAAGCTCTAGAACAAAAGGAAGCAAATTCACCAAAGAGAAGTAGAAGGCACAAAATAATCAAACTCAAGGCTTAAATCAACAAAGTGGAAACAAAAAGAACTATTCAAAGAATCAACCAAACAAGGAGCTGGTTCTTTGAGAAAATCAACAAGATAGATAAACCCTTAGCCAAACTGACTAGAGAGCACAAAGACAGTATCCTAAGTAACAAAATTAAAAATGAAAAGGGAGACATAACAACAGAACCTGAGGAAATCCAAAACATTATCAGATCCTACTACAAAAGGCTATACTCAACAAAACTGGGGAATCTGGATGAAATGGACAATTTTCTACACAGATACCAGGTACCAAAGTTAAATCAGAATCAGATTAATGACCTAAACAGTCCCATTTCCCATAAAGAAATAGAAGCAGTCATTAATAGTCTCTCAACCAGACAAAGCCCAGGACCAGATGGGTTTAGTGCAGAGTTCTATCAGACATTCAAAGAAGACCTAATTCCAGTTCTCCTCAAACTATTCCACAAAATAGGAACAGAAGGTACTCTACCAAATTCAATCTATGAAGCCACATTTACTCTGATACCTAAACCATGTAAAGATCGAACAAAGATAAAGAACTTCAGACAAATTTCCCTTATGAAAATCGATGAAAAAATACTCTATAAAATTCTTGCTAACTGAATCCAAGAACACATCAAAAACGATCATCCATCATGATCAATGAGCCTTTATTCCAGGGATTCAGGTATGGTTTAATATATGAAAATCCATAAATATAATCCACTATATAAAAAACTCAAGGACAAAAACCACATACATGATCATCTTGGTATATGCTGAGAAAGCATTTGACAAAATCCAACACCCATTCATGATAAAAGCCTTGGAAAGATCAAGAATTCAAGACCCATACCTAAACATAATAAAAGCAATATACAGCAAACCAGTACCTAAACATCAAACTAAATTTAGAGAAAATTTATGCAATCCCACTAAATCAGGGACTAGACAAGGCTGTCCACTTTCTCCCTACCTATTCAATATAGTACTTGATGTCCTAGCCAGAGGAATTAGACAACAAAAGGAGGTCAAGGGGATACAAATTGGAAAGGAAAAAGTTAAAACATCACTATTTTCAAGTGATATGATAATATATATAGTGACCCTAAAAATTCCACCAGTGAAATCCTAAAGCTGATAAACAGCTTCAGTACAGTAGCTAGATATAAAATTAACTCAAACAAATCATTGGCCTTTCTCTACACAAAGGATAAACAGGCTGATAAAGAAATTAGGGAGAGCAGCACCGGGTAGCTAGGGCACACAGTCATCTGTCTACCGCCAGCTACCCACAACACACGCCAAGCGATCTTAAGACTTCTGGTGGGTGGAACACAGCATCTGCTCCAATCCAATCGCGGGGGACTTGAGACTGCATTAGTCAGGGAAGCAAAAACCCGGTCTGAGTAGGGGCACAAGCCCCTTCTGGTCCAAGCAACACCGGGGTAGCTAGGGCGCACAGTCATCTGACTACCACCAGCTACCCACAACACCAGCAAGCGATCTTAAGAATTCTGAGGATTGGGTATCCTAGGTTTTGGGCTAATATCCACTTATCAGTGAGTACATATTGTGTGAGTTCCTTTGTGAATGTGTTGCCTCACTCAGGATGATGCCCTCCAGGTCCATCCATTTGGCTAGGAATTTCATAAATTCATTCTTTTTAATAGCTGAGTAGTACTCCATTGTGTAGATGTACCACATTTTCTGTATCCATTCCTCTGTTGAGGGGCATCTGGGTTCTTTCCAGCTTCTGGCTATTATAAATAAGGCTGCTATGAACATAGTGGAGCATGTGTCCTTCTTACCAGTTGGGGCATCTTCTGGATATATGCCCAGGAGAGGTATTGCTGGATCCTCCGGTAGTACTATGTCCAATTTTCTGAGGAACCGCCAGACGGATTTCCAGAGTGGTTGTACAAGCCGGCAATCCCACCAACAATGGAGGAGTGTTCCTCTTTCTCCACATCCTCGCCAGCATCTGCTGTCACCTGAATTTTTGATCTTAGACATTCTGACTGGTGTGAGGTGGAATCTCATTTCCTAAACACATGAAACTCAAGAAAAATGAAGACTGAAGTGTGGACACTATGCCCCTCCTTAGAAGTGGGAACAAAACACCCTTGGAAGGAGTTACAGAGACAAAGTTTGGAGCTGAGATGAAAGGATGGACCATGTAGAGACTGCCATATCCAGGGATCCACCCCATAATCAGCATCCAAACGCTGACACCATTGCATACACTAGCAAGATTTTATCAAAAGGACCCAGATGTAGCTGTCTCTTGTGAGACTATGCCGGGGCCTAGCAAACACAGAAGTGGATGCCCACAGTCAGCTAATGGATGGATCACAGGGCTCCCAATGGAGGAGCTAGAGAAAGTACCCAAGGAGCTAAAGGGATCTGCAACCCTATAGGTGGATCAACATTATGAACTAACCAGTACCCCGGAGCTCTTGACTCTAGCTGCATATGTATCAAAAGATGGCCTAGTCGGCCATCACTGGAAAGAGAGGCCCATTGGACACACAAACTATATATGCCCCAGAACAGGGGAACGCCAGGGCCAAAAAGGGGGAGTGGGCGGGTAGGGGAGTGGGGGTGGGTGGGTATGGGGGACTTTTGGTATAGCATTGGAAATGTAAATGAGGTAAATACCTAATAAAAAATGGAAAGAAAAAAAAAAAGAATTCTGAGGATTGGGATCTGCCCGGCGCGGGAGCGCTTTGCCTGAGCATCAGCAGCAGACATCTCGGTTCCGGGACCCTGCCGAGTGTATTCTGCACAGAAAGCTGGCCATTTTCCCGGCCACAGGATAGGGATCTGCCCGGCATGGGAGCATTTTGCCTGAGCATCAGCAGCAGACATCTTGGTTCCAGGACCCTGCCAAGTGTACCCTGCACAGACATCTTGGTTCCAGGACCCCGCCGAGTGTATCCTGCACAGCTCCAGAGAATACCAGATGGCGAAAGGCAAACGTAAGAATCCTACTAACAGAAATCAAGACCACTCACCATCATCAGAACGCAGCACTCCCATGCCACCTAGTCCTGGGCACCCCAACACAACCGAAAATCTAGACCCGGATTTAAAAGCATATCTCATGATGATGGTATAGGACATCAAGAAGAACTTTAATAACTCACTTAAAGAAATACAGGAGAACACTGCTAAAGAGTTACAAGTCCTTAAAGAAAAGCAGGAAAACAAAACCAAAAAGGTAGAAGTCCTTATAGAAAAACAGGAAAACACATCCAAACAGGTGATGGAAATGAGCAAAACCATACTAGACCTAAAAAAGGGAAGTAGACACAATAAAGAAAACCCAAAGTGAGGCAACGTTGGAGATAGAAACCCTAGGAAAGAAATCTGGAACCATAGACACGAGCATCAGCAACAGAATACAAGAGATGGATGTGGAGAAAGAGGAACACTCCTCCATTGTTGGTGGGATTGCAGGCTTGTACAACCACTCTGGAAATCAGTCTGGCGGTTCCTCAGAAAATTGGACATAGTACTACCGGAGGATTCAGCAATACCTCTCCTGGGCATATATCCAGAAGATGCCCCAACTGGTAAGAAGGTCGCATGCTCCACTATGTTCATAGCAGCCTTATTTATAATAGCCAGAAGCTGGAAAGAACCCAGATGCCCCTCAACAGAGGAATGGATACAGAAAATGTGGTACATCTACACAATGGAGTACTACTCAGCTATTAAAAAGAATGAATTTATGAAATTCCTAGCCAAATGGATGGACCTGGAGGGCATCATCCTGAGTGAGGTAACACATTCACAAAGGAACTCACAAAATATGTACTCACTGATAAGTGGATATTAGCCCAAAACCTAGGATACCCAAGATATAAGATACAATTTCCTACACACATGAAACTCAAGAAAAATGAAGACTGAAGTGTGGACACTATGCCCCTCCTTAGAAGTGGGAACAAAACACCCTTGGAAGGAGTTACAGAGACAAAGTTTGGAGCTGAGATGAAAAGATGGACCATGTAGAGACTGCCATATCCAGGGATCCACCCCATAATCAGCATCCAAACGCTGACACCATTGCATACACTAGCAAGATTTTATCGAAAGGACCCAGATGTAGCTGTCTCTTGTGAGACTATGCCGGGGCCTAGCAAACACAGAAGTGGATGCTCACAGTCAGCTAATGGATGGATCACAGGGCTCCCAATGGAGGAGCTAGAGAAAGTACCTAAGGAGCTAAAGGGATCTGCAACCCTATAGGTGGAACAACATTATGAACTAACCAGTACCCCGGAGCTCTTGACTCTAGCTGCATATGTATCAAAAGATGGCCTAGTCGGCCATCACTGGAAAGAGAGGCCCATTGGACACGCAAAATTTATATGCCCCAGTACAGGGGAACGCCAGGGCCAAAAAGGGGGAGTGGGCGGGTAGGGGAGTGGGGGTGGGTGGGTATGGGGGACTTTTGGTATAGCATTGGAAATGTAAATGAGCTAAATACCTAATAAAAAATTAAAAAAAAAAGAAAATAGTAACATTAGTAACAGAAAGTTAGCTTAAAACTAGTAACTCAGAATTGGAATCATTTTAAACAACACCACCTGGGATGAGCCAACCCAGGAAACAGGTCTCTAAAGATCCTTCTAATTTGGGATAATATTTTATGTAATTCTAATCCTAGAAACTAGACATATAGATGGTAGGATTTAAACCAGTGTCTCTTTAATGAGGTATTAAAAATTGCAATGTCATGCATTCATATATAAGAACTGGAAGCCAAACTTTGTCACGTGAAAGTAATGCTTTTGTTATTGATTTTTTGGTATTGATTGTTTAAAATTGGGGTTTGCTTCCAAAAATTATGGATATGCTCTAATATTGCAAAAGAAGCTTAAAAATTATAGTTAAACTGCCAGTGTTTCATTGGCAGTATGCAGTTTGATCATAGACTCAGGAATTTAACTCACCCATACTTGTAATTAAGAAAAAAAATCAAGCAAGTGGAAATGATTGTAAGAGTAATAAAAGTTAAAAACCTCAAAAAAAAAAAAAAAAAAGAGATGGAAGAGAGAATCTCAGGTGCAGAAGATTCCATAGAGAACATCGGCACAACAATCAAAGATAATACAAAATGCAAAAAGATCCTAACTCAAAACATCCAGGAAATCCAGGACACAATGAGAAGACCAAACCTACAGATAATAGGAGTTGATGAGAATGAAGATTTTCAAATTAAAGGGCCAGCAAATATATTCAACAAAATTATAGAAGAAAACTTCCCAAACCTAAAGAATGACATGCCCATGAACATACAAGAAGCCTACAGAACTCCAAATAGACTGGACCAGAAAAGAAATTCCTCCTGACACATAATAATCAGAACAAAAAATGCACTAAATAAAGAGAGAATATTAAAAGCAGTAAGGGAGAAAGGTCAAGTAACATATAAAGGCAGACCTATCAGAATTACACCAGACTTTTCACCAGAGACTATGAAAGCCAGAAGAGCCTGGACAGATGTTATACAGACACAAAGAGAATACAAATTCCAGCCCAGGCTACTATACCTGGCCAAACTCTCAATTACCATAGATGGAGAAACCAAAGTATTCCACGACAAAACCAAATTCACACATTATCTTTCCACGAATCCAGCCCTTCAAAGGATAATAACAGAAAAAGAAGCAATACAAGGACAGAAATCACGCCCTAGAACAAGCAAGAAAGTAATCCCTCAACAAACCAAAAAGAAGACAGCCACAAGAACAGAATGCCAACTCTAACAACAAAAATAAAAGGAAGCAACAATTACTTTTCCTTAATATCTCTTAATATCAATGGACTCAATTCCCCAATAAAAAGACATAGACTAACAGAATGGCTACACAAACAGGACCCAACATTCTGTTGCTTACAGGAAACCCATCTCAGGGAAAAAGACAGAAACTACCTCAGAGTGAAAGGCTGGAAAACTATTTTCCAAGCAAATGGTCTGAAGAAACAGGCTGGAGTAGCCATTTTGATAAAGAATAAAATCGACTTCCAACCCAAAGTTATCAAAAAAGACAAGGAGGGACACTTCATACTCATCAAAGGTAAAATCCTCCAAGAGGAACTCTCAATTCTGAATATCTACGCACCAAATGCAAGGGCAGCCACATTCATTAAAGACACTTTAGTAAAGCTCAAAGCACACATTGCACCTCACACAATAATAGTGGGAGACTTCAACACACCACTTTCATCAATGGACAGATAGTGGAAACAGAAACTAAACAGGGACACAGTGAAACTAACAGAAGTGATGAAACAAATGGATCTGACAGATATCTACAGAATTTTTATCCTAAAACAAAAGGATATACCTTCTTCTCAGCACCTCACGGGACATTCTCCAAAAATTGACCATATAATTGGCCAAAAAACAGGTCTCAACAGATACAAAAATATTGAAATTGTCCCATGTATCCTATCAGACCACCATGACCTAAGACTGATCTTCAATAACAACATAAATAATGGAAAGCCAACATTCACGTGGAAACTGAACAACACTCTTCTCAATGATACTTTGGTCAAGGAAGGAATAAAGAAAGAAATTGAAGACTTTTTACAGTTTAATGAAAATGAAGCCACAACATACCCAAACCTATGGGACAAAATGAAAGCATTTCTAAGAGGGAAACTCATAGCTCTGAGTGCCTCCAAGAAGAAACGGGAGAGAGCACATACTAGCAGCTTGACAACACATCTAAAAGCTCTAGAAAAAACGGAAGCAAACTCACCCAAGAGGAGTAGGCGGTAGGAAATAATCAAACTCAGGGGTGAAATCAACCAAGTGGAAACAAGAAGTACTATTCAAAGAATTAACCAAACGAGGAGTTGGTTCTTTGAGAAAATCAACAGGATAGATAAACCCTTAGCTAGACTCACTAGAGGGCACAGGGACAAAATCCTAATTAACAAAATCAGAAATGAAAAGGGAGACATAACAACAGATCCTGAATATATCCAAAACACCATCAGATCCTTCTACAAAAGGCTATACTCAACAAAACTGGAAAACCTGGATGAAATGGACAAATTTCTAGACAGATACCAGGTACCAAAGTTAAATCACGATCAAGTTAACGATCTAAACAGTCCCATATCCCCTATGGAAATAGAAGCAGTCATTAATAGTCTCCCAACGAAAAAAAGCCCAGGACCAGATGGGTTTAGTGCAGAGTTCTACCAGACCTTCAAAGAAGAACTAATCCCAGTTCTGCACAAACTATTCCACAAAATAGAAGTAGAGGGAACTCTACCCAACTCATTCTATGAAGCCACAATTACTCTGATACCTAAACCACAGAAAGATCCAACAAAGATAGAGAACTTCAGACCAATTTCCCTTATGAATATCAACGCAAATACCCTCTATAAAATTCTTGCTAACCGAATCCAAGAACACATTAAAGCAATCATCCATCCTGACCAAGTAGGTTTTATTCCAGGGATGCAGGGATGGTTTAATATACGAAAATCCATCAATGTAATCCATTATATAAAAAACTCAAAGACAAAAACCACATGATCATCTCGTTAGATGCAGAAAAAGCATTCGACAAGATCCAACACCAATGGCTATTCATGATAAAAGTCTTGGAAAGATCAGGAATTCAAGGCCCATACCTAAACATGATAAAAGCAATCTACAGCAAACCAGTAGCCAATATCAAAGTAAATGGTGAGAAGCTTGAAGAAATCCCACTAAAATCAGGGTCTAAACAAGGCTGCCCACTTTCTCCCTACCTTTTCAACATAGTACTTGAAGTATTAGCCAGAGCAATTCGACAACAAAAGAAGATCAAGGGGATACAAATTGGAAAAGAGGAAGTCAAAATATCACTTTTTGCAGATGATATGAAAGTATATATGAGTGACCCTAAAAATTCCACCAGAGAACTCCTAAACCTGATAAACAGCTTCGGTGAAGTAGCTGGATATAAAATTAACTCAAACAAGGCAATGGCCTTTCTCTACACAAAGAATAAACAGGCTGAGAAAGAAATTAGAGAAACAACACCCTTCTCAATAGTCACAAATAATATAAAATATCTTGGCGTGACTCTAACTAAGGAAGTGAAAGATCTATGATAAAAACTTCAAGTCCCTGAAGAAAGAAATTAAAGAAGATCACAGAAGATGGAAAGATCTCCCATGCTCATGGATTGGCAGGATCAACATTGTAAAAATGGCTATCTTGGCAAAAGCAATCTACAGATTCAACGCAATCCCCATCAAAATTCCAACTCAATTCTTCAACGAGTTAGAAAGAGCAATCTGCAAATTCATCTGGAATAACAAAAAACCTAGGATAGCAAAAGCTCTTCTCAAGGATAAAAGTACCTCTGGTGGAATCACCATGCCTAACCTAAAGCTTTACTACAGAGCAATTGTGATAAAAACTGCATGGTACTGGTATAGTGACAAACAAGTAGACCAATGGAATAGAATTGAAGACCCAGAAATGAACCCACACACCTATGGTCACTTGATCTTCGTCAAGGGAGCTAAAACCATCCAGTGGAAAAAAGACAGCATTTTCAACAAATGGTGCTGGCACAACTGGTTGTTATCATGTAGAAGAATGCGAATCGATCTATTCCTCTCTCCTTGTACTAAGGTCAAATCTAAGTGGATCAAGGAACTCCACATAAAACCAGAGACACTGAAACTTATAGAGGAGAAAGTGGGGAAAAGTCTTGAAGATATGGGCACAGGGGAAAAATTCCTGAATAGAACAGCAATGGCTTGTGCTTTAAGATCGAGGATTGACAAATGGGACCTCATGAGACTGCAAAGCTTCTGCAAGGCAAAAGACACCGTCAATAAGACAAAAAGACCACCAACAGATTGGGAAAGGATCTTTACCTATCTTAAATCAGATAGGGGACTAATATCCAATATGTATAAAGAACTCAAGAGGGTGGACTCAAGAAAATCAAATAATCCCCTTAAAAGATGGGGCTCAGAGCTGAACAAAGAATTCTCACCCGAGGAATACCGAAAGGCTGAGAAACACCTGGAAAATGTTCAACATCCTTAATCATCAGAGAAATGCAAATCAAAACAACCCTGAGATTCCATCTCACACCAGTCAGAATGGCTAAGATCAAAAATTCAGGTGACAGCAGATGCTGGCGAAGATGTGGAGAAAGAGGAACACTCCTGCTCCATTGTTGGTGGGATTGCAAGCTTGTACAACCATCCTGGAAATCAGTCTGGCATTTCCTCCGAAAATTGGACATAGTACTACCGGAGGATCCCGCAATACCTCTCCTGGTCATATATCCAGAAGTTGTCCCAACCGGTAAGAAGGACACATGCTCCACTATGTTCATAGCAGTCTTATTTATAATAGCCAGAAGCTGGAAAGAACCCAGATGTCCCTCAACAGAAGAATGGATACAAAAATTGTAGTACATTTACACAATGGAGTACTACTCAGCTATTAAAAAGAATGAATTCATGAATTTCCTAAGCAAATGTTTAGACCTGGAGGGCATCATCCTGAGTGAGGTAACCCAATCACAAAAGAACTCAAATGAAATGTACTCACTGATAAGTGGATATTAACCCAGAAACTTAGTATAGCGAGATATAAGGTACAATATGTAAAACATATGAAACTGAAGAAGAACGAAGACCAAAGTGTGGACACTTTGCTCATTCTTAGAATTGGAAACAATCACCCATCGAAGGAGTTACAGAGACAAAGTTTGGAGCTGAGACAAAAGGATGGTCCATCTAGAGACTGCCATATACAGGGATCCATCCCATAATTATCCTCCAAGCGATGACACCATTGCATACACTAGCAAGCCTTTGTTGCAAGGATGGTGATATAGCTGTCCCTTGTGAGACTAGGCCGGGGCCTAGCAAAGACAGAAGTGGATGCTCACAGTCAACTATTGGATGGATCACAGGTCCCCCAATGGAGGAGCTAGAGAAAGTATCCAAGGAGCTAAAGAGATCTGCAACCCTATCGGAGGAACAACATTATGAACTAACCAGTACCCCAGAGCTCTTGACTCTAGCTGCATATGTATCAAAAGATGACCTAGTCGGCCATCACTGGAAAGAGAGGCCCATTGGTCAGGCAAACGTTATATGCCCAGTACAGGGGAATGCCAGGGCCCAAAAATGTGAATGGGTGGGTAGGGGAGTGGGGGGGGGCACTTTTGGGATAGCATTGGAAATGTAATTGAAGAAAATATGTAATTAAAAAAAGAAAAAACAAACAAGAAGGAAGGAAGGAAGGAAGGAAGGAAAGAAAGAAAGAAAGAAAGAAAGAAAGAAAGAAAGAAAGAAAGAAAGAAAGGAAAGAAGGAAGGAAGGAAGGAAGGAAGGAAGGAAGAAAGAAAGAAAGAAAGAAAGAAAGAAAGAAAGAAAGAAAGAAAGAAAGAAAGAAAGAAAGAAGGAAAGAAAATATATCTTCATTTTCTGTTACCAGTACAGATCCTTGCATAATTAATTCTTCAACAATTTTGGAAACCATACAAAATTTATTTCTTAGATTTTATTAACACTTTCTTTGGAAACTATCATATTCTTAAGTGAAGAATATTGTATTAGGCTCATTTACTGTATGTGTTTTTAAATTTTTATTAAAATGGCTTAAGCATTGAAAAAATAAAAATAAAAATGAAAAAAAAAAGAAATTAGGGAAACAAAACCCTTCACAATAGTCACAAATAATATAAAATAACTTGGTGTGAAAGATCTGTATGATAAGTACTTCAAGTCTCTGAAGAAAGGAATCAAAGAAGATCTCAGAAGATGGAAAGATCTCCCACGCTCATGGATTGCCAGGATTAATATAGGAGAAATGACTATCTTGCCAAAAGCAATTTACAGATTCAATGCAATCCCTATCAAAATTCCAACTCAATTCTTCAATGAATTGGAAAGGTAATTTGCACATTGTTCTGGAATAAAAAAATAACCTAGAATAGCAAAAACTGTTCTCAATAATAAAAGAACCTCTGGAGAATCACTATGCCTGTCCTAAAGCTGTACTATGGAGCAATTGTGATAAAAACTGCATGGTGCTGGTACAGTGACAGGCAGGTAGATCAACGGAATAGAATTGAAAACCCAGAAATGAACCCACACACCTATGGGCTCTTGATCTTTGACAAGGGAGCTAAAACCATCAAAGAGAGCATTTTCTACAAATGGTGCTGGCACAACTGGTGGTTATCACGTAGAAAAAATGTTAATTGATCCATCCCTATCTCCTTGTACTAAGGTCAAATCGAAGTGGATCAAGGAACTCCACATAAAACCAGAGACAGGGAAACATATAAAGGAGAAAGTGGGAAAAAGCCTCGAAGATATGGACACAGGGGAAAAATTCCTGAATAGAACAGCAATGGCTTGTGCTCTAAGATCAAGAATCAACAAATGGGACCTCATAAAATTACAAAGCTTCTGTAAGGTAAAAGACACCATTAATAAGACAAAAAGGCCACCAACAGATTGGGAAAGGATCTTTACCAATCATAAATCAGATAGGGGACTAATATCCAATATATATAAAGAACTCAAGAAGGTGGACTCCAGAAAATCAAATAACCCCATTAAAAAATGGCGCTCAGAGCTAAACAATGAATTCTCACCTGAGGAATATCAAATGGCTGAGAAGCTGCTGAAAAAAAAAATGTTCAGCATCCTTAATCATCAGGGAAATACAAGTCAAGACAACCCTGAGATTCCACCTCATACCAGTCAGAATGGCTAAGATATAAAATTCAGGTGACAGGGGATGCTTACCAGGATGTGGAGAAAGAGGAACACTCCTCCGTTATTGATGGGATTGCAAGCTTGTACAACCATTCTGGAAATCAGTCTGGTAGTTCCTCAGAAAATTGGACAAAGTACTACTGGAGGATCCCACAATACCTCTCCTGGGTATATATCCAGAAGATGTTCCAACTAGTAAGAAGGACACATGCTCCACTATGTTCATAGCAGCCTTATTTATAATAGCCAGAAGCTGGAAAGAACCCAGATGTCCCTCAACAGAGGAATGGGTACAGAAAATGTGGTACATTTACACAATGGAGTACTACTCAGCTATTAAAAAGAATGAATTTATGAAATTCCTAGGCAAATGGATGGACCTGGAGGGCATCATCCTGAGTGAGGTAACCCAATCACAAAAGAATTCACATGATATGTGCTCACTGATAAGTGAATATTAGCCCAGAAACTTAGAATACTCAACATACAAGATACAATTTGCAAAACACATGAAACTCAAGAAGAACGAAGACCAAAGTGTGGACACTTTGCCCCTTCTTAGAATTGGAAACAAAACACCTATGGAAGGTGTTACAGAGACAAAGTTTGGAACTGAGATTAAAGGATGGACCTTCTAGAGACTGCCATACCGGGGGATCCATCCCATAATCAGCTTCCAAAGGCTGACACCATTGCATACACCATGCAAGATTTTGCTGAAAGGACCCTGATATAGCTGTCTCTTGTGAGACTATGCCGGGGCCTGGCAAACACAGAAGTGGATGCTCACAGTCAGCTATTGGATGGAACACAGGGCCCCCAATGGAGGAGCTAGAGAAAGTACCCAAGGAGCTGAAGGGGTCTGCAACCCTATAGGTGGGTCAACAATATTTACTAACCAGTACCCCCGGAGCTTGTGTCTCTAGCTGCATATGTAACAGAAGATGGCCTAGTTGGCCATCATTGGGAAGAGAGGCTCTTTGGTCTTGCAAACTTTATATGCCTCAGTATGGAAGAATGCCAGGGCCAAGAAGTGGGAGTAGGTAGGTAGGAGAGTGGAGGGAAGAGGATCTGGGGGACTTTTGGGATAGCATTTGAAATGTAAATGAAGAAAATACCTAATTAAAAAATAAATTAAATAAAAAATGTTATTAGATCACAAAAAATAAAAATAAAAAAATAAAAAAACAGAGACCCTGAAACTTATAGAGGAGAAAGTGGGGAAAAGCCTTGAAGATATGGGTACATGGGAAAAATTCCTGAACAGAGCAGCAATGGCTTGTGCTGTAAGTACGAGTGTTGACAAATGGGACCTCATAAAATTGCAATGCTTCAGTAAGGCAAAAGACACCGTCAATAAGACAAAAAGGCCACCAACAGATTGGTAAAGGATTTTTAACAATCCTAAATCAGATAGGGGACTAATATCCAATATAATAAAGAATTCAGGAAGATGGACTCCAGAATATCAAATAACACTATTAAAAAATGGGGTACAGAGCTAAACAAAAAATTCTCAACTGAGGAATACCGAATGGCTGAGAAGTACCTGAAAAAATGTTCAACAACCGTAACCATCAGGGAAAGGCAAATCAAAACAACCCTGAGATTCTACCTCACACCTCACAGTCAGAATGGCTAAGATCAAAAATTCAGGTGACAACAGATGCTGGCAAGGATGTGGGGACAGAGGGACACTCCTCCATTGTTAGTGGGATTGCAAACTTGTACAACTTGCAATCTGGAAATCAGTCTGGTGGCTCCTCAGAAAACTGGACATAATACTACCGGAAGATCCAGTAATTCCTCTCCTGGGCATATACCCAGAAGATGTTCCAACTTGTAATAAGGACACATGCTCCACTATGTTTATAGCAGCCTTATTTAGAATAACCAGAAGCTGGAAAGAACCCAGATATCCCTCAACAGAGAAATGGATACAGAAAATTTGGTACATTTACACAATGGAGTACTACTCAGCTATTAAAAACAATGATTTCATGAAATTCTTAGGTAAATGGATGGAAGTAGAAAATATCATCCTGAGTGAGGTAACCCAGTCATAAAAGAACACACATGGGGATCTGGGGCACAAGTCCCTTCCGCTCGACTCGAGACTCGAGCCCCGGGCTACCTTGCCAGCAGAGACTTGCCCAACACCCGCAAGGGCCCACACAGGACTCCCCACGGGACCCTAAGACCTCTGGTGAGTGGAACACAGCGCCTGCCCCAATCCAATCGCGCAGAACTTGAGACTGCGGTACATAGGGAAGCAGGCTACCCGGGCCTGATCTGGGGCACAAGTCCCTTCCGCTCGACTCGAGACTCGAGCCCCGGGCTACCTTGCCAGCAGAGTCTTGCCCAACACCCGCAAGGGCCCACACGGGACTCCCCACGGGACCCTAAGACCTCTGGTGAGTGGAACACAGCGCCTGCCCCAATCCAATCGCGCGGAACTTGAGACTGCTGTACATAGGGAAGCAGGCTACCCGGGCCTGATCTGGGGCACAAGTCCCTTCCGCTCGACTCGAGACTCGAGCCCCGGGCTACCTTGCCAGCAGAGTCTTGCCCAACATCCGCAAGGGCCCACACGGGACTCCCCACGGGACCCTAAGACCTCTGGTGAGTGGAACACAGCGCCTGCCCCAATCCAATCGCGCGGAACTTGAGACTGCTGTACATAGGGAAGCAGGCTACCCGGGCCTGATCTGGGGCACAAGTCCCTTCCGCTCGACTCGAGACTCGAGCCCCGGGCTACCTTACCAGCAGAGTCTTGCCCAACACCCGCAAGGGCCCACACGGGACTCCCCACGGGACCCTAAGACCTCTGGTGAGTGGAACACAGCGCCTGCCCCAATCCAATCGCGCGGAACTTGACACTGCTGTACATAGGGAAGCAGGCTACCCGGGCTTGATCTGGGGCACAAACCCCTTCCACTCCACTCGAGCCCCGGGCTACCTTGCCAGCTGAGTTGCCTGACACCCGCAAGGGCCCACACAGGATTCCACACGTGATCCTAAGACCTCTAGTGAGTGGAACAAAACTTCTGCCAGGAGTCTGGTTCGAACACCAGATATCTGGGTACCTGCCTTGCAAGAAGAGAGCTTGCCTGCAGAGAATACTCTGCCCACTGAAACTAAGGAGAGTGCTACCCTCCAGGTCTGCTCATAGAGGCTAACAGAGTCACCTGAAGAACAAGCTCTTAACAGTGACAACTAAAACAGCTAGCTCAGAGATTACCAGATGGCGAAAGGCAAACGTAAGAATCCTACTAACAGAAATCAAGACCACTCACCATCATCAGAACGCAGCACTCCCACCCCACCTAGTCCTGGGCACCCCAACACAACTGAAAATCTAGACCCAGATTTAAAAACATTTCTCATGATGATGATAGAGGACATCAAGAAGGACTTTCATAAGTCACTTAAAGAATTACAGGAGAGCACTGCTAAAGAGTTACAGGCCCTTAAAGAAAAGCAGGAAAACACAGCCAAACAGGTAGAAATCATTAAAGCAAAACAGGAAAACACATCCAAACAGGTGATGGAAATGAACAAAACCATACTAGAACTAAAAGGGGAAGTAGACACAATAAAGAAAACCCAAAGCGAGGCAACGCTGGAGATAGAAACCCTAGGAAAGAGATCTGGAACCATAGATGCGAGCATCAGCAACAGAATACAAGAAATGGAAGAGAGAATCTCAGGTGCAGAAGATTCCATAGAGAACATCGACACAACAGTCAAAGAAAATACAAAATGCAAAAGGATCCTAACTCAAAACATGCAGGTAATCCAGGACACAATGAGAAGACCAAACCTACGGATAATAGGAATTGATGAGAATGAAGATTTTCAACTTAAAGGGCCAGCTAATATCTTCAACAAAATAATAGAAGAAAACTTCCCAAACATAAAAAAAGAGATGCCCATGATCATACAAGAAGCCTACAGAACTCCAAATAGACTGGACCAGAAAAGAAATTCCTCCCGACACATAATAATCAGAACAACAAATGCACTAAATAAAGAGAGAATATTAAAAGCAGTAAGGGAGAAAGGTCAAGTAACATATAAAGGAAGGCCTATCAGAATTACACCAGACTTTTCACCAGAGACTATGAAAGCCAGAAGAGCCTGGACAGATGTTATACAGACACTAAGAGAACACAAATGCCAGCCCAGGCTACTATACCCGGCCAAACTCTCAATTACCATAGATGGAGAAACCAAAGTATTCCACGACAAAAACAAATTCACACAATATCTTTCCACGAATCCAGCCCTTCAAAGGATAATAACAGAAAAGAAGCAATACAAGGACGGAAATCACGCCCTAGAACAACCAAGAAAGTAATCATTCAACAAACCAAAAAGAAGACAGCCACAAGAACAGAATGCCAACTCTAACAACAAAAATAAAAGGGAGCAACAATTACTTCTCCTTAATATCTCTTAATATCAATGGACTCAATTCCCCAATAAAAAGACATAGACTAACAGACTGGCTACACAAACAGGACCCAACATTCTGCTGCTTACAGGAAACCCATCTCAGGGAAAAAGACAGACACTACCTCAGAGTGAAAGGCTGGAAAACAATTTTCCAAGCAAATGGACTGAAGAAACAAGCTGGAGTAGCCATTTTAATATCGGATAAAATCGACTTCCAACCCAAAGTTATCAAAAAAGACAAGGAGGGACACTTCATACTCATCAAAGGTAAAATCCTCCAAGAGGAACTCTCAATTCTGAATATCTACGCACCAAATGCAAGGGCAGCCACATTCATTAGAGACACTTTAGTAAAGCTCAAAGCATACATTGCACCTCACACAATAATAGTGGGAGACTTCAACACACCACTTTCTTCAAAGGACAGATCGTGGAAACAGAAACTAAACAGGGACACAGTGAAACTAACAGAAGTTATGAAACAAATGGACCTGACAGATATCTACAGAACATTTTATCCTAAAACAAAAGGATATACCTTCTTCTCAGCACCTCACGGGACCTTCTCCAAAATTGACCATATAATTGGTCACAAAACAGGCCTCAATAGATACAAAAATATTGAAATTGTCCCATGTATCCTATCAGACCACCATGGCCTAAGACTGATCTTCAATAACAACATAAATAATGGAAAGCCAACATTCACGTGGAAACTGAATAACACTCTTCTCAATGATACCTTGGTCAAGGAAGGAATAAAGAAAGAAATTAAAGACTTTTTAGAGTTTAATGAAAATGAAGCCACAACGTACCCAAACCTATGGGACACAATGAAAGCATTTCTAAGAGGGAAACTCATAGCTCTGAGTGCCTCCAAGAAGAAACGGGAGAGAGCACATACTAGCAGCTTGACAACACATCTAAAAGCCCTAGAAAAAAAGGAAGCAAATTCACCCAAGAGGAGTAGACGGCAGGAAATAATCAAACTCAGGGGTGAAATCAACCAAGTGGAAACAAGAAGAACTATTCAAAGAATTAACCAAACGAGGAGTTGGTTCTTTGAGAAAATCAACAAGATAGATAAACACTTAGCTAGACTCACTAAAGGGCACAGGGACAAAATCCTAATTAACAAAATCAGAAATGAAAAGGGAGACATAACAACAGATCCTGAAGAAATCCAAAAAACCATCAGATCCTTCTACAAAAGGCTATACTCAACAAAACTGGAAAACCTGGACGAAATGGACAAATTTCTGGACAGATACCAGGTACCAAAGTTGAATCAGGATCAAGTTGACCATCTAAACAGTCCCATATCACCAAAAGAAATAGAAGCAGTTATTAATAGTCTCCCAACCAAAAAAAGCCCAGGACCAGATGGGTTTAGTGCAGAGTTCTATCAGACCTTCAAAGAAGATCTAATTCCAATTCTGCACAAACTATTTCACAAAATAGAAGTAGAAGGTACTCTACCCAACTCATTTTATGAAGCCACTATTACTCTGATACCTAAACCACAGAAAGATCCAACAAAGATAGAGAACTTCAGACCAATTTCTCTTATGAATATCGATGCAAAAATCCTCAATAAAATTCTCGCTAACCGAATCCAAGAACACATTAAAGCAATCATCCATCCTGACCAAGTAGGTTTTATTCCAGGGATGCAGGGATGGTTTAATATACGAAAATCCATCAATGTAATCCATTATATAAACAAACTCAAAGACAAAAACCACATGATCATCTCGATAGATGCAGAAAAAGCATTTGATAAGATCCAACACCCATTCATGATAAAAGTTTTGGAAAGATCAGGAATTCAAGGCCCATACCTAAACATGATAAAAGCAATCTACAGCAAACCAGTAGCCAACATCAAAGTAAATGGAGAGAAACTGGAAGCAATCCCACTAAAATCAGGGACTAGACAAGGCTGCCCACTTTCTCCCTACCTTTTCAACATAGTACTTGAAGTATTAGCCAGAGCAATTCGACAACAAAAGGAGATCAAGGGGATACAAATTGGAAAAGAGGAAGTCAAAATATCACTTTTTGCAGATGATATGATAGTATATATAAGTGACCCTAAAAATTCTACCAGAGAACTCCTAAACCTGATAAACAGCTTCGGTGAAGTAGCTGGATATAAAATAAACTCAAACAAGTCAATGGCCTTTCTCTATACAAAGAATAAACAGGCTGAGAAAGAAATTAGGGAAACAACACCCTTCTCAATAGTCACAAATAATATAAAATATCTTGGCGTGACTCTAACTAAGGAAGTGAAAGATCTGTATGATAAAAACTTCAAATCTCTGAAGAAAGAACTTAAGGAAGATCTCAGAAGATGGAAAGATCTCCCATGCTCATGGATTGGCAGGATCAACATTGTAAAAATGGCTATCTTGCCAAAAGCAATCTACAGATTCAATGCAATCCCCATCAAAATTCCAACTCAATTCTTCAACGAATTGGAAGGAGCAATCTGCAAATTTGTCTGGAATAACAAAAAACCTAGGATAGCAAAAAGTCTTCTCAAGGATAAAAGAACTTCTGGCGGAATCACCATGCCTGACCTAAAGCTTTACTACAGAGCAATTGTGATAAAAACTGCATGGTACTGGTATAGAGACAGACAAGTAGACCAATGGAATAGAATTGAAGACCCAGAAATGAACCCACACACCTATGGTCACTTGATCTTCGTCAAGGGAGCTAAAACCATCCAGTGGAAGAAAGACAGCATTTTCAACAAATGGTGCTGGCACAACTGGTTGTTATCATGTAGAAGAATGCGAATCGATCCATACTTATCTCCTTGTACTAAGGTCAAATCTAAGTGGATCAAGGAACTTCACATAAAACCAGAGACACTGAAACTTATAGAGGAGAAAGTGGGGAAAAGCCTTGAAGATATGGGCACAGGGGAAAAATTCCTGAACAGAACAGCAATGGCTTGTGCTGTAAGATCGAGAATTGACAAATGGGACCTAATGAAACTCCAAAGTTTCTGCAAGGCAAAAGACACCGTCAATAAGACAAAAAGACCACCAACAGATTGGGAAAGGATCTTTACCTATCCTAAATCAGATAGGGGACTAATATCCAACATATATAAAGAACTCAAGAAGGTGGACTTCAGAAAATCAAATAACCCCATTAAAAAATGGGGCTCAGAACTGAACAAAGAATTCTCACCTGAGGAATACCGAATGGCAGAGAAGCACTTGAAAAAATGTTCAACATCCTTAATCATCAGGGAAATGCAAATCAAAACAACCCTGAGATTCCACCTCACACCAGTCAGAATGGCTAAGATCAAAAATTCAGGTGACAGCAGATGCTGGCGTGGATGTGGAGAAAGAGGAACACTCCTCCATTGTTGGTGGGAATGCAGGCTTGTACAACCACTCTGGAAATCAGTCTGGCGGTTCCTCAGAAAACTGGACATAGTACTACCGGAGGATCCAGCAATACCTCTCCTGGGCATATATCCAGAAGATGCCCCAACAGGTAAGAAGGACACATGCTCCACTATGTTCATAGCAGCCTTATTTATAATAGCCAGAAGCTGGAAAGAACCTAGATGCCCCTCAACAGAGGAATGGATACAGAAAATGTGGTACATCTACACAATGGAGTACTACTCAGCTATTAAAAAGAATGAATTTATGAAATTCCTAGCCAAATGGATGGACCTGGAGGGCATCATCCTGAGTAAGGTAACACATTCACAAAGAAACTCACACAATATGTATTCACTGATAAGTGGATATTAGCCCCAAACCTAGGATACCCAAGATATAAGATATAATTTGCTAAACACATGAAACTCAAGAAGAATGAAGACTGAAGTGTGGACACTATGCCCCTCCTTAGATTTGGGAACAAAACACCCATGGAAGGAGTTACAGAGACAAAGTTTGGAGCTGAGATGAAAGGATGGACCATGTAGAGACTGCCATATCCAGGGATCCACCCCATAATCAGCATCCAAACGCTGACACCATTGAATACACTAGCAAGATTTTATCGAAAGGACCCAGATGTAGCTGTCTCTTGTGAGACTATGCCGGGGCCTAGCAAACACAGTAGTGGATGCTCACAGTCAGCTAATGGATGGATCATAGGGCTCCCAATGGAGGAGCTAGAGAAAGTAGCCAAGGAGCTAAAGGGATCTGCAACCCTATAGGTGGAACAACATTATGAACTAACCAGTACCCCAGAGCTCTTGACTCTAGCTGCATATATATCAAAAGATGGCCTAGTCGGCCATCACTGGGAAGAGAGGCCCATTGGACACGCAAAATTGATATGCCCCAGTACAGGGGAACACCAGGGCCAAAAAGGGGGAGTGGGTGGGCAGGGGAGTGGGGGTGGGTGGATATGGGGGACTTTTGGTATAGCATTGGAAATGTAAATGAGTTAAATACCTAATAAAAAATGGAAAAAAAAACACACATGGTAAGTAGTCACTGATAATAAGTAGATATCAGGCAAAAGGCTCAGAATACCTACCATACAATTCACATACCATATGATGCTGAAGAGGAAACAAGACCAAAGTGTGCATGCTTTAGTCCTACTTTGAAGGGGAAACAATATAATAACCAGATGTAGAGGGTGGGAGGGACTTGGGAGGAAGAGAAGAGGGGGAGAGGGAAGAGGGGCAGGATCAAGTGTGGGAGGAAACAGGGGAGATGTCCTGAACAGAGGTTCAGGAATTTGAACAGAGGTGTGTTGCTAAAGGGGGTATAGGGAACTGAGAGTAGCCACCAGGAAGTCCCAGATGCCAGGAAAGCAAGAGGGTGCCAGGACCCAACAGGGATGACATTAGATAAATACTCAACAAAGGGGAAAGAGAACCTGTAGAGACCATATTCAGATGTTAGCTATAGCCCCAAGCTGAGGCATGGGGCCACCTACTCATCTCAAAAATTTTAACCCAGAATTGCTCCATTCTAAAGGAAATACAGAGACAAAGAGTAGAGCAAAGCCTGAAGGAAAGGCCATCCAGAGAATGCCCTGCCTGGGGATCCATCTGATATGCAGCCATCAAACTGAGACATTATGGCTGATGCCAAGAAGTACTTGCTGAGAGAAGCTTGATATAGCTGTCTCCTGAGAAGCTCTGTCAGAGCCTAAGCAATACAGATGCAGATGCTTGCAGCTGACCATCAGACTGAGCATGGGGAGCACAATGGAGGAGTTAGAGGAAGGACTGAGGAGCTGAAGGGGTTTCCATCCACATAGGAAAAACAATAGTATCAAACAATAAGACCCCCCAGGGACTAAACCACTAACCAAAGAATACACATTGAGGGACCTATGGCTCCAATTGCATTTGTACCAGAGGATGGCCTTTTCTTGCATCAATAGGAGGGGAGGCCCTTGGTCCTGTGAAGTCTAGATTCCCCAGCATAGGGAAATGCTTGGATGGTGAGGCAGAAGTGGGTATGTGGGTGGGTGGGTGGGGAGCACCCTCATAGAGGCAGAGGGGAGGGGGAATGGATAGGGAGTTTGTAGAGAGGAAACCAGGAAGGGGGATAACATTTGAAATATAAACAAATAAATAAATAATACCAATAAAAATAACTTCAAGAAATATAATAAATACTCTAATGAATAAAACATAATCATCTTGCACAAATCAATAGCTTTCCTATATACAAACAAAAAAAGAAAGATATCATGCATTCAGTTCCATGCACAATAATTTCAAAGAAAAAAATACCTAGGAATGAGCCTAACCAGGAAAGTGAACAAACTCTGCAATAAAAACTAAGTCTCTGAAGAAAGAGACAAAAACACTTGAAAACAGACATCCTATTCCTTTTTGGTAGCATTAGTTTTGTGGATAGGATAGGGTACAGTACCATAGGATAGGATATAGAAATAACAGGTTTTACCAAAATTTGTTTACAGATTTAATGCAATCACAGTTAAAATCCCAATACGGCTCTTCATAGAAACAGAAAAACTGTCCTAAATTTCATATGGAATGACAAAGAACTCTGGACAGCCAAAACAATCTTGAGTAAAAAGGAACAGGGCAGAAGGGATGACCATTTTAGGTCTCAAGATATATTACAGAGCCATCACAGCAAAAGGAATGTGGTACTGGTACAAAAGCAGACATGTCAAGCAATGGAAAAATATCAAAGACTGAATCATGGTACATGATTTCTGACCCAACAATCATGTCAGTTCTGGGTTTCATCTTGTGGAGCAGGATTTAATTCAATTTAAAAGATGGTTGTTAACTAAAATTGTGCTTGTGCCACTATTGTACCCATGGGTTGTCTTTCCAGGATAACCTTTACAGGAGATCACAAGATTCTGTAGAGATGATGACCACTTTTCTTCTTCAGTAGTGTGCATAGCATATTCCATTATTGTGAAAGTTAGTTAGAGGATATCTCATTGCTCTAGGACTCAAAGTTTCTTCAGCAATAGTATCATAACATCTAGTTCCTGGGGGTAACAAAATGCATGGGGAATAATCTACAATTTTTAGGATCCTATCAGAACTCATTGGAAGCTTTCACGGTAATAGACATATTTCCATACTTTTGGAATGGTGTTTAGTCTTATTTAAATTTCTCATCACTCCCTGACCTATCTTGATCTCCTATCTCACATCAATTTAACTCTTCCATTCTATTATTTTCCTTAGACCCTTAATGCTACTCTGTTATATCTCACCCCCCCCCCATTAAAGGCACAAACCAACCCAAACTCAACTGTCTATTACTGATTTTCTGTCCTCTATATGTGGAGATTGATATCAATATGTCAGAGTAGACATCTATAACGACATTTAGGGTATGGAAAATTCGTCATTAACGTGGTTATAAATATAAAATAGCACCCATTTCCCACATCAAATACATTATCCTTCCAAACAAGAAGAGGGGGAGAAATTAGTCGAAAGTACAAGAAATAAAGACTATCAATTGAATGTTCTAGTCCATGTAACAACTCATCCTCAGTGTTAGAAAAGGCCACAACATATGGAGATGAGTCTAGGTTCTCTATTGTAGGTGAAATGGTCCACTTCCACCTAGTAAATCTTAATTATTATATTCATGACTTTCATCTGTTCAGTTTGGATCCATTACTCAGTTTTTTTTTTAATTTTTCATGGTAATTTCTTTTGGGATAAGTTCAGGGCTGCAGTAGTGACCGATTCTCTTACTCCTGCAAACCCTTGGGGACCAAATCCCCTCATTTGGCTTAGTTCACCCCTAAGACTTGAAGGAGTAGACTTCCCCTTGTATGGATTATTGAAGGGAATATTTGCTGACAAAAATGAATTTTTCTACCCCACTCCCTACTGCCCCTTACCATCTGTGGATATCAGGAGAACTGGCCCTAGGGCCATGAGAGCAGGAAAGATGGTTCTCCTTCTCACCACTACAGCCCTAGGTAAAATGGACCCTGCACATTGTTGGGGCAGCATAGTAGAAATTGTTTTACAGGCAGGAGTGAAGGGGAGCTAGCCCAGAGGTCATGAGCACAAAAGAGCTGGCCCAACAACTCACCTCCCATGATAACACGGATGTGGGAAGGATGCCCTGTGGTCCTGAAAGTGGAAGAGCTGGCTCTGCCTCTCTGCAGTTGGAACGCTTTAGAAAGCAGGCCCTACACCTTGCCTGGGCAACACAGTAGAGCTTTGATCTAACTCAATGTGAGGGTGATAAAGTGCGAGAACTGGCCCAGCCTTTCCCCTGGCTACAGTATTGGGTGAGGTAACCAAGGCAGTGCTGGAGAGCTCTCTCTCTCTCTCTCTCTCTCTCTCTCTCTCTCTCTCTCTCTCACACACACACACACACACACACACACACACACACACACACACACACACACACATACACACAGACACACACACACACAGACACACACTATGCTGCAGGTTCTGGAGAGCTGGCAGACTGACCAACTAAGCCATCACTCAGGCCCAGATCTAAGGCTTTTAGTTGGCCCACCCCAACATCTACCTCATCTATGAACTGCTAAAGTGTGAGAAAAGGCCTGTGTTGCAGGTTCAAAACTGCTTGATCATGGACTCTATGATATAGGGCAACAAGAGGATATCTGAGAAAAGTGAGAATCCAGTATTGATAGCACTGCAGAAGCCAGATGCCTTTAAGCAGACCAATGACTCATTACAATGACCATTGCAATGAATCTTGCAATAAATCAATTAAAGCTATATGGACTGTGGGACATACTATGGAACACTTCAGCTTCCATAATAAGATGTTTTTTATGCTTTGTTTTAGTTTTGGTTCTTTATTTTTGTTTTAATATTGGTTTTGTTGTTGTTGTTGTTTTGTTTTGTTTTGTTTTTAACCTGAGGTGGCAAAGGTGGATACAAAGGAACAGAGAGATAAGTCATTATTTGTAACTCATAAAAAAAATCAATAAAAGTTTTTTTTTATAAAATAATGTTTTCAAAATTTCCTAACTCAGAAGTTACAAGATGTTATGAGACAAGGGTCAACTGTGGAAACCAAAGTCAACTTTTTCATTCATTTTTCAAGGAACCAGAGAGTTGGGATCAGAGCAAGACATATCTACATTGGCCTTCTCAAGTCGAAAAACTCTTAAGACACTAGAGAAATGCTGAGAGTTAGGACTTATCACAGTTCTTCATTTCTAGTTTTGCAGAAGTAAATGAGCCCCTGTGTCAGGTCAGCAGGGAATCTTAAATGCAGGGAAAACACACTCAGCTACTAATCAAGGACATTCTCTTGAGTTTGCTATATAAGCAAACTCTCAAATGTTTATACTGAAAGACAGGAGTAATTACTCAATTCATGGGCCCTTCTCTTAAACCTGGAGGATAGCTAGGCAAGAAATTACATCATAAAGCAGAAGGCTGGCCTGTATGCCTAGGGGCAGTTGCTGTTTCAATATTGCTCAATCTTGAGCAGCTTTGTGAGCCTATGAGATAACTAATGCCCTGTGAATCATTATAGGACCTCAGACTAGTCTTCAAATGGCAATGCCTTCTGAGTCAGATAATTCCACATGAATAAGTCACCCAGTTTAGGCATCACTGTCCTCATTATGTCTGTCACCATTATTGCTCTCAGGTATTCTTATCCCAAAATAGTCTTTACTGTTACTTGTCTCAATGTTCAACCTTGTCAAAGTTTTTGTGAGGCCTTCACAGCCTGTTAGCAGTTAACCCATATGAGATCCAGACTTTATGTCAGATCCAATACCGACAAAACCCCTACCCTGAAAAAAAAAAAGGTACAAATTTATTGTTTAATTCCCAATAATCTGAGAGGAACTTTCACACTGTCAATAATGACATAAGAAATGAGATAAGGCCACCATGGACCTTCAAAGGCTAAAACTCAAGTAAGCCACCAAGCCCTATCTCAAGGTCACTCCATTCAAATCCTGAAGGTGTTATAGTCAATAAGTCAAAAGATCTAAAATACAATTGGCTGTCTACCTGAAAGGTCCACTGTAGATTGACTCAATGTCCCATGAATTTCAATTTTCTGTATCCATTGATTAATCATGGAACTCTCAAATGACCATATTAGCTACTTGGAGTACTGTAGTGGCTACCATCCCTGTCAAATAAGCTTCCCTAATAGTTTCCCACATATGAGAGCCACTGTGGATGACATATGGTCAAGTATGCCAGGGGAGGCAATCACACACCTCTGTAACTCCTCATGGCATACATCAAGCTTCTGAATTGGTTACTCCTCTCCTAACTGAGTCCAGGCCATGACACTCTTAAGGAAGTAATTATCCTGATGTATGTCCATGAATTGATCAATGAAACAAAATAACAACACTTAAGTCAATATATTTTTCCTAAACATAAAAGTCCCAGACAAAAGGCTTGGGATTAAATATTAAGAAGCCAATATCCAAAAGAATCCAGTTGCTTCTTTGCTACATCCACAGGCATTTAGCATTTCCTGTATGCAACAAAAGGCAAATCCTCAAAGGATTAGGACCTAACCTTTTGATTACTGAATAAAATGAATGAGCAGCGAACATCATTCACGCCCCATCTAGGAGCATTAACCCTTGTTCTCTTTCCATAGGAAAAGCACAGAGCTTTGGAACATCTGGCTTCAGAAACTGATGCTAAGCTTTATTACCTTCACTCTCTACCACAATATAACATTCATTATATTCTTTTCCAGCATAACTCTGGGATCATGAAGTACCAGAAGAAATAAATAAACTACAACTCCTACAGGTATAGGAATTGAGAATTCAGGCTTACTAAAAACATGGTCTACATTTGTTTATGGTGCCTACTTCTGTAGTGTAGTACAAGAAGAAAAGTAAGGGAACTACAGTTTAAGAATTATGTCACGATCATTACTAAATATCTATTTATTGTACCAAAGAGGGAGATACAGATACTGGGGTTACTTATATGGAGTCCAGCAATAAGAAGGCAGAGGGTGCTTCATTTCATGTGTAGATAGATAGGTATATTGGATCAGACTGAAGCAACATATAAGATTGTTAAGGAATGTGAGGTAAAGAGGATTCTAGGTAAGCAGACCTACTCATCAATCTAGATGTGCAGAAGACCACTTCTGTGACTTATCCTTCCAAGATGGCCCTGCAGGTAAGGTTATCGAGACCCAAAAGCCAGTCTCTGATGTCAAGCATAGAGCAACTGAAATAAGATCTGAATATCCTAGTGATTTATTATGAATTGGGGATACATTCTAATGTCTGCACTAAGTGATTGAGCTTTATATAATACTAAATAGTATATACAGCTAAGAAATATGCACACACACACACACACACATATATGGTAGTATGTTTTGCTATCTTTTCTGAAATGCATACCTATGGCAAAGTTAAATGCATCAGATATGTAAGCTTAATGCTTACCAAATGTAGACAAGACTAAAAGAGGACAGTTGTTGCAATAGCCTGTGTTGAAATGGTTCTGTCAGCACTCAGCACAATGACCACTGAATATTCTGAATATTTATTTCTGTAACAGCAGATATTGTCACTTTGATTTTTATATCACAGTCATAGGGCAGCTAATACAGGACTGAGATGCTGAAAACAGAGTCACATAATGCAGTGGGGACAGAGTACCATCACATTCCACAGAGTCTCAAAAAATGAAACTGTGTGAATTCGTGTCAACTAAATTTATCAAATATCAATATTTTCATACTGTCTTTCAGAGGATTGTTGTATATAAACAAGACTTTCTATAGAAACCACAGCCAATGATAGAATAGCATCCAACACAGAGGAGTCACAATCTCTAACTCCGTTTCTAACAGCGCCCCATTCAGTTCAACCCTCAAGATGAATATTGTTTTTTATTTTTCACAAAAATATCACTTCACAAAAAGACACGCTAGATCCTACATTTTAAATTAACTTTCAGTGCTTAAAGACATCATTTGTACAATGAAAATAATTAAAATCAAGTGATTACAAAAATTCTCAATACAAACCAATGCAAAGCATCAATTACACCAGTAGCCATGTCTTACTAGAGTAATCATATCACAGAATTCACATATTACCCTGACTTCTAATGAGTCAAGTGTTTTCTACACTCAGCAGAGTCACCACTTTGAAGACTATGAGGCTGTTCTGGATGTGTTGCCTTTTCCTACACTGTTATCTGCAGGCAGCTCACAATACAGGGTACATAGCATAGGAAGCAATTCCACAGTAGTTCTGACCTCTGGGAATCTTCATGTAGCCTTTTTCACCCCATTGTTCACCATGGCTGAAAGAAATCAGGTTTTCCATTTAGTTCAAAAGACACAGTACAGTGAATTGCTACAATAAATCTGTGTTTGAGCACTGAGCTACAGACCAACTTAATCGATTGTATTATAAAATTCAGAGGATCAATGCTGGGGTACCAAGAATTTTCTCACCAAAGATGGTAAAAATTTCAACAGGAAAATTTCAGACATCTTTTTCCTCAAAGGTAGTTCAGAGATAACAAGTGAGAAACAGGAAATCAGTGGAACAAATATGATATTGGTCCCTAAGAAACCAGTGTCAGAATCTAACCTCTGTGAAATTATATTATGTAATGATTCTTCTAGGCATAGAAAAATATTGGAGAGTAAAGCCAGATCACACAAATGTAAAGTCTTGAGTTTGAGTTCAAGTTCTTAAAGCCAAAATGAGACTGAAGATATGGCTCAGTACCTAGGAGCACTTGGAGTTCTTTCATAGGAAAACAGCACCTATCAAGCACCCATATCAGTGAGCTCACAATCAACTGAAACTAGAAATAGATTTGTGATGCCTTCTTCTGATCTGCAAGGGCTTCTGCCCACACATAGCATTCACTCATACAAATACCCAAACTTAAAAATGAATGAAAGTAACTAATTTAGAGCCAGAATATTTTTGCTAATCAGTATTGGCAGAAGTCAGGAAACAAATAGAAGGAATTAGACAAGCACACTATCCAAAATAGAAAAATTAGAATCAATGATATTCACCACATCAATGCATATGATGGAGAACAACTTAGGAAGACATACACACACACACACACACACACACACACATACACACACACACCACATAAATTTAAGCAAAGAAAAGAAAGTGTTTCTCTTTCAACTTAATGCTTTTGGTGATTTGTATGCAAACTCCAACTATAAACAGAACATCCATTAGCAACCTAAAATAGGAATAATTTTAGCAATTCTTACCTGCTTTTTACCAGCCAATATTTTCTGCCCTCTGACTCTTGGCCTTCATAGCCAAAGCCAACCAAAAGCATAGAATGGTTGGGAGAATCACGTTTGCAATTGGCCTCATGATACATACCTAAAAAATAAGATCAAGAGAATGAAAGACACCAGAAGCCTGTGAATGAACATGGTCAACCTCAGTAAGTGAGGCATTTTTTAATTAAATTGAAATGACAGAAAAAATTGAAATCATTGTTGACAGAAATCCTCACACAAGTTCACAAAAAATACAAAAAATATATAAATGAGCATAACTTTGTTGACAAACACTTCACTTTCACATCTTGTATTTTCTCTAATAAAACTCCACTCCAGGAAGGTGCTTTCTAGAATTCAGTTCTATAAAGATAATACCTTCACATCTTGAGACACATCAAGTCGAGAAAAGTGGAGTAAATAAAACTCAATGATAATGATAAATAATGAAGTGTTCATATACATTAGATGTCATGTGAAAAAGAAACACCATGCATGTTTTTTTGTTTGTTTTTTTGTTTTTGGTGTGGGCAAGTGTAAAATTAGTGACAATAAATTTTACACAATATTAAGACATCAACCTGCCACGTCCCAAAGGGTAACAAGAATTCATTATCAATATCTAGAAGAAGATACACTTACCTCCTCTGTATTTGTCAAAAGATTCATGTTTAGCATCAATTCCAATAGCAATGGGCCCAATAGTTACTAGAGCTTTGAGTAGGGCTTCTTCATTTCTTGGGACAATCATAAAGCGGGTGATCTTAACAACAGAACGTTCAGGATGGTACTTGCAGTGACCTTCCTTTAGAAGTTAAAAAGATAAGAGACATGGATACCTCCATCTGTCCTCTGAATATCATGAGTCAAAGGCACAACACTCTATACTTTGCACGGTACCTTGACATCCCCACATCTGGGCTGTATAAACTATCCTAGGAAGTGAAATATTTCTGAGAGATCTAGAATTGAATTTACATTATACATAAAATGGTTAACCCATTCTCCATGAGCATAACAAGTACATAGAACCATGGGATCAGAAAACATTTCTGAATACTGTAATGACAACATTGATGGTATTCAGAAAGATTCCACATTCAATATGAATACAGTGCATTTTCCAACATATTCTCCTTGTCCAAATTTAACTGAAATGACAATACAATAAGCTCACTTACCTTTGCTTCATATGGATAGGTTGCCTCAGCCTCCAATCCTCTATTGTTCTTCACATATTGGTAGGCATTGTAGGTACTGCCTCCTTTACATCCATTAGTGCCAAAAGATTTAGAACAGTCCACCAGATTCTGAACACTCAGTGGGAGCAATCTGCCTGTTTTTTTTGAACAGCTGTCTTTCTATGGAACCAACCACAGCAAAAGCCCAACATGCACCACAAGCTTTCTGGGCAGGGAAGAAAAGACAGTCATCTACCAAAAAGAAAACACTCACTGACACAATAATTCATGCAGGTGAGTTCTTTATGTAAAAAAATGAACTGTTAACATTTGATGGATGCATAGGTAGGAATGGTCAGTCTCCATAGGGAGGTGTCTCATGCTACAGTGGGTAGCCCAACAAACACATACACATGTGAACAGCAGCCATGATTACTAGACTCCAGGTATGATAAATGTCCTTAAATAAAGTCTGAGAAAAATACAGTGGAACCATAGTTGGAGATTTAGGAACAAATAATTCATGGAAATGATACTGTATATGTATGACCCCCTACAAGTGCTTGGGAATGCATAAATTAGAGATTTTTCATTCCTTGGACAAGCAAGAAATTTTTGTTAACCTTAGCAACAGAATGCTAAGGACAGTACCTGTGGCTCTCAGATTATAGAAAGGTGTTTAGTGACTAGCATGTCATTTCAAAGTCAAATAACACAGACTGCCAATAATGTGTTGTGCCTTTGGTAGTTGGGTAATTCAGCCATGTGATGATGTCATACCTGGTTTCGCACAGGAGTCACATAACCTTCCTTTCTCCAATCCAAAGTTTTGGGAATTTTGACATTGCGTTTCTGGATGCGTTTTTCATTACTCAGAGTCAGAGATGAACTATCTGTCATCATTCTTATTTCTTCACCAGTCTTCAAAGAAAAGAACATAAAGACTCCATTTAAACAACAAAACTGCAAAAGCAGAAGTGTAAAGCATATTGAGTCAGACTCACCATGTCACCAAACTCATTCATTTCTATGGTGAAATTGTTCATCCACAGGCCATTCTCCACAGTGTGCTGTTTAATCATTTTCACATTTTCTTCCCATAATGCTCTCCTCTGCTTTTCTTCCTCCTGGAAATAAATGTAATGAATTGTGTTTAGTTCTGATTATGCGTTGGCCCTAGCTGAGGAGGTGAACCCATTACTACATATGTATAGAAATCATATAGAGCAATCTCAGTACAACACTGTAGGCCACTCTCAACATCCTGATTAACAGAAGCAATTGCTACCTTGTGTTCGCCCCACATTACATTACTACCTCAGGTAGCTGTGGCATCTATGACTGCTATTATATCTATGAACCTCCAACAGAAATGAGAATTCTCTACAAGAACACTCTTTGTGTGTCCATGTGACATACTGGGCTGTATGTTTTTTCATAGCTTTTCTTCCACTTTTCCCATTCAGCATCCAAATTGTAATCAGGTGTTGGAGCAGCCAAGGTCACTCCCAAGCATATGATAGCCAGAAAGACTGCCGGAGTCATGTCCCAAGCACCTAGAGAGTGAAGGAAATGAATGGGAGAATGAGCTAACACTTGAGAAATTAAGTCATTGATGCTGGATAAAAATATTACAACTAGTGTCCCAAATATTTACTTAAGATTTTGGAAATAGCTAAATATGAGTTTGGACTTGAGATGTTATGCAGGTATTTTAAAATTACACAGCATGTGGGCAAATTTTGAGAAATGTAAACTGACATGTTCTGTAAATTTACATGATCCAAAAGAATGTGGATGTCAAATTTCAAAGTCTGTATAACTGGGGACTTGCAACAGTTGACTGAGGATTTGTAATCATACAAATCCTCTCTTGTGGGTCATTTGATTCTATGTTCAAATTTTCCCCAGAAGTTGAGATTACATTTCATCACATACCTTCTTAATATGGACTTGTTTAAAACATTCTCTTGAGTGAAAACATTCTGGACTTTCCTGCTTTAAAAATATTGGGAAAAATCCAAATTCCTAGTACTCTATCCAAGCATTGGGTTTTGCCTCACATTCATTAACTCGATAAGAAAAAAATCTCAAATGGAAAATCCACAGGAAACTGTGATGATGGAGTACTGAATCTGAAAACTTTGGATCAAGCCTTGCTGGATCTCTTAAGCGACATCCCCCATAACAATTGACAAGTGACATGTCACCCACTACTCCTTCTGCCCATATCAATCATTAAAAAAAGCATTTATCCAGGGGTGATGTGCAATACAATGATCTCTGGAGGCTCCAGATGAAATAAACTTGATCCTGATGTGCACAGTGCCACCTGTCACTCTCGTCCCTGAACAAAAATTTACATGGAATTGGAACCTATATAAACCTGGACCTAGGAGGTATCTGGTTCCTCTCCGGCTTCACCATCCTCCTCTGCCTCCATGAAACAGGATTTTGGAAGTTAGGTCATTCTCATTCCTGGACCTCTGCCTGATTCTCCAAGGAGTCTCTCAAGGCTATTCTCCAGTGTCACTTTTCTTTCTGCCTTGAAAAAGGTAAGGCCTCACCTGTGGTAATTACTGCTACCTGGGTGCACTCCACAGCTCTTCAGAGGTTGCTGAGGTGTCGGAATCTGACCAAGCAACACCTCAGTCTTTAAATCCTATGTCTCTGGCTATTCAGCCTATCCAATCATTATTTCCTTTCCTATGACTGACTATCAGGTCACTGGATTTTGCCTCCAAGGTCTTACTAAGATCTGATATTATCTATCTTAGAAGGATAAGTGTGGACTGTCTGAGTGGTCTGTGTGAAGGAGAACTTATATCCATTCACACAGGAAGTTAGGAAATCAACCTTCATGGTGTGGGCCGCATAATAGGTGGGCATGTTATCTCAACAGTGGTTCAAAGTGGAGGTGAAGAGTTTCCATGTAAAGCTGTGTAATATTTCATGTTATGACTTATTTTAAAATAAGAAGTTTGGGTTACCATCATGGAGTTGTCTAGTCAGAATATTCTAGTCTTGTATTTCATGTTTAATTCAAAGCTACATTGGGATTCTCTGAGAACATAGATGTTCAAATGATTTGTTAAAGTGTCATGAGGAAAGTAGATAGATCTCAGAAGAAGTTCAAAGTTGGATGGATGTCTTTATAGAGGAAGTATTATTCAAGGACAAAGCTAAGGAGGGAAATGAATGCTCTGGTACTTGTAGTCCCATGAAACTGACTGACAATTTTCTGCTTGATGTTAAATTGAGCACCCATCATAAAGTAACAACAGACCTATTCATCATTTCATTCAGTAACATACATTACCTAAAATTTCTGACATTTATAATTTTAGATAAAATTCTGAGTGGCCTTAGGGACACCATCATTGTAAAAACAAAACAAAACAAAAAAAACCAAAAATCAAAAAAACAAAAAACAAAAACATCACCAAGTAGATGTCTTGAAAAGTTCCATCTGCTTCTAGGAAACCATGATCTCATTAAACAATAATCGTCTAAACCCTGTCCTCAATCTCAGCTTTGCTTTCTTTGTTTAGGAATTTGCATGGCATTATAGGTGGAGTATTTTACCTCACCATTTTCATTTTGAAGTAAATTTCCACTATGTTAATATTGAATGGGCAACCAGTCCCCAGTAGCTAATGTCAAAATATTCTTTTTACCCAAATTATATGATTTTTTCTATTACATTACCACCCCATATTCTGTTTGTAGATTCATTGCAGCATTATATTGCTTCCTTGGATCAGAGAAAATATATATGATACCTATCTACCCTAAATCCTACACTAACAAATTTGCATAAAATCTAAATCCAACTGATATATTTCTTGAAGTGTTCCTAGTTTTGGCATAGTGTCACAGTTCCATTTAGGCAACAGTTTCTTTAGAATTTCTTTACCCAATATAGCACCAGGTGAGTAAGCACACTCATCAAATCATGACCATGTCCTTATACAGACTTAGGTATCTCCTCAGATGGCCTCAAGAGTCAAGTGTGGTCAAGGAATAAAGTTGAAGGAATCAAAGCTCACTGGACTTTTCTAAACTGCTCTAGCATGGCCTAACTTAATATTATTTCCTCACATTAGGAAGGTAGTTAGGATCATTTTTTTAAAGATCAGTTTTAATCTGCATCCTTCACTACAGTGCACACTTCCATGAATAAATTTGGTTATATGGGGCAACTCACCATTAATGCACAGTTTCATACATATGAGCTCATGATAAGTGGCAACTTCATCCCCAAGCTCTTGCTAGGAAAGCTAGTTCTTAAACCTTTCCATGATCTGCTGAATCAGAACTACAGGAAATTACATTCAGATATTTAAGTTTTCTCAAGTTCCTAGATTAGTACTTAGGTAATTGAAGTTTAAACAGCCCTGTGAATAGTGGTTGTATGACTGATAGGAAGACAAGGTGTAAATATCTCACAACACTGGGTATCTCATTACCTGTAGCCAGCCTGGCCTGAATGGTTTGAAGTAGGACACAGAGTTGGATCTAGTTTTAAAGACTGATGGTGTCAGAGGTAGCTTTAAACACTGATGTTCTCCGGTCCTTTACCTTTCTAACTATACTGAATGCTTGCTGATAACTTCTAAAACTCTTTATAAAGTTTTTATTTATTCTATGGTTAAAACCCACTGGCTTGAGCAATAACAAGCACCTGTTGCCTAGCAGCAAGAAATTAAGTAAAAAAAAAAAAAATGCCATCACTCTCTTCTATGTCCAGGCAGTCAGAAACCTCTCTGGCTAGGCTGGTTAAGTGTTTGTGAACTAGAGAAGAAGGGAAGGAAAAGAATTAAGATGCTTTGTTCAGGCAAATATACATAAACACATAAACATTTACATTTTCATTCACATTCTCATTTAATCATTAACACATTCACATTTTTGTTGGGCCTAACCACCTGTCTCATAAATTCCACAAGTATTATATACACACATATACCAACAAATTTACATATAGACAAACAGACATATACATTTGGATGGGTGGGTGGATGGATGGATGGATGGATGGATGGATGGATGGATGGATAGATGTGTGTGGCAGATTCCCTAAGCCAAAGCATCCAACCAACAATTTTATTTCTTTCCTTTGGCCTATGTATATCTTCTTAGACAAAAAGTTATTTATAAAGTGATCTCATAGATAAAATATTACATAAAATAGGAGTTACTGAAGGATGGTGATATTAAGTTCAACGAGTATTTCATTCTATATGTTCCTTACAACCTAAAAGAAATAGTTTTTACATGGCCTTACCTTATCATAGTACACACCAATAGCTTCATCCTTGGACCTGAATGGTTTTAATTGAACACAAATTTGTCCCAAACCTATTTCTCATTTTAGAGTAACCTTGTGTCATTGAGCTCACCCTTCTCAGACCATGCAAAAATGGTGGGACACCTTCAGGAAAGCTACCTGCCACCATTAGCCTATCCTAGATGGTTCCTAACAACTCATAACAAGAGTTATTGGTCCTTTCCTTCAGAGATTTTGGAACCCCAGAAAGAGGAATAGAAGAGATTGTAGGAGTCAGAAGGAAGGAAGAGAGCAGAAAAACATGTCTAACTGAATCAAGCAAGGCTCACATAACCTCACAAAACTGAAACAAATGCAGGGTTTACATACATTGTAACTACAGAGAGATTAAGTAACATCCCTGCCAGAGACAATCAGAAATATTAAACACTTGGGAACTCTTGTTCTCAGCAATAATAAACCATGAGGTATTCCAGGCTACATGGAAGAAATGACCAATCTGTTGTTTGTCAACTTTAGAGACAATGTCCTCCCAATGACAGCAGAGATGGAGAGAGGGAACAGAAGTTATTTGGGCTATGACCAAGAAAGAAGCGCAACATTTATTGAGTCTACTTGGATTCTGGAGATAGCACATTTCTCACTTGGGTGTATTACATGGGCCCACTTACCAAGAGACTCAGAAAGCTGCTAGTTTTATGTGGGCCCTGGAACAAGGGAAGTCTCTTCAACAGGTTCTGACAGCTATTTAGGCTGCTTTACTCTTGGACCATATAATTCTATAAACCTGAAGGTGATTGAGGTGTCATTGGCAGATAGAGATGCTGGTTGGAGCCTCTGGCAGGCCACAGTGGGTGAATCATAAAAGAGACATTTGGCATTTTGGAGAAAAGTTCTCTAATTGTCTGCAGACAACAATTTACCCATAAAAACAGCTGTTGGCCCACTATTAGACCATAATGGAAAGTAAATATCTGACAAGAGAACAGCAAATTACCATGTGAGCTGGACTGCCCATCATGAACTGAGTATTATTGGACCTACCAAGTCATAAAGTATGACATGCACAGCAGCAGTCTTTTATCAAATGAAAATGGTATATATGTGATAAAGCCCAAGCTGGTCCTGAAAGTAAAAGCAAGTTACATAAAGAAGTTGCCCAAATGCGTATGGTTGCTACTCTGGTTACAATGCTATCAACAGTCAATCATGCACTGAATCCTCATGGAGAGTTCCTTATTATCAGTTGACTGAAGAAGAGAAGACTAGGACCTGGTTTATGGTTAGTTCTGCATGTTTTACAGGCACCACCCAGAAGTGGACAGCTGCAGCATTATAACCCCTTTATGGGACAACCCTGGTGCAGGGAAATCTTCATAGTGTGCAGAACTTTGGACAGTACCCATGGTACTAGAGTTTGTTTGGAAGAAGAAATGGTAAGATGTGTGATTGTTTACTGACTCATGGACTGTAGCCAATGGAGTGGCTAGATGGTCAGGGACTTGGAAAGATTACAGTTAGAAAATTGGTGAGAAAGACATCTTTGGGAAAAGTATATGAATATTTTTCCAAATGTACAAAGGATATGAAGATATTTGTGTCACATATAAATGCTCACCAAAAGGTGACTTCAGCAGAGGAGGACTTGAGTAATGACGTGGATAAAATGACTTGTTATGTGGACACGCATAAACTTTCCAGTAAAATTTAATGTCATCCTCCTTGAGTCTAATACTTTGCCAAATATTGTCCTATACTTTTGGCATGAATATAAGAGAAAATAAAGTAACAGTTCATGCTATATTTTATAAAAGAAAACCTTCTGGAAATGAAATTAAAAACATTAATTAAATAATTCCCTTAGTTTTCTCCTAAACATTCATTAAATTTTCCATATTCACAAATCCTCATATTGCATAAGAAATTTAAATTTTCAGAAGTTCTATATACAAGAACTTCATAATAATTTTTGATTTGTGAATTTAAATGTATTAATATTATTTAACTATATTTCTAATTTAAAGTGGAATTAATTTAGGGAAAGATACCTGATTTATGTACAGAAAGTTTGTGAATCTTCTCTGTTGTCCTAAAAGTCTGCCAAGAATTTAACTTTAAGGGGCACTGAACAATGGCACATATATGTAATACATGTTTGTTTGTAGTGGAGGTACACTGAGAAAGAGACAGTCTTTCTTTCCCAGAGTTCTTAGGGGCAGGGGGAAGAAATCTACAATGGGATTTACGAGAGGCCAGTGTGTCTCTCATTGTGTTGAAGGAGAGTCTGGCCAAAGCTTATTCACATTCTTCTTTATGATGCATGAAGGTTGACTGTTGATACTCAGAAGTTTCCATAAACCGTCAGACTCTCAGCTGTGTTAAACTTTGCTGCAATTCCTTATATGGTGATCATGCCTGAATTTTCAAACAGTCCTGATAAGCATTCTACCACAGACTCTCAAGGTCAGTAATAAAGTTCTCAGATGAGAGAAAATGAAAATGTAATGCTTTTCAAACTCTATAAGATCATCGGGTCTAAGCAAGACAGCAGCAAGCTCTAGACAACTTTCTCAGTGAATAATATGTTCACATTACTGCATTAGTTACAGTACCTTCCGCACTCCACCACTATAGAGGAAGTTCAGTGTCTAGAACAGTAAGAAGCTACTGAAATGATCCCTGGAATTATGTTCTTTTCTCTAACTAGTTCTTTGAGAGTTTCATGGGAATAATGAGCTCACACTTATTCTACTCTATCTTTCCTTCCTAGATCTGAACATCCTTAGCTATATAACTTTCTGTGACATATTTAAAATATCAAAAATAATTGTTGCTCTACAAATATTTGTGGGTTAGTGGTCTTTTACTGATGTGGCTGGATTACCAGAGTTTATAGTCTTAGAAATCAATGATTCTGCCTCTCCTAGAAGCTAACACTTGCTAGTAGCTCCATGCCTGAAAATGGGATTTTATGCCTAGCTGCATCATTCATGTTGGGATTCATACTCTTTGTCTTAGACATGTCTACTGTCTGCTTTCACATTAACTATGAGTTAATCTATACAGCTGCACTGCTGTCTCAAGAAGATTCTGTTTCCTTGTAGTCATCAACTGCCTCTGGGTCTCACACCATATCATTCTTGTGATATATGAACTGTGGGGGAAGAGTAGTTGTATAATTCTTTCATTTCCTGATGAGCAATTTGCAGTCCCTTAGTCCTATTGACTAAGTGTCGTTTTGTTAATAACTATCTACTTCAAATAGCAGCATCTATAAATGGGTTGTCAGATGCCTTAAGTTGGAGGTATAATAAGTCATTGCAAGTTTATTTAATATCTTGGCTGTTTAGTAGTATTTTAGAAGTATATTTTTTCTGTAATGGTATGAGTTATTGATTTGATCTTGTGAAGCAGGACTTAACTGCAATCAGATATTTATTGGATAGACCCATGAAGTTCATGCCACTATTGTAACAGTGGGCATGTAGGGTCATGCTAATCACTCTTGTGCCTCCCAAGATTCAGTGCTGAGTAATAGTGTTTACTTTTCTACAGTATTAGTATGCATAGCTCCTTCCAACACTATGAAAGCTATCCAGTAGAAATTAAATTTCTAGATTAGTACTCTATTCACTTTTTTTCATATTCTATGACTTAGCTATGTCAAAATTAGGGTCTTACAATCAAATTCCTGTGAGTAACAAAGACTACTGGCTATAGCCTAGACAGTTGTAGGGATCTATTGGACCCTTTAACTAATGCTTGTAAATGAAGTAACCTATACTTTCTCTGTATCTTTCAGTCTCTATCTTCTCTCCTCCCCACTCCCTGACTCTCAAAATCTCAAGCTATTTCCCTAGAACTCTTTATTTACAATGCATGAAGATCATTCTCTTGTTAGATAATTTACCTAAACCTATTTATCAATCTACTTTGACAAAGAAAATGATTGCCTGTATCTCTTCATCTAAAGGATCCATGTAAATTTTGTCTCACCCAAACTGACAAAACAAATGTTTTCATCATTGATCTTGTTTTGTTTAACCAACCATATTGGTGGTGATGGTGATGGCAGTGGTGGAGTGCTGGTGGTGGAGGTAGAAGTGGTAGTTGTTGATATAGAAAAATAAAAATGTTTATTTTGACTCACAATTACAAAGGGATAAAAGCTCATCATGGCAGGAAGCCATGGAAATGGGGAAATAGAGCTAAAAGCTTACTTTTGAAAAAGAAAAGCATAACGCAAAAGAAATAAAGAAAAGAAGTAGAATGAGATTGTATAGTCTCAAAATCTACTCCTAGTGGCATCATGTCTCTATCAAAACTACACCTATGAAACCTCTGTAACTGGAACCCAATATTCAAATACCAGAGCTAATGGGAAGATATTTATCAGTAGACCACAAGTTTTAGTTTTCTTTCTTTTACTTCCAGGATGTTTTTTTCCAGAACTCTCTCAGCGGCAATGTCCTCAAATTTTCCAAACATATATATTGATGCACACATTTCACTTAACCTTAGGTAATTGCAGAGATTTTTGATAACCTATCTATTTTCAAATTTCTTTGAAAACTATTGTTACATGTTGGGGAAGAGAATATAGGCTACAGGAAGGATGAGAAATTAGACAAACATTCAAAGCAACTGGCTGCTAGTTACCCTTTAGCTCTTGAAGCAATTCAGTTATCAGAATAGCAGATAATTGTCTTAATTATCAATATAGCCCTGAACAATTCCTACCTATGCTGTGATTTCTTGGTCTTTTAAATTATAAAATGAACATAATCTAACTTACATTAGTGCTTTGAAAATAAAATAATGTAAATAAAAATTGCACAACATAGAGACTTGGACAGAATTCATTTTGTACTCAAATGATATTATTTTGAATATTATCACACTTTAGTTTTCCATTTGTTCCTGAGACATCAGACCAAATTTCTTTGCACTCTTAATTTAACCATTTTGCTTAAAATGTATATTTTAAAACAACGTATTTAAATTAGGGGTCCTCTTTTATCAAGTCTAGCCATAATCTCTCCACTTCCATACATTTCCAAATCATTCCACTTCATTCTATCCCTAATTAAGAGAAAACTTGATAGCTAAATAATAGTTAATAATAATGATAATAAATTAATGAAGTAAAATTAAATAAAAATATAAAAATCATAATAGGGTCACAAAAAAGAGAAGAAAAATGGACAAAGAAAAACTAATAAAACAAATATGGATGTAGAAACACACACATTCACACATGAGAATTCCATAAAAACACAGAACCGCCAGCCATAATAAATAGGCCACCAAACCTAGACACTATTGCATATGCCAGCAAGATTTTGCTGAAAGGACACTGATATAGCTGTCTCCTGTGAGGCTATGCCAGTGTCTGGCAAATACAGAAGTGCATGCTCACAGTCAGTTATAGGATGGAACACAGGGCCCCCAATGGAGGAGCTAGAGAAAGTACCCAAGGAGCTGAAGGGGTCTGCAACCCTATAGGTGGAACAGCAATATGAAATAACCAGTACCCCCAGAACTCGTTTCTCTAGCTGCATATGTATTAGAAGATGGCCTAGTCAGCCATCATTGGGAAGAGAGGCTCCTAGGTCTTGTAAATTTATGTGCCCCAGTACAAGGGAATGCCAGGGACAAGAAGTGGGAGTGAGTGTGTAGGGGAGCCATGCGGGGGGGGGGGTATACGGAACTTTCAGGATAGCATTTGAAATGTAAATAAAGAAAATACCTAATTAAAAAATAAATAAATAAGTAGCAAATGTAAAGCAAAGCAAATGATCATACCCTGACAATGCAGTATAAGACAAAGAACCTCCAAAATGCAATTGATTTCATTTTATGTTGGCCATCTACTCCTAAGCATGGTGTCTGGATTTAAGTGTGGTGTGTATACCTACTGACATTCCTTTAGAGAAAAGTAGTCTTTCATTTTTGGAGAAGTTATCAAAGGAAGATAATTTCTGGGTTAGGGATGAAGGTTCTGTCCTAGTCTCTGCTTATCAATGGGACTCCATCTGACCCAGACTAGTACAGGTCCTGTGCAAGCTGCCACACTCTCTGTGAATTCATGTGTTCATCAGCCCTGCTGTTTCTTTCACATTCTCCTCTGGCCCTTACAAATCTTCTTTTTTGTCCATGGTGTCCCCTGAACCCTGAAAGATGGATTTGATGGAGACATCCCTATTGGGAGTGAGTGTTTTAAGTTCTCTTACTCTTTGAACCTTGTTCAACTACAGTTCTCTCTATTTGTTCCCTCCTTCTGCAGGAGGAAGCTTCTCTCATCATACCTGAGCAAGATACTCATCTGTGAACATAGCAGAGTTTCATGAAAATCATTTTACTGCTATGTTCTTTAATAAATATTAATACTGTTCAGTAGTACTTGGTTTTCTGCTACTCATGCCATATTAATCTTACTCATCTTTGCACCCTCTTATATCTTTTTCAGTTTCTTTTTTCAGTGGCTGCGTATTTTTATTATACTTAAACAATTTTAAATGTGTCATTTGCTATGGAACCCTCTGAGTCTTCTATATCTATACCCCAAAGAGTCTTGTCTGCAATCTGCCAGTTCTTCAAACATTTAACATCCAAGTGGCCTTTCACTAACAACACAATGTAAAATAGCCCCAGGGAGTTCAGTTCTTTCATCCACAAATAATTTCCATATTTATATTGGGGTATGCAAAAGAGACAGTAAGCCTTTCTCATCATTGCTATAGAAAAGCCATCTGTTTGCTCCTGTGTTTCAGTTCTCAAGATCATTGGAAATCAATGGGGAGCACTGGTCAGTTCATTTTTCAAAGTGTCACTGGGGAACTTGAACTCACAGATGTCAGTCTGTTTCTTGTTAAATGTTCATTTCCTAAAGGCTGTGTTATCTGTAATAGTCTTTCACTTACCATCAAACACCAGACACAACATCCTCCTGATGACTTGAAAACCAACAACAGTAATTAATAATGACCTTGAGAATGAGAGGCTGACATCTGCCCTCACAGCACAGATCAACATGTGCTTAACAGGTCTGAGTAACAACTGTTGAGGCTTGCGTGTTCCACAAAACGAGTTTTCCCTCAGCAGGAGGCTTTGTGCTTACTAATCCTGGGCTTCATCGCCAGTAAATCCCCATGGCTTCCCTGAATACAGATGTAGAAAACATAGTGGTTCTGTAGACTAAAGCGCCATATGATAGACAATGATACTTTTCTTAATTCAGGCACAAGAAAACTTGCTAATTTCCCATAGCAACTGGCAAACAAAAAGGAAATAAGGCAATTCCAGTTGCATAATAAAAACAAATAAAATACTTAATAAAGGCTTAACAATTCCCTGGTGATGGTTCTGATATAAGTTCTAACCAGGAAATTGGAAGAGGTCAAACGGGAAAGATTAAGTTGTAGCCTAAAACCATATAGTGTCTAGATGTGGGATCAGTAACCAAGCTGAGGTGGTATTAAAGAAGATGACTTCCACATTCTAACATTCACCTTGACATGTCATGAACTAGACATCTCTTGCAAAGATGAATAACTCTCCTTCTATAATTCTTTCTTATATTCTGTCCAAAAAATACCATGGAAATTAAGGGTAGAAGGATGCCTCTATGTGATCTGTGTCTCTAAGACCTTTTAAGATTTATCTACCTTTAACACTATTGAGGACCCAGAGTAAAGCATATATAAGAAATTGGTGAGGGACTTGCAACTGCCAGTAGATTATTTCTGAGGATAGAATTAGTTTTGCACAACACTGATCCTATGCACTCTGGTATAATTCTATTAGAACATTTACACCTTAAAGACATTCACAATAGATGAATGGGATTACAAAGTAGGAGCTAGTAAAATGGACTAGCTCTTGTCCTGTTCACTGCAAAAAGATTTGCATAATGAAGCTGCTCACATACCATCTATCTGGCTACACACAGGGCTAAATTAATACTCTCAACACAATTCTCCCTCTAATGTATAATTGTATCTGCACTGTGTTTTTGTACACACAATACCAGTACACATATTCTTCCACCTCAAACAAGTGCAGCCAATAACCATCTTAGAACACATGAGCTATGGGTGTGGGTAGGCAGGAAGTATACAGGAACTTCCATCGCTCTGAGTCACATTGACTAATGAATATAGTTCCTAAGATAAGGCACTCTCTGAGCTCTAAAGGATAGACACAAATCACCAGGAAAATAGTCATCAACAGGAAGAAATGCATTGGGGAGAAGGATACACCTGCCCTGCTGATTCAGAGCCATGCAAATCTTCTCCCCGTCTAGGAATGGAATTTCATGCCTAGCTGCCTTGTTCATGCTGGAATTCATTTTGCTTGTCTTACACATGTGCTATCACATTAACTGAGTTCACCTGTCCAGCTGTCCTGATGTGTTCATAAGACACTGTTTCCTTATAGTCATCAACTGCCTCTGGCTCTCACACATCCTTCCAGCTTTCCCCAGTGATATCCAAACAAAGGAGGAAGGAGTGTGTGGATCTGTCCCATTGCCTGTTGGCCTCTCTGTAGTATCTTAGGCTGCTTGACCCAATATAGTTCTTTGTGTCCATTGCCATCCTCTTTAAGTAGAAGCTTCAATAAAAGGGTTGAGAGATCCATTAATTTGTGAGTATAGTAAGTCATGAGGAGTTCATTTAACACATTGGTTTTTTAACAGCATTGCAGTTGTAGATTGTCTCCTTGGGCCTATGGTTGGCCTAGCCATGGGTTTTCAGTTCTGTGATGATGAAATTTATGTCTTTCATCTTGTGAAGCAGGGATTAGAATCTATTAGAAATTGGGTTAGATCCATGATGTTTATACTTCTATTGTACCATTGGGCATGCCATGCCAGCCCAATCACTATTGTACCTCAAGGGGTTCACTTCTGAGTAAGAATGATTCTTTTCTACAGTAATAGCGTGGTAGCACCATCTAGCACTATGGAAGTTGTCTAGTAGGAATAAAGTTTCTAGGACAGTACCAACTTCGTTTCTCCATATTCTGTGACTTGGATTTGTTGTGGTTTCAACAAATAAGGTCTTATCAGCAAGTTTTAATGTGTAAGAAGGCTATTGGCTATAGCCTATATAGGTTGGAGGTCTAAGTAACTATATTGGCTGAAATTTTCATATGAATTATTCTATGCCAGGCACTAGTCTTTTTATTTATTAACAATTGGTATCTAATAAGGGAATTGTTGCCTCACTATGGAAAATTCCTCTCAATCTCTCTTGTCTGTCTTTGTCTCTCTGTTTCTCTCTGTATCTCTGTCTCTTTCTCCCCACCTCAGCTTTATTTTCAATGTATGAACATCATGCCATTGTTAGATAAATCTAAATCCATTTAAAATATATGTTCTATATACTAATACATATCTTCATAATTTTGTCACTGTCTTCCAAACCATAATGCTAAAACTATTATTGTCCATGTGCCATTAGTGTATTTGGAAAATAGTAACATGTTAAGCTGTAGAGACTGAACATCATAAAGAAAAGGGTTGTCACAAACTGGAAATTTATACATAGCAATTTAAAGCATCCATTTTCACAAAGTTTACAAAGTAACATTTTCTTTAGTTCATTAAGGATTTGTCCTGCATACATAATGAGTAGGAATCAAGATGGATCAGAAACTAAGGGAAGAGCCAACTGATGACTGACCCAACATGAGTCCCAATCACATGGCACAGAGTCAATCCTTTACACTAATAATGATACTCTGCTATGCTTACAGACCGGAACCTAGCATAAACTGTCTCCTGTTCATCCAGCATCAGATGGAAACAGATGCAGAGACCTATAATCAAACAGCACATGGAGCTCAAGAAGTTTTGTGGAAGAGTGGAGTATAAAATTGAACGAGCAGGAGGGGTCAATGATATCACAAGAAGACCTACAGAGTCAACTAAACTAAACCATCAATCAACCAAAGAGCATGCAGAGACTGGACATTGGCTCCCTACATAATTGTGGCAGGTGTACAGATCTTCATGTTGGCCCCCTAACAAATGTATCTGGGGCTGTCTGTATGATGGCTGCCACTAAATCCCCTTCCCTTACTTGGACTGCTTGGTTGGGCCTCAGTGGGAGAGGATATGCTTAGATCTGCTGAGACTAGATGTTCCAAGGAGGTGTGGTACCCAAGGAAGACTTCTCTGAGGAAAAGGAAAGGGTAATGGGAAGGATTTATAAGAGTGGGCCTGGTAGAGGAGGAGGGAGGGAATCTGGGATTATGATGTAATTTGAATAAAAATAAATTATTAAAGAAAAAATATTTTCATACATAAGTGCTATATTTACCCTATGTTTCCTTCCCTTACACTTTCTACTTCTAAGCAAGTCCTCCATGCAAATCAACTTACTGTGAGTTTCAAGATCGCTTCTTTATAATTGTTGCCATGTATAAATGTGCATATTATTAATCTAGTCAGCACTGATCTGACAGACTTGAAAGTAAGGCTGACCACTTAGGATTAGAATACCTATCAAGTATCTTTTCTTGAAAACACTGCTTCTCCCTCTGTCAACAATTGATTCCTCATCTAGGGGGTCTTTGTGAAACTTGACCCAATGTATATTTCCAAAATAATTGGTGTTATCATATTACAGATGTTGTTTATTCAAACATATTGTTAAGATTTCAGGAATTCAGCTCCCTGTCACCTATCACGTTGTCCTGGTGCTGTTTGTATTTTGATGTTAATTTCATGTGCTCAAGAGGGGTTGCCCACTGAGGAATGAATCATGTATTCAGGTGATTTCATGTGAGCCTTCTCCACATTTTAACTGGTCAAATAAAGGCTAGAATCTGTGATTGGGCAGTGGAAGAAAAAGATGGGGCTGGAGGTTTTAGAGAAGGGGAAGAGAGAAACAAGAGGGTCAGATGAGGAGCCAGAGGAAGATGGAGAAAGAGGAGGTGGAAAAAAAAATAGAGCAGAACCACATGGCCTGGAGAAGCTGCAAGTAGCAAGAGATCTCCTAGCTGAGGAATAGAGTAGGTAGTGATAAATCTGCCCAATCTAGGCATGCAGCTTATAAATATTGAAACTTAGTTTTGTGTTCTGTGCATGGGCTTATTGGGATTGGAAATTTACTGCAACAAATTGGCAGGCAATGTGGGGAGCCATCTGTTGCATGTAATTTTATAAAGGTGGCTTGTTTACTCCAATGCCCAGGGCCACACAGCTAGCTTCCCCAAGCTGCCAACAATCATCTCATCCTCTTTCTTTCTCCACCTACCTTAGCTCTTCTGAAGAAAATCACTAGACCATTTTATTATTTTAAAACTTGCCAGATAACACAATTGTTGGGCAGATATCCCTAGCCCTAAACTTATCAGCAAGCCTATTTCAGTTTCCAGCCAATCAAGATTTTACATGGTTGCTGCATGCCTCCTGTTCCAAAGCCTAGCTGAAAAGCCTCCTCCTTCGCTGTGCCCCTTCTCTTCCTCCTGTGACTCAAAAGTCCCAACTTTTCCTTTGCCCAGCAAGTGGCTTCTGCCATTTTCTTAATCATGAACCAATTAGGAAACCTGAATTTAGTGTCAGCTCTTCCCCATATAAGTTGGACCAGTCACTAGACCTCCTTTTCTTCAATCTCTTCTTCATTTCTGTCTGTGTAGTTCTTTTAGACAGGAACAATTCTGGGTCAGAGTTTTAGATTGTAGGATGCCAACTCCATCCCTCCACTTGATATGTTGTCTTTCTACTGGAGGTGGACTCTACCAGTTCCCTTTCCCTCCTGATGGTATTTCATCTAAGGTCCCTCCCTTTGAGTCCTGAGTGTCTCTCATCTCCCAGGTCTCTGGTACTTTCTAGAAATTTCCCCACCTCCCACCCCCTAAGATTGCATATTTTACTTACTCTACTGACCCTCAGGGCTTCTCCCTCCCCCCATACCTGGACATGTTCTTTCTTTCCCCTTCTTCTCCCCTCTCCCAGCCAGATCCCTCCTTCCCTCTGCCTCCCATAATTGCTTTCTTCTTCCTTCCAAGTGGGATTGAAGCATCCTTACTTGAGCCCATCTGCTTGTTAACTTCCTTGGGTTCTTTGGATTGTATCCTAGGTATTCTTGTCCCAAGAACCTAGAAATACTGGTGAGAATGATGTCTCTACTGCTTTCTTTTAATTGGAGACCTCTCTCTGGTTCACTCCTACATGATGCACAAAGAACAAGAACACTGGTAGATTAATTGGTGAGAGTACCTCGAATATTAGATCATCCCTCTTGAGGCCAGAATCAGTTTCTCAACCACTGTGTTCACATATACACAGCTAAATTCTATCATAACATTCATCCTGTAAAGTCTCAAAAAGAAAAAAAAATCCAAATTCATTAAAAAGGAGAAAGTAAATTGAACTCTTGTCCTGGTGTTCAGCACCAAAAGAGGTACACTGTAAAGTTGCTCACATACTATCTGTCTGAGTACTCATGTAGGACATAACAACGTAGTATTATTCTCTGAAGATATCTGTACCATATGTTGCTGTCCTAAATACTAATACATACATTCTTCAACCTCAAGCCAATACATCCGAGAACCACCTGAGTAGAACATCTAAACTATGGGGATGGTAATTAGGAAGGTAAAAGTACTTCTATCACTCAGAGTTTCAATGACTCATGAATTTGGCCCCTGAGATTTGGCACTATCTGAGATCTGCATGATACAATCAGCAGGTAAATGAGCAAACAGAAGAGCAGCACCTGGGTCAAAACACACATGCACTGCTAATTCAAAGCCTTGCAAGTATTCCTGCATATAGTTCAGATCATCAGGACATTCGAATCCAGCTTTCCTCTACTGTACAACATCCCTACACATGTTCACACTTATGCTCTTCCTCAGAGAAATGAAGTCATCTGCCAAAGCAAACAATTAAAAGATAGTCATGGAGTTCCAGCACTGAACAACAATAACAGTTCAGGGATGATTTACAAGGAACACCCTACACATTTCCAAATATTAACCTGGTTTCAAGGGCTCTGCACTGCCTGGTATGCATAACTGCTGACTTGATGACTTGTCCATAAAAGTCATTTCATATGTAAAGGAAAGTACATGGTCCTTGACATCAAGGATAGTCGGGCTCCAAAATGCCCTGCCATTGTGGAATGGGATTAGCCAGTCCCATTGGGAAGCTTATGTTAATTTGTTCATAAATGGATTAGTTGCTTTCCTACTTCTCTTGTTTTGAGTTATACACAGACAAAAGCCAAGAAACAGACACAAAGACAAACATCCTTTATTACCAAAGGACTCTCTCTTGAACTTTGTTTCTCCTTTGGATTATTATTTTATCTTTTTAAATGTTTTAAAACAATTTTAAAATTAAAATATATGTTGGTCATTTTCTTCCACTCCAAGTCCTTCAAGACTCTTCCCGCAATACCCATCACACTTTGAGTTCTTTCTCAATAAACAAACACATAATACAATAACAACCTCCCCAACCCATTGCCCAAAATATACCCTCAAAAGCAAATAAAGCAGTGTTCTTTCAAAATGAGGTAGGGATTTGGATTCCTAGATATTTTATTCTCCTTGAAGCTATTTTAAGTTAGAATGTGTCCTTAATTTCCTCCTGTATGTATGCTATTGATATGTATAAAAGCTGTTAATTTATGGAAGTTGATTCTGTATTGTGCCACATTGGTGAATGTGTTCATAGTTTCTAGAAGTATTCTGGTAGATGTTTTGGAATCTCTGATGTCTAATAGCATATGATCTGCAAATAGGGGAAAGTTCACTTCTTTCCCTGTCTATGTCCCTTTAATTTCCTTCTCTTGCCTATTGCTCTATCCAGTGCTTTAATGAACAATATTGAAAAGAAATAGAGATACTGGACATCCCTATCTTTTTCCTGACTTCAGTTGGATTGCTTCAAGCTCAAGCTTTTTTCCATTTAGGATGACAGTGTTGGCTACAGGTTTCTTATGTATAGCTTTGATTATGTTAAGGTTTGTTCCCTTTAGTCTTTCATGCTCTAGGAATTTTGTCATGAAGGGGTGTTGGGTTTTATCACAGAATTTTTCCTGCATCTATTTATATGATACTATTAGTTTTGCCTTTAGGTCCATTTTTGTTGTTTAATATATTTATTGGCATGTGTTGATGTATCCCTGCATTTCATGTATAATGCCAAAATGGTAATGATGCATAATATTTTCAATGTATGTCTATATTCTTCTTGAAGTAATTCATTGAAAATGTTTGAGTCTATGTTCTTCAATGACATTAGCCTGTAGTTTCCTTCTCTCTCTCTATCCCCCACTCCCCTCTCTTTCTCTTATCCTTCCTTCTTTCCTTTTTTCCTTTCTTCTTCCTTCCTTCCTACCTTCCTTCATTTTGTTCCTTTTCTTTTCCTCCTCCTCCTCCTTCTCCTCCTCCTCTTCTTTGTCTTCATCTTCATCTTCTTCTTCTCCTTTCTTTTCCATATTCTTGTTGAGAGTTTACCTGTTTTTTAAATTAGCATGACACTGGCACTGTAGAAGGAATTTGGGAGTGTTTGTTTTCTCTCTGTCCTTTTTTAATAGTTTAAGAAAGATGGCCTATATACCTTCTTTGAAAATGTGGTAGAAATCTTCTAGGAAACCATGTGGGTCAAGACCTTATTTTTAGTTGAAAGGATTTGTATGGTTTTTTTTTTCAATCTCCTCACATATTTTCAGTTTGTTTGGGTTGTTAACTTCTTAGCTTAATTTTGGTGATTTGGTTGAATCAATAAATATATTGGTGTGTAAAGGTTTTCCAACTTAATGCAATACTGCTTTTTAAACTAATCCAGACTCCAGTAAAGGAAGCAGTTTGACTAACATCAGATGTTCACCTCTCTCTCTCAGGTCCTCTAAATCCAATTCCCAAGTCTTGTCCCTAGTTCATTAGCAGACTGCATGCTGAGATATTCTATCTTCTTCCTCACCTCCCCATGCCTAACCTACATAGTTCTTATCCTTCCTCCCTCAACAGGTTACTGCATCTCTGGTACCCAACTCCCATTTGGTACTTTCTGCAAAACCACATAGTACTCCTGACAGGAAAGACATGTAGGCTAACGGCAAAGCTTGCCCTTCCCTCCATTCCTCCAAGTCTAATATTACAGTATCATCTCCAGCTATACAGTAGAAAATCTGTGGCAGCCTTCTAGCAACTCATCTCCAGTGATCTGCAGAGATGTTATCCTCCTAACCTCCCCTAATCTCTTGATTTGTCCTACCCCAAAACTCCAGCAAAAACTCCCTGTCCCATAAGCCACTCCTGCTAGAAAGGAGGTAGTCTACCTGCAGAACTTCATCTCTCTTTTTGCTACTCCTCAGTGGGAGAAGACTCCCCTCACCCTTGAGAGACTTGAGGCCCTAGGGAGAGGAGCAGCCTGGCAAGGGGGGAAGACATCCTCTTGGAGACAGGGGGAGGAGAAATGGGATGAGGAACTTGAGAGGAGAAACTAGCAGGGAGCAACAGCTGGGCTGTAAGAAATAGAAAACTAATTTTAAAGATCACTAATCCTATCTCCAGCTCTGTACCAGAAGACCTTCTCTAGCTTCCTTTCCCCCCTGCCCTAATCTCCACTGAATCTATGTTTCCTCCACTTATTGATTTAATCCACATTCAACACTATCAGGCAGTCCCTGGGGACCCACAAGCTACTTCTGCTAAGGAAACAGGAAAGCCAACTTCAGATCTTCTCTTATCCATCCATTCCTTCAAATCTAATCCCCTAGACTCATCCCAGCTCTGTATTAGACCTTCTACAGTGGCTTCTCCTAACTTTCTGCCTTCATTATTATGGAATCAACCAAACATATCTCAGTGAAACACCCTGTTTTCTTCCCTCATGTTAACCACATCAGCACCACCAGCATATCATGATCAAAAAGTGTCAGCTTACAATACACAGAAACACATTTTACCTGGAATCTCCTGTGACCACACCTACCACTTTTTGGAATAATTTCCTGCCAGGCAACTTATAGCCACAACACTCTCCAAAGAACCAAAAAGGAAACAGAAATTAAGAAATAACACATCTACTCAGCATAGAGAAGACCAGATACCAACCCCTAAAATTATAACCTTCCAATCCTACAGGCTCTGACACCAGGGTAAAAACAAAACCAAAAAGCGCTTGTACAATATGTCTCCAATAGAGCACAGTAAGCCTACTACATCATACTCTGAATATTCCAACATAGCTAAAGCACAAGGAAAGGACAATAAACCAGCATTTATGAATATGATATTCTTTTTAAATTTTTATTAGATATTTTATTTATTTACATTTCAAATTTTATCCCCTTTCTTCATTTCACCCCCAAGAACCCTCATCTTATCCTCCCTCCCGCTGCTCACTACCCCACCCACTCCAACTTCCTTCCCCTGGCATTCCCCTACACTGGGACATTGAGCATTCACAAGGCCAAGGGCCTCTCCTTCATTGATGTCCAACAAGTCATCTTTTACATATGCAGCTGAATCCTTGAGTCCATCCTTGTGTACTCTTTGGTTGGTCATTTAGTCCCTGAGAGCTCTGTGGTTATTGGTTGGTTCATATTGTTGCTCCTCCTATGCGGCTGTAACTCCTTCACCTCCTTGGGTCCTTTCTCTAGCTCCTCCATTGGGGACCCTGTGTTCAGTCCAATGAATGGCTGTGAGCCTCCATTTCTGTATTTATCAGGCACTGGCAGAGCATCTCAGGAGACAGCTATATCAGGCTCCGGTCAGCAAGCACTTGTTGGCATCCACAATAGTGTCTGGGTTTGGTAACTGTATATGGGATGGATCCCCAGGTAGGACAGTCACTGGATGACCTTTCCTTCAGTTTCTGCTCCAAACTTTGTCTCTGTATCTCTTCCCATGGGTATTTTGATGACTCTTCGAAGAAAGACCAAAGTATTCACACTGTCTTCCTTCTTCTTAAGTTTCACATGGTTTGGGAATTGTATCTTGGGTATCCCGAACTTCTGGGCTAATATCCACTTATCAATGAGTGCATACCATGTGTGCTTTTTTGTGATTGGGTTACCTCACTCAGGATGATATTTTCTAGCTCCATCCATAGTACAACCTGAGGATCCAGCTATACCGCTCCTGGGCATATAGCCAGAAGATACTCCAATATGTAATAAAGACACATGTTCCACTATGTTCATAGGAGCCTTATTTATAATAGCCAGAAGCTGAAAAGAACTCAGATGTCCTTCAACAGAGGAATGAATACAGAAAATGTGGTAGATTTACGCAATGGAGAACTACTCACCTATTAAAAACAAAGAATCCATGAAGTTCTTAGGCAAATGGATGGAATGATAGATGTTCTTAAAGTGAAAATGAGTGAATTCCATAAAGAAATCTATGAAAACACAAACATGGGAAATTAATAAAATCATTCACAAACTGAAAGTGGAAATAAATAAGGAAAAGAAAATTTGAGGGAATTATGAAAATGAAATTTAGCAATTCAAACAAGAACTACAGAGCCAAGCTTGACCAACAGAATGTAAGCAGCACGCCTCTATGGCCTCTGCATCAGCTCCTGCCTCCAAGTTCCTGTTCTATGTGAGTTTCTGTCCTGACTTCCTTTGGTGATGAACAGCAATGTAGAAATGGAAGCTGAATAAAGCCTTTCCTCCCCAACTTGCTTCTTGGTCATGATGTTTTGTGCAAGAATACAAACCCTAAGACACATTCTAAAACAAAACATCCAGGAATTATAAGAAACTATGAACAAACCAACTCTAAGAATAATAGGAATAGAGGAAGGAGAGGAAACAGCGGTCTAAGGCACAGAACATATTTTCAACAAAACCTATTAGGAAATTTTTTTTTCTAAACATGAAAAAATATGCTGATAAAGGTACAGGAAGCATACAGAATATCAAACAGGATGGAATACAAAAGAAAGTTAGCTTGACACATAATAATCGAAACTCAGTTATTCGTGGGTGCAAGGGGGACCGCAAACCTGGGGCAAAATGGGATGGGAGAAAAAAGAGGAGCGAAGACCAAGTAGATTGTTCCTATCAAGAGATTATTAGGCTGAAACGCCAGGTTTTAAAGCATACATCAAGGGGAACAGGGAGGGATTGAGGTGGAATTAACAAAGAAGTGGGCATCAGGGGACACGAGGGCCGAAGTCAGGTGCCAGGCAGCGGGCACTCTGTGTCTTATCTCTGGAAGGTGGAATCCTCCTTAACAGCCTTGGGTGTCAGGCCGGGCTCATCACGTAACTCATGTCCTTGGATGTCATGGGAGTCAGGAAGAGATAAGGAAGAGGGGACTATAATTCAGCTTTTACAGCCTGAGGTGCCAGGAAGGGAACAGGGAGAAGGGAGTGACGACCGGCTCCTTAGCACAAGGCCATTTGGCTTGTCAGGGTAGGAGACAGTGAAAGGCTAGCTTTCTCACGGTATGGTCTCCACATACAGAACAAAGAAATAATATTAAAAGCTACAAGAGAAAAAGAACAAATATCATATAAAGGCAGACCTATGAGAATTATACCTGCCTTCTCTGTGAAAACTTTAAAACACAGAAAAGCCTGGACAGATGTGCTACAAATTCAAAGAAACCATGAATGTCAGTGCAGAATATTGTAACCAGTAAAACTTTAAATCATCATAGATGGAGAAAATAAGACATTCCTAGATAAAACCATATTTAAGCAATACCTACCTACAAATCCAGCCCTACAGAGGGTACTAGAAGGAAAACTCCAACATAATGTTAGCCCCAAAACTCCAATCATACACACACACAAAAGAAATTCCCATAACAGCAAAACCAAAGAGGAAACACACACACCATCAAAACCACATCAATTAACAAACATCATTTATTGATATCTCTCAACATCACTGGTCTCGATTCCACAATAAAAATACACATGTGAATATAATTAATATAAAACAACATCCATCCTTGTGCTTCATCCAAAAACACATTTCTGTTTCAAGGATACACATTACCTTGTAATAAAAGGTTGGGAAAAGGCATTCTAAATAAATGGACCTATGAAAAAAGCTGGTGGGGCCATTTTAATATATAACAAAATAGCTTTCAAATCAGAACTAATGAAAAGAGATAAAGAAGAACACTACATACTCATCAAAGGGGAAAAAAAAACACCGAAATGACATTTCAACTCTTTTTTTTTTTTTTTTTTTTTTTTTTTTGGTTTTTTGAGACAGGGTTTCTATGTATAGCCCTGGCTGTCCTGGAACTCACTCTGTAGACCAGGTTAGCCCCAAACTCAGAAATCCACCTGCCTCTGCCTCCCAAGTGCTGGGACATTTCAACTCTTAATATCTATGCCCCAAACACAAATCCACTAACCTTTGTAAAAGAAACACTACTAAGGGTCAAAACACATCTCAAACCTCCCACACTGATAGTGAGAGACTTCAATACCACATTCTAACCAATAGGCAGGTCACCCAGATAAAAACTAAACAGAAAAAAGTAGGAGCACTATAAACCAAAAGGACCTAAACAAGTATGTACAGAACACTGTACTCAGACACAGAAGAGTAATCCTTCTTCTTGTCACCTTATAAAACTTTCTCCAAAACTTCCCAGATACTCAGACATAAAGCAAGTTTCAATAGATACCAAAATAAATCAATGATGATAATAATGATAATAATAATAATAGATCCTATATGATCACCACAGATTAAAGCTGGATGTCTATAACATCAGAAACAGTAGGATGTTTATAAACTAAAATAAAACAAACAACTCTCTACTGGATGAAGAAAGAAAGAAAGAAAGAAAGAAAGAGAGAGAGAGAGAGAGAGAGAGAGAGAGAGAGAGAGAGAGAGAGAGAAAGAAAGAAAGAAAGAAAGAAAGAAAGAAAGAAAGAAAGAAAGAAAGAAAGAAAGAGTTTGTTACAGGACCCGCCGAACTTAGGAACTTCTGGAACAGGCGGAAGCACAGAGCCGCTGAGGCAGCACCCTTTGTGGGCCGTAGACAGCCGGCCACCATCCGGACCAGGGGACAGGTGTCTGACTGGCTGGGGAGGCGGCCTCAGCCTCAGCAGCAGCGGTCGCCATCTTGTTCCGGGACCCGCCGAACTTAGGAAATTAGTCTGAACAGGTGAGAGGGTGCGCCAGAGAACCGGACAGCTTCTGGGTCAGGCGGAAGCACAGGGCCGCTGAGGCAGCACCCTTTGCGGGCCTTAGACAGCCGGCCACCGTCCAGACCGGAGGACAGGTGTCCGCCTGGCTCCGGAGGCGGCCTCAGCCTCAGGAGCAGCGGTCACCATCTTGGTTCCGGGACTCCAAGGAACTTAGGAATTTAGTCTGCTCAGGTGAGAGTCTGCACCACAGAAGGTGACAGCTTCTGGGAACTGCCAAAGCAACACAGCTTCTGAGAAAGGTCCTGTTTTGGGCCTTCTTCTTCGGCCAGAAGGATGTCCAAATACAAGATATCTGCGCACCTTCCCTGTAAGAGAGCTTGCCAGCAGAGAGTGCTCTGAGCACTGAAACTCAGAGGAGAGAATCTGTCTCCCAGGTCTGCTGATAGACGGTAACAGAATCACCAGAAGAACAATCTCTAAACAGAGTCAACTATAACTACTAACTCCAGAGATTACCAGATGGTGAAAGGTAAACGTAGGAATCTTACTAACAGGAACCAAGACCACTCACCATCATCAGAACCCAGCACTCCCACTTTGCCCAGTCCAGGGCACCCCAACACACCCGAAAACCTAGACCTAGATTTAAAAGCATATCTCATGATGATGGTAGAGGACATCAAGAAGGACTTTAATAAATCACTTAAAGAAATACAGGAGAACACTGCTAAAGAGTAACAAGTCCTTAAAGAAAAACAGGAAAACACAATCAAACAGGTAGAAGTCCTTACAGAAAAAGAGGAAAAAACATACAAACAGGTGATGGAAATGAACAAAACCATACTAGACCTAAAAAGGGAAGTAGACACTATAAAGAAAACTCAAAGTGAGGCAACACTGGAGATAGAAACCCTAGGAAAGTAATCTGGAACCATAGATTTGAGCATCAGCAACAGAATACAAGAGATGGAAGAGAGAATCTCAGGTGCAGAAGATTCCATAGAGAACATTGGCACAACAAAGAAAATGCAAAATGCAAAAAGATCCTAACTCAAAATATCCAGGAAATCCAGGACACAATAAGAAGACCAAACCTACGGATAATAGGAGTGGATGAGAATGAAGATTTTCAACTCAAAGGACCAGCAAACATCTTCAACAAAATTATTGAAGAAAACTTCCCAAATCTAAAGAATGAGATGCCTATGAACATACAAGAAGCCTACAGAACTCCAAATAGACTGGACCAGAAAAGAAATTCCTCCCAACACATAATAATCAGAACAACAAATGCACTAAATAAAGATAGAATACTAAAAGCAGTAAGGGAAAAAGGTCAAGTAACATATAAAGGCAAGCCTATCAGAATTACACCAGATTTTTCACCAGAGACTATGAAAGCCAGAAGAGCCTGGACAGATGTTATACAGACACTAAAAGAACACAAATTCCAGCCCAGGCTACTATACCCAGCCAAACTCTCAATTACCATAGATGGAGAAACCAAAGTATTCCACGACAAAACCAAATTCACACCTTATCTCTCCACGAATCCAGCCCTTCAAAGAATAATAACAGAAAAAAACCAATACAAGAACGGGAACAATGCCCTAGAAAAAACAAGAAGGTAATCCCTCAACAAACCTAAAAGAAGACAGCCACAAGAAAAGAATGCCAACTTTAACAACAAAAATAACAGGAAGCAACAATTACTTTTCCTTAATATCTCTTCACATCAATGGTCTCAACTCCCCAATAAAAAGACATAGACTAACAAACTGGCTACACAAACAAGACCCAACATTTTGCTGCTTACAGGAAACTCATCTCAGAGAAAAAAATAGACACTACCTCAGAATGAAAGGCTGGAAAACAATCTTCCAAGAAAATGGTATGAAGAAACAAGCTGGAGTAGCCATCCTAATATCTGATAAGATTGACTTCCAACCCAAAGTCATCAAAAAAGACAAGGAGGGACACTTCATTCTCATCAAGGGTAAAATCCTCCACGAGGAACTCTCAATTCTGAATATCTATGCTCCAAATAAAAGGGCAGCCACATTCACTAAAGAAACTTTAGTAAAGCTCAAAGCACACATTGCAACTCACACAATAATAGTGGGAGACTTCAAGACACCACTTTCACCAATAGACAGATCATGGAAACAGAAACTAAACAGGGACACACTGAAACTAACAGAAGTGATGAAACAAATGGATCTGACAGATATCTACAGAACATTTTATCCTAAAACAAAAGGATATACCTTCTTCTCACCACCTCATGGTACCTTCTCCAAAATTGACCACATAATAGGTCACAAATCAGGCCTCAACAGATTCAAAAATATTGAAATTGTCCCATGTATCCTATCAGATCACCATGCACTAAGGCTGATCTTCAATAACAAAATAAATAACAGAAAGCCAACATTCACGTGGAAACTGAACAACACTCTTCTCAATGATACCTTTGTCAAGGAAGGAATAAAGAAAGAAATTAAAGACTTTTTAGAGTTTAATGAAAATGAAGCCACCCCCATAATCAGCTTCCAAATGCTGACACCATTGCATACACTAGCAAGATTTTACTGAAAGGACCCAGATGTAGTTGTCTCTTGTGAGACTATGCCGGGGCCTAGCAAACACAGAAGTGGATGCTCACAGTCAGCTAATGGATGGATCACAGGGCTCCCAATGGAGGAGCTAGAGAAAGTACCCAAGGAGCTAAAGGGATCTTCAACCCTATAGGTGGAACAACATTATGAACTAACCAGTACCCCTGAGCTCTTGACTCTAGCTGCATATGTATCAAAAGATGGCCTAGTCGGCCATCACTGGAAAGAGAGGCCCATTGGACACGCAGACTTTGTGTGCCCCGGTACAGGGGAACGCCAGGGCCAAAGGGGGGGGAGTGGGTGGGTAGGGGAGTGGGGGTGGGTGGGTAAGGGGGACTTTTGGTATAGCATTGGAAATGTAAATGAGCTAAATACCTAATAAAAAATGGAAAAAAAAAAAAAAAAAAAAAAAAAAAAAAAAAAAGAAAATGAAGCCACAACATACCCAAACATTTGGGACACAATGAAAGCATTTCTAAGAGGGAAACTCATAGCTCTGAGTCCCTCCAAGAAAAAACGGGAGAGAGCACATACTAGCAGCTTGACAACACATCTAAAAGCTCTAGAAAAAAAGGAAGCAAATTCACCCAAGAGGAGTAGACGGCAGGAAATAATCAAACTCAGGGGTGAAATCAACCAAGTGGAAACAAGAAGAACTATTCAAAGAATTAACCAAACGAGGAGTTGGTTCTTTGAGAAAATCAACAAGATAGATAAACCCTTAGCTAGACTCACTAGAGGGAACAGGGACAAAATCCTAATTAACAAAATCAGAAATGAAAAGGGAGACATAACAACAGATCCTGAAGAAATCCAAAACACTATCAGATCCTTCTAAAAAAGGCTATACTCAACAAAACTGGAAAACCTGGACGAAATGGACAAATTTCTGGACAGATACCAGGTACCAAAGTTGAATCAGGATCAAGTTGACCATCTAAACAGTCCCATATCCCCTAAAGAAATAGAAGCAGTTATTAATAGTCTCCCAGCCAAAAAAAGCCCAGGACCAGACGGGTTTAGTGCAGAGTTCTATCAGACCTTCAAAGAAGATCTAATTCCAGTTCTGCACAAACTTTTTCACAAGATAGAAGTAGAAGTTACTCTACCCAACTCATTTTATGAAGCCACTATTACTCTGATACCTAAACCACAGAAAGATCTAACAAAGATAGAGAACTTCAGACCAATTTCTCTTATGAACATCGATGAAAAAATCCTTAATAAAATTCTCACTAACCGAATCCAAGAACACATTAAAGCAATCATTCATCCTGACCAAGTACGTTTTATTCCAGGGATGCAGGGATGGTTTAATATATGAAAATCCATCAATGTAATCCATTATATAAACAAACTCAAAGACAAAAACCACATGATCTTGTTAGATGCAGAAAAAGCATTTGACAAGATCCAACACCCATTCATGATAAAAGTTCTGGAAAGATCAGGAATTCAAGGCCAATACCTAAACATGATAAAAGCAATCTACAGCAAACCAGTAGCCAACATCAAAGTAAATGGAGAGAAGCTGGAAGTAATCCCACTAAAATCAGGGACTAGACAAGGCTGCCCACTTTCTCCCTACCTTTTCAACATAGTACTTGAAGTATTAGCCAGAGCAATTCGACAACAAAAGGAGATCAAGGGGATACAAATTGGAAAAGAGGAAGTCAAAATATCACTTTTTGCAGATGATATGATAGTATATTTAAGTGACCCTAAAAATTCCACCAGAGAACTCCTAAACCTGATAAACAGCTTCAGTGAAGTAGCTGGATATAAAATTAACTCAAACAAGTCAATGGCCTTTCTCTACACAAAGAATAAACAGGCTGAGAAAGAAATTAGGGAAACAACACCCTTCTCAATAGTCACAAATAATATAAAATATCTCGGCGTGACTCTAACGAAGGAAGTGAAAGATCTGTATGATAAAAACTTCAAGTCCCTGAAGAAAGAAATTAAAGAAGATCTCAGAAGATGGAAAGATCTCCCATGCTCATGGATTGGCAGGATCAACATTGTAAAAATGGCTATCTTGCCAAAAGCAATCTACAGATTCAATGCAATCCCCATCAAAATTCCAACTCAATTCTTCAACGATTTAGAAGGAGCAATTTGCAAATTCATCTGGAATAACAAAAAACCGAGGATAGCAAAAACTCTTCTCAAGGATAAAAGAACCTCTGGTGGAATCACCATGCCTGACCTAAAGCTTTACTACAGAGCAATTGTGATAAAAACTGCATGGTACTGGTATAGAGACAGACAAGTGGACCGATGGAATAGAATTGAAGACCCAGAAATGAACCCACACACCTATGGTCACTTGATCTTCGACAAGGGAGCCAAAACCATCCAATGGAAGAAAGACAGCATTTTCAACAATTGGTGCTGGCACAACTGGTTGTTATCATGTAGAAGAATGCCAATCGATCCATACTTATTTCCTTGTATTAAGGTCAAATCTAAGTGGATCAAGGAACTTCACATAAAACCAGAGACACTGAAACTTATAGACGAGAAAGTGGGGAAAAGCCTTGAAGATATGGGCACAGGGGAAAAATTCCTGAACAGAACAGCAATGGCTTGTGCTGTAAGATCGAGAATTGACAAATGGGACCTAATGAAACTCCAAAGTTTCTGCAAGGCAAAAGACACCGTCAATAAGACAAAAAGAACACCAACAGATTGGGAAAGGATCTTTACCTATCCTAAATCAGATAGGGGACTAATATCCAACATATATAAAGAACTCAAGAAGGTGGACTTCAGAAAATCAAATAACCCCATTAAAAAATGGGGCTCAGAACTGAACAAAAAATTCTCACCTGAGGAATACCGAATGGCAGAGAAGCACCTGAAAAAATGTTCAACATCCTTAATCATCAGGGAAATGCAAATCAAAACAACCCTCAGATTCCACCTCACACCAGTGAAAATGGCTAAGATCAAAAATTCAGGTGACAGCAGATGCTGGCGTGGATGTGGAGAAAGAGGAACACTCCTCCATTGTTGGTGGGATTGCAGGCTTGTACAACCACTCTGGAAATCAGTCTGGCGGTTCCTCAGAAAATTGGACATAGTACTACCGGAGGATCCAGCAACACCTCTCCTGCGCATATATCCAGAAGAATCCCCAACTGGTAAGAAGGACACATGCTCCACTATGTTCATAGCAGCCTTATTTATAATAGCCAGAAACTGGAAAGAACCCAGATGCCCCTCAACAGAGGAATGGATACAGAAAATGTGGTACATCTACACAATGGAGTACTACTCAGCTATTAAAAAGAATGAATTTATGAAATTCCTAGCCAAATGGATGGACCTGGAGGGCATCATCCTGAGTGAGGTAACACATTTACAAAGGAACTCACACAATATGTACTCACTGATAAGTGGATATTAGCCCAAAACCTAGGATACCCAAGATATAAGATACAATTTCCTAAACACATGAAACTCAAGAAAAATGAAGACTGAAGTGTGGACACTATGCCCCTCCTTAGAAGTAGGAACAAAACATCCTTGGAAGGAGTTACAGAGACAAAGTTTGGAGCTGAGATGAAAGAATGGACCATGTAGAGACTGCCATATCCAGGGATCCACCCCATAATCAGCTTCCAAACGCTGACACCATTGCATACACTAGCAAGATTTTGCTGAAAGGACCCAGATATAGCTGTCTCATGTGAGACTATGCTGGGGCCTAGCAAACACAGAAGTGGATGCTCACACATGGATGGATCACTGGGCTCCCAATGGAGGAGCTAGAGAAAGTACCCAAGGAGCTAAAGGGATCTGCAACCCTATAGGTGGAACAACATTATGAACTAACCAGTACCCCGGAGATCTTGACTCTAGCTGCATATGTATCAAAAGATGGCCTAGTCGGCCATCACTGGCAAGAGAGGCCCATTGGACATGCAAACTTTATATGCCCCAGTACAGGGGAATGCCAGGGCCAAAAAGGGGGAGTGGGTGGGTAGGGGAGTGGGGATGGTTGGGTATGGGGGACTTTTTGTATAGCATTGGAAATGTAAATGAGCTAAATACCTAATAAAAAATGAAAAAAAAATTACAGTTAGGAAGTAGCAAAATTAAAAAAGAAAGAAAGAAAGAAAGAAAGAAAGAAAGAAAGAAAGAAAGAAAGAAAGAAAGAAGGTAAGAAAGAAGAGAGGGAGGGAGGAAGGAAGGAAGGAAGGAAGGAAGGAAGGAAGGAAGGAAGGAAGGAAGGAAGGAGAGAAGGAGAGAAGGAAGGGAGGGAAGGAAAAGAAAGAATTAATGTTCATCTGAATTCAGAGATTGGGGAAGCATGACTAGGACCTGGAAAGGTCTGCATCAGGTGCTCTTCTTATACATTATGGCTTCCAGTTAGTGTTTTTATGAAAGCCCTGAATGTGTGAATTGATAGATCTATTTCTTGTGGCTTCTCTTGGGCAAATTTGATTCTGATGATTTGTGCTTTCCATCTTGGATGTGACAGTTTTAGTTTTAGTTTATATTATTTCATTTTATTAATATCCCTTAGAACCTGTTACCTTTCCAATGAGAAACAGAAAGGGAGTGGATCTAGATGAGAAGAGAAATGGGGAGAAATGGGATGAGTAGGGGGGAAACAAAAAATGCAAGAAAAAAACAAAAAAAGTTATCTACAGAGGAAGAAACCTGAAGAACTTGCTGGATCCCACAATAGATATATCTAGGTTACTAGATCAGTACATAGTACCTGGCTAAAGTATGATACCAACAGAGTCTATGGTTGCATGGAATTCCTCATTGGAAGGACACATACTACTCTTGTTGAAATGGACTCCAATACCTCATCTAGAAGTAATACTTGGGAGAGTCTCCATGCTACTATTGGGCTACCTATGCCTATTGGTGGCTGGGCTTCCTCCAACATACAAATAAAATAGTATCACACTAATAGCTGTCTAAAAATGGGAATCTCAAGGAACTAGACCCTTGCCTTAACCATACTTATCCTTACTATGGATTGCTACTTCAGGCTGCAAACTGCACATCTAACAAAATTAGTCATAACTAAATCATGTGACTTCTTCCTCTTTACACTGTTAGTTCATGTTCTACACATGTTAGTTAAAGTGCATGTGGCAAGTTTGCATAATTACAAGTGGATATGAGTGAAAGCATCCCTTTATACTCTAATGCAGAAGCTTTCCTCTTCATAATCTACCTGCTGTGTGTTTCTACTCCTCTGCTGCCTCTACTGCAAACCTCTATTGAAGGCACTTCTACCAGGATGGGTCAGCTGAATGAAGACTCAGGAGTTAATTATATGTTTAACACCAAAGATACCTATCTAAACTATGCATTCAAGATAATTCTAATTTACTGCATGGCCAACATTTACCTAAAGTTATACAAAACAGAAACATACCCTCGCCATTCACATTTAAGTAGTACTTAAAATATGTAGGGTCTTATACTTGAAGCTTAGTCCAGAAGTCCAAGGAGATAAATGGCAGCCAGTATTTTTTTTCTTTTGCCTTCCTAGAACACCCTGTATTTAGAGAAGGAGAGGATTCTTTAAGATGTCATAAATCTCCTAAAAGGACACATCCATATAACAAAAACATGGTGCAGAAGCAGGAGAGTTCTAACTCTTACCAATTAAATAGTCTGTAAACAGGAGGATAGCGTTGTAAGAAAAATGCTCTGAACACTCACAAGTAAAGCAATATGTCAGTAAGACCTCTACCTCTCCATACTGGTTTGGTTTCACGTGCGTTTACACAGGTTTACTGCATGATGTTGCAATAAGTGATTTAATCTGTGCAGCTGTCCTGCTATGTCACAAAGACTCTTCCTTCTTATCATCAACTGCTTCAGGCTCTTTATACTCTTCCCATCTTTTCTTCAACACTGATCTCTCAGCCTTTAGAGGAGAGTATGGGATAAATATTCTCCATTTAGGTCTTAACATTCTGCATGTTTCTTGTTCTATGCATTTAATATTATGTCCATTTATTAGTATATTGGTATGCATCCTATGATCTGTTTAATAATAAGTCCTTGGTACAATTATGTGCCAGTTATAGGTTTATCTTATAAGTAAAAAAGATTGGTCCCTCTCACAATATTCATGCCACTCTTTCACCAATCTCTCAATCTCTCAATCTCTCTTCCTCCTTTCCTCTCTCTCTCTCTCTCTCTCTCTCTCTCTCTCTCTCTCTCTCTCTCTCTCTCGTGTTTTTCTGCATAAACAATGAATCTTTTTTGTATGCTTACATCCAGGATATTAAGAAACCTTAAGTCATGTAATTGCTCTGATTTCATATTTAATACAGTTCTATGGAATCCCTTATTTTAATGCATCACTAACAATAACCCCTTGACTTATAAATCTATGTACATATGACAATCAACCTTGAATGTATTGAAAGACACATATACCATTTTGTTAATATCTTACAAACAATATTTTAATAAGTACTATAACTTATATAATTTAGAGTGATGGGAAAATAATGCAATAGTTCAATTCCTAGAAACGGAACAACTTCCAGAAAGAAAAAAAAAGTGCATCTGAAATATAGTGATTAAAAATGTCCATTTCCTCAAGCTTGTTCATTTTTAGTGTTTTTTTTTCAAAATTTCATACATGAGTATTGTATTTGTATCATTGTACCTCTCACTTTCTCCCTGTAATCTTTACATGATTCCGACTCCTTACCAAATCTATGACCTCTTCCTTAATTATTAATGCTACATAAGTAAAAATACAAACACACACACACACAAACACACACATACACACACACACCACATCATATAGCTAGGTGAATTTGTTGATCGTATGCACTTGTATTTGGGAATGAGTACTTGGGAGTAAATAACCTCCCAAGAAGTTTCCTGAAGAAAACTGCTTCTCCATCTCAGTATCCATTGATTGACTTCATAACTTAATCTAGCCTTGGCATATTGTGAAATGTTCTGCATCCGTGCTGGACAAAATAGCTGTAGTTGCATCGTGCAGGCCTTTAAAAAAATATAAGAATATCCATTACTAAAAACATCATATTATATCTTACAAATACTATTTCAGATATATTATTCCATTATTGAACTCTCCAAGTTTTCTATATCTGAAACCCTTGGAGTCTGACAATTCCTTTTTTAAAAATTAGAGATTAATTTATTTCATACATATGTGAGTGTACTGTCTCTGTATTCAGACACACCAGAAGAGGTGTGACCAACTAGATCCCATTATAGGTGGTAGTGAGCCACCATGCTATTGCTGGGAATTGAACTCAGGACCTCTGGAGAAGCAGTCGGTGCTTGTAAACCTGAACCTTCTCTCCAGCTCCAATTCTTTAAAAATTTAAATACCAGTTAGTCACTGACAAAACATTTCAAAAAAAGCTACAGTAAGTGCAATGCTTTGGTCATCAAAGGGCTTTTTAGATTTAAATTGGGATTTAACAAAGAGACAGTGAATCTTCCTCATCATTGCTGTAAGAAAACCACGATTTTTCTCTTGTGGTTCAAATCAAGTAAGCACTGGAAATCTGATGGTGAGTATTGGTCAGCTCATTGCTGGGGCACCTTGAACTCATGGTTACTGGTCTGTTTTTTGTTCAAATGTACAGGTTCTAGAGGCTACCTTACCTGAAGATCCTTTCACTTACTTATATACCATCAAACAGCAGATACAGAAACATCATCATGCCTTGAGCACTAACAGTAATAATTATATATGAGCTTGAGAATGATGCTGACAGATAGCTGTCGAACAAATATCCACACTTGCTGGACAGTTTTGAGTAACAATCATTGAGCTTATGCCTTTGCCCCAAAAAGATAATGTTTTCCACTTTAGCAAGAGGCTTTGTGTTAACTAATCCTAGTCATTATCTCCAGTAAATCCCCATGGCTCCTCTGAACAGAGGCATGAAAAATAGCAATGATGCTGGTAACAAAAGCTCCAAATAATGGACACTGGTGATTCTCTTAGTCCAAGCATAAGGAACCTCACTAAAATCCCATAACAGTTGGCAATCAAGAATAAGAAAATGATGAAATATCAGTCCCATAATAAACAAATTGACAGAATATCTTGAAAGAAGACTTGAGAGTTCACTGGTGCTAGTTCTAATATAGGAGTGGAACAGGAAATAGGAAAAGGTGAAAATGTGAAAGATAATGTTGCAGTCTAAAACCATATAGTGTCTGAGGTGGGATCATCAATCATCAAGCTGATCTGGAATTAAAGAAAAATGGCTTCACACATCTCAATGGTGAGTATTGGTCAGCTCATTACTGGAGCACCTTGAACTCACCTTGGTACATCAAAGAACTAGATATCTTTTGCAAAGAGGAATTATCCTTTCGTAATTGCTTTTCACAGTCTCTCAAGAACTTGGAAAGTCAGGGTAGAAGGATGTTTCTACCTGATCTCTGTGTCTTAGAACTTCAAAGATTTAACTATGTTTAACAACACTGAAGACCCAGAACAAGGTGTTTGTAAGGAATTGATAAGAGACTAGCAATGGGCACTCTACTTCTGTTGCAACCTTAAAGTCTTCCATGGCAGAAGAGTGGGATCACTGAGTATGTGCTGGCAACATGAACTCCTGTCCTATTTACTGCAAGAAGATATGCATAGTGAAGCTGCTCATACAGCATTTGTCTGCCTACAAACACAGGACTGAATTAATATTCTCATCTTAATTCTCTCTGATATAGACAGGAATCTGTACTGCTTTTCTATCTTCAGTATCAATACAAATTCTTCAACCTCAAACAAATATAGCAAATAAAAACCTTATTGGAACATATGAGCTGAAGTGAAAATGTAGCTAGAAATAATAACAGAATTTCCATTGATGCATGACAAGACCATTCTCTGATACATATTCAGCTAGAGCCATGTGTACTCATTTGTAGATGGCTTATTTCCTGGAATTTCAGGGGAGGGTCTGGTTGGTTGGCATTGCCATTCTCCCCATGGGACTGCAAACCCCTTCAACATGGTCCTATGAAGGCTTGATAGACGCCCCAGTGTAGGGGAATCAAATGTGGGGAGGTGGGAGTGGGTGAGTGGGTGTTGGAAGACCATCATATAAGCAGGGAGATGGAGGATGTGATAGGGTGTTTCCAGGATGGAGGGAAACTGGGAAAGGGGATAACATTTGAAATGTAAATAGAGAAAATATCCAATAAAAAATAAAATAAATAATTTTTTTAAAAAAGAATTTCCATCATTCTTAGTTACAATGACGGATGATATTGTTCTCCGAGGTGAAAATTTTATGAGAACTATGTCATAGACAGTCAACAGGAAAATGGTTATTAACAGGAAGAACTGCACTGAGGCAAGGAACACACCTGCCCTGCTAATCCAGAGCAATGTAAATGTTCTCATAAAGTTCAGATGGTCAGAAAGTTCACATCGAACATCTGCCTGCTGTACAAATTCCCTACACACATTCACACCTATGCTCTTCCTCAGTGAAATGAACTGACCTACAAAATCAAGCAATGAAAAATTAATCATTTGAGTCTTGCCATGAATATAAGAATTATTCAGAAAGGAGTAACCCATTGGTCTTGCAAACTTTATATGCCTCAGTACAGGGTAACACCAGGGCCAAGAAGTAGGAGTAGGGGGGAGTGGGGGGAGGGTTTGGGGGGCTTTTGGGGTAGCATTGGAAATGCAAATGAAGAAAAATCATGGAAACTGATCAACTCTCTATTCAATGAGCATTGTGTCAGGTTAAAAATCTAGAAAGAAATCAAAGGCTTTCTAGAATTCATTGAAAATGAAGACAAAACATAGACTTACACAGACTTATGGGACACAACAAAGCAGTGCTAAGAGGAAAGTTCAAAACACAATGTAACTTTTTAAGGAAGTTGGCCTGATATAACAATTTAAAAGCACACTGAAAAGCTCTAGAACCAAATGAAAGAAAAATACCAAAGAAGAGGAGGAAACAACAAGGAATAACCAAACTCAGGGCTGAAATCAATAAATTAGAAACAAAAAGTACAATACAAATAATCAAAATCTCCCAACCAAAAAAAAAAAAAAAGCCTATGGTCAGAAAGTTTTACAATATAATTCTAACAGATTTTCAAAGAGTATGTGATACCAGTATTCCTCAATATTCCATAAAAAGAAACAGAAGAACATTGCCAAATTTATTCTATGAGGTAACAGTTACTATAATACCTAAACCACACAAAGATCCAACAAGGAAAGAGAATTTTAGACCAATATCCCTTATGAACATTGATGCAAAAATACTCAGAAAAACATTTGCAAACTGAATCTAAGACCATGCCAAAATCATCATCCACCATGATCAAGAAGGGTTCATCCCAGGGATACAGTGATGGTTCAACATAGAATAAAAAAAAAAAAATCAATCAATGTATCCTGCCATATAAGAAAACTGAAAGAACAAAAAAGCACATGATCATCTCAGTTGGTGGTGAAAAACCCTTGAGAAAATTCAGCATCTCTTCATGAAAAAAGTCATTGAGAGATCAATGATACAAATTCCACCAGAAAACTGCTATAACTGGTAGCTTCAGCAAAGTGGCTCAATATAAAATTAATTAAAACATATCAGTAGACTTCCTTTATGCAAATTGTAAATAGGCTGAGAAAAAATTAGAGAAAGATCATGCTTCATGATATTCATATATAATATAAAATATCTTGTTGTGCATTTGGTCTAATGCTACAATGTATTAGGTTTATTGTGTCTCCAAAACTGCCTGAGAATACATATATAAGATTCTGAGGGTCCCTGTTCCCCAGTTGGTTATGACTGGTAAATAAATTTTATGGACAACAATGACTGAGCAGAGAGACAGAGGCAGTACTTGAAGATTCCTGGGCAAAAGAAAGAGAGCCTCCATGTTGGAAAAGGAGTAACTGTCACACCTGAGAAGTGCACAACAGAGATCCATGTTTGCAAAAATGTAAGAGCTGGGGAAGAGTGACCCCAAGGTACTTCCCCAACTGAGTCTAGGGCAACAAAGTTGGAATATAGATTTTAGTAAGTAATAACACAGGAATATTGGAGAGGAGTGTGTTACTCACAAGGAGACTTGGAAGTGACCCAGACATTGATCTGTTTAAGGCACATTAAAATATAGAGGCTGTCCATGTGTGTGCCTTTCATTTGAGAACCCAGAGCATTGGAGTGGGAATGCACACCAGCCACCGATGAATCAATTTAAATATCAATAATTGAATATATAGGGGAATATGGTACACAATGGAGTATTTATAGGCCATTAAAAATAACAACATCATGAAATTTGCAGGCTAATGGATGGAACTAGAATAGATAATATTGAGTGAGGTAACTCATTCCAGAATGAAAAACAATGTGTGTATTCACTTATAAGTGGATACTATTTGTAAAGTACAGGATAACTGTACTACAAACCACACATCCACAGAAGCTAAGAAGGACAGCCCAAGGGCAAATGCTTGAATCTCACTGAAAAGAGGAAATAGATTAGACATTAGGGGTGGAGGAAGGGAGGGAATTTGATGGGGAAGGGTGTGGAGAATGTAAAAAGGAGGTATGATATGTGGAGAGTGTGGAAAGAAAGAGTACAGAGAGACAGTTGGAGTGGGGACAAGACATCTCTGGGACAAGCTAGAAAACTAGGACAATGGAAACTCCTAGGAATCTACTAGAGTGACCCGTCTTAAACTCCTAGCAATGGGGGTTATGAAGCCTGAAAGTCATCTCCTGTTACCAGGCAAGTATTCCACTGGAGGGATTGGGACAGCAACTAAGCTACAAACCTGAAATCCACAATTTTCCCTAATTACAACATGTACAGGGTAAAAATTGGAGCAGTTTTAGGGAGAATGACCAACAAATTACTAGCCAAGCTTGTGATTTATACCATGAGAGGGAGCCTGCCCCTAACACCATTAATGATTTTATGCTATACTTACAAACAGGAGCGTAGCATAGCTATCATCAGAGAGGTGTTACCCAGCAACTAATAGAAATTGAAGTAGCGACCCACAGCTAAACATTAAGTGTAGCTCAGGAAATCTTATAGAAGAGGGGGAGAAACAATTGAAGGATCCAGAGGGGTCAAGGACACTACAAGAAAACCTATAGAATCAACTAACAAAGGTCAATAGGGGCTCATGAACAGTAAAGTATCAAACAGGGATCAGGCATAGGATGGACCTAAGCCCTTTGTACATATGTAACAGTTGTGCAGCTGGGTCTTCAGGTGGGGCTCCTAAAACAGGAGCAGGGACTGTCTCTGACTGCATTAGCTGCCTTTATATATCTTTCTCCTCCCTGGGCTGTCTTCTGTAACCTCAATAAAAGATGATGCATCTAGTCTTACTGCAACAAGATAGGCCAGGGCTGGATGATATCCATGGGAGTCCTTACATATTCTGAGAAGGGAAGAAGAGTAGTCGGAGAGGGGAAGAAGAGAGGATGGAGGGAAAGCTGTAACTGGGATGTAAAGTTTATAAGTAACATCATTAATAATATAAAAAAATAAATTGAAGAAGATGTCAAATTGAAGAAGATGAAGAAAATCATCCATGCTTATGGATCAATAGCATTAAAAGAGTAAAAATGGATACCTTACCTACTAGAGCTTTAGTGTAGTCCTCATCAAAATTACACAAAATTCTTCTCAGACATTGAAAGGGCAATTCTCCTGCATCCCTGAATTCCCAGGATCCAGTACCTCCCAATGATGGGGCAGATGTTGTAGCCTCCTTGCCTGAGATCCTGAGCATGTTAGAGCACCTGGGAGTCAAGCTTCCTCTAGGTGATGTGCATCTGGGTGAGGAGCCAGCACCCAAGGTCTGCTTAGGCCACAGGCTTAGACCAAAAGGAACATTTGCCAGTGGCCAAGAATTGCATGCTGATATAGCTGTCTCCTGAGAGGCTCTGCCAGAGCATGACAAATTCAGAGACAGATGCTTGCATCTGATCATTGGACTGAGCACAGAGTCCCCAATGGAGAAATTAGTGATAGATCTGAAGGAGCTGAAGTGGTTTGCAACCCTATATGAAGAACAACAGGGAATCAACCAACCAAATTCCCCAGAACTCCCAGGGACTAAACCACCAACCAAATGCCCCAGAACTCCCAGGGACTAAACCACCAACCAAAGAGTACACATGGAGGGACCCATGGCTCCAGCTGCATATGTAACAGAGTATAGCATTGTCAGGCATGGGAGGCGAGGCCTTTGGTCCTGTGACGGCTTGATGTCCCAGTGTAGGGGAATTTGAGGACATGTAGGCAGAAGTGGGTAGGTGGATTTGGGAAACCCTCATAGAAGCAGGGGGAGGGGGAATGGGATATTAGGTTTGGGGAGGGGGAGAATTGGGAAAGAGGATAACATTTGAAATGGAAATAAAGAAAATATCCAATAAGAAAGAGAGAGAGAGAGAGAGAGAGAGAGAGAGAGAGAGAGAGAGAGAGAGAGAGAGAGAGGAAGAATGGAAGAAAGAAAGATCAATTCTCAAATTCATATGGAAAATCAAAAATCAGAATAGCCAAAAGAACGCTTAATAAGTTGCTAAAAGTCCCACCATTCCTTATTTCAAATTATACTACAAAGCTGTAGTAATTAAAAAGATGAATGGTATTGGCATAAAAACAGATATAATGATTAGAAAATCAAATTGAAGATCAAGGCATAAGTTGCCATACATATGGACATACAGTTTTTGATAAAGAATCCAGAAATACATACTGGAAAAAAGAGGGCATCTTAAACAATGGTCCTGGTGAAATGCGATGGGTGCATGGAGAAGAGTACACATAGATCTATTCCTATCACTGTGCACAAAAGTGAACTCTAATAGTATCAAAGAGCTCAATAAAAAATATCAAAAAAATAATGACAGGATAGATCAGAAAGTTGGGAAAGACCTTGAACTTATTGGCAGAACAGACTACTAATACTACAGGCACTTAGATTAATAATTAATAAATGGAGCCTCCTGAAACTAAAAATCTTCTGTAAGGCAAATGATACCATCATTCAGACAAGGCAGCAACAAACAATATAGAAACAGAAGCCATCTATAGGACAAACTAGGCAAGCAAGTGATTTTTCTGAACATGGCCCACCATTTTGCATGGCAATAGTGGGTGAGCTCTGAGATGCAGGGGTATTAGAGACTTCAGCCAGGATTGCTTCTTGCTATTGATGTCTTTCCTATAACTATTACATAGCTTAATGATTCCTGGGCATCAGCCTAGTCTAATGGGCAAATTCCTTCCAGATCAAAATGAAGATGTTCTCTCATGTAGTAATGCTGTATAGAAGAATTGATGATTTCATAACTTCTAATAATAATTTTACAGAACTCTTAAACTGATGAAAGTAATTTCGAGCACTCTATAGAATGGAAGCTGGAAATAGAGTTCTGTAAACCTTCATGTGTCACAGGCTAATTGCACGAGGAAAAGAAAGCAGGCTTAGAACAAATTCACAATCAAGCAAAACATTCCTTCTAGGTTAGGTATGAAACCATGATCTGGTAACTAAAAGTCATATACTGGAAATAGACAATTCATAGCAGGTACAAGGACTAAAAATAAAATACTGATTTGTCATCTATACATAAATTCAAAATAATAAGCCACAAGCCATACGACTTGTCTCTTAACAAGACAGTGCTGACTTGTGATGTAAAAATGATTTCTTTAAAGCAATAGTGAGGGGCTAGCAAGATGGCTCAGCAGTTATAAGCACTGACTGCTCTTCCAGAGGTCCTGATTTCAATTTTCAGCAATTTCCATATGATGGCTAAGAACAATATGTAATGGTATCTGATGCCCTCTTCTGGTGTTTCTGAAGACAGCTACAGTTTACTCATAAACATACATACATAAAAAACAAAGTAACTAACTCATGATGAACTGATGGATCTAGAAAACAGATAATGAATGTTTAGTCATGCAATAGTTTAATGAAAAGACATGTAAACAATTCTGTTTTAATGCATTAAACCTTATCAATCTATGACACAAGCTGTTAACTGAAACTTACTATGAACTTATGAAATGAAAAAGTGTTTAGAAATTCATGTAATCAACTGTCCTGCTCTAACAGTTCTACCTGAGAGTTATATGAAGTTATATGAAGTAATATTTTAGAGAAAGTATAAAAGTTCTACCTGAGAGTTATATGAAGTAATATTTTAGAGAAAGTATAAAAACTGAAAACAGCAATACAGGGTTGTTGCAGCTTTTCTTTCTCCACTTCATTCAGTGTGTGTGTGTGTGTGTGTGTGTGTGTGTGTGTGTGTGTGTTTCTGAATGCCTCACTTTCTTTTCTTTTCTCTCTGGATCACAAAGTGTTAACTAACTCTGACCTTCTCATCTGATTAGTGAGTGGCCCAGGTGTCAAAGAGAAAAAAAGCACAAGAAATTAAACTATCTTTTTAAATCCCCTACTGCTATAAGCAGGAGATCACTGCCAGAAGCCAGCAGCATTTGGCCACAGAATAGCAAAGAGTTAAAGAGAGTTAATCACCAAAATCATCAGTTTTTGTCCCTGTTCAGCAATTCCACCCTTCACTGCCTTCCCCTGATAATCAAACTGGATGCCAGGCTGAATCCAACGAGAATGGGAAAAGATTTTTACCAAATCGAGATCTGATAGAGGACTAATACCCAAAATATAAAAAGAACTCAAGAAATTAATTTTAAAAAATCATCCAAGTTAAAAATGGGGTACAGATCTAAACATAGAACTCTCAATAAAGGAAACATAATTGGCTGAGCAACATTTAAAGAAAGCTTTATTTTTAAAGACTTAATTTGTCACAGGAAAAAGAAAAACAACACTGTTATAGAAAACAAATACAAACCAGTATATGGAATCAGTTACAGTAATGGTCATATCTTACAAGAGTAAAAGATGTCACAAAATCCACATCACTGGCTTTTCAATGACTGAAGTGTCTTATATAAATAGCAGTGACCATTTGCTTTGAAATCTAAGTGCTTCTTTTCTACATATTGTCTTCTGTCCATTCCTTCCTTGTCACTACCAGGCAGTACACACTCTGGGGTGAAGGGCATATGTAGCAATTCCACAGTGGTTTCCCTGATCTCTGGCAATCTTCATATAGCCTTTGCTGCCCCATTTTGTACCCATGCTGAAAGAAATCATGTTTTCTGTTTAGTGAAAATTACACAACAGAGTGGATTATTATAATGCCTCATTTGATCTTTGAGCGATAATACAGGGTAAAAATAAAAGATGATAAACTACTTGGAACCAAGTATTTTCTCACACATGACCATCAAAATCTCAGCAAGGAAATGATAAAACTATTCTCCCTTCATGGGTGGTTCAGAAATAATGGTTGTGTCATATTTTTGAAAATCGTTGGTACAAGCATGATATTAGCACCAAAGGAAACCAGTGGATGAACATAGTAACATTGCAGTAAGAGTTAGTTAATCTAGATGTTGAGATACAAAAGAGGGTTATGCCAAAAGGAAAAACTGAAATTCATGTCCAGGATACCACTAAAAGCCAAGAAGGGGGGCTGAAGATGGCTCAGTGCTTAAAATGTGAGGACCAACTTTAACAACAAAAATAACAGGAAGCAACAATTACCTTTCCTTAATATCTCTTAATATCAATGGACTCAATTCCCCAATAAAAAGACATAGACTAACAGACTGGCTGCACAAACAGGACCCAACATTCTGCTGCTTACAGGAAACCCATCTCAGGGAAAAAGACAGACACTACCTCAGAGTGAAAGGCTGGAAAACAATTTTCCAAGCAAATGGTCTGAAGGAACAGGCTGGAGTAGCCATTCTAATATCGGATAAAATCGACTTCCAACCCAAAATAATCAAAAAAGACAAGGAGGGACACTTCATACTCATCAAAGGTAAAATCCTCCAAGAGGAACTCTCAATTCTGAATATCTATGCTCCAAATGCAAGGGCAGCCACATTCATTAAAGACACTTTAGTAAAGCTCAAAGCACACATTGCACCTCACACAATAATAGTGGGAGACTTCAACACACCACTTTCATCAATGGACAGATCGTGGAAACAGAAACTAAACAGGGACACAGTGAAACTAACAGAAGTTATGAAACAAATGGACCTGACAGATATCTACAGAACATTTTATCCTAAAACAAAAGGATATACCTTCTTCTCAGCACCTCACGGGACCTTCTCCAAAATTGACCATATAATTGGTCACAAAATAGGCCTCAACAGATACAAAAATATAGAAATTGTCCCATGTATCCTATCAGACCACCATGGCCTAAGACTGATCTTTAATAACAACATAAATAATGGAAAGCCAATATTCACGTGGAAACTGAACAACACTCTTCTCAATGATACCTTGGTGAAGGAAGGAATAAAGAAAGAAATTAAAGACTTTTTAGAGTTTAATGAAAATGAAACCACAACGTACCCACATTTGGGACACAATGAAAGCATTTCTAAGAGGGAAACTCATAGCTCTGAGTGCCTCCAAGAAGAAACGGGAGAGAGCACATACTAGTAGCTTGACAACACACCTAAAAGCTCTAGAAAAAAAGGAAGCAAATTCACCCAAGAGGAGTAGACGGCAGGAAATAATCAAACTCAGGGGTGAAATCAACCAAGTGGAAACAAGAAGAACTATTCAAAGAATTAACCAAACGAGGAGTTGGTTCTTTGAGAAAATCAACAAGATAGATAAACCCTTAGCTAGACTCACTAGAGGGCACAGGGACAAAATCCTAATTAACAAAATCAGAAATGAAAAGGGAGACATAACAACAGATCCTGAAGAAATCCAAAATACCATCAGATCCTTCTACAAAAGGCTATACTCAAAAAACTGGAAAACCTGGACGAAATAAACAAATTATTGGACAGATACCAGGTACCAAAGTTGAATCAGGATCAAGTTGACCTTCTAAACAGTCCCATATCCCCTAAAGAAATAGAAGCAGTTATTAATAGTCTCCCAGCCAAAAATGCCCAGGACCAGACAGGTTTAGTGCAGAGTTCTATCAGACCTTCAAAGAAGATCTAATTCTAGTTCTGCACAAACTATTTCACAAGATAGAAGTAGAAGGTACTCTACCCAACTCATTTTATGAAGCCACTATTACTCTGATACCTAAACCACAGAAAGATCCAACAAAGATAGAATACTTCAGACCAATTTCTCTTATGAATATCGATGCAAAAATCCTTAATAAAATTCTCGCTAACCGAATCCAAGAACACATTAAAGGAATCATCCATCCTGACCAAGTAGGTTTTATTCCAAGGATGCAGGGATGGTTTAATATACGAAAATCCATCAATGTAATCCATTATATAAACAAACTCAAAGACAAAAACCTCATGATCATCTCGTTAGATGCAGAAAAAGCATTTGACAAGATCCAACACCCATTCATGATAAAAGTTTTGGAAAGATCAGGAATTCAAGGCACATACCTAAACATGATAAAAGCAATCTACAGCAAACCAGTAGCCAATATCAAAGTAAATGGAGAGAAGCTGGAAGCAATCCCACTAAAATCAGGGACTAGACAAGGCTGCCCACTTTCTCCCTACCTTTTCAACATAGTACTTGAAGTATTAGCCAGAGCAATTCGACAACAAAAGGAGATCAAGGGGATACAAATTGGAAAAGAGGAAGTCAAAATATCACTTTTTGCAGATGATATGATAGTATATATAAGTGACTCTAAAAATTCCACCAGAGAACTCCTAAACCTGATAAACAGCTTCAGTGAAGTAGCTGGATATAAAACTAACTCAAACAAGTCAATGGTCTTTCTCTACACAAAGAATAAACAGGCTGAGAAAGAAATTAGGGAAACAACACCCTTCTCAATAGTCACAAATAATATAAAATATCTCAGCGTGACTCAAACTAAGTAAGTGAAAGATCTGTATGATAAAAACTTCAAGTCTCTGAAGAAAGAAATTAAAGAAGATCTCAGAAGATGGAAAGATCTCCCATGCTCATGGATTGGCAGGATCAACATTATAAAAATGGCTATCTTGCCAAAAGCAATCTACAGATTCAATGCAATCCCCATCAAAATTCCAACTCAATTCTTCAACGAATTAGAAGGAGCAATTTGCAAATTCATCTGGAATAACAAAAAACCGAGGATAGCAAAAACTCTTCTCAAGGATAAAAGAACCTCTGGTGGAATCACCATGTCTGACCTAAAGCTTTACTACAGAGCAATTGTGATAAAAACTGCATGGTACTGGTATAGAGACAGACAAGTAGACCAATGGAATAGAATTGAAGATCCAGAAATGAACCCACACACCTATGGTCACTTTATCTTCTACAAGGGAGCTAAAACCATTCAGTGGAAGAAAGACAGCATTTTCAACAATTGGTGCTGGCACAACTGGTTGTTATCATGTAGAAGAATGCGAATCGATCCATACTTATCTCCTTGTACTAAGGTCAAATCTAAGTGGATCAAGGAACTTCACATAAAACCAGAGACACTGAAACTTATACAGGAGAAAGTGGGGAAAAGCCTTGAAGATATGGGCACAGGGGAAAAATTCCTGAACAGAACAGCAATGGCTTGTGCTGTAAGATCGAGAATTGACAAATGGAACCTAATGAAACTCCAAAGTTTCTGCAAGGCAAAAGA